>NC_092875.1:316184217-317384217 GCF_028372415.1 Notamacropus eugenii | reverse complement strand
TGCACAATCTTGGCAAAATAGCTCATTTCCTACTCTGTGTTTGATACAGTTTTAAGGGGCAAGACTGGCCTACCGTCCTCTGGTTATTTTTCTCTCAACAGGAGCTCTTAAAAAGGTAACACAAAGCTCTCTAAGCAGTTATTGTCATGTATATAATACAAAAGCTATAAACAGCACAGCAATAGTTTGCCACTTTGGATATTATAACATGCATTTTAATGAATCACTGAAAATTCTATTTATCCTTGTCTTGTTTAGCAAAGGGTTTTATATATATATATATGTATGTTTTACTTCCACCTTAAAAAAGTCAAAAAGAGCATTATCAGTTTTACATTTCTTAGTGTTTAGTAACATCAATTTTTGAAATTTTCAGTGCTACAACTCAATTCAGCATTATCTCTTCAGTAATATTCATATCTTGTTTACAGCCCCACAATTAAGCTTCTCAATAGTATAACATTCAAATAACCAGCAGGCCAAAATCCTTTTAGACCTGGAATCTTGAGGGGTTGTCCAATTTCTTTTATACTAGAATTGTGCTGAAGTTCACTAGCATGCCTTCATATTAGTGGAGAGAGCACTGGGTTTGGGTTAGGTTTCAAAGAATTTTAAATGCTAAACAAAGGAATCCATACTTGATCTAAGGTAGTAATAAGAAACCACTGATCAACACTCAACTATGACTTCTCAGGTAAGTCTTAGGAATTTATTGGAATTACTTCTCGGGAATTATACAGATTTTTAATTGCCACTCAACACCATTTTTTTCATTATATCACAGGATCATGGATTCAGAATTAGAAGGGACTCTGAAGGACCATACAGCACCACTATCTCACTTTATAGAAGAAAGTGAACCCACTTTGCCTATGAAACATTATTTATTTATTTTTTAAAAAGGAAAAATCACTGAAATGACAACTGATTATCTAGCAAGCTCTTTCATTAATATGATATATGATCCTTTGAGAACTGTCTTCTAATGTCTTCTGTTGCAAAACAGGAATTATCACCATCTGATACTCAACACTTAAGTATATAATTTGTAATGAGAATTACTGTAGGGACTTGGAGGCTCCTAAAAGTTATAAAGTCTTTGCCCTAGGAGAACATAAACCATGCTGGAGAAAATAGGTTACAAATAAACAAGAGTACACAGCATCACAATAAAATATAAATACTAAATACAGCTGTACAGAGATAAACACAAAAATGCTTAGGAATTTGGGTTAATGAAAAGGCATTCAAGAAAAAATGCTCAATAACTAGACATGAGAGATTTGGCAGTCAATATAGAAGTGATAAATGATGTGAGAATGGATGAACTCTTTGAGGGAAAGAGTATTAGAAAAGTGCTAAGAGTGGATTAGAGAAAACAGAGGCAGAGAATATAGACAGCTCATTCATGACATTTGGCAGTGAAAGTGAGAAAAAGAATGGTAACTAAAGGGGATACAAGGTAGTATACAATACCTCCTTTTTTCTCTTACTGCCTGCAAAACACACCCCTTCCCCTTGCTATTTTATCACAAATGGGCCATGTTATCAGTTGTTTCATTTCCAAATCCTGCTATGTAGGTATCTGATTTCTTAGTGGCATATAAATGTTTTCTTGAGTGAAACTATATATTGTGTGTGGGTTTAGTTGTTGAGAAATTTTATCTGTATTTTTGTTTAAAATAGATTAATATAATACATAACATGTCATCCCCAAACATAATTATTTATACAAACACATGCTATTAATTTTTTAAAGTCCATAACCCAATGAAATGCTTTTCATTTTGAAAGTGACTCTCAATTGATCCTTATAATAAACCTGGGACTAGGTGTTATTATTATCACCATTTTAAAGCTGAGGAAACAGGGTAAGTGATTTTCTCAGTTTCATATAACTAGTACACGGTAGGATTCGAGGTGGGATTCAAACTAAGGTCTTCAAACATTCCAAGGCCCCCACTTTTGTCACTGTGCTAAACAACTATCCTCCTAGTCATCTTCTTCCAGTTACCTAGATCTGGTTGGGAGGAAAGAGTTCTCAAAACTTATTACAACAATAAAATTCCTATTTGCCCTCCTTCCCTCTTAACAATTTTTAAAGCATTCTAGTATCCCAAACATTCCTCAAATACTCAAATGGAGCTATGATCTAATTATTTGGAAGTTTTTTCCCCCCAATGGAAGAGGTAGAATTCATGCATGCTCATCTTGTACAATACTCATCCATGTTCTTCCATAACTTTTCCACAGTGGATCCTCCACCCAATGTGCCAGTGGCTCTCCTCACTTTCTCCCAACATTGTGAGAATACCAGTGAAGCACTCTAGCTGTCAATCTTTCATCTCTCATTTTGGCCAGGTGACAATCATTCTTCTCTTCCTTTCATTCAATTCCTTGATGACATCCTTGAGTCATATTCTCTGAAGTTCCTCTTTGGTTATTTGTTGCAGCCCACTCATACCCACAACCACTATTTGGTTAGAACAAAAACAAACAGGACAGAATGTAACACAGTTACATTCCCATTTAATACAAATTCTTCTCTTCACAATTGAGAGGAATAGTATTTATTGTTTACTAAAAGTTAATGATTTCATGTTTAATTGCAATTTATTGCAATATGTGTTGCATAAAATATGGATCTAAATGAAGAGTTCTTAATTTTTTTTCTTCTATACTCCCTTTAGCAATCTAATGAATTCTATGTTTTTAAACTATAGGAAAGGAAGAAAAAACTATATTTCATTTAGAGGTTAGTGAAAATAATGTAATCCACCCCCACCATTTAAGTTCAAATTGGAATTGAAATGGATATGACCCCCCAAGTTAAAAAACTCTGATCTAAGCCCATTAAAAACAAAACAATCTACTATTTTTTCCAAAGATTTCTATTTCATTATTCATAAAGCATAGATCACAAAACGTTGCAACTAGAAAAGAATACGTAAAATGATATAAACACCAAGTTAACAGGTGAGAAAATGGAGACCCAAAAGTTTAAACTGTTTACAAATAGCAGTGGTTCAATTCCTTATGGCAAAGACTTGAGCAAAAAAAAAAAAAAAATTGAGAATCAAGGGCCTATGGTCCCTCAGCTGATAAGTGCCAAAGCTGGAATTTAAATTCAGTTATATTGTGCTCTAAATCCAATACTCTTTCCAATATGCCACTGTCATTCCTCTATTTTAAAAAACCAAGGCTTGATTAAACATTAAATTCTCATATATACCAGGTTCTACCTTTAAGAGTCTCCTTCCTTTTTTCCTTCCTTTCTCCCCAAGACACTTTTCCTAGTTACTAATTAAAATAAATTTATTTTTTAAGCTGTGACTGTGAATTTCTCATCAATTTTTTTCATAGTACCTCAATATATTTAGTCATGTTTTCTATATTACTTTTATTCATTCTGATTCTGTAAAGTAGCTCACTGGTATCTTGATTGACATTCTTTTAAACTGACAATATAATTTGTAAAGGATAGATACTTTAACTGTACTGGTTTTGTCACCATGATGGAGGCTATTCCTCTGTTGATCTCTTCCTTAATTTCTGCTGAAATTATTGTTTTAATATACTATATAATATAATAATAAAAATTATCTTAATATACAGGGCTTCCATGTCTTACTATACAAACCATTTATCTGTTTCAGTAAATTAACACAAGAGTATTTGATATATTTTATCATAAATGATACTTCTCTATCTGCTTTTCCTGATTTTATTGGTGGCATATAAAAATGTTATATTGGGAAGGAGGTATTTTATAACTGGGGCAGCTAGGTAGTGCAGTGGATAGAGCACCAGTGCAAGAGTCAAGAGGACCTGAGTTCAAATCTCACCTCAGATACTTGACACTCACTAGCTGTGTGACCTTGGGCAACTTTAACCCCAACTGCCTCATCCTGGGTCATCTCCAGTCATGCTGATGAATATCTGGCCACTGGATTCAGATGGCTCTGGAGGAGAAGTGAGGCTGGTGACCTGCACAGTCCTCCCTCACTCAAAACAAAGTCAAGTGCAAGTCATGTCATCATTTCTCTGATGGCAGGGTCTTCTTCGGCAACGAAGGACAAACAAACACATTTTATAACTGTCACCTTGACATAAGGCATTTATTGAGCATCTCATATTCTCTAGACATGAAATCATATTATCAGCCACCAGAGATATTTTTGCTTCATAGCCAATGCTTATTTTTTTAATTTCTTTTTCATGCCTTATAACCACTAACATTTCTAAGACTAGTTTGTTATCAAGTAAATGGAAGGAATAATTGAAGGCAAAATTGGTGGAATGATTGCACAAAAAAAAAAAATTTCCATGACAGAAGCAACGTTGTCAAAATGAAAAACTAAATATTGTAATATGAATGTATACAGAAAATACTCAAATGGATTTGTGATCTTATCAACATGTATATTCCCTCCAAAAAATGCAGTCTAACTCAACCTCTGCAATTTTTCTCCATGTCCTTCCTACAAGTTTGTTATGCTGACAGCCTTGCTCACTTTCTCTTTACTTTGTGTGAATACCAATGAACACATGAGCAATGTTCAAAAGTTATCCCTTCATCTAACTATATGAGCAGCCCATCCTTTCTTCTGATCATATATTTCTTTAATAACATCCTTTATATCACTTATTCTGCATGATTCATTATTATGTGTTTACGTCTGTTCATGTCCATCACAAACTTCACTACCACACTTTTAGTAATGTTCAACTTAAATTATTTTGAGACTATATTGTTCTACTGTACTTGTAAAATAATACAGGTGTTTAAAAAGTGAACTTCTATCTCTGGGAGAAGCTTGGGGTCATAAACAACCTTTTCAATGTCCCAAAAGCAATCTACTTTGTTCTCTTGTTCAATTTGAGCCTAGTGAATTGTCCATCCATATACCCAAAATAACAACACACACACACACATTCATACGCACAAGGATGGACATATTCTGTGATTTGTCCATTCAGCTACATACCATACCAGGACAAGAGATATTCTAGATTTAGATGGCTTCTGACATACTATAACCATCACTGTAGAAATGGAATGCATAGAACTTGGAGTCATTTTGTATTTTCTTTGTTTCAAGTAGCCAGCCTACTGGTGATGAGCTTCTTCAAACTTAGCTAGAGTGGTCCTCAGAAAAAAAGATACAGTTTGTTGCCAGGGCACATTGGAAAACCTTCCCACAGCAAGAGCAGTGTACCAATGGAATGGATAGTTTTCAAGAACTGAGATCACAGTAGTAAAATTACTGATAAAAATCTGAATTATGGCTCTAAAAAAGCTGAAGTAAATCTATAATAATAGTCATTGCCTAATGGAGAAAATGGTCTGAGGGCATAAAAAGGTAATTCTAGATTTAGGAAAAATAATTTGTAAGTAGCCTCTTAAAAAGTTGTTCAAACTGGGGGTTGGAGCCAAGATGGCAGAGCAGAAAGAAATACATACACAAGCTTTTCCCCCTCAGCCCATAAATACCTGTAAAAAATGAATCTCAACAAATTCTAGAGCAGCAGAAGCCACAGAATAACAGTTTGAAAGAGATTTCTAGCCAAAGGTAACCTGGAAGGCCGACAGGAAAGATTTATCCCACAGGACACCGAGCGGAGCAGAGCCCAGCCCAGCCCAGGCTGCATGGCACTGGGAGGAACAGGACTGGAACAGGACTCTGGGGCAGAATCCCCAATAGGGAGGGTCTCAGATCCCTCAACCCACAAGTGCTGCTGGAAGCTTCAAAGGTCAGTGAGAGGGCTTTCCCAAGTGGGCGAGAGGAGCAGGGTCCCCCCCTAGCATTGGCCCCAGGCAGTGGCAGCAGCAGTGGCACCAGAGGTGGTAGCAATTGCAGCGTCCATTTGTGAAACACTCTGCCTAAAGCCCCTGGGGGAATTAAGCAATTGAGCTGAATCTCAGCCCCTGAGCACAGTCCTAAGGTGAGGAGGAGCACTAGGACCCTCCTCTTGATAAAGGATTCAGAAATCAAGTAACTGGCTGGGAAAATGCCCAAAAAGGGGGGAAAAAAGTAAGACCATAGAAGGTTATTTTCTTGGCGAACAGGTATCTCCTTCTATCCTTTCGGATGAGGAAGAACAATATGTACTGTAAGAGGAAGTCAAGGCTTCTGCATCCAGTACCTCCAAAATGAATGTGCAGTGGGCTCAGGCCATGGAAGAGCTTGAAAAGCGAAGTCAACAACTTGCTAAAGGAGAACCCCCCCCCCCCAAAAATGCTGAAGAAAATAACACCTTTAAAAATGGGCTAACTCAGTTAGAAAAAGAGGACTAAAAAGCCAGTGAGAAGGCTTTAAAAAGCAGAATCACCCAAATGGAAAAGGAGGTTCAAAAGCTCACTGAAGAAAATAGTTCTTTAAAAATGAAAGTGGAGCTGAGAGAAGTTAATTACTATATGATAAACCAAAAAACTACAAAACAAAACCAAAAGAATGAAAAAATTGAAGATAACGTGAAATATCTCACTGGAAAAACAACTGACCTAGAAAACAGATCCAGGAGAGACAATTTAAAAATAATGGGACTACCCGAAAGCCATGATCAAAAAAAAGAGCCTAGACATTATCTTTCATGAAATTATCAAGGAAAACTGCCCTGATATTCTAGAAACAGAGGGCAAAATAAATACTAAAAGAATCGACTGATCACCTCCTGAAAGAGACCTGAAAAGAGAAACTCCTAGGAATATTATGGCCAAATTTCAGAGTTCCCAGGTCAAGTAGAAAACATCGCAAGCAGCTAGAAAGAAACAATTCAAGTACTGTAGAAATACAATCAGGATAACACAGGATCTGGCAGCTTCTACATTAAGGGATCAAAGGGGTTGGAATAGGATATTCCAGAAGTCAAAGGAACTGGGATTAAAACCAAGAATCCCTACCCAGCAAAACTGAGTATAATACTTTAAGGGAAAAAATGGTCATTCGGTGATATATTTCAAGCACTCTTGATGAAAAGACCAGAAGTGAAGAGAAAATCTGACTTTCAAACACAAGAATTAAGAGAAGCATGAAAAGGTAAACAGTAAAGAGAAATCACAAAGGACTTCCTACTAAAGTTGAACTGTTTACATTCCTACATGGAAAGATAATATCTGTAACTCTTGAAACTTTTCTCAGTATTTGGGTAGTTGGAGGGATTACACACACACACACACACACACACACACACACACACACACACAGCACAGTGAGTTGAATCAGAAGGGATGATATCTATAAAAAATAAAATTAAGGGGTGAGAGAGGAATATATTGGGAGGAGGAAGGGAGAAGTGGAATGGGGCAAATTATCACTCATAAAAGAGACAAGAAAATTCTTCAATGGAGGAGAAAAGGGAGGAGGTGAGGGGAAAAGTGAAGCTTACTCTCTTCACATATGGCTTAAGGAGGAAATAACATGCTCATCAGTTTGGTATGAAAATCTATCTTACACTACAGGAAAGTAAGGGAGAAAGGGACACGTGAGATGAGGGGGATGATATAAGGGAGGGCAAATGGGAGAAGGGAGTAATTAGAAGAAAACACTTTTGGGAAAGGACAAGGTCAAATGAGAGAATAGAATAAAGGGGAGACAAGATGGAGGGAAATACAGTTGGTCTTACACAACATGACTATTATGGAAATCTTTTGCAAAATGACACATATATAGCCTGTACTGAGTTTCTTGCCCTCTTAGTGGGGATGAGTGGGGAGGGAGGGAGAGAAGTTGAAATTCAAAGTATTAGAAATGAATGTTGAGAACTGTTATTGCATATAACTGGGAAATAAGAAATATTTATATTATTATTATTATATTATTATTAGCTATTATAAATGGGGTATAGAAATCAATCTTGCCCTACAAGAAAAGAGAGAAGATGGGAATAGGGGAAGGGTGGGGAGTGATAGAAGGCAGGGCACATGGAGGGAAGGAGTATGCAAGGTGTCATGGGGTGGGGGAATGGGAGAGATGGGAAGAAAAACTGGAACTCAAAACTTTGTGGAAATGAATGTCGTAATCTAAAAAAAAAATAAAATTCAGATTTTCTACTAACCGGAAAAAAATCTAATTAACACAATTTAAAGGTGTCTTTTTTTGCCATTAAAATTGTATAAGTTTATGAAGAAATGGAAATTTTCTGCCACAATAAAGCCAGTTGTCATTACTGAAGAAGGATGCCAGCTTTATTTGTTGCTTCTACCTTTAATGAAACCTCAGGAGCAGTTATAGCATCAGTTTCACTGTGGTTCAGAAATATTCCAAACAGCTGCTAAGGTCTGAACTAATCTGCTTCATCTAGAAGTTGTAAAATTGCCAGAAATGTGAAGGAACTGGGCAAGCAGGTTTTCTGGGATGACAAACACAACTATTTAGTTGGGATTCCTCTCAATACATCTTTAAAGATGCCTCAAGAATTAAGTTTTGGAAACTGCATGGACTCCATGGTTCTGCACTACCACGCTGAATGAACATCAAACTGTTAAGCTTCAATGCAGACTTTCATAGTTTGGCTCTAGTCCAACTCTTCAGCCTTATCTCACATTACTCCCACTGATCTACACTAAAGTGAAACCAGATTCTCTTTTCCCCAAACATGTCCCATGTTTTCACATCTTTGTTGATGCTGTTCCTAATGCCTGGAGTACCCTCTCTCCAACAACCTCCTATTTGTTCACTTCTTACCCATTTTCCAAAATTCAGGTCATGAAACTTTCCCTTATTTCCCTCCTTAAACTATAAATAATCACATCCTTATCTCATCTTGTGCTGTTTTGTATTCCTTGTATGCCTTCACTATACCATATTTTGTGTTATATTCATCTATATACAAGTATTATCTTTCCCTATTATACTAGCATCAGGGTATAGATCATGTATTACAGTCAGTTCTCAACATTTGCACCTTCTGATTCTTGTGATTTTATTAGTAACTTCACTGTGACTTTTGTGTTGGCAAAAGTGCATGTTTCCAGCTGTGAGCAGTAAAGAAAAAATGTGAAGCATGATTTGTGTAAGTTTGTGGAGTGGCTAGCATCCTTCTAGGTGTCACTGGTCTTGCTCACCCTATCGTAATAAAAAGATCCTCAAGTCTTCACAGCATATTTTCATGCCTTGCCTTTGTGTTGCAATTATGCCCCCAAAGCATAGCACAACTCCTTTGGGCTATAAGGTGATATTGAGATCTTATCAGTCTCAGGGTTTTCTGTCAGGACCCCTTAAACATCCCAACAATCTCTCTCTCTTGAATTTCAGAGGACAGCCAGGGTAGCAAAAGTATACAGCAAGATGGTATACAATACAACACTCTCATACACACATTGGAATTTCACACAATGGCAGGTAAGAGTCAAGTTAAAAAATATTTTAGTTTTAAGAATTTTACTTGCAGTACAGTATTTATGGTACTGGAGAGTTCAACTCATAAAAAGTGAAAATTGTCTGAAATTTTAAACAATTGAGAAGTTAGCATAAAAGACTACAGAATTTTAGGGCATTACTAGTGAGGAAAAATGTTTTACATGTTATCAATTTTATCATGTGTACTGCATTTATGGGTTATTTCATGGTTACTGTGTTAGGAAAAATGCATATTATTAGAATTAGTGTTTTATTATAAAGAATTGCATGCAGAAAAGTGTATTTTCAGCAATCTCTGGTGAAAGATTAGTTTTTGGTGGTCTTGGGAAACTAACCCCGTTTCCCAGGTTTAACATAACAACATTTTTGTTTCTGACTTTTGCACATTTTTCTAGGAATTTTGCCCAGCGAAAGTTGAGGATTGACCACATTTATCTTTTTTCTCTTCCAGGATCTAGCACACTGCACTGAATTATAGCAAGCACTAAATGTTTAGAAAATGAAAAAATAAATGAATCTCTGAGCATTTTGTCAGGAGCTTAGTTGCATTAAAGGATTATAGAAATGGCATGGATGAGATTAACGCTGACTAAGTCTGTTGAAACAAGAACTAAATGAATACCTTTGTTAAATCTGCATGGAAAGTATAGATTAAAGACTAAATGCATTACAGAAGCACTACTAAATATCATACCATTCTGAAGGTCTGAAAACAAAGGATTCTAACAGGCTGATATGAGAAGGCAATACAAACAGAATTCTTTTTGTCTGAAGATAAATGGAAAAGGCCTCTTCAGAAAAGATGTTGAGCCCAACTCTTCAGGTCTTCCAAACTGGTGATATGTTCCTCCTGCGAGGTCACAACCACTAAGTACAGAATGCAAATATTATTTGTCTGTGTTTAAGCCCTTTTTTAGCCATTAGGCCCATAGGAGACTGGGATAAAGATAAGTTATCAAATACACATTTATTAAGCACTATGAGCCAGCACTAGGGATATAAGGACAGAACTGAAACATTCCCTGCCCTCCAGGAGCTCACAATTTAGCCAAAAGAGACATGCACACATATAAAAATAGAGAACCGGGCTATATGAACCATCTCATGTACCAGGAACTCCTCTAAAAACTTTTGGTGATGCCATAAACATACACAGTGGTGTCTCAGTATTTCTTCTGCTCCAGTGGCAAGGAGGACAGAGTGCTACATCAATTAGAACAAAAGTTCTGACTGGCTCTCAGTTTTTCCCTCCAGGAACATAAAACTCTGAGACTTAAGAGGAGGAAGTGGACCTTCTTCATCCTGACAACATGATGACTTCACCTAGGGCAAGAAGAAAAGGTTGCTTTTTCTCCCCCTGATCTGAAGTGGTGGATCTGTCCCAGGACAGACATGTTAACGGCTGGTGATGACCTTGTGAGTTCAAGAAGTGTAGAGTCCAGATGAGTGAAAATGGCTGGTGGCAAGGCAGGCTTCTGTATTAAAGATAAGAGTCACTGACAAGAACATTTGACCACGGCTAGCCATTTTACTAGCAGACATGTTCCAGAAGTTGTTTGGACAGTGCAGAGGTGAGGTCAGATATGAAATGCTTGATCATCGGTTCTCTCCACTGTTTTATGTTTGATGAAGTTTAAGTTATCAGATCTCCCAACAGTATTAACAAGATGCTAAACCCTGTTTAAAAATAATTTTGTGAGTCTTTTTATGTTTAGTATTTCTTTTTTGTGTAAGAATAAAATATCCGCACTATACCTGACTCATGTTGAACAATGTATATATTTCTACCCTCTTCTTTTGAGAACGCCCTAGATATGACCCTAAGTCTAAGCTATAATCCTTAGGGCCACAGGGTGAAACTTTAGTGAGCTGAAGAATGAGAATAGGGATCCTAGCCATTCTCTCATGAGAGATCAGGTTCTCAAAGGGCTACACTTGGTTTGGACCACATGTGTGAGTCAAGAGTAAAGAAGCCAGTGCGTGATAAACTCAAAGATCCAAGCTATTGGGTCAAGAACTCACTATCTGACAAAAACTACTGGGAAAAGTGGAAAGCAGTCTGATAGGAATGAGGCAAGTCACACTTTATAGCAAGATAAGCTCAAAATGGGTACATGATTTAAACATTAAGGGTAATATCACAAGCAAATTAGAGGAGGATAGAAAAAATTACCTATCTGGATAAGGGAAGAAGAGTTTATGACTAAACAAAAGATAGAGAGAATCATGGGAAGTAAAATAGGTAATTTTAATTACAATGAAGAGTTTTTGTACAAACAAAATCAATGGAGTCAAAATTAGAAGGAAAGCAGGAAACAGAGGAAAAATTTTTTACAGCAAGTTTCTCCAATAAAAGTTGCATTTCTAAAATATACAAGGGATCGAGCCAAATTTCTAAAAATAAGATGCATTCCCCAATTGAAAAATGGTCAAAGGCTATGAACGGAAGTTCAGAAGTTTTAGAAGAAATTGAAAAATGCTCTAAATTATTGATAATTTGAGAAGTGCAAATTAAAACCAAAATGGCTAAGATAACAGAAAAGGAAAATGACAAATGGAAACTGAAGCATATTTTTCTAACTTTATTTTTGTTGATCTTTTTAGTAGAAATGTTTTGCATAACTTCACATGTATAATGCAGTCATATTTCTTACATTCTCAATGGGTGAGGGAGGAAATTTGAAACTGAAAATAAATTTTAAAATATTTTTTTTAAAGGGAGAGCAGAGAAGGCCCTTAGGAACAGGGAGAAGGTACAGTACCCCCAGCTCCTGTGGATCTAGTATCAATTATTCAATGTTAGTTACATAAAACAGATAAAAGATAATATTTGAGAGAAGGCACTAGAAACTGGGGAAGAATCAGGAAAAACTTCATGGAGAAGGTAACTCTTGAGCCAAATCTTTAAAGAAACTAAGATTTGGAGGTTAAGTAGGGAATATATTCTATGCACTCTAAAAAGAACAAATAGTACAAAAGGCATAAAGACAGGAGATAAATGCAGCACTTTCTTCCTTTGTTCTGTAACAGAGAATACACTAAATACCTGTTGTGAAAGGTTGGTTTTTTCTTTTTGTAATTTATTTATCTTTCTCCCCAAAAAGGGAGATATCAAAATAGCTAGCCGCTGTGTGGAAGCATGTTAAGGCCTCCTTTGTAGTGCAACTGAGAATATTAAGAAATAAGTATTTCCCTAACCGTGCAGTGGATGTCGCACCAGGACTGGAGTCTGTAAGACCTGAGTTTAAATCTGGTTTTAGACCCTGGGCAATTCATTTAAACCCTATTTGCCTTAGTTTCCTCATCTTTAAAATGAACTGGAAAAGAAAAAGGTACAGTATCTGTCTGTGCCAAGGAATCCCCAAAAGGGGTTATAAAGAGTTAGACATACCTGAACAAAAAGACCTTTTCAGATCTACCTGAATGAAGGCAATAATAACAGCACTTAAACTTCTTCTAGATAAGGTAATTAAAGTGATAATTCACTGTTTTGAAACTCATAAACATATTTTACATGGTTTACAACATGTGCCTGAGTTTCCCTACGTTGGCTTCTTACCTTCTTAATACCTTTTTGTATCTAGAAAACTTTAATGCATCAAGGAAATTGCTGACCTTTTTGTAACTTAAAAAACATTAACTGAATGATACTTCTGTTTCTAAGGACTTGTGATTTCAGCATTATGAGTGTTTTACCATTTTATATCAAAATTTTTTTTTAATATTTTGATAAACTATTCTCTTTAATACAAAGGAGGTTTCTATTTTGGGTGAGTGTTGGGTCTAGAAAACATTTCTTGAAAAATAAACAAAACAAAACACAACATAGTGCAAGTATCATAATACCCCAACCTCCCCCCCCCAACTCTAACAGGTTGAGTGACTTGCTTAGGATCTCAAAGCTAAAGAAGGTCTAGATGCGGAATTAAAACTCAGGTTTCCTGAGCTCTTCTGTTATGCCAAGCTGTCTCTACAATCCAAACTGCAGGTAGCGGAAAGGGCAACTGGGACAGGTGGGTAAAGGTAGGCTGTAACATATTAATGACATCTTACCAAACAAGTAGCATAAGACACTATCCATAGCATTTATGAACAGAGAGATCAGATCAGTCATGTAGAAAGGTGATAAGACAGCAGCATTAGACTAGTAACCTCCATGCTTTGGGCAGATTCTCTAATGGAGGCTTTACGGAAGTACATGGACAATAATGCACAAGACAAAAAGGCATGGGAATGGGAGGGAGGGTTGGAATCTGCACTAGGGGCAGATCCAAGTGATAATAGTTTACCTTTGTTTAAGGCTTAAGTTTTACAAAATGCCAACCCTTGCTCTGCAGACATCTCCAAACCATGCTGCTTTCATTCTGCCCATGTGGACCTTTTCTCACTGGAGCCTTGGACTCTAGGAGCTTTCCTCTTGCCTGGCCCTGATCTAGGTGCTTCACTTTACTCCTCTTGCCACAGCAGTACCCTTCCCCTTTAATTCTCCTTTTATGAGTTGTTTCTCCCCATAGAAATATAGGCTCCTGGTGAGCAGGGACTATTTTGCTTGTATTTATAATTCCAGAGCTTACAACAGTGCTTGTCCTATGCTAAACACTTAATAAATACATCATCTCAGGAATGCCTTACAACAATACCAAGGTAGGAGACTACTCTCATCTCCTGATAAAGACACCGAAGCTGAGAGAAGTTAAATGATTTGCCAAAGACATACAAGCTAATGAGTTTCACACAGGGTTGGAACCAAGGGCTTCCTGACACCATCTAAAAATTACACACATATATTCACAACCTGAGTCATTACCTCAACTGGACATGAGTGTACTAACAAGGACAAAGTAATTTTCTGTTACTGAAAAGTAGTATAATAGAGACTAGTTTTTCTGCATCCCAACTGTAAAGTTTAGAACTATATTACAGAGTAGCTTTGTTCAGTTAAGCAGAGCCCTCAGTTGTATTATTTAATTTTAGTACAGAGAGAAATTCGATCATTACATGATAGAAGACTTTTTATTCTTTCACAATGTAATGTACATTATAATTGCCATGAATGTAAAATCTGTATGCTGTGTCTTACACACAGTCATTATACTTTTCAGTCAACATTACAGTTGGAATTTAACAAAATAATTCATTTTTGTAGCTCAATACTGTCTTTTTTGATTCATATTTTCTAAATAGGTCAACGAACAGCTTTACTTTATGTTTCTGTAATTTGAGGATATTGAAATTCTTGGGGTCACAGCAGTTGCAGTACAAAGGATGATCATCGAGGAAAAATTTTAATTCCATTAAATGTATTTTTAAATGACAAGTTGTATGACAGAATGGACCTAATTTATACTAGGGCCAGAACCATATTCAACATCTCTTTCAGTCTGAAATAACATGGAAGAAAAATGAAAGGAATGTCTAAAAACTTAATTTTATATACAGGAGAAGAAAAGAATAAAACCAATTTGGTTCATAAAGTGACTAATAAAAATATCCAATAGAAATAGGCATTCTCAATTAATTGATTCAGATATTTCTTGCTATAACATAAACCAAAAAATCCCTGTGCTTTTAGGGGAATTCCCACTACTACGGAAACAACGTTCACGTGAAACATCAAACACCAGACACGACATAACTAGGTAGGTAGTAAACGATTAATAGATTATTGAGTGAAATAGTAAGCTAAAATTCCCGAGTCAAACAGCAAGAATGGGATGTCACTTTACTGAATGAGTATATGCTGGAAGGTATTTAAAACCGGTCTGCTATTCCCACAGAGGCGTTTCTATAACTTTAATGGCAAATTCCTAACCATGGTTTTGCAATCTCCCACACTGTCTCTTAGTATTTCAAGAGGGGTGGTGCAAGCCAAGGCAGAAATAAAATTAAGTTCACTTTAAGCTAAAAGCAAAATTTATGCTATCAACACTCACTTGTAGAAAGGCAAGTCCACATAAAATTCGTTTGCAAAAAGGTTAGGAAACAGAGAAAATTAAAGTACAAGGCAGCTTTAACAGCAGACAAGTGTATGCACATTGTGTATACAAAACGAATGCAATCTGTGCTGATGAATAAGCCCATACATACGAACTTTCTGAAGACCTCATCAGAACGACTGGCTCTCAAACTGGTACTGTCTCTATGACCGCACACAGTTTGGGCTTTCCAGACCCCCTGTGGCTCTACTTCCACCGCCTCGGAACTTCCCAGGGATCCCCCGGGGACATTTCAAGCCTGATAAGTTTATGGTGGGGGATCTCAGAGGGCTGCAACGAGTGGAACTGTAAAACTGGGCTGGAATCGGCGGCCAGGATCCCCCCACCCCCCACCCCGCCCCACTAGGGCTGGGTCTTACTCCTCCGACTGGCTCAAGGTCAATCCAAGCCAAGAACTCGTCTTTCCAAAGTCCCGGCGGGCTGCGGCGCTCTTCCGAGCCGGGCTGCAGGGCTCGGTGACTGGACTTCGTTTTCACAGCGAGCGGCAGGGACGCCGAGAGCATCCTCCTCACGCACGGCGTGTTTCTGGACGCGCCGCCTTCATTCCCTCGGGAAAGTGTCCCACCGAAAGGTGGAGAAGGCCGAATCTCTGAATTCCATTCCTCTCTCCCGGCCCAGGACGGCCTCCTCGAAGCGACTTCTCCAGCCTAACTTCCTCAGGGTGAAACAGAACCAACCGCACAGCTAGGGAAGGCTTCGCTGCCCGGTGCCTGGGCCCGGTGCCTGGGCCCGGGGCAGGGTCTGGGCAAGGTCTGCGTCCGGCAGGAAAGCCGCGGAGTTGGGTTGCCTTAGCCAAAAAAAGCCCCACTTCGGGGGGCAGAGTCCGGACAGCCCGCATTCCCCGGCCCCCGCCATTCCTCCCATCCAACGGACAAACCGAGCTCCCCCGGCATCCCACCAGGAACAAGTACCCGGAGAGCCGGATTGGAGGAACGCCCCAAATCGTGGATAAAGCCCCTGAAATCACAGGGAAATCCTGGAGGGCGCCCGGAAAGGGACTCTCCGCCCCTCCCCCCGAGGCGCGCGCCCAGGCGGAGTGGGGAGGGGGGCGGCGGGTTCGAGCCCCGGCCTCGCCTGACAAAGGGCCGGCCCGGGGCGCCTCAGCCCGGGGTGAAGAACCGGCCATCAGGCGGCCAAAGGATGCAGGGGCGGCTGGGGGGTCCCGAGCCCTTGGAACGACGTGCTGGCAGCGGCGGCGAGCACCGCCCCCATGGCAGAGGGCACCCCCAGGCCGGGGCGGCGAGGCCTAAGCCGCGCGCCTGCGCCAGTCCCCGTCTCCGGTCGGGAGGATACCCGAGCTCCCGGCCCCCGCGCAGCTCTTACCGCCTTGAGATCCAGGACCCCGTCCTTGGCCTCCTGCAGCAGCGACACGAACTTCGTGGTGAGCAGGCCCAGGCTCTTCTCGTGGCGGCTACTGCCCCCGCTCCCGCCGCCCCCGCTCCCGCCGCCTGGGGGCGCTGCGGGCGGCGGCTGCGGCTGCGGGGGCTGCCCCTGGCCTGGCGACGGCTGCTGGCCGGAGCTCCCGGGCTCGGCCGCCGCCGCCATGCCGCCCGCCGCCGCCTCCGGGCGCGGAGCCCAAGCCCTCAGCCCCGCGCGCCCGCCGAGCGCAGGTGCCCCGAGCGGCGCCCCCACCGCGCGATCGCCCCCGCCCCGACCCCGCCGCGCTTCCGCGAGCTAAACCGCCTGGGCTGCGGGGCTGGGGGCGAGCGAGGGAAGGAGATAGGAGCCGCAGGGTGGAGAAAGGAGTTTAAATGGCAGGAAGTGACGCCAAAGCCCGCCGTTGCCCGGAGACGCTTTTTTGTCCTCCGACCCGGAGTGAGAGGGGAGATGGAGAGGAGGTGCTGGAGGGGATGGTGCGAGGGCCCAACTGAAGGGCGCGATGAAGGATTTCACGTCCACACCTTTCTGTTCTGGGGCTCCGACGGGCAGCTGAGCTTGTCACCGCCTTGGAAAATGACCACTGGGGACAAACAGAAATTGGGGCGGGTCCGTGTCCCGCGTGCACCTCTGAACGCTGGAGTGGCCCCAGAAAGCCCGAGGACACCTCTTCCCCAGCATCTTGTTCAGCTTCGGAGAAGCCTTCGTTCCTATAGCCTGTCGGTGGGAATTAGGACACGTGTCTTGTCCAATTCCTTTATAAATTAATCCACCAGAAAGCGTTCATCAAGTGCTTACGGCGTTCCAGGCCCTGTGCCAGACCCCCCGGGGGGACAGATACAAAGTGTAGAACAACCCCTGCTTTCCACTCCACCTCCCCCCCAGCTGTTGTGATGGGCGAGCTTCTGGACACTGGGAATGGTTTTCCTTTTAACCCTTGGAAAGCTCCGGGGTTTAATCCCTTTGCACCTTAGCACGTGGTTACAAAAATGTTTATGTCTTCCTCCTTAAAAAAAAATAAAAGCCTTCCCTTGATCCTTCCACCAGATCTAGTTATAGCCTGTCCCTAACCCTTTGGTGCAAGTAAAAGAAGTCTTGTAGGATTGTCTTGTTTTTACATCAAAATCATATCCAAATATGTCCTTTTCTCTTCACCTGCGCAGTGAAACTTCCATAATCCTAGTTTTTCCTCTTTCCAGGAAAAGAAGGGATATTTTTATTTCTTCATTTCTTCTCTGGGGCTGAACAATTACAATTACATGTTGTTTTCTGCTTTGTTTTTCATGTAGTGGCTAAGTATGTTGTTTTCCTGGATCCGCTTATTTCACTTGCATCCATTCATGCAAGTCTCAAGTTTCTCCATATTCTCCATATTCATTGTATCTTATGGCAAAATATTATGTTACTTAAATGTGCCACAGTTTGTTTAGTCATTTCCTTAACTGATGGGCAGCCAGCCACTGGTTTGAAGTTTGAAAAATCATTATTAAGTTCCTTGACAAACACTTCCAAATGCAATGATTTCATGGCATCCTTTCCTTTCTCCTCAGCCTTTGCAGTCTGGCTTCTGCCACCACCATTGAAATGAATCTCTTCTCTCAAAGGTCACCAATAACCAATTAATCACCAAGGCTGTTTTTTGTTTTGTATTGTTTTGAGTTTTCATCCTCTTTCTCTGTAGTTTTTGAGAAGGTGACTGCCTTCTCCTACTGGATGTTTTTCTCCCTTGGTATCAGATAAATCTTATTTTCCTGGTTCTCTTACACAATTTCTAATTTTTCCTTTGCTGGTTCTTCCTCAGTCTTCCTTTTGCCTTTAACTGAGTGTTCCCTAAGGTTCTGTAAGCTCCCTCTCCCTCCCCCTCTCCTTTTCTATCTTCCTCTCACTATCTCCATATTTATGTATTATGTTTTTTGTATGTCTGTACATGCATTCTCCTTTGGTAATCTCCACACTTTTGTCTCTTTTGCAGATTAACTCTCAAATACTCTATCTGTAGAGCTCCAAATCCATATTCTAACTATAGATCAAGTTTATTATCTTAATCCCTAAAACTGCTCTTCCTTCTAATTTCACTATTTCTGTCAGCAACACCACCTCATCCATTTTTCCCAGTACCTTTGAGGCAACATGGTATAGAAGAAAAGAGTGGCTCTAGGTTCTAATCACAATTCTGAGATTTTATACCTGTGTGAACCTTGGGTAAGTTATTTAACCTCCTTGGCCTCAGTTTCTTAATCTATAAAATGAGAGAGTTGGACTAGATGTCTTCTGAAATCCCTTCCAGTGGTAGATCTGTGATTCCGTTAGGAAAGGATATTGTTCTTGGAGTCAGCAGATTTGAGTCCTGGGCCTATCACTAAGCATGTTACTGAGCAAACCCCTTTCTGAGGTTGTTTCATTTATAGAAGGGGGATCATAATGCTTCTGGAAGGAAAGTATATTTTAAACCTTAATGTGCTACATACACATGAACTCTTATTTTATCTTACTATAGGATGTCCCTCCCCATCTCCTCCTCTACTTCCATTACCCTAATAATTATTGTAGCCTCCTAACAAGTCTTTCTGCTTCCTTCCATCTCTTCTTCTTCCAATCTATACTTCATGATTCAGTTACAGTAATCTTCCTGGGGCGTAGACATTGCTGTTCAGAAACTTCAGGGACTCCCTATTGCTTCCAGAATAAACAAATTCTTTTTCCTGACATTCAAGGTTCTCCATGATCTGGCACCACACTACCTTTCCAGCTTTATCACAGTGCCTAGCACTGTAACTGGTATATGGTATATACTTACTTGATAAATATTACTGTCCTCCATGCATTTTATCCTATAACCAATGGATTACTCTAAGACTTTTTCCCCATATCTTTGCTTCTAAAGTTGATGTTGTTCCAGTACTGTCTTCTACACTCCTCTGCCTACTGAATTCCTACTCATCCTTTAAACTTCAAAGCTGCCTCTTCAATGGAATCTTTTCTGGTTCACCTTCTCAGTAACAACTTTTCCCTTTTGATGTAACCATCATTATTGTTGAGTACCTTATTTCATTCATAAATATGGTGAAGACCTCTTGGAGGGGGATCCTACTTCATTCATCCTTAGGCAGTCTCATTTTCGGAGAATCTAATTGTTAGAAAATTTGTCCTTACATTAAGCTATTATTAAGCCTATATTGCCTCTTTGCAATTTCCTCTCCGGAGCAAAGGAGGAGAAGCTTAATACCTCTTCTATGTGACAGTCCTTCAAGAATTTAGACAAGTGACATTTGCCTCCTAAATGTTATCCAAACTAAATAGCTCCAGTGTGAGTCTGATAAGACATACTCTTCAGTCCCTTCACTATCTGTTCATTCTCCCCTGAATTCTCTTCAGTTTGAGTTAGGAGCAGGTGATTCAGAAGTTAATGTGATACTCCAGATGTGGGCTGGGTACAATGGAACTATCATATCCTATATAATCCTATATATTAGACTGCATTCCAATTCATGCAGCCTAAGATCATATTAGGTTTTTTGATAATCAGGTGACATTTGCCTTGTATTGAGCTTGCAGGCCACTAGAAGTTTAAGATCTTTGGTAAACTGAAGTGATTTCCTCAAGAAGCTTTGCTTCTACAAGTGGCAATGAAAAAAAACCTCACAGTATAAATCAAAATGAATGCTAGTTGTAGAGAGATACACAAAAGTACTAAGAGGAATGTTGGAGTGACTGGAGTCAGGTAGGATTATGATGAAAAGGCTTCATGGACAAAGCCATTTTTCAATAGGACCTTGAAGGAAGGAATGTGGTTTGGCATAGTAAAGAGGAAGTGTGGGAAATGGCATTTGTGATATATGATTTCAAGTAGGAGCAGGGGAGTAAATAGATTTGCTTTCTTGGAGGTAAGACTACAAGTCTGGCAAAAGATGGTGGCACTTCCGTAAAGAAGAGGAACAAAGTTGAGACTTGAAACTTTTATCATTGAAGAATTTGAGAGCCACTAGGGTACAACGAGGAGTAACATAAACCAAACAATATTTAAAGAACATTGTTCTTGCTTCTGTCTGTTTGGTGTATTAGGTGGGCAAGTTCAGAAAGAAGTGATATAATCCTTTTTGATATATAGTGATTAAAGGATGAAGGAAGGATTAAAACTAATGGAAAACTCAGCTATTATTTTTTACTTCGTCAGTTAATGAGTAAATATTAAGTGCCTTTTATGTGCCAGGTACTAGGCAAAAAAGTCCTTACCCTCAAGAAACTCACAATCTAATATGGCAAAGTACAACCAACCAAACAAGCAAGGTATATGTAGGTTAAATAGGAATAATTAAAAGAGTGGAGGCACTAGAATTAAGAGGGGTTGGGAAAGGCTTCCTGTAGAAGATGGGCTTTTAGTTGGCGAGTTAAAGGAAACCAGTTAGGCAGAGATGAGGAGGGAGTGCATTACAAACATGGAGGCATGAATTTCCAGAGAAAATTAAAATGTTAAAAGAAGGGGACCATTTTATTTGCAGAACAGCAAGAAGGCCACTGTTGCTGGAAAGAAGAATATGTGTTGGAGTAGGTTGGAAACTAGAAAGGTAGGAGGGAGCTGGGTTATGAAAGGCATTGAATACAAAACAGAGATTATAACGGATTGTAGAAGATGAATTCAGATTAAAATATTTAATGTTGGTAACACAACATCTACATAAAAATGCTCAGCTAGAGCTGTCAACAAAGAACTGGGGGTGGACCACATATGAGTGGCAAACTGTGTGATCACTGAAAGAACAGAAAACACAGATAAGAGCAGAGGATACAGCTGCAAGTAACGGAAAAAAGTAAGAACATTAGTAATCAGTCACGTAATTATCAAATGACTACTATGTGCTAGAAATACAAAGTAAAAAAAAAAAGAGATAGTCTCGACCTCCAAGGAACTTACATTCTATTGGAAAAGGGGATATATAAATATTTACAGATAAGTATAGTTGTTGTCATTTTTCAGCTGTGTCTGACTCTCTGTGACCCCATTTGGAGTTTTCTTGGCAGAAATATTGGAGTGATTTGCTATTTCCTTCTCCATCTCATTTTATAGATGAGGAGGAACTAAGGCAAACAAGGTTAAGTGACTTACCCAGGGTCACACAGCTAGTGAGGCCAGATTTGAACTCAGGAACTCTAGCCTAGCATTCCATCCACTACACTACCTAGCTGCTCCAAGTCAGTATGGGATATGTGCAAAATAAGCAGTGAGTTTGAATAGGGGCATTAACAATGGGAATCAGAAAAAAGGCTCTTGAAGATGTTGTTCCCTGAGCTGAGAATCGAAAGGAGAGGGAGAGAATTTCAGGCATAGGGGACAGCTTGTACAAAGCTGGGAGATGGGGGAATAAAAGTGAATTCCCTTATTTTATAGGTGAGTAAACTGAGCCCTCAAAAGGTTAAGATGGTACCCAAGGTCACAGTCAATCAAATAACTTCGGAAGTCTCTTGACCCTGTTGATGAACTTCTGCTCCAGCAAAGTCTCATCTCTGACCTTTTGCACCACCATCTTTTCTGATGGCTCCTCCTGTTTTCTTTACTTAGATCATCATCTATATACTGCCTTCTAGTCCTATGTTCCAGGCTCTCCTCTCTCTAATACTCTTTATCTGGGTAACATCAGCTCCCACAGATTTAGTTATCATCTCCATATTGTGTCTATCCTGAACTCTATCCTTGAACATTTCAAATTGAATATTTTGGCACCTCAAACTCAAAATGTCTAAAACATTACTTCTTATCTTTTGTCCCCAAACCTACCAGTCTTGGAAACTTTCCTATTCCTCCTGTGAAGGTGCCACCATCTTAATCACCCAAATTCAGATCATTCTCAATTCTTCAATCTCATTCATCCAGCATGTCCAGTCATTTGTCAGAAATGACAAATCCTGTCATTTCTTCCTGAAGTGCTAAGTAGCATGGTGTATAGAGCACAGGAGCTGGAGTCAGGAAGACTTGAGTTCAAATTCAGTCTTAAACGCTTTCACCAGCTATGACCCTGGGCAAGCCACTTTATCTGCCTGCCTCAGTTTCCTTACCTGTAAAATGGGGGTTATTTTTTGGTTATTCTGAGGATGTCTATAAAGCACTTTGCAAACAAAATGCTACATAAATGCTGGAAATCATTACTTCCACAACGTCTGTTATATTTGTCTGTTCTCTTTTCCGCACTTACATAGTTACCACCCTATCTCTGGCCCTCAACATCTCTTGCTTAGACTACTGAAATAGAATTCCTAAATGGTTTCTTCTCACACCATTTCAGCCTCTCTACAGCTCCCAGAGATGTTCTGTTAGGTGCAGGTCTGATCATGCTACTACCCTAATCAGAGGACCCCAGAGGCTCCCTATTACTTCTAGGTTCAAAATTAGACTCTTCTGGTTGGCACTGAGAGCCCTTAACAACTTGGCCCCAATTTACCTTTCCAATCTTATTACACATTACTCCATTACTCAGGCAAACTATGGCCAGATAAACTGACCTCACAGTTGTCTGAATGGCGCATTTCAATTTCCAATCTCAGTGCCTTTGTACTGGCTGTTATCTATACCTGGAATCTATTTCCTTCTCACCTGGTCTTGTAGAAAGAAGGCTTAGTGTTCTTCAAGGCTCAACTCAAGTATCATCTTCTACATGAAGCCTGTCCCAATCCCCTGGCCACTACTGCCTCCCCCCCCATGCTAGTTATTTTGTATCTACTTTGTATATATACCTATAAGCATAAGTACATATTATTAGCTGTCCCACACCTCCACTAAATTGTAGGTTTCTCAAGGGAACTGTCTCACCTTTGTCTTCATAACCCTAACACCTAGGACAGTGTCTGGCACTAAGTATAGGAACCAAATTAATATTGATTGGTTGACATTAGTCAACTTTTCAGCCACTTCAGGTGTTTTGCTAAAAACATCAACCTAGTGATCCCTAGTCTTAGCATTTACCATGGGGTGGTGGTAATGATACAAAATGCTGTTAGGTTTAGAAAAGCAACAAACTCCTGTTTTAAAAATGTGGACACAACTTCTACGATAGAAGTAAGATTTTAGTTTATTTTGATAGTGCATTCCCAAACATATAAGTATAAATAATTTATTTAAGAAAAACTATACATATATTTAGTAAACACGATGAAAAATGGCTTTAAAATATATTCATATTGGAATGTGTGGAAAGAGATTCTAAAGGCACAGTGGTTACAACTTTTGGTTGCTGACCAAATGTGATTTATATTAGATTTGTAAGACTGTTTCAACTTGACGAAGTCTCAGAACCATCAAAATTCTTGCTGAGTATCACTTAAAGCAAAGTAAAAGTCGTTTTATTTTTTCCTCCATGATTTTCTTGTTTTGTGCTGTTTCATGCAGAAGGTGACGCATCTCATCTTCAACCTGGGAAACCTAAATTGACAACCAAGATTTAAAACATTTTAAATTTTCTTAATATCAACAATGTGTTTTAAAAATGAATAATAAAAGAAAGATGTATAAGAGTTAATCTATCTAGTACATGGAATTTGTCCCCTTAGAAATTTTACACTGTGACATTTTAAAATTACTGTTACTAAAATAAAGTGAAAATTAAAATTACTAAAGTGGAACTACTTAAAAATTAAGAAGAGTAATTAACAACTCCTGGGAGCCAAAATGGTGGAGCAAGCAGTAAAGTGTTGTAACTTTCCTATATTTACATCCGAACAACCATAAAACAATGCTCCAAAACAAATTCTGTAACAGCAGAACCAGCAAAAAGATGAAGTGAAACAATACTTTGGCCCCCAAAACCTGGAAGATCAGCAAGAAAGGTCCACTTAGGTAGGATAAAAGGGGAGCACATTCCAGGGCAGGAAGGATCCCAGCAAATCAGTAGCAAGCCCCACCTCAGCAAACCAGTGGGAGATCCACCAGTGTGGTAGAGCAGATAAACACCAACACCAGGACTCCCCATGTGCCTTAGCATATCCAAGGAACTGACAGACTCCAGCTCCCAGAACCACCACATGATTCAGTGTAGCCCTAGGCAAAGAGGAATCCTCCAGCATGAGGAAAAAGTAGGCCAGGCCTTCATGTGCTTCAGCGTAGCCCCTGGGAAAAACTGAAACACCCCACTGGAGCCTCAGCACATACCAGACCCTATCTCAGCACCAGGTAAGCTGTCAGACTCTACAGCTTCCAGCAGCACCAGCCACCCTCCATCCCATCATCTCAGCACAACTCCAGACTCAAGGGTCCCCCAGAGGCCTGAGAGCAACTTCAGTGCTGCACAAGGTAAATATCCAGGGCCTGCAGCCACTGACACAGGAAGCCTGAGACAGTGCCTCTTAGAACACCGCCCCCCCACCCTCCCCCAAAAAAGCAAAAACAACAAAAATACAATCTGACCATAGAAAGTTATTATGGTGAAAGGGAAGAGCAAGATACAAATTCAGAAGAGGATAACGATGTCAAAACATCTATAGACAAAACCCCAAAGAAAAAACAGGAAGTGGTCTCAAGTCCAGAAAGAACTCATGGAAGAGCTCAAAAAGTGCTTAAAAATCATATAAGAGAGGCAGAAGAAAAAATGGGAAAGGAAATGAGAGTGATGCAAGAGAATTATGAAAAGAGTCAACAGCTTGGAAAACTGCTTAAAAAGTAGAACTGACCAAATAGAAAAGGAGATACAAAAATCAACTGAAGAAAATAACTCCTTAAAGAGTACAACTGGCCAGACAGAAAAGAAAATACAAAAGCTAATTGAGGAAAACAATACCTTAAAAGTTAGAATTGAATAAGAGGAAGCTAGTGACTCCATGAGACATCAAGTCAATCAAACAAATTCAGAAGAAAAAAAAAAATGGAAGAAAATGCAAAATACCTCATTGGAAAAACAACTAACCTTTAAAATAGATCCAGGAGAGACAATGTCATTCTCATTAGATTACCTGAAAGCTATAATCAAAAGGAGGATCTGGACAGCATCTTTCAAGAAATTATCAAGAAAAACTGCCCTGATGTTCTGGAACCAGAGGGCAAAATAGGCACTGAAAAATCCACTGATCATCTTAAGAAAGAGATCCCAAAATAAAAACTCTAAGAAACAGTATAGCCAAACTTTAGAACTATCAGATCAAGGAAAAAAACCACTAGTAACCAGAAAGAAACAATTCAGATATCAGGGAGTTACAAGTAGGGCCACACAGGACTTGGCAGCTGCAATATTAAAGGACTGGACATCATGAAATGATATTTTGGAAGGCAAAGGAGCTAGGACTACAAGCAAGAGTCACCTGGCAAAATTAAGCATAGTATATCAAGAGGAAAAAAATGGTCATTCAATGAAATAGGAGGATTTCAAGCTTTCATAAGGAGAAGATCAGAACTAAAGCAAAAATCTGACTTCTAATATCAAGACCCAAGGGAAGCATAAACAGGGAAAAGAAAACATAAGGGAGTCAACAGAGATAAGTTATTTACGTCTCTACATGGGAAGATGATATTTGTAATTCTTAAAAATTGTATCACTAATAGTACACTAGATGGAATATACATAGACATAGGTACAGCTATAAGATGAATTTAGGGCAAGATAAAAATAAATTAAGGTATGAGAAAGAGGAGTACAAAGCATGTAGAAAGAAGGGAGAGGTAGAATGGGGTAAATTATTTCACATGAAGAGGTACAAAAGACCTATCACAGTGAAGGGGAAAATGGGAAGTTGGGTGACAAGCATCGCTTGAACATTACTCTCATCAGCATTGGCTCAAAGAGGGAATCATATATACAATCAGTTAAATACAGAAATCTGTCTTAACCAATAGGGAAGTAGGAGGGCAGGAGAACAAGTAAAGAGGAGCTGGGGACTGACAAAAGGAAAGGCAGATCAGAGGAGGTGGCAGACAGAGGCAAAACACTGATAAGAAGGGAAAGGGTAAAAGGAGAGAGAACAAATAGGAGGCAGAATAAGATGGAGGGAAATACACAAGGTAATAATCATAACTGTAATGTGAATGGGATGAACTCTCCTGTAAAACAGAAGCAGACAGCAGTATGGATCAAAATCCAGAATCCTACAACATGCTGTTTACAAGAAACACACTTGGAGCAGAGACACACACAGAGTAAAGGTAAGGAGCAGGGGCAGAATGTATTGTGCTTCAGCTGAAGTAAAAAAAGCAGAGGGTAGCTATCCTAATGTCAAACAAAGTAAAAGGAAAAAAAAGACCTAATTAAAAGAGACAAGGAAGGAAACTACATCTTGCTAAAAAGTACCATGGACAATGAAGCAATATCAATACTAAATATATATGCACCAAGTAGTATAAACACCCAAATTCGTAAAGGAGAAGTTATGTGAATTACAGGAAGAAAAAGACAGTAAAACTATACTAGTGGGTCACCTCAACTCTCCCCTCAGAATTCCGTAAATCCAACCAAAAAATAAACAAGAAACTAAGGTAGCAAATAGAATATTAGAAAAGTTAGATATGACAGACCTTTGGCATGATTTAGACAGAAAGGGTGACACCAGAAACAAATTAGAAGAGCAAGGAACAGTCTACCTGTCAGATCTATGGGAAGGGGAAGAATTCATGACCAAACAACAGATCGCATTACAAAATGCAAAATGGAAAATTTTGATCATATTAAATTAAAAAGCTTTTAAAAGTTCAAACAAATGTAAACAATGCATTGCAGATTAAAAGGAAAGCAGAAAGATGGGAAACAATTTTTATATGTGTGTCTGATAAAGGCCTCATTTCTCAAATATATAGAATACTGAGTCATATTTACAAGAATACAAGCCATTCCTCAACTGATAAAAGATCAAAAGATATGAACACGCAGTTTTCAGAGGAAGAAAACAAAACTATCGACAGGCATATGAAATTCTCTAAATCACTTTCGATTAGAGAAGTGCAAATTGAAACAACTTTGAGGAACCATCTCACACCTATCATATTGACTAATATGATGGAAAAGGAAAGTGATAAATGCTGGAGAAGATGTGTGAAAATTGGGACATTAATGCACTGTTGGTGGAGATATGAACTCATCTAACCATTCTGGGGAGCGATTTGGAATTTTGCCCAAAGGGCAATCAAACTGTGCAAATCCTTTGATCCAGCACTACTATGTCTCTCTCCTAAAGAGATTATAAAAGGGAAAAGGAACTACATGTACAAAATATTTATAGCAGCCCTTTCTGTGATTGCAAAATATTATAAATTGAGGGGATGACCATCAATTGGGGAATTGCTGAACAAACTGTGGTATATGAATGTAATGGAATACTATCGTGCAATAACAAATGAATAGCAGGTAGACTTCAGAAAAACCTGAAAAGACTTGTATTAACTGATACAAAGTGAAATGAGCAGAACTGGAAAGCATTGTACACAGTATCAGTAACATTGTGTGATGATCAACTAAGAATTACTCAGCTCTTCTCAACAACACAATGATCCAAGACAAATACAAAGGACTCACAAAGGAAAATGCTTTTCCCCCCATTTTCATTCTTTGGTAGATTTTCAAACATTTAACAATGTTAATTATCTTTTTTGTGAAAATCATCCCTTAGTTTCTTTGATAAGTACACCTGGTTTTCTTTCTACATCACTACCCAATAGATGTTCTTCTTTTACTATTTTCTTACCCAGGTCCTTGATCGTTATTCTTCTAAACTACCTAGACTCCTGCTATTTTCTCTAATCTCTCTATCTGAAGGCTATTCTACTGTAATAGCTGAAACATTTACTTCCATGTGGATGACTACTAAAGCTGTCCTTCTGGTCTTTATTTTCACTTAAGCTCCACTTCCACACCTGCAACTTAAAAAAAAAAATCAATTTTATTTTTAATTCTGAATTTTCTCCCTTTCGCTTCCCCTTGAGAAAGCAAGAAAAATAAAACCTATTGCAAATGTTGAGCAAAACAAATTTCCACATTAGCCATGTCCAATAAAACACATTATGATGTGTATTCTAAGTCTATCACCTTTCTAGAGCTGGAGGAAGATAGCATGTTTCATCATGATTCCTAAGTCTTTCAAATTTTTTTGACTTTATGACATTGTTATTGTATATATTATTTTACTGGTTCACCTCACTTTGTACGAGTTCAAATAAGTCTTCCCAGGATTTTCTAAAATCATCCCCTTCGTCATTTTTATAGCACAATAACATTCCATCACATACATATGCCATAATTTGTTTAGCCACTCTTCAATTGATGGGCACCCACTCAATTTCTAATTCTTTGACACAACAAAAAGAACTGTTATAAATATTTTTGTAATATTATCCTTTTCCTTTTTCTTGGTCTCTCTGAGATAGACACTTGCTGGGTCAAAGAGTATGCGCAGTACCCTTTGATCCAGCAATACCACTACTAGACCTGTATCTCAAAGAGATTTTTTAAAAAGGGAAGACAACCTATTTGTACAAGAAATATTTATAGCAGCTCTTTTTGTGGTGGCTAAGAATTGGAAATTGAGGGGATGCCTATCAACTAGGCATATGGCTGAACAAGCTGTGGTATATGATTGTAATGGAATAATATTATTATACTATAAAAAATGACAAGTAGGATGATTTCAGAAAAAAACTGCAAAGATTTACATAAACTGGCACAAAGTGAAGTGAGCAGAACCAGGAGAACATTGTACATAGTAACAGTAATATTGTACAATAAGAACTGTGAATGACTTTGCCATTCTCAGCAATACAATGATCCAAGACAATCCCAAAGAACTCATGTTGAAAAATGCTATCCATCTCCTGAGAAAGAACTGACACCGTCTGGATGCAGACCAAAGCATACTATTTTTCACTTTCTTTTTTTTTGGTCTTTTGTTTTTTGTTTCTTTTCTACTAACATGGAAATGTTTTACATGATGACACACATGTGACCTATATCAGATTGTTTACCATCTTAAGGAGGTGGGAGGGAAGGAGGAAGAGAATTTGGAACTCAAAACAAAAAAAAAACCAAATGAATGTTAAAAATAGTTTTTACATGTAATTGGGGAAAAATAAAATATTTAAAACAAACAAAAACCACAATGGATGTGCACAGTTTAATAGCATTCTGGGCACAGTTCTAAGTTGCTTTCTGGAATGGCTAGATAAGTTTACAGTTTACAGTTGCATTAATGTATCTGTTTTCCTATGGCTACTTAAGTACCAACTGTAAATCTGCAACTTTCTAATGAGCATTTTTACCTGGTATATTGATAATGCATTTTTGCTTATTGTTAATATAATTTTGCTTCTTAATGGGAAGATCTTCCCCATCCATTAAAGGCCCATGTGACCTGCTTAAGTCACATGGAAGCCTGAGTCACATGAGTTGTCACATGGAACAGGAAGGGTGGAACCGGAAGAGGCAGAGCTAGAGCAGAACAGAGAGGAAGTTAGTCAGAGAACAGTCAGAGCTGGGAAAGGCAGCCGACTAGCATGAAGGAGACAGCCTATTTGTGATTTGTTTAAGGGAGCTGGTTTGTGGGAAGCCTAACAGAGGGAAGGCCTAGGGATAATACTGCCCTCTGCATTGTTACTGTGTATAGATTTCTTTGTTACTGTGATGGATTTGGCTTTCAGGTGTCTGAATAAATGTTTTGGTTCTGTCTTCCACGTGGAGAGTCTGTTGTATTTCACAGTTTAGAATAGTGTAGGCATATTCATAGCTGCCTTAGGCTCTGTGAATATTGCATTGGCGCTACACCTGGCTATTTCAATAACCCAAGTTCAGAATGTCTAAAACCAAATTTAGCATCTTACATTTAAATTGGCTACTCCTTTCTTTCTGAAAGTTTTTCTTTCAATGACACTACTATTCTTTTAGTCACCCAGGCAGACGGAGTCAATCTTTGGTTTCTCTCTCCTTCATTAAATCAGTTCTTTTGATCATACAGGAAATCTTATCAATTCTTCTTTCAAAATATTTTTAATATCTGTCCATTTCATTTCATTTCCACCATTAGTAGCAAAGTTTAGATCCTCATTAATTAGGCAACTGAACTCCAAAGTCCAGTCTTAAAACTATGATTCATCTTCTCTAGCTACTGCTTTCCCATGTGTTATCATGTTAAGTCTCTCTTAGAACATAAGCTCTTTGAAGGTATTCTTTGTCTTTCTTTTGTATTTATATCCTCAAACTTAGAAAAGAAAGCGGTACATAATAAGTGTTTAAGAAATGATTTTTTCATTAATTTATTAATGTAAAGATAACATTGGCACAGTATATAAAGTATCACCCATGGAATTAAGAAGAACTGGATTTGAATTCTGCCTCTAACACTTAACAGGTATGTGACCCTGGATAAGTACCTTAAAACTGACAAGTCCTAGTTTCTCCTTCTATAAAATAGGGATAATAATAGCACTTATCTCCCTGGTTTGTTGTGAGCATCAGATGAAGTGATGAATTTAAAATACTTTGTAAACCTTATTATTATGAATAATGTTTAGATTATTCCAACAGTTTTCCCAACTGTAACATAACAATAATGATAATAATAATGACAGCATTTAAATAACGTCTTAAGGTCTGCAAGGTGATTTACATTTACTACCTCATTTCATCCTCACAACAACTGTAGGAGGTTGATTGCTTTATTATCTCATTTTATAGATAAGAAAACAGAGGCAGAGTGCCTTGAGCAGAGTTATAGATATAAGGGTCCGAGGCTGCATTTGAACTCAAGTTTTCTTAACTCCAGGTCCAGTGCTCTTTCCTCTGGGCCACCTAGCTGCTTTACGTATACTGTACATTGCTGGTAGGTTAATTTGTCTAAAAATAAAACGATGTTCATCATGTTGTTCTGCTCAAACACATCTGGTAACTCTCCCTGTCCTCAAAATTAAGTTCTCTTTTCTGGTTTCCAAATTCCTCCCAAATCTGGCCCCACTCTTTCCTAAGAAGAAATAAATGTAGTTGGGTGAAAAGAACCTTGTACTTGGAATCCAGAGACCTAGGCTCCTGCCCTAGCTCTATCACTAAATGGCTGTGTACTCATGGGAAAGTTACTTTACCTGACCCAATCTCAATTTCCTAATCTATAAAATGAGAAGGTTGGACTAGATCAGAGGTATCAAACTCCATAGCACAAAGGGAATCACATTAAAATGTAATTGAGAAATGTTTAACAAAATAAATAAAAACACAACCCAACATAATGTTAATTTGTGGTTTTCCAAGTCAATGATACACTCACATTAGTTTCCCCTTCTATTTCAGTTTGATTCCCCTGGGCTGGATAATTTTTAAGATGACTAATTCTATGAGAAGCACAATTTTTATCCAACTCTATTTCCTATCATTTCCTATCCTCTATTCCAGTCAGTTCAGTCTACTCAGCTGTCCCATGAATAAGCTCTCTGTCCTTGCATCTTTATTCATATTTTTTTCTCCAACACTGAATCTGCTACTTGCTGTGTGTCTTAAGCTACGTCACTTAACCTCTCTGGGCTTCAGTTTCCTCTTTTGTAAAATGAAGAGGCTCTCTCTAGCTCTGAATCTATGATCTAAAACTTAGATTTTTTCCTTCTCTAAAGATTTCTGTTCTTATTGTCTTTCCCAGTCACCTTATTTTATTTTCATGACTGAATGCTTTCCCTGCCTCCTTAACTAGAGTAACTGCTCCTTGCTGGATAGGGCTATCTTATGATGGGGTTATTTTGTTTTTGTTTTGTTTATAATTTCCTCACAGAACCTAAGAGTGTTAAGCATGTAATATATATTCAATACATATTTGCTGAATTAAATTAAGAACCACATTCTGAAGTAAAATAACAGTAAATTACACTATATTTTATCTAATTTAGGTGGTATCTGAAGCTCTTATGTTCTTTTTTTTTTCTGTACATTTCTCAGGTGATACTACCTAGTCCTGCAACTTTAAGTATCACCTTTACTCTGGATACTTATTTGCCTTTTTATTTCTGACACCCTTCCCAGTTTTCAATTGTAAATCTCCAACTATCATACTGATATAAATACTTGAATTTCTTAACATTTCAAAATTAATAGGGAATATCAGACTTTATTGTTGGTCTGTCCTAAACTTCCTCTTTTCCAAATTGTCACTATGAATAAAAGGATTAAGAAATGCCTATGATGCTCTATCAGAAAGGCATTTCCTTTGGGCAGTTTTTCCTGAAGGGCAATGACAAGGTGTGCTAATCCATCGACAATCTCTTACCAAATACATTCTTGTGAAATATCTGGTTATGCCTAAAGATACAGTGCTCAGTTGTAGAACGTAGTACACTAGTGGGTCCATATTGGGATAAAAATCTAGTAAACAGTCTCCTGAGCAGCAGCTCTCACTAAGCTTTGTTACCAGCATTTTGTTTGGGAACCAGCTACTTTAAACATCATTCTTTACATCCACAGTCTTCAAATCTTCCCTTTTTTCTTCTTTACCACAACTGTATGAGTTACTCCACTTAACTATAATTTGTCACCCTGGACATGGAAGTTAAAAGAAGTCTTTATCAACATTACCTTTTCATTTGCAGCATCAATTTGATTTTGTTTTTTATTTGTCAGCTGTAGGAGTTCTTCCTGATGGGCTGCAACCACTGATTCAAGTTGCTTTCTAAAACTGTCATCTATAGAATGAAGCTTTTCCATTGTAGCCCTACAGGAAACACATACAAATTAGTCTTTTTCTTTGGTGGCTTTACTTATTATTATTTTCTAAAAGGATATTTTTCTACAAACATTTCTGCTTCTGAACACAAAAAAAATTCCAAGGGTTATATAAAACTACATTTTACTTTTGATTTTGAAGACTTTTGTCTCTTTCTTCAATGAGTTTCTTTTCCTTGGTTTCAAATTTTTCTTTCATTTGTTTAACTTGTGCCTCAAGACCACTTAGTAGTTCTCCTTTATCTTTCCACTTCTTATTAATTGCACTGAAATGAAAGTTAAAAGGATTTAGAAAGAAATGCTCATGTCAATTTCATGTACCACAATATCTTTTCATTTATTTAGAAGACAGCAAAGGAGTGTAGTGGATAGAGTGCTGGGCCTGGTATAAGGAAAGCCACAGGTATGTACTAGCGGTGTGACCTTAGGCAAAAGTAATTTAACCTCTGTTGGCCCTTTCTTCATATGTAAAATGGGAATCATAATAACAATAACACCTACTTTCCAGGATTATTGTAAGGATTAAATGAGCTAATATTTGTAAAGTGCTTATTAGCACAGTGCCTGGTCCAGAGTTAGTGCTTAATAAATGCTATGATAACGATAATGGTGATGATACTGTCTTATACCTGTAAGCTTTTCCAATTTCCTCAAGTTTTGCTTCCTTTTCTTTCAGCTGCTGTTTGAGGTCCTCTTTTCTCTCACAGTGCCGCTCCAGTTCCTCCATTAGCTCTTCTAGTTGTGCAGCTTTTTCATCAAGTTGTTCTTGAGCATTTTTTTGCATTTCAATGGTTTCTTCTCGTAACTTCCTAATATGTTCGTCTCTTTCCTGTAAGCTCTTTGCAGAAAAATCAATACCTTGTTGATTTTTTTACTGTTCCCGAAATGTCTTTGTTTTGGTATTTTACAAGATAATAATGTAAGAAAAAGCTATCTTAGGACTTAAAAAAAATTGGAAATTTGCTGTGTAAGGCATTTAAGAAAACATTTACTGTGTAATTTATAAAAATGCAAATAGCCAATATTTATTTATATTAAATGTGAACAAGCTTTATCAAGAATCTTTATCTTTTATCTTTTTATTATTATTTCACTAAGTGATAAATTATGATAAAGATACATTTATTTTTAAAAATAAACTCTAAGGTCCTATTAGAATCCCAATTTTAATGGTCTAGTATGATGAAAATAATAACATGTAATCCCCCATGCAAAATTAACTCAGATTAAGTACAAAATTAAGAAACATACATTATGTAGAAGTTTTAGAAGGTAGAGGAGTTAAAAAACTAAAACTAAACATATGATGGTTCATTCTAAAAAAGGTTATGAATACATGTGAGCTGTGAATAAAAATAAAAATTAAATTTGTATGCTCTAAATCTCTGCTAAAAACAGCTTGGGGGTGGAGGTGGTGGTTTACAATTGCTTTATATAAAGGAGGAGAGGGCTTCACTGTTCAAGATGTTGTATAATTGTTAATCTGGAAAACTGACAGACATATGGTGTCTTCCCACTTCATATCAATCAAATGAAAAAATGGGAACTACTGCTAGCATCCTATGGTACACCACTTGAAATGAACACAATGAAAATGTGTTCCTATTGGTAAGGTAAGGACTTCATCTGATTCTGCTAATTATTACCCTTTTCTTCACCTAACACCAGAACTGATTGTGCTGAAAACAGTAACTACAAAGACTGTTACCAGAATTCTATTAGATACCACTTTTCTATTTCCAACTTTCCCCTTAGCTCCCAATGAGTATATGTAAGCTTGGTCAAAATGTCAATGCTGGTGTCCACAGAGCACAGAAGTCTATCATCTTTTGCTGAGACATGAGCCCCACTGTAATACAGAGTGTAATTATCTTCTAAATCTATTATGAACATCAACTGAGTGGTGGAGCTAAGATGTCAGAGTAGAGGAGGAACTCTGCCAAGCTCTCCCAGTATTCCTCTCCAAACAACTTTGAAATAATACCTCAAATAGAATTCTGGAGTGGCAGGGCCAACAAAAGATCAGGCAGAGACATTTTTCTAACCCAAGAAACTTAGGAGCTTGTAAAGAGAGATCTGTGATAGGGGTGGAGGCTAGCCCACAGACCACTTAGATGCAAAACCAGTGGTAGGGCTAGGTAGGGAAGCAGCAGCTTCAGGAGCTCTCAAGTCAGAGATGATAAGGATATGTAGGAACTGGTCAGAAAGAGATTACAAGAGATGGTATTTGGCAACTGTGTTGCCTATACGCTCTTCTGAATCACAGTTCATGAGTGGAGAGAAGCATTTTTGGTCAAGAGGTAACAATGACTGAAGAACACTATCATTTCCAATCCCAAGAGATCAGGGGCCCTTCCTGGGGAAAGACCACCATGAAGACCAAGAGAGCAGTGACCACACCTATCCCTAGAAAACACCAAAAACTACCAAAGCCTCAGAACAACTAGTTCTAAAAACAACAGTGTGAAAAAGCCTAGGACCTTGCAAAATGAGCAAAATACAAACCAAAAAAAAAAGAGATCCTGACCATAAAGAGCTACTCTGGTGACAAGGAAGATCAAGAGACAAATTTAGAAGAAGACAATGAAGTCAAAATAGCTACAATGAAAGAAAAATATAAATTGGATGCTAGCTCATCAAAAATGCCTAGAAGATCCAAAAAATTATTTTAAAAATCAAATAAGAATGGTAGAGGATAAATTAGGTAAAGAAATGAAAGTGAAGGAAGAAAATTATGAAAGGACAATTGATAGCTTGGTAAAAGAGGCACCAAAAATACACAGAAAATAATACCTTAAAAACAGAACATGAGGGGAAAACAAAACAGGCCAAAAGGAAAAAGAGGTACAAAATTTCATCAATGAAAATAATTCCTTAAAAATTAGAATTGTGCAAGGGGAATGATCCCATGAGACATCAAGAAATGATCAAATAGAGTAAAAAGAATGAAAAAAAAATAGAAGAAAATGTTAAATATCTCTTTGGAAAAAATGATATGAGAAACAGGTTGAGGAGAAATAATTTAAGAATTATTAGATTACCTGAAAGCCATGATCAAAGAAACACTATATTTACCATCTTAGGAATATATAAAGGAAAATTGCCCCAATATTCTAGGAATCGAGATAAACAGAAATTGAAAAAAGTAAATAGAAAAAGAAAGAATCCACCAATAACGACATGAAACAAATCCCAAAATGAAAATTGTAGGAATATTATAGCCAAATTCCAGAGCTCTCAGTTCAAAGGGATAATACTTGAAGCAGCCAGAAAGAAACCATTCAGATACCATGGAACTACAGTGATCACACAGGATTTAGCAGCTACCTTGTTAGGAGTGGATGGCTTGGAATATGATATTCCAGAGGGCAAAAGAGCTAGGATTACAACCAGGAATAACCTACCCAGCAAAACTGATATAATCTTTCAAGGGAAAAAATTGACTATTTAATGAAATAGAAGACTTTCAAGTATTGCTGATGAAAAAGACCAGAGCTAAATAGAAAATATGACTTTTGAACATAAGGTTCAAGAGAAGCATAAAAAGGGAAACAGGAAAGCAAACTAATAAGGGATTCAATAAAGTTAAACTGTTTCTATTTCTAGATGGGAAGATGATATATAACTCCTAAGAACTTTATCACTATTAAGGCTGATATAAAAAGCCTACACAGACAGAGGGTGCAAGCAAGAATGAGTTGCTCATGTTAGGATGATGTAAAAAGAAATGGACAAAGGGGATTAAAAGAGGATAAGAAAGGATTCCCTGGGAGAAGGGCAAAAAGAGTGTAAGAATGTGAAAAATTATTTCACATAAAAGAGGCATCCAAGAAAAAGACTGTGTGATGGAGGGAAAAAATGATGGAGGGGAAAGAGGCAGGGAGGTGTTACAGGGTGGGCAATGCCTGACCTTTATTTTCATCTAAATTGGTTCAAAGGCAGAAAAAAATATATATCAATACTCACTTGGGTATAGAAATACATCTTACCCAACAAGGAAATGGGAAGGGAATAAGGGAAAAAGAGGGGGGTGATAAAATGGAGTGCAGATAAAAGAAGGCAATGGTCAGAAGTAAAATAGACTTTGGAGGAGGGATAAGATAAAAAGAGCCAGAGAAGAATAAACAGAAAAAAACAGGATGGAAGGAAATGCACAGTTAGTAATCATAACTGAATTTGAGAGGAATGAACTCATCCATAAAGTGAAAGCAGCGAGCAGAATGGATTAGAAACCAGAATCCAATAATATGTTGTTTCCAAGAAAGACATTTGAAACACAGAGACACACAAAGAGTTAAAATAAGGGACTGGGGCAGAATCTATTATGTTTCAGCTAAAGTGAAAAAAGCAGGGGTAGCAATCTCAGACAAAGCAAAAGCAAACGTAGACTTAAAAGAGATAAGCAGGGGAGTAGGTGGAACCAGGATGGCAGAGTAAGCCAGGAACATGCCTGAATTCTTATAAATCAACCTCCAAAAAGCTATAACACTGCAAAATGAATTCTGGTGTGGCAGAACCAACAAAAGGATGGGGTGAAACAATTTTCCGGCCCAAGAAAACTCAGAAAGTCAGTAAGAAAAGTCTGTCTCACTGGAGTAAAGGAAAGTGTAGTCCAATACAGGAGCATCTGGGAAATAAAATGGATAATTTATATTACATTAAATTAAAAAGATTTTGCACAAATAAAACTAATGCAGACAAAATTAGTAGGAAAACAGGAAACTAGAAAAATTTTTACAGCAAGTTTCTCTGATAAAAATCCTCATTTCTCAGATATATAGAGAACTGAGCCAAATTAATAAAACGACACAAACCATTCTCCATTTCATAAATGGTCACACAAGTTTTCAGAAGAAGATATAAAAGTTATCAACAGTCACATGTAAATATGCTCAAAAATCACTATTTATTAGAGAAATGCAAATTAAAACAACTCTGATACCACCTAACTTGGCAGATTGGGGCTAACATGACAGAAAAGGAAAATAACAAATGCTGGAGAAGATGTGGGAAAATTGTTACACTAATGCACTGCTGGTGGAAATGTGAACCAATTCAACCATTCTGGAGAATAATTTGGAACTATGCCCAAAGGGCTATAAAATTGTGCACACTGTTTGACCCAGAAATAACATTACAAGGTCTGTATCTGAAAGAGATCAAAGAAAAGGGAAAAGGAACTACGGTATTTGTACAAAAATATTTATGGCAGCTGGTTAGTGCTGACAAAGAATTAGAAACTGAGAGGATGCCCATCAGCTGGGGAATGGCTGAACAAGTGCTAGATGATCGTGATAGAAAACCATTGTGCTGCAAGAAATGAGAATGGTTTCAGAAAAATCTGCCAAGATTTATATGAACTGATGCAAAGTGAAGTGAGCAGAACCAGGAGAAAGTTGTACACAGTAATAGTAATACTTTTACGATGATCAACTATGAAAGTCTTAGCTACTCTGAACAATACAGTGATCTAAGTTGATTTTAAAGAATTCATGATGAAAAATTGCTATTTTTTTCTACTTTATTTTTCTTGAGAGGGGTGTGTGTGTGTGTGTGTGTGTGTGTGTGTGTGTGTGTGTGTGTGTGTGTGTGTGTGTGTGTGTATTGCAATGGCTAATATGGAAATGTTTTGCGTAACTTCACACATATACTCTATATCATATTGCTTGCCTTCTCAAGGAGTGGGAGAGGGACAGGTGGGAGAGAGAATTTGTAACTCAAAACTTTTTTAAATGAATGTTAATTTTTTTTTCATTTAGTTGGGAAATATTTAATGAAATAAATAAAAACATATTTTAAAAATGATCAACTGAACTCCAAAACCTCTGGTGTCCCACTAAGGGAGAGTCTGTATTAGAAGAAACGAAAAGGTTTGATAAGCAATGTAGAGAATTTATTATGAATCTACCCCAGCATCTAGTTTACAGTTAGTCTGGTTTAAAAATTATATTTGTTATTTGCTCTGGGAAAAAAAAAAAACAACTGGTATTGAAATGAATTGGATGAGCAGGGGTAGAAATGGAGGGAAAGAGTATATTTGAGGCTTGGGACTTAGAAAAGCTAACAATTTTTTGTAAAGAAGATTTTACCTGAGTTATTTTCAACAAATTGTCTGAAGTAATTCAATATCTTTAAAACTGAGGGCAAAGAGATAGGGCTTGGACCTTGAATTATAAAAAGATACACAAAAAAGCCATATCAAAAAAGGTTGGTTTAAAAAGGAAGAGAATTCACTATTTACAAAAGGATGCTTCACAAATGGTAGGAAAAAAAGAACTGGCTAGTTCTCTTGTGGGTTGATGAAAAGTTAACTTTAGAAAGATAAAAATAAGAAAACATAGAATTGGTAGTTAAATAAAGAATAAACAAAATGTGATGCTGACATGTAACCTGTCACAAAAAAATTCTAAAATTACTTCCAGATACTGTGTCTAACTTAGAGGAGCTATTATGTTTACCTAATCTACCATCTCTTTCTTAAGAAAAAACAGTCTTTAATATCAAATATGATGTCAAACTCACTTCTTTCAATTTTCTAATGGTTTCAGTTTGGTCTTCTATAATTTTGACCTTAATTTTTAAAGAATCACTGTCACGTTCACTTAGCTTCCGAAGGGATTCATTTTCTGTCGTTAAAGCTTCAACTTTTGCCTCCAATTTTCCATAATCTTGGGCTAAAGATGCTCCTAAATAAAAAAGTAAACATTATTAAAATGTAACACATCAATGTATTTCAAATAATTTTGTAATTGTAGGAAATTATTTTTTTTAATTACTATACTTCACTGTGAAAACAAAACAAAAAAACCAAAATGTTTTTCCTTTAATTACTTACAATGGTGTTTTTAAAACCTCCAAATTTGAATGAATATATAGTTATAAACTTCAGATATTTAAGAATTGCTAGACTGAATGTGCAGCACAATCAAAATGACTTTTAAAAACGTACATGATAAATTCAACTTACAACTGAATGGCTTTGTACAATACTTTTAATTATTAATCAGTCAAGAAGTATTTATTAGACACTAAACTAAATGTCAGGCATTGTGCTAGGTGCTGGGAATACAAGAACAAAAACAAAAATATTGCCAACCTTAGGATCTTATATTTTGTTGAATGAAAATATAAGTAAATGTAAACAAAATTTTAAGGAGAGGATACTAGCAACTAGAAGAATCAGAAGCATTCTCAAGTAGAAAGTGGCATTTGAGCTGGAATTTGCTTATTTTCTTTCTATAGTCTTTTTAAATGGCTTTAAATATTAATTTTTTAATGAGCAGGTATTTATTTTCTTTCCCTTCCCCATCATCAAAATAAAGAAAAACAAAAATAAGCCCCTGTAACAAATATGCATAGTTAAGCAAAACAAATTTCCACACTGGCCACATCTAAAAATGTACGACTTATTCTGCACCCTAAGTTTTCTCAAATGTCCCTTTTTATTATTTCTTTGACACAACAGTATGCCATTACAATCACATGCATAATCATTCACTTAATATCAGAATGATGAGCATTCCCTTAGGTCATTTCCACTATAAAAAAGTTGCTATAAGTATTTTTTGTACATATGAGGTCCTTTTTAAAACTCTTCCTTTGATCATTTTTGGGATACAGGCCCAATAGTGGTATTGAGCTGATCCTTGAAGGAAGCAAGTGGTTCTAAGGGTTCTCAGAATCAATATAAATAGCATTAGCTGATAGTATCTTAATTAACACTGCTATTATTATTAACATGGTTCAGTGAATAGACAAGTGGCCTGCTGGTAGTCAGGAAGAGCTGGGTCAAATTAGTCACTTAACTTCTCAGTGCCCAAGCAGTGCTCTTAGAGTAAAAGTTGTTGCCTACCAGCATTGGTAGGGAGAACGTCTTCATTAAAGAGTTCCCTATATCAATGAAATAATCTGTCCAGGCCAAAAAAAAAAAAATTAGCACGCATCATCAGATAGTCTGTGAATGCATCTAAACATCTAAACATGGAAGACATCCTCATACAGAGGAGACTACTGTACTTGGAATTCAAAGTACTAGGTTCAAATACTAGCTCTGTGAATTACTAACTATGACTTTGGGCAAATACTTTCGCCTCTGCAGGTCTCAGTTTCACATTTACAAATTGAAAGTGTTGGATTAGATGACCTCTGAAGTCCATTCCTGCTATAAATCTATTATCCTGACAAGGTGATACCATATTTCTTTTTATTACTTTTGGTTACAGAAAGGAGAAGGAAAATGAGGTAATTTTTTAATAAAAGGCAGTCTTTTCACTACTGGTTACTGCTACTACTATATGTTTCTCTATGTAATAATGTGACAAAGGTTGCACAATTCAGATCATACAGACAAAAATACCATATGATAAAGGATTCTTCTCAACTCCTTTCTTAATGTCAATATTAAGCATTTCCTGAAATAAAGTCATTATTTTAGAGGGGTGGTCAATCTGACAAAGAAATACAAAATTCAATTTAAAAGTTAAAATATGCAAGAGATGTTAGACACTGGAAATACAAACATAAAAACTGTCACAATTGTGGTCCTCATGGAGATTACAATTAAAGGGAGTTATGCACACAAATGAGTATAATACAAGATAGAACATTATGGATACAAATGAGTTCTAGACAAAGTTCTCTAGGAAAAATGAAGGAAAGATTACTTTTAGTTGGGGGTAAACCATGGAAGGTGTTCTAGAGGATATGACAATTAAGATGGAACTTGAAAGAAGAAAAGGGTTTCAACATATGGAGACAAAGAAGTGTGTTCCAGGTGTGGTACACACAAAAGCAAAAATGGCCTATACAAAAGTAGAAAGGTAAGAGAAGGTGAAATATGAGGATAACTCAAAGTCTAACTCATTGCTGGAGTGAACTACACAAAAAGGAGTACTATGAAATAAGCTTGGAAAGGTAGGTATAAAATGCCTTATATGTCAAGGAAGGGAGTTTGTATTTATCATCTATGCAACAGGGAACCAATGCTGGTTGTTGAGCTGTAGATACACTAGACATAAAAAAACATTTTGGCAGCTCTACGAAGGATGGATTGGAGAGGCAAATGGCAAGGAAACTAATGAAAAAGCTATTATAATAATTAAAATAAGAGAAAATGAGGACCTGAATTACAACTGCAACAATTCACATTTAATATACTGTCTTATAGATTATAAAGTGCTATCTTCACAAGAGTAAAGTAGTACACATATTCTGTAAGGATTAGGGCACTGGGCTTAACCAATAGTTGTTTGGGTGCGGCCTTTTGACTGAGTTCAACAGAACAAATCCTTTTACTAAGGGAATTTGTTCTGGGAAGTTTGGATTCAGTCAAAGGGCCCCATTTGGGGACCTAGAGGGCCACATGTGGCCTCAAGGCCACAGGTTCCCCACCCCTGGACTAGTTGTTCCCAGAACTTCAATTTTAAGAAAAACGTACAGGCCAACCATGTCTTCATTCATTCCTGGGCTCTACCATTACCCCTCAAGGGTACCTTCCCTTGAAACCCCCACCATTTAGTTTATTTTTATGTGTTATTTTCCCTCATTAAAATGTAAGCTCCTTGAAGGCAGGGACTATCTGTCTGCCTATATTTGAATTCTTAGGGTTCAGCACAGTGCCTGGCAAGTAGGAAACAAGTTTTTTTAGTGTTATATTTGTCAGTTTTAAAATCAATACTGTATTTGCCTCATAAAAAATCTTTTGCTATATTTCCTTTTTCATCTATGTTTAAGAATATAAGGGATTATTTATTCTTAGAAGATCTGAAGTAATTCACCTATGAATCCATTTGAGCAGGGTTGGGTTTTTTTTCTTTGACATAATAATTCTTTGTTGACCTATCTTGTTTCCTTTTTTGAGATTGGTACATTTAAAATACTTACTATTCTTTCAGTTTTGGTCATTTATATTTTTGTGGATACACTTCAGTCTCCTTTAGGCCTCTAAACTATTATGGCTATAATTGCATGTACTATTTCCTAATACTATAAACAATTTATTATGGATTTTCTCCTTTTTTCATTTATAATTTTCCTAATTCATGTTTTTCCTTCCCATTTTGTGACTGTTTGATAATGGCTTGCCAATGTGACTGTCCTATTTCAAAGAACCAGTTTATGAATTTATCAATGCAATTTTTAAAAAATCCACTTTCTATTTTTCCTCAGCCTTATGATATCTAAAAAAATACTTTCTTCCAGACTATTGCTTCCCCCCTCCATTTCTTTAAGTACAAACAATATATTTATTTTCTTATTTAAACAGGCATCTGATATAAACTAGCCTCTATAAATTGCTTTGACTACATATTACATATTTTAATATGTGATACTATTATCAGCTATGCTTTTACTGTTTTTCTAATTTCTTTTTTAAGCTAATTATTGCTTAATAAATTAATTTTTCAGTTTCAATCTCATTTCACAATTTGTTATAAAACTAAATTACAGTTTCAGTTTCTGTGGGTTTTACTCATTTCATACATGATACAATTCTAGTTTTATTGCATTGTCTGCAAATACAGCATGTATACTTTTTGTCTTTCTGACCTGAAGGACATCACACGTTGAAATGGTTAATTACAGGGTTAAAGCTGCAAAGCAGAATTAAATAAGCTCTTAAATGCATTAAGACTGTTTGACTTTCATTTCTTGTATCCCTTGTGCCCAGCTGAGTGTCTGGTACACCACAGTTTTAATAAATGCTTGTTGACTGAATGACTGAAGTGAAACCATAACAGGAATGATGAACTGTGAGAACAGGGAGACATCAAAGACTGGGAAGATGCAATTAGAATAGAATATGTTCTATAAATCTGTTACAGAAAATATTATGTTCTACAAATTATATAAAATCAGGAGGACTGAGATAATGGCAAAGGTGGAACGATAGGAGATGATGAACAGAGAGGGAAATTTTGTAATTCTGATAAATTGATCAAGGTTCCTACTTTTTAGATCCTGTAACACATGGTTTATGTCAATAAAACAAAAAATTCTAGTTTTCTGGTTTAATTATTCAGTTATTACGATAAATACTTTTAGCAACAACAAATGATATCACTGACTGTTTTTTAATTGGTAACAAAATAACTTTTCTCCTTTGATTTAGAACTAAAAAACATAATCTTGCTATTTTCCCTTTCAAAAATTCATTTTTTACCCTGTTGTGCTAGTTCCTGTCCCCATATTTTTCTTTCTGCTTTTAAACCATCAATTATTGATTCCTGGGCTGTTAGTTGAGAAATAAGTTGGGATTTTTCCTGCTTGAGAAGTTCTAATGGAGCACTCTTCTGCTTTTCGTCCTCAATCATGGTTTCAAGGGTATGGATTCGATTCTGTAGACATAAAACGTTTTAATTAACTTTTTCAGTTAATAGACATTCACTTGCCTCCTTCCCACCACCTACTCTCCAGGAAAGAAAAGCAAAAATCTTTATAACAAACATGCATAATCAAGAAAAATCCATTTCTACATTGGTGATGTCTAAAATGCAGGTCTCATTCTTTCCCCTGAGTTCCTCTCTTCTCTGTCAGGAAGTGGGTGTCATCATGGCTGTTGGCTCTCTGGAATCATGGTTTTCACCGTGTTACTTAGAGATCTGAAGTTTCTCCAAGTTGCTTTGTCCTTACATTTCTGCATCAGCTGATCCTGCTTTTCCCAGGTTCCTTTTGAAAGCAGCAGTTCTAATGGCACATTATTCTAGTACATTCACATAGCAAGTGTTCAGTCATTCCCCAAATGATGGGCATCCCTAAGTTTTCCAAAAAACTAAAAGGGATATTATAAATATTTTGTACATATGGGTGCTTTTCCTCTTTTTTAATCTTTTTGAGAGTAAATGCCAAGTTAATGGTATCACTGGGTCAAAAGGTATGCACAGTGTAGTAACTTTTAGAGTATAGTTTCAAACTGTTTTCCAGAATAGTTAAACCAATTTACAGCTCTACCAACAGCATATTATTCCTATTTTCCCACAGTCTGTCCAATATTTACCATTTTCTTTTTTTTTTGTCAATTTTGCCAATCCAATGAGCCTGAGGAGAAACCTCAGAGTTGCCTTAAATTTGCATTTTTCTATTAGTGGTTCAAAACATTTTTTCCATATGGTCACTGATAGGGATGTCTTCCCTTGGGAAGCAACTGTACATATCCTTTGACCATTTATCAATTGATAAATGGCTCTCACTTGTATAAATTTTAATCAGTTTCTTATATATCTCAAATATGAGACTTATCAGAGAAACACTCTGCAATAATTATCCCTCTTCCCCGTTAACTGCTGCCCTTCAGCTCTTAGCTGCATTGATTTTTTTGTGCATAGAAATTAAAAACAACACAAAGGAAAGATTCTAAATTTTTTTCACAATTTAAAAAAATTCAATTTTTAAACTAAGAATAATCTATGAAGGTTGTCATAAGTGTTGGTTAAATAGTTATTTCTTTAGGCTGCTTTTTAATTTAGTATCCTAAAAGAACAAATTCATCTATAAAAACCAGTAAATATTTTTTCACCAGACAGGTATATGAATGAATCTCTACTTCCAGAGTCATTTGGGGGAAAAAAACCCCATAAAATCTCTAGTATATATTATTTTGAAATGTAGGCAAAGTCAATAAAGAAAACTTTTAAGTGCAAAGTATTAAGTTGAGGGGAGAGAAAATCAGGATTTGAAAAAAAAACAAAACATTAAAACTCATCTTTTAAAATGATGTTCCCCCAAACCTGTATGAAAAAAGAAAGAAAATGTCACAATTTTACCTTTAAATTTGTTGTTGATTCCAATTTTGCCTTGGAAACTTCTGCAATTCTTGCTTTCTGTTCTTTTACCATTGAGGTCAGATCTTGAATTAAAGCAGCTGATTCATTTTCTTTTTCCCGAGCCCGAGCCAGAGCATGATTTTTCTTTGCCAATTCAGCTGAAATATTTTCAAAGCCATCCTTAACCTATATTTCAAAATCAAAGCAAAAATGAATTACAAGTAAGGATTTACCAAATAACTTTTAAACAACTAAATGTGGTATGATTGATATATTAATATAAATAATAAACCAATGTTTGTTGTGTTGATAAACCATTATTGTTGCTGCACCAATGATTAAGCAGTCTATATAAAAAGGCATAATAATGAACTAGACCATGCCAACCAGACACCTGATAGTAAAAGTGGCTGAGAACTACGGGAACTGGAAAGCAACTGAGGAACTAGTCTACCCAAAAAAGTACAAATGATTTTTAAAAAATGAAAGAGAAAAATTGGAAAAAGAAATGCAAGTTATAGAAGAGCATCATGAAAAATGAGTCAATAGCTTGGAAAAAGAAAACAACTGCTTAAAAAGTAGAATTGGCCAAATGGAAAAAGAGTTACAAAAAATCCACTGAAGGAAACAACTCCTTAAAAAGCAGAACTGGCCAAACAAAAAAGGAGATTCAAAAGCTAACTGAAGAAAAGAATTCCTTAAAAATTAGTACTAGGGAATTAGAGCCTAATGATTCCATGAGATATCAAAAATTGATCAAAACAACATCAAAAGAATAAAAAAAAAATAGAAGAAAATGCAAAATATCTCACTGAAAAAACAACTGACTTGGAAAACAGATCCAGGAGACACAATTAAAGAATTATTGGTCTACCTAAATGCCATGATAAAAAAAAAAAAAAAAAGAGCCTGGACAGCATCTTTCAAGAAATTCGCAAGGAAAACTTCCCTGATATAGCTAGAACCAAAGGATAAAATAGTAACTGAAAGGATCCAACAATCACCTCCTAAAAGAGATCCCAAAATGAAAACTCCCAGGAGTATTATAGCCAAATTCCAGATCTCTCAGGTCAAGAAGAAAATACTGCACACTGCAAGAAAGAAACAATTCAAATATCAAAGAGTCACAGTCAGGATTACACAGGATTTAGCAGCTTCTACATTAAAGGACTGGAGGGCTTGGGATATGATGTTCTAGAAGGCAAAGAAGCTTAGATTACAACCAAGAATGAATTATCCAGCAAAACTGAGTATAATCTTTCAGGGGGAAAAATGAACATTTAATGAAACAGGAGACTTTCAAACATTCCTGATGAAAAAACCAGAGCTGAACAGAAAATTCAATTTTCAAATTTAAACTTAAGTGAAGTATAAAAAGTAAATGGGAAGAAAAACTCTAAGTTATTCAATAAAGTTAAACTGTTTACATCCCTACATGGGATGTAACTCTTAACTCTTAAAAAACTGTATCTCTATTAGGGTAGTTAGAAAGCATACACATAGAGGGTGTAGGTATTTTTTTTTTTATATATATAGATGGGATGATACAAAAAAACAATTAAGGGGTGAGAAAGAGGACTACACTGGGAGAAGAGGGAAGGGAGAGGCGGAATGGAATAAATTATATAACATGAAGAGATGTGAAAGACCTAAACTGTCATATCCAGGACTGAATATAATGCTATAATTACATTTCTATCAGTGGTTCTCATTCTTTTTGTTTTCTACATCTAATTTTATTCAATACTTGGTTTCATTTTGTTTTTATAGCATTTAGATCAAAAGAGTAAATTTAATTTGTAGTATCCTTTTCAAATATTTTGATTACATAACTGTTCATATTTGCATTATGCCTTACAGTTTACAAAGTGCTGTGTGTGGTGTGATGAATCACACCAATCTTTGGAGGCAGGTATTTTACTTATCATTTCCATTTTATAGATGAAAAAACTGAGGATTGGAGAGCTTGTGAAAGGTCACACAGTAAGGAGCAGAATTGTTTCTCACTCCTAAGGAATGGTACCTTTGCATTATACTTGATAAATAACTATGTACAGAGTACAAGAATTACAATTTTCAGGTAATCAGTAAGTTTACATTCTATAAACATTCTGCTCTGGGCACAAAGAAACCTTTTATTTTATACAATATACAGTCTGTGGCCATCACTGAGAAAATACAAAGGTTGGTTTCTTTTCATCCCATTTGACCTTCTTTCTCACCCGACCACATACACCTAGACAATTCAATAGTTATGCAATATGTGCTAAGAGCACTGTTTTTATGCTAAGGAATTAATGAATTTAATTGTATGTGAATCATGAGTCACAACTTACACATATGTAAAATTTCTATCTCCCCCAATTTATGTATGTATATATGTGTATGTGTCTGTGTTTTCCTGCACAAAAAGTTTAATGAAAGCGCAACAAAAATAAATTTAAAATTACTATTCCTAATCTTTTGTTACTTCAATTAATATCTGATCTCATCCATGTGGGCATTTCTTCTAATGATATTGACTACAACCTACTACAACCTTTGTCCATGTCCTCCAGCAAATCCTCCACGGTGTCTCCCTAGTACGCTAGTGACTTTTCTCTACATCTGTCGGCACTGTGTGAATACTGGAAAATCATGAATACTGTCCATCAGTTATCCCTTGTTCTTCAGACATAACTGGTCTGTTCTCTTTTTCCTATCATACATTTCTCTGATGAAATCCCATCCAGTTGTCCATCAGAAAACCTGGGACTAGTAAAGCACTCTGCCCTTTGACCTGCCACTAAACCCTCTTTCCCCTGCCTGGGACCAAATCCTCAAAGTCTGATTCAATCCATTTTAGAACTCCTCCCCAGAGCTGGGTGGTCCAGTAACATACCTAATCCATTAAATCTAGCCATGCTTCAGATTTCTACAGTGTTGTCTCTGTATGCTTAAAAGTTTGAAAGCAGGGCCTGTCACTTTGTATTTGCAAAGTGCCTGCCACAGAGTAGACATTTATAATGCCTTTTCATTCATTTGCTTATGTTATAATATGCAATTCAGTTCACTGGTAATGTTGCCCAGTCTATTTATATCCACTATATGTTTCTCCATTGCTCTTTGGGTGGTCTAAAAATTCTGACTCACAGTCATACAACACCACTGGAAGAATACTGATGTTAAAAAAGATGGCTCTCTCCCCCTTCCCGCCAGAAGAAGCTTCAAGTTATTAAAAATACTGCATGATTTCTCAAAAGTAATCCCCAGTCCTTTCTTTTCCTCCTGTTCATTTCTGGGCCCAGTTCATTATCCTTCTGTTATGTTGGGGTTTTTTTTTCTTAGAATATGCACTGATGGACTAGCTTTGTAGGCTGTCCACTTAATCACATGTTACAATATGTACAACGGATATCCTTTATCTTGTTAATTTTTTCCATATGGATAGTAATGAAGAACTTTTTTCAGTGACAAGAGATTTCATGTGACTTTGTAATAATGTTTCAAGGCTTGATGCAGTCAGAACAATGACATCTGGAAGAAGGGATATCTGGTGAATATCAATCTACAGAAAATTCCTCTGCTTTCTGAACTCTACTGGATATCCTCCATGACAGCAGCAAATACCTTTAGTAAGGACAGGTCTCATCTGAACAAATTTATATGTAATTACATCTTTCAAGGAACCTAGGAATATTATGCTTTTAATACATATATTGGAGAAACCATGTTAGAGGAAAGAGTATTTGTCAACATTTTGCTTTAATAAATTAATTTTTTAAAAAAATCAACAAATAAACAATGAAAATTTGTTTTCCTCTATACCTTGTAGTCAATTGTGTGACAAAAAAAAAGTCTACTACAGAAAATAATTCATAAAATTCTGCTTGTTTCCTTCATATACATCAGAAAATCACAGAATAAAAACCTTGCAGTCTCAAGGCTTCATGTGGCCTTCTAGGTCCTTGGGTGTGGCCTTTTGATGCAGTCCAAGGTTCATAGAACAAATCCTTTTATGAAGGAGATTTGCATCAGTGAAGTTTGCATTCAGTTAAAGAGCTGAACTTGAGGGCCTAGAGGGCCACTTGTAGCCTTGAGGCCCACAGGTTCCCCCATCCCTGAAAACCCTTACCTGAAAAATAATTCCCTTTACTCATACCCAGCCTTAGATCAAAGACTTATCTTCCCAAAGTAGCACCTTCCACTTTTCCTAGTACTCACTGATAGGAAGTTTTTCCTTACATCAAACTGAAGTTTGCCTTCTACCCATTACCACTAGTTTTGTCCTTGATGACCAAATAAAATAAGTCTATCCCTGTTCCACATGATAGCCTTTCAAATATTTGAACTCGGCTGTCATATGCCTCCTTCTTAAATGTCTTACCTTGTCCATGCCAAACATTTACAGTTACTTAACCAATTCTCATATTATGTCAAAAGTATGAGACCCTTCAATTTGGTTGCCCTCTTCTGGACACTCTACAGTTTATCAATATACCTAAACTAAGAAGAAAACAATATTCCTGATATGGTCTGGCCAGGCCAGAGTGTGACATGGCCATCACCTTTTAAGTCCTGGATGATCTCCCTCTAGCATAGTAGGTACTTAATACATGTTTACTGACTGACTGAAGCAGATGGTTGTTGAGTCATTTTCAGTTGCAACCAACTTTTTGTGACCCCATTTGGGGTTTTCTTGGCATAGATATTGGAGTGGTTTAACATTTCCTTCTCCAGCTTATTTTTACAGATGAGGAAATTGAGGCAAATAGGATTAAGTGACCTGCCCAGGGTCACACAGCTAATAAGTGTCTGAGGCCAGATTTGAACTGAAGATGAGTTTTCCTGATCTAGGCCTCACACTCTACCCACTGTGCCACCTAGTTGCCCTCCAACTGAAACAGATACAGAGTTGAATTTCCCTTTATTGAATCTTCTCCTTTTAGAAGGAGATTTAAAGTATTAGATGCCGTACTTTTGCCCAAGAGAATGCCTCAGAAGATAAGAATGGATGACTGAAGCACCCCATTACTTTCACATCATGCCATTATGCAAAACTTGTGCTCTGTTTCCCAAATGCCTTCACTTGTAAGATGAAGAACAGCTTGAACTTTAAAACAGAGACAAGTCACATCATTCATCCTAGATGTCCTTGATACACACAGAGATTATCCTCATAAAAAGATTTTACACTGATGGGTAATTAGGCATATGGACTTATAGTTTGTACTACTCATACTATTACCTTTTTAGGGTAATAAGATCAATAATTTTTGGCATCTTGCCCTATTTAAGATATCCTGGGGGGGACGATCCATTAATATGTGAAGAAGCATTTACTAAGTACCTACTGTATGCCAGCACTAAGTTCTGGGGATACAAATAAAATAAAAATAATCCCTGCCCTCAAGGAGCTCACAGTCATTAACTGGTGTGAGAAGGGGAGATTCAGCATGAAGACAACTTGTCAAATAAGATACATAAAACCTTAGATGTACAACAAGGCACACAGCAAATTCTGTGTACTTGTTCTAATCTACCTGCTTTTCCTATCTTTATCTTTTTCAGTTCTATTACAGTTTCTCCCTGTAGTATATCAGAGACTGTAATGTTAAAACAAAAATGTGGTGGCTCCTATGACACTGGCAAAAAAAAAAAAATTTCTTAAAGGAATTTTGACAGAGCTTTCTCACTTTTCAACTATTTAGTTTTAATTCTAGGTTCATCCTTAACCTCTTGGAGTGTTCTGGTCTGACTGTTGTCTTTCCACAAATATTCTGTAAATCTAAATTTTTTCATCTACTAGTTCTTGCTATTTTATGAGGTGATATTGCTTCTAATCTTCAACCACCTTCTTTAGCATGATTTTATAAATGAGTTTAGGTTCAAAACTAGTGTTGTCCTTGGCTGCCATTATCACTTTCTTTAGCAAGAAGGTCAAGTATTTTCTGCCTGGAGTGGATTCTAGGATCTCCTGGTCTCCTTGTTATTAGTGTTCATTTAGAATGGTTAAACTTCCTTAAGAAATGGTGATGGTCGATGCCAGACCTGCACAACTTGTAAACTTCTTCAGGCCACAGTTGGATTAGACTAGAAACAGACTGACAATGGTTGGTTGCCATGAGTCATGTGACAAACAGGAAAGTGCCCAGTGGCAACCCTACATTTTCTATGTGTCACGTGGCAGGCCACAAGCAGCCCAAAGGCTGTATATTGTGCAGGTCTGGTCTATGCCATTGTTTACTCTGTTACCCATTTCCATTAGCATGAATAGCTCATTTAAATGGTTAGGTTAGAGCTGTTTCTTAACTAACTGCATGCCATTTCATTCTTTTAATTTAGTTTAATTTTTATCTCAAAAAATAAATGTTCTGACTATACACAGATAGCTGATATGGAAAAAAGTCCTACATTCATAGCCACTTGTTTCCTACCTGAGTATCATGAATTTCATCCTTTATACTATTATAAAGTGTTCAGCATCTCTCAACTCTTAAAAAATTTCTAAATTTAATGAACATCCTACCCGCAAAAAGGGACAAAAACACATTTCCATATACAAAGTAGAACAGAATCCCAATTCTTCTTTTGACAGATATATGATATGTAAGTATGACATGGTTTCTGTAAAGTCTTAAGTCTTTGGCATATTTCATTTCAAATATATCTTTTGCTGTTGTTTTTCTACGGATACCTTTGCACTAACCATCAAAGTACATATTGATTTTAATTTAACAGGGACTTATTGAATTATTTATAAAATTTCTATGCTTTCTGATCTTCTGCAAACAGATGCCAGTACATAAATTGTAACTATCTTCATAATGGTCTGTTTAGTCTAAGCACTATAATACAAGATGACCAGCTGTCTCATGGAATGAAATTTCTTCTTTTCTTTGAATATACTGAATCCAACTTGGACAACTCTGTTATTTGCTTCTTCAAAGACAGTCTGTCATCCATATCTCCATTTAGTCTTAACTTCCTCTTGGTTCTGGTTTCATTTATAGCAAGAATGTGAATATTGATATAATTTAATTTCTCTAATAATCCTATGTCTATTCCAATATCCTACTCACTAGACAATTATATCAGATTTAGAAAGATAACAAGTTTGTGTTTATAGATGATCTAAAAACTGTGATTTTTAGCACTCTCAGCCCCCCTTTCTAACACCTTTTCACTATCATTATTGATACAGAACCAAGGGCTATTTTTTATTTTTCTTTGTTTCATTAGTCGCTATGGGCAAAAAACTTCCTATTGGTGCCAAGCCTCTCCATATGTAATAGTGTTGGTCTTTGCAAATTAGTCTTAATCTGTTACTAGGACCATACTGCCTTTCCAATATGGTAGAGGCTACCAGACCTTGTGGTCTGCTGACATAGCGCTGAAGAACCCAGTGTCATTTCCACATCAAAATGAGGCATCAGAGTAGGACTTTGTGAAGGACATTCCCCAATAAGAAGTAAAAAATCAATCATGAAGACAAATGATACCTTATTACATAGGTAATATGTATTATATACATGTTGAGAGATACCTGATAAAAGAGTATACCTAACATATGGTGCTATAAGAAATAACAAGAGATTATTTCAGAGAGACCTACGAAGACTTGTATGAACTAATGTAGAAAGTTAAAACAATCAGAAGTAAAATTCTACTGTAGCAACAATATAAAAATGAACTAAAAAATGAGCTCACAAACAGAGGGTAACCCACAAGGATCTGTCCTAGGTTCTCCCCTCTTCTTCTTCTACATATTTTTTCCTTGGGGATCTTATCAAGTCCCGTAAATTCAATTATCTTCTTTATGTTGATGATTTTCAAATCTATTTGTCTAACCCTACCCTCTCTATTGACCTCGAGTTGCATATCTCCAAATGTCTATTAGACATCTCAAACTGAATGTCCAGTAGATATCTCAAACTCTATATGACCCAAACTGAATTCATTCTCTCTCTCCCAAAGCCTTTCATCATTCCTAACGTCCCTATTACTGTTAAGGGTACCAACATCCTCCCCTCACTTAGACTCACAACTTAGGTGTCATTAACTCCTCACTATCTCACTTCCCTATATCCAATCTATTGCCAAGGCCTGTCAATTTAACTATCGTAATATCTCTTTCTATGTCCTTTTCTTTTCTCTGACACTGCTACCGTTACAGGCTCTCATCAACTGATACCTGGACTATTGCAATAGCTTGCTGGTTAGTCTGCCAGCCTCAAGTCTCTTCCCACTACCATCCATCCTCTACTAGCTGTCAAAGTGATCTTCCCAAAGTTCAGGTCTGAAAATATAACACTTTCATTCCCCTTCAATAAATTCCAGTGCCTCTCCATCACCACCAGAATCAAATATAAAATCTTGTTTGGCATTCAAAGACCTTTATAACCTAGTGCCCCTCCCCAATACCTTTCCAGTCTAGTACTGGCTCTCTTTTTATTTTTCACATAAGACATTCTATCTTCCTACTCAGACATTTTCACTAGCTATCCTCCATGCCTGGAATTTTCTCCCTCCTTCTCTTCACCTCCCATTTTCCTTCAAGTCCCAGATGTAATTCCACCTTTTATAGGAAGGCTTTACCAATATCCTTTAATTCTAGTGCCTTCTTTCTGTTAATAACCTTTAATTTCTTGTTTGTACATAGTTTCCATGTTGTTTCTCCCATTAAACTGTGAACTCCTTGAAAGCAAGGGCTGTCTTTTGCTTTTCTATATAACCCCAGAACTTAATACAGTGCCTGGCAGATAACAGCTGCTTAATAAATGTTTACTGACCAACAATACTGAAAGATTTAACTCTGATCAATGCAATGACCAACCATGATACCAGAATACTGATGAAGAAGAATTCTGCCCAATTCCATAGAAGTAATATTCAATACACCAAATGGGACATATATTTCTGGACATGGCCAATTTGTGGATTTATTTTCTTGACTATTCATATTTAAGGGTTTTGTTTGCCTTCCTTTCTTTTTTTGTTAAGGGGAGGAAATGAGACTAAGAAATAATAAATGCTTAGACTTTTACAAATAAAAATATAACCAAAATACAAAAAAAAGAATATCAGATTGCTGAGGTTACTGATAGAATAAAATAGTACCCTAAACAGGCCAATCACTCTGTGAACTTCAAGGATGTGATCTATAAAATAAGACTAATGGTTGAATTGTCATTTTCACAGGGTTGTTATAAAGTGTTGAGTACTATATTAATATAAGTTAATATTACCACTAAGAAAGACTGCCATTCTTACTTCTTTAAATCTTTTGGCTTCAATAACTAAGGCCATACGAAATTCATCTTCAAGTTCTAAGTACCGTTGGTTTAATATGTTAATTCTCTCCTCAAATTCTTTCACTCGTTCTTCATGCCTCTTCTCTTCTTTGCCTATTTCTTTTGCCAAAGCAGCCTGGAAATCAGAGCCATTCAAAGTCACTCTTGTTTCAAGTTCCTTCCTAGAATAAATAACAAATTTAAGTACCTAGTATCTTTCGTTTAAAAATACGCCAGAAAAGGCTTATACAGTTTTCTTTGCAATCCCTCCTACTTTCATCTAGTTTTCATGGCTTATGCCTTTTTTTCAAACAGCTTCCCTTTTTTGTTCTGCTAATCATCCCATCTTTGTACCCATTTTATGAAAGGTCATCTGGAGGACAATATATCTGGATTGAAAAATTTGAAAGAGAAACTGAAAACTATGTTAATAAAGAAAACAAACTATAACATTTCTACTAAAAAGGCCAAGAACTATGTTTTATGATATCCAACATTTAATTTAAAATTGGAAACACAAATATGTCCATGCCTAAGTCCAGTAAAAGTCCAGTGGCCTACATTGCTTCCAAAAATTAACCTTGATACTTTTGCAATATTTCATCTTGCTGGAATTGAGCAAGGCAAATATTTAAGATCTGTTCCTATTCTCCTCAACTAATCTAATTTCTATCTAATGACAGAAATTGGACAGAGATAAAAATAGTTGGACGTGGGTATGTGGCTGAAGAAAAAGTTGGCCAAGGTACCCAGATCCAACATTGTTGAGAAAGACATGCCCTGTATGCCTCCATTCTTTAATAGCACTTGAAAGACAGACATATTTTTCCTCTGGAGCTACGTTTCCTCCTCCATAGTAACTTCAAGTTTGGCTCTGCTTCTGAAATACTGAGATTATATCTCATCAAATTTTTGGTTGGACTCAAAAAATAGCAAAAGTTTCATGGAGACAGAAAAGGGTGTGTCTGTGAGACATTCCTTTCAGCTAGTACTGTGTTCAAAAACAAGGTTTTAGACATTTAACCCAGCATGTTGACGACTTTACAACTTTACCAAAGCCAACTCAGAGACCAATTTTAGGCATCTGGAGAAACTAGGATATTGCTAGTACTATTACTGGTTCAAAACTGCTTTCATCTTTTCCATTTAGTTAGTGCTTACCTATGTTCTTGTTCTTTCATTGTCAGAAGTTCATGTAGCTGTTGTACCTTTTCTTTCTGTTGATGAAGGGATGCTCTAAGCAGCTGTATTTCTCTCTCAGCAGCTGAAGCTTTGAGTTCTACCTCTTGAACTCGCTTCATCTGAATGAGAAAGGCAAATATGATGGTAATTTTGATAATGACTAGTTAGCCCTCCTCCAAGTTTAATCTCAGAAGTCTGCTGAAGATATTAAGAACAATGTCAACTAGTCTTGCTGGTTTTTTAGCAGGCTTATTTAAATTAAGTAATGATACTACATTCACAGATGATGTAGATATATAACTATCAAATGGCTTATAGAAACTTTAGGAGTAACTATTTGTCTACACATAATGATAATTCTTGTTCAAGGAATATGAAGAGAGAATTTTGTTCCCCTATGGAGATTCTTAAAAATTGCCTGTTTCTGAATTTGGGTCAGTCTGCAGAATGTCCTATAGCCTGAGAACTTTTATTGGTCCTTCCCACAATTTATGATTTCAGAAAGCAATGACAGATTTATCATGGAACTAATTTTTGTAGGTCATATTTTCAAGGTGTTTTTAAACTCTTTCTTGTATTGTTAAATACTGTAAGCTTAGTGTAATGTACTTTAGAATACAGCTAGGTGGTTCAGTGGATAGAGTACTGGGCCAGGAGTCGGGAAGACCTAAGTTTAAACCTGGCCTCAGATACTAGCTGTGTGATCCTGGGCAAGTCATTCAACCCTTTTTTGCCTTAATCCACTGAAGAAGGAAATGGTAAACTACTCCAGTATCTTCACTAAGAAAACCCCATGGACAGTACTGGCTTAGTGTAATGTACTTTAGAATACAGCGAGGTGGTTCAGTGGATAGAGGGCTAGGCCAGGAGTCAGGAAGACCTAAGTTCAAACCAGGCCTCATGATCCTGGGCAAGTCATTCAACCCTTTTTTGCCTTAATCCCCTGAAGAAGGAAATGATAAACTACTCCAACTACTCCAGTATCTTCGCTAAGAAAACCCCATGGACAGTACCGGCATGCTGTGTGTTCCACGGAGTTATCTGATGAGTCTGACACAACTGAACATTTGAACAACAGTGTACTTTAGGTTTTGGACCTATGAAGTTATGCTAATTCATGTAACTTAAACAATGCTGAAGTAAACAAATACCTACCTCTGCAACCTGCTGCTGAGCTTTTTGTTTCTCCATTTTTGACAATGTTTGTTCCAAAGTCCTTATAACTCTATTTTGCTCATCTTCTTTATTTCTTGATTTACTAAGTTCATTATTGAGTTTCTCAGTTTCACTCTTAAATTTCTGGACAATGGTTTGGAGCTCTGCTTTAGCATTTCTCTCCTTCAAAATCAATTCCTTTAGCCTAAAGTAAAAAATTAAATATAAAACTAGCATATATTAGGTTCTCGATATAAAAATTAATAATTTAGCTTAAGACAAAACCTTGCTCCACATACTATGCTATTAATCAGTGGATTACATATAAATGTTGTCCCAGCAACCCCTGAAAGGTCTGATATCAGTTTAACAAGTTTGTGCCTATTCTGAAGGCATCTCTGATCACATGCCCACAGAGGGAGCAGTAGATCATCCACATGGTTACAATTGTTAGTGCTATGCACCATGGAGACTAGGATGCTGGTTTGAGTAGTTCTTCTTAGCAGGAGAGACAAGTAGAGCTAGACACCTACCTAGTTATCCAATACAGCTAGAATGTCACTATCAAATCCTATCCTACAGTACCTAAGGGATATCATCTTCTGACTCGAAACATGAAATACTATTCATGATAAGCATAGTCTTTTGGTGGTTCCCCAATGGCTACTGCATAGAAAGAGATCTAGTAAGGAGAGGTGGTTTCATGTTATTTAGGGAAAAAATGAATTTCACAAATATGAAATATGAACATTTCATTCTATAAAGAACAGAAAGAGAAAATCTCCTAAAATATATATGAAACTGTAAACTTCTATTATGACTAGTCTGGTTAAATTTAACACAATAGTGACAAAAAACAGCCCAGTTTGTCTCTGTCCCCTTGTGAGCTTCCTTCTGTTGTCCTCTGTATATTTAAAAAAATTTTCAGTGACACGCTTTTATTTTCTCCTTTATTCTGCATAACAGTTACTACCCTCCAACTCCCTTTCCCACCAACCCCCCGCCAAAATCGTTCCTTATAACAAGTATAGCAAAAACAAATCACATTTTGGCCATTTCTGAAAATGTATGTATCATTCTGCACCTCTAGAGGTGGTAAGCATGACTCATCATCAGTACAGTCAATTCTGCTATAATACTTGGCTTGAAAATGCAAATCTGTTCCAATACAACTTATATTATATATTGGGGAATGATTTGTGTTTGCTTATGTGCAATCCCATCCACGAGAAACAAGAGAACACAAAAACTGCACCACTTCACAACTCATAAGCTCTAACCCTTCTGACATTCACTTCCACAAGGAAAGTTGGTCTTTTTCAAGGTAAAGCGCCTACATTAATGAATGACTATTATTACTCAATAGGATAGCTTATACTTATTTATATTTATATGATGCTTCTTCAATCAATGCCTACTGAAAGATAATTTCAGAAAAACCTGAAAAGACTTACACAAACTGATGTGAAGTGAACAGAACCAGAATATTGTACACAGTAACAGCAATATTGCAATGAAGAATTATGAATGATTTAGCTATTCTCAGCAATACAATGATCCAAAGAACTAATGATGAAGCATACTATCCACCTCCAGAGAAACAACTGATAGTCTGAATACAGACTGAAGCATGATATTTTTTTCACTTTCTTCCTTTCTCTTTTACTGGAGTCTTCTTGTACAAAATGACTAATATGGAAATGTTGTACATGATTGTACATGTATAACCTATATTTGACTGCTTACCATCAGGCTTACCAAGAAGAAAAAAGGATAGAATTTGGAACTCAAAACTTAAAAAAAAATTAGAAAACTATTTTAACATATAATTGGGGAAACACACACACACATATATAAATGCTTGCTGATTATTTTAGTTTTGAAAGTACTTCTTTCATAGAAATTAGTTTATTTAAACTTGAAACAACTCTTTGGGGCATGCAAGTTTTTTGTATCAATTTTACAGATGCCAGAACAGATTCAAAAAGGCTGTACCTTCACTTCTTTTCAGTTAATAAACAGTAAGTCCAGATTATGTGCAAAGCATTGTTCCAAAATTATGCTACTGAAAGGCAGGCTAAACCTTGAACCCAGTTCACAAGTAGGAAGCTTCCTCCATTAAGTCTTACAGCCTCTTTCGACCAGGGTTTTCTTCTTACCTATCTGTGGTAAACAGGGCCATACTATGAATATCCTTTTCTTCTTTCACTTGTTTCTGTAATTCTTTGATATGATCTGCAAGTTTCTTCTCAGCTTGTTCAACTTTCCATCTCTTCTCCCTCTCTTCATCCAGTTCCTGCACAAGTGTCTAAAATAAAGCCAAATTTATATAATATAAGAATATTCTAATCAGATGTTAATTTTACATAGTAAATAAACCTTTAAAAATTCATTAGTGTTGAAATTTTTTGGAACCCATGAATTATAGTGTATTTTTCAAAGTACACTGCATACAAAAAATTTTTAAAAGGACATTTCAAAATAAAAAGACAAGAACACTTAAAATGTGTCTATTTTACATGTACAATATAAATACCTATGTTTTTGGTAAGGGTAGAGTTCCATCTCCACCCCAAATGGTGTGATTAGAGAAGGCTTAGACATATCAATTGAACTGTTCAATCAAAAATGTAAAACAAGTATGAATAAGCTGTTAATTTGAGATGCTTTAGACAATTTTGGTCACAGAGAAATATCTTATGATTGGTGGATAAGATTGTCAGACCTCTTGGGCTATGTATAAAAATATCAAACTAGTTCAGAATAGTCCAGTTTAGTGGTAGAAGAATACTAGTATGAAATATTCCAGTTTCTGAGAGGAAAAGCCTTTTGGAGAGGGAAGAATCTAACTCTGTCTCTGTCTTCCCTTCTCCTCTGACCACCAATGCTCTTGTCATCAGAGAAACTGGGTAGTAGCAGAAAGTGCTTCTAGCTGTGAACAGAGATACTGGACCAGTAAGAAACAACACATTCAACTCAGAGCTATAGTCACCTAAAGAAAGGCTGTTTCACAGACTATAAGACTGTTGTGGCAGAAAGAAGTTCCAGCTATGCCTCTAAAAAGGCACCAACCCTCAGAGTCCAGCAAAGAACTATGTCTAAAAGGAACTTCTTAAGGATTCTCTGAAAAGAGGACTTGCATTGACCAGGAGTTATGATTTACCCTTATACTACATGTGTTCATAAAATGTGTTGCCTCATTGTTTTGTACTTCAAGTTTGTGTCCACCCTCTCATAGGACCTATATGTATTTGTGAGAGAATATGCTTTGGAGTGAACAATTTTTTAACTACTCTTCTTACTATATCACCACAATAATTCACTAAAAAATCAAATTGAGTTTGATCATTAACAGTAAACAAATCAATTAGTGCTTGTGAATGACTACTAGAAATCCAGCCTCTCAGGACTACCTCTAGACCTCTGAGAGTAGTAATTAGCCACCCTCCAAGAGGTCTGCCAATGTGAAGAGAAGTGGAGTATGTAGTGATGGAAAGGGTACTACATTTTAATATTTTAAAAAATTGTTGGACTCAAAGATGAAAAGCATATGGAAAGAATCATTTCCAGAAAACTTACTTTGAAAAAATTCATTAAAAATACAAGATTGAGATACTATAAGAATCTTACTGTTAGAGACAACCAAGAGATAATTTATTCCATCCAACTTTAATTTTATAGATGAGGAAGTTTGGCCCAAAGAGACTTGAGTGACTTGCCCGAGTTCACAGTGAAGCAGTCCACACTAAGAACTAGCTCTCCTTACCCCAAAGCTAGCACTCTTTCCACTTTATCACTGTTCCTCTCATTTACAGAAGCAATTTCAAGCTTTTGTTCCATAACCACCATGACTACTACATCTCAATTATTAAAATAAATGAGTGAGGTCTGAATTAGCAAGGTTTTGTTGGATTTTAGCTGCATCTATAGCTCTCTAGAGTACAACATCAATGCACTATTCAAAAATTTTTTAAAAACTAATTATTGAGATGCATAAAAATAACTCAAACTAAATAAATATGTGTAATATTCTGGGGTAAACTAGTAAATATATGCAAGCTAGTTAAAAATATTAACATTTTGTTCCCAATCTAGATTTTAAAACCATACCCTGTATGTAGATTCTTCTATGGGCCTTAAACTTTTATTTTCTGTTTTATTTGTTTGAGTATTTTGTGATCCTAGATTTCCAGCTGATTTTTCTGAGTTTCTTGAAGATGATCTTAAAGGTAAATTCTTAGTGGAGGGCTCCTTTGATTTCTTGGTGCAACTCTGCTCTGTGCTACTGAAAGAAAAGAAAATTCAGAAATAATTTAACATGTTCAATGTCTACACTATATTCTCTCCAGTATTCATGCTTCGAACAATAGATTCAAATATTTTCACTAAGACATTTACTTTAGAGAGTCTAATTGTACTCCTGACAAACTCCCTAGTTAACAAGTACTTTGGCAATAAACTGAATAACAATTCTCCTGCTTTAGTATGAGTTCTCGACATTTTCAAACAAAATTTTTGGTTCTTGGCTTGAATCATCCACTGTGCGTACAGTGTGTAAATATTTGGTACTGGATTACTTGTCATAGATTGAAGAATTGGAAAGAAAAATTTATGAGAAGTACCTGTCAGAAAGTTTGCTTTTATTATGGTGCTTGAAAGTCTGTACAGCTTTGCTATAATGAGGGATTTTTGTTCTTCTATTCATTTTCTTATGGTTTTCTTTCCCACTTTCATAATCACTTTCAGAAGTCATAATTGTTTCTCTTTTTAGTTTGACTGCTTTCAAAGAAGTATGACTTTTGGGAGAATTAGAGGCCTATAATAAAAAAGGGGGTTCATTTTTAAAATCTGTAAAGTAAAATTTGAGATGCAAAAATATTTCCATTTTTATAATGATAAAGGTTAATCAAACTAGATGTTTAAAATTTCAAAAAAGAATTCCTGAGAAAGGCAAGAAGAAAATCTTTAGTGTAATCTGAAGTACAGTAGATAAAAGTGTATCTCCTTATTTGTTACACAACAGTATATTTTTATTGGTCATTTGTAAAAATGGCTTTATACATTGTTTGAGCAAAACGCAGATGTCAGAGTATAATGTGAATCTGTTATTTAACCCCAAAACATCATATAAAGCTAACTCTAAAAGCAAACAGTTAACTATATATGTGTGTATACATAAAAACACACACGTATACATTCACATATAATAAGAGGTATTGTGGTTTCAAATGAAACCAAAACAGCAGGGCAAGCCACCTAGGAAATGAGAATAAACATTCTGAAGCAGTCCTGAGGTTCAAAAGCTCAAGGATGGGATGTGAAAGCCTCTTCATTAATGTAAGGAAGTAAGGAATCCCAGGCTGCTGACTATCTGCATCAGGATAAGTCAATTTTCCTCTCTAGTTTTCATCATGTGACAATGAAGGGTGTGAGAGGGGCTGATTTCAAAGGCAGCTTAATAAAACTCCAAGAATGGTCACTACACAGGATTCCATTATTTGGACTCATTTTACCCACCTAAAATAATTATTTTGTCATGGAGTGTTGTTAATGTTTAAACAGAAAAAAATGTGTTAGAGTGACAAAAATCATTTAAATAGATACATTTCACAAATTCCCAGTTTTTATGGCTCCCTAAATTCCTTTTCCCTAAGGGAAAATATTTTTATATGGGCAGAAATGAATTACATTATTGAGGAGCTGTGAAATCTGATCTTCTAATTTCTTAATTCTCATCTCGCTGTTCAAATTATTTTCACCATGCTTATTTCTTTCTGGCTCAGAAGATGAAGTGACTTCTATAGAAGGATGGAACGTCTTATCTGTTGGTGTACTTGCAGGCTTTTGATCCTGGGACATTTCTTGATTGATGTTGAGTGTGATTCCTGGTAAGTTACCAGAATTCTATGGAGCAAAACAGAAGAGATTAGAAAAATTTTTTTGCAGTTAAAAAAGTTGGAAATAGGAAGCTTTTCTATAAAGAGGAAAAAAATAGACCTCTTCTTCATTTAGCTGAGAATCAGAAGAAACTAGACTATCCAAAAGACTTTCTAAACATTGTAAATCTGATGGATTTCCTTCTACCATATTTACTGGTTCACCAAATATATTCATCCCATCTAGGACTGTTAGCTGAGGCAATGTCTGGAGAATGATCCCTCTGTAACCTAAAGTTAAAAAAAATCATATTAAAATTTAACACTTAAAAGCACTTTATATTTCTAAAATAATTTAAAAACATCATACTACATATCTTCCAGTTATAATACTAATTTTCTGTATCACAATTAAAATACTCCCACAAAAAGCCATTTAAGCCTCTTCTAACACCAAATAATTTTTCTTAAAATATTTAAATTCATTCAGCAAATATTCATTAAACACTATGTGCAAGTTTAAGGAAGTTTTAAGAATGGCAGCATCAAACCTCTTTGCTCTTAATGGTCATAAAACTCTGAATATGCACTGAATAGACAAGAAAAGGTCTGATGGAGTATCAATCACAGCTAACCCACTGATATTTACCCTATGTTAAAACAAAACATTTGAAAAAGTAAAGGTTGATAAAAATGGATAATGGATTTACATCCATTTACTGCAGTAAATGATGAATACTACTTATATAATTACTACACAGGTAAGTATAGCTAATTTTATGCCTGATTAATGTTATAATCACGGAGAATCATAATTCTTCAAAGGATCTGTGATTTCACTGGTGGGTATTTCCCCAACAAGAGGGCTTTTAATATTTTTTCTAGCTTTACAAGTATACCGTTTGTCTTTTGTATGCAGTAATGCAATGTCACAAAAATTTGCCTCTGATACTCTTGGTGATGCCACATGAATACAAGTCACAGAATACCACAATCTAAAAAAATAAAATTTTAAATGACTCAAAGGGCAAAGGAAAGATACACAACAGTTATAAGAATGCTATAGTAAATTAACAATGATGTCCTGGGGGTAAAAGAAACACAAAAAAATATTTCCTGGACATAAATGAGATCACTAAAGACATTTATGACTAGAAAAGGAAGTGTGCTATGTATGTAGTAAGAATGAGATAGAGGACCCATGTGTTACACAGGTACCAGTGAGATACTAAGAGGACCAGAAGAAAATCTTCAGTATTCCGAAGGGATGCTTTTAGAAGATTTATAGACATAGTCAAGAATGTTACAGGATAACAAGGCAAAGGGAACTTCCAAACTGTACCACTAAAAAGGGCACAATAATACTCACATTTACATAGTACTTAACAAGTTTACCAATGACTTTTCTCAAAGCTATCCTCTGCCGTAGGTAGTACATATATTTGTTTATCTCCATTTTGCAAATGAAGAAACTAAGCAACACTTTAAATGTCTTAACCAGGGACACGTAGTTAGGGAATGTCAGAGGTGTATTTTTATTCAAGTCTCCTAAATCCAAGATCATTACTCTTTCTACTGGATGACACTGATGAGATCACAAGTTTAAGTAATAAGTTTCTAAGTTCCAGATGCAAAGCTGTTTAAGTACTTAAATTTAGTAATCCTTTGGACCCAATATTCCACTTTTTGGGCGATTCAAATTACTTATTTTATCAATTAAATAATTAAATTGTTATTTGTTTTGTGGCTTTAAGACCAGAAGGAATGGGAGCTATAAAAATCCCCACATTTCAGTCAACAAATAACAAAATCTGAAGATCTTTAATATGGTGTTAAAATAAACTGCTCATACCTGGTTGATCACAGATTGGATTATTTTTTCCATTTTTCTCCAAAGTAAGATTAGTCAAGAAATGTAATCCTACCATGCACTGGAGTAAGTGATGAATACTACTTATACAATTGCTATGTAGGTCAATGTGACTAATTTTATGCCTAGTTCCACGAAGGTATAAAAATCCTGTAATGCACATATACAAATAAGTTATTATAACAGAACTTTTTGCTAAGTTTAATTCAAAATAAGCATTAAATAAGTTTTATTCATCTTGATAGATGAGCTGGCTTTTGCTACTGTATAAAAAGAGCACATCTGTCCCATTAAGTTCTTGTTCTTATAGCATGCTAATAAGTAGGATGACAAAGAGTTCAAATTTAGTACCAATTTGTGAGGTATGAGGCTTAGGAAATGTGTCCTGGCTCTACCTGCAAGTAGTGAATTGGTACCTTTCTTGAGCTAAAATATTAAACATATCAACTTGCAATATAGTCTGTCAGCTCTCTCTCTCTCAACATAATCGATTTTCATTTTCTCAAGACATCATTTATCAATTAACAGGCATCCACTGAGGGTACATTTCAGTATACCTTTGTTTGGCTAGCATATAAAAAAGTGTGCCTTGGGTTTAAGATATGACTGAACACATTCTCAGTCCAAATTCCTAGGAAAAAAAGATTCACAGTAATCTTAGAAACATGGTTAATAATCATAAAATTTAAATACCAGTAAGAAACATCATTCCTTCATTTATAAGCTATTTACCACCTGTGGTATGTAAAGAGCCACATTAAGTACATTAAGATACACATAAAAAAAGGTGGAGTCTTTGCCTACATGAAGCTTGTAGGCTAGTGTATGTGCATGGCCCTTTTTGATCTGCCTAATTGCTTATGCCAACCCCCTTCTCCTGAATATACTGTTTTGTACATGCTTTGTGTATAGTTTGTATTTACTTATATGTGTGTTATTTCCACCAGTAGAATTTAAGCTTCTTCATAGTGGGGGATTGCATAACTTTTGTTTTGGTGTCCCCAGTGTATAGCGTAGTGTCTAGCAAATAGTAGGTGCTTCTAGAGGCCTGCTGATTGATTGTACTATTTCAAAATATTTTTCTTTACATCCAAAAGCTTTTAGTTCTTTCTTCTAAAGGGATTTATTATAAGTGATAATGCTTAATTGGTAATGTAATAATCATTATTAAGGATGTTTATGTTGGCTAATATGTTTATTTAGTATCCTTTAGGGATTTTTTACACTATAGAATAGGATATTAGGTATCATTAAAAGTTCCACTATTATATTTTATTAATTCAGCATATTTAAGCAGCTATAATTTTCTTTTTTGCTTGGAGTACCAGGTGTCATTAGAAGTTCACTGTGGTGATTTATTAATTCAGCAAATTTAGGTTCCTATATAGTAATTTTCCTGTAAGGACCCAAACTCTAGCTGCCTACTGAGAGAGACTAAAAAAGAAATATCACTTCTACCATTAAAAGTGAATGATTCATATTCAGGAAAATATGCCTTCAAAAAAGCCACAGATAACTACATTCTAATTAGAAGCAGATATTAAAAAGTCTATTTTGTGGAAATAGCTCTAATTTTCTATGATTCTACAAGATGTTCATGTGCTATATATTCTACAATATACCTTTCCTGACTGTTCCAGTCCATAATTCTCCAAATTCCCTAAAGCATTTTATTTTAGTCCCTCATGACATAATTCATACATAATTCATATTCTACTTGGTGTTAGTAGTTATCTGAATACATGTTTTATCTTTCTATAGAAAATTGTTTAAATATTAGCAGGTATTAGGTCCTATTCTTCTCTTGTATCCTCTGTGGCATATAATACAGTGTCTCATACACAGGAAGTGCTTAATAAACATTAGAGAAACGAATATTCAATGGAAATGATCTGTGATAAGAATATACAGTCACTGCATATGTTTCATTCAAAAGTGAAAGATGAAGTATGACTGCAAGTTGTCATGTGTTACATATGTGTGTGTTTGTCCATTGCCAAAGAAGACCACGCCATCAGAGAAATGATGACATGACTTGCACTTGACTTGGTTTTGAGTGAGGGAGGGCTGTGTAGGTCACCAGCCTCACTCCTCCTCCACAGCCATCTGAATCCACTGACCAGATATTCATCAGGATGACTGGAGATGACCCAGGATGAAGCAATTGGGGTTAAGTGACTTTCCCAAGGTCACACAGCTAGTGAGTGTCAAGTGTCTGAGGTGAGATTTGAACTGAGGTCCTCCTGACTCCTGCACTGGTGCTCTATCCACTACACCACCTTGCTGCCCTATGTGTTATACATAATCAGAAGCGGAATAATAATTATATTCAATACTGTGAGGATTTAGGAGTGGAATCAAAAACTTGTTTGGAACTCATTCCCATTCTTGGGGAAGCAAGAAGGTCAATCAACCTGGGATAAATTAAAACAATACAGCATAATTGTTTTATGCCTTTAGCATTCCAAGAGATCTTTCTGCAGTAGTGAATACCAAGGGCAAAGAGCTGATTAGAGTACTGTGAGAAGTGAGTTCAGTACTCTTATTTTGGTTTTTCAATCTTATTATCTTTATGCGTTCACTCACCATTCATTACTACATTTATTACTACATCTCTTCAATGCATAAAATTTAGTCAAAATATAGTTGTACAGAGACAAGAAAAGAAAAAATAACTTCAACTGAATTATGTACTATATCAAACTACTGTGCAATTTTTTATATTATACTGTGAATAGAAGTCTCTGAATTAACCTTTTAAAGTTTTTAAAATTGTTTCAAGTTGAAATTGATTTATATACCTAGTACACTGGAATTGAGCCATTTCCAAGTTACCCTCAACAGATAAAGTTAAAACACAGAAATCATCCCCATTAGCTGTACCTACAGTACTCTATCCTTGCTGGCTTCCAGCTTGCCCATTTTTGAGTGACAATGAGAAGAACATAAGAGCACAGATCAATACTTAATATATACAGAATATTAATATTAAAAAATTTAACATCAACCTATCCTGCACTAAAATACTTCCTGATACATGGTTAATTTTTTTTAGCATCATGCCAAATCCACTTACCTTGAAGATCATGTATATGATTATAAGACAAATTAAGTCTAGTTAGATTCAATAACTGTTGAAGTCCTAAAAAAAATGGAAATGAAAAACCAATATAAGAATCACTTAATTATACATCTAGATGTTTTAATGGTAATCCAAAAAACAAACAAAAGTATTTTTAGTAATGCCACTATTCCTTATGAAGCCAGAAAAAACTAACAAAATCTATTATTATTGAGAACCTTTTAAAAACATTCAATAAATTTAAATTTTGATATTGTGACAATAGGCTTGATATTTTCCTTACAAAAGAATTCTGTCTAGGAGGAAACTCCTATGGTTAATTTTCAGTCAATAATAATAAAAATATAAAATGAACATTCTTCTTGGATAAGACACAAATCAATGCAAAGAGTCAGATTAATTTGAAGTAGTCCATAAAATTAAGTACCAACTGCTTACCTTCCACTTTTGTGATGAAATTGCAGGCCAAGTTTAAAGTACATAAATTTGTCAGTGTGTTCAGTCCTTCTATCTGACTTATTTGATTAGATGACAGATCTAAATGCCGTAAATTTAAAAGATGACAAAGGCCTTCAATCTTGGAGATATTATTGTAATGAAGATTGATTGTATGAAGTTTTGAACTTAAAGGTACTTCCAGTAGGCTACGAAAAATAGGTTTGATGGAAAAATAAGACATAAAATAAATTTTAATATGCTTATCATGTTACTTAACAGAAACAAGCCCTCCTACTTTGCTGTCAAAATGACTTTCAGTACACAGTGGATTTTAGAAACTAAACCAGCATTTAGGAACAATAATGAAAATATGACATATACAGCAGAGGCCCAGTCATTTATTTTTCTCAAGATGTAACAAAGCCACAGTAACGAAAACTGATATTTATATTGTGTTTTATGGGTTTGCAAGGGTTTTATGTATATTATTTTATGTTAGTATCATGTTATAAGAAGTTGATGACCAGCTTTGGTAGGTAGAAAAGAACCAGATTCTACTCCCAAATCTCTTTTCCACTAGCAGGAAAAAGTCTCTGAAATTCTAATATTAGCATCACTCATGTGAAATCTAGAGCTGGCAGGGAACTAAGATATTATGTACTGTAATGTTTGAAAGGAAGCACTAGATAACCACTCAGCCTTGGTTTCCTCATTTATAAAATGAGGGATCTGGACTCAATGGTCTTCTAAGGTCCCCTATGGCTCTAAGTCTATGACTCCACAAACGTAAGATATCCTTCAGCTCTAAATCAATAATCTATGAACTTCTCATTTTGTAGTTGAGAAAGTTGCTGCCAAGAGAAGTTAAACAACTAATTAGTGGCAATGCCAAGACTAGAACTCAGACCTCCTGATTCTCACTCAGATGTGTTTTCTACTCAACATGCTGACCCTTTCTCTAGCTCTGACCAGAGTGGTTTGGAAATAGAATTTGATTGCCTTGATAGCTGGCTCAAAAAGAACCTTGGTTTTCCTGGGTCACTTTCCTCCCAGGGTAACTGCAACTTATGTCTTCTGAGTGGGGGGGGGGGAAGGTTTCAACAACCTTTCCACAGGTCTTCTGGAGTTCATGGATTCAGACCCTACTTCTCTGCGAGAAAGGAACAGCCCTACCTCTCTTGCCATAGAAAGATAATTCTGGATTATTCCAAACAGGAAATTCAGGAAAACATTTCCACCAAGTTAGGCACCAAGGACTTTCTGGCTCAGTACAGGCAATGGGAACAGGGCCTCCCTGGAGAAGAGTTCAGGACTGTGGAAGGAGTTAATGCACTCCCTTGGGGGATGTAGCAGCAGTGGCCAGAATGCAGGAGCAACAGAAGCTGTCACAGGTGTGGGCCAGGACCTAGATAAGGGTGGAGCTTCATGGAATTACCTTTTCATTACCAAATATGTAATATTAAAATGGAATAACGTGTAAGGAATAGAACACGAATGGTCATTCGATCAATCCTTCTATCTTCAAGTTGAACCACACAAGAATGATTGCTGCTAGAAAAAACAATCAATTTTTTTTTTAAAGACTCACATTACTGGAAAGAACATTCTGGAGCTGTTCAACAACTTTTAAAGTGTCTTTAACAAATTATAGACACTATTAAGTAAACGTGAGGCTAGACAATAAATGAAACAAACTCTTAAGAGTTGGACAAGACTTCAGAATTCATTACTTTTCTTTAGCACTGAAGAGATAAAACATTAGTTGCTGATAGAAGGCAAAACATAAAATAAAATTTGACAGGAAAATATCAGTAGGAGGGATAATATAGAAGGTTTACTCTTCATTAATGGGTACCTGTAGAAATATGGAGAAAGAGAGAAAGGTTACAACAGTAGGGAAAGAAAGAATAGCATTCAACACAGTACCTTACAGAGGAAACTGGGCAACATGCACTGCCAGCAATACATCTTAGATTTTTCTTTTAAAAAGTGAATTGCTAATAATTTCAGCCAGGTCTTCTTCACTGCTGCTTAACAAACCTTCTTTCCCCTACTTAATGATTCCCTGTTTCATTTCCCAGAGATGTTCCAAAACTTTTCCTCAAGTTTTCAGCTTTCCTTAACTGCTTTACTTCTCACATCAATGACCATAACCATCTCCTTTACTAAGATTAAGAAAATAACAAGAATATGCTTCTTCTCTTAAAATTCATTTAAAAAAATAATTCCTATTTTTTATATTATGGTTACTTTCTTTAACATCACCAAAACTTTCCACTGACTCACCTTCCCCTCCTTCCACCCACAACAGAACTCTTCCTTGTCACAAAAAATTCAGTGAAGTAAAACAAGTCAACACATTGGCCATGGCTGAAAATATCTTTCTAATTCTGTACTTGTAGTCTATTCCCACTGTGCCAAGAGTCAACAGGCATAGTTCACTGCCAGTCTTCTGAATTAATGATTAATAATGACATTTATCAGTATTCTGAAATCTTTCAGTGTTATCCCTCAAAACTCCTCAGTATTATCATACATTCTCCTTTCTTTCCCTCTGGTACCAGTAGAAGAGTTAATCTTTCTTTCTCACTCAGGCTATGCCCTTGATCCCATCAGCTCTACTTTCCCACTAGTACCGTCTAGGACCCTGGTCTAGTAATTCTCATTTCTGCCTCATGCATCTTCAATAACTCTTTTTCCTTCACCCTCAACCCTACTGCTATCCAACTACCATCTTATTTCTTTTCCTGCTTCATAGCTAACTTATTGAAAAAAATGATCTAGGCCTAATAAGGCCACTTTCTAATCATTTGCTCTCCTTGAGGTATCTGACACTGTTGATGATCATCTCCCTAAGGATACTCTTTCAAGGTCACTCCCACATCTGGCCAAGACATAAAATATCACACTGCTCTGATTCTCTTCCTACTCCAATTACTGTCTCACTATGTTTTCTTTCTCTTACCCACCCCTTTAAGGCAAGTTCCCTCAAGGCACCTGGTGGTGCTATCCCCCCAAAACACTGGCCTCAGGGAAATTCTATTTGAGTTCCAGAGTTCTGACCCTCATTAGCTATGTTCATTTAGGTAGGTTTGAGATGCAGTTTCTTCTGTGTAAAGTGGGAAGTAGTCTCCTTAAGACACTATAAAAATGAATTAGTTTTCTTCTCATTGTATACTTTCCTTTGACTGTCTCATTCTTTCTTTGACTATTACCTATGTGGCACTCCCAAATAAATATTTATCTTCAGCCCTAACTTTTCTCCAGAGCTCCAGGAGCACACCTCCAACTACTGTACCTCTCCACTCAGGTGTCACTAGTATTTCAAATTCAACATGCTCCAAACTAAGCTCATGTTTTTCCCAATACAAGCAGAGAGCCTGGAAGGAAGCTAGGGATTCTAAAGAGCTAGAAGTGAAATGGGGGATATATTCCAGGCATAAAGAACAGATTTTTCAAAAGCATGAAAGTGAGAATTCGAATGTCATGTACAGGGAACAGGAGGTAAGTCAGTTCAGTTGGAGTATGTGAGGGGGAATAACAAGACATCACTCTGGAAAGATAGGTCTGTATCACATTTCTGTGAAGGGCTTAAATTGGGCCAAACTGAGTACATAAGGAGTCACTGAAGTTTCCTGGGCAGCACAATAATATGGTTACACTTCTACTTTAGGAATATCAATTTGGCAACTGCAGAATAGATGGGAGAGAAACTAAAGTCAAGGGACATTGGAACAGTCCAGGAGACAAGGTGAAGGTCTCGACTAGAATGGTGGCCATGTGAATGAAAAGAAAGGGACAGATATGCACAAACATAAAAACAAAGATCAGAAGTAGAATTTATTAGGGAAAGTATATGTCTATACATGTATTTTATATGTATATTATATATATATGTACATCTATATAACTATATCCATGTTTAATTGTAGCCTTCTTGGGGTGGGAGGGAAAGAGAACAAAGTAAAAAGTGCACAGCAGAGAACAAAAGAAAACTAACAAGGAAACAAAGAAAAGATGGACAGCTCTCAACACAATGTGTAGTATTTATTATATAAGCTTTCTTGAAATGGAAATTTATTGTTATATATTTTGAATCCTCTCTTACGTTCTGCTGTGTACATGTATTTTTTTCCTTTTCTTATTTTGTATTTAAGTTTCAATTTAAGTTTGCTTCTTTTTCTTATTGTATATTTAAGTTTCAGTAATAAAGAAAAAAGAAAAGGGACAGAAAACAGAAAAAAGTGAGAAAATAAAATATTAACTTTTGATTTTCTATTTGAATCCATTCTGTAATTAATTCTGTTCTCTAACTGGCTGAGTCATGTTTCTTTGTCTCTGAGTTAGGTTCAGAAGTTCATGAGTCCAGAAGTTCGGTTTTCCTTTAAGTTGTAAAAGGTGTTTCCCTAAAAATCACTATAATTGAAAGAAAATTTTTCTCTACACAGCCTTGTATACCCATGTACAATTAGGGGAGGCCTGTTTTCCTACTAACGAGCCTTACAGAAAGCAAGTGGCTGCCCAGAAGTCTGTTAGCTCTGTCCAACTAAGGACTCTTCTCCATCAAACTTTCTGGAAAGCAGGGTGGAATTTGTTACCCCCAAACGTCCAGCCAATTATATTGTTACTGCTACCTAGGATACTTCAGACTTGTAACCAATCATATTGTTTTCCATCTGTGATGCTTCCTATTCTCTGTTCTCTTTTACTTCACCAAACTATATGAAGGCTAGTTAGCCCTATTTCATGGTCTTGGCTTGCTGAGGAGTCCAAGACCCATGTGTTGTTGACTACTGGTCTCACCAATAAAATGAATGTTCTCATAACTTTATTGATTCAGTTTACCTTAATTTTTAAACTTAACACCTATTTATACTTGCTCCAGTTTCTCACCTCCTACTCACTTCTCAACCTCTTCCAATCTGGCTTCCTTCCCCATCGCTTGGTTGAAATTGCTCTCTCCCAGGTCACCAATGATTTCTTTATTGAAAAAAATCTAATAACTTTTTCCTTAGTTCTCATCTTTCTTCACCTCTCTGTAGCATCTGATGCTGCTGACTAGCCCCTCCTTCCATGCACTCTTTCCTCCCTGGTTTTTCATGATACTGCTCTGTGACAATCCTTTTCCTAGCTGTCCGACCAGTCCTTCCCCATTTCCTCTGTTTCTGGACCATCCATATGCTGATCATGTGGCTAGTTGTATTCAGTGCCCTGTCCTAGGCTTTCTCTTTTCTCTGTCTCCTGATCTCATTACGTACCATAGATCTAACTATCATCTCTATGCCATTGACTCTCAAGTCTAGATTTCAAGCTTCCATCCCTGTCATAAGCTCTAGTCCAATATCTCTATTTTCCAGGCATATCTACTGGAATATCCAATGGGTATATCAAACAGCTCATCAAAAACTGAATTCATCTTCCCCTCTAAACCTGTACCGCCTCCTAACATCTCTACTTCTGTTTTCCAGTCATATGAGTTTGCAATCTATGAGTCATGGGTGCTCGATTGACCTCTCATACCCAATCAGTTGCCTAGTTTTGTCAATTCTACTTCTGCATTATTTTTTGTACAGGCACTTTCATCTTCATAAAACAATCACTCCAGTTCAGGCCTTCATCACCTCTCATTTGAACTATCAACAAGCAATTTGTTGTTCCTACCTCAGGGCTACAGGTACCCCAGATCTAGAACAAGAGGCCATTGTAGCCAAGTCTTAGACCTAGAAGACATGTCCTTGAGAAATGATCAGATTCAAAACATTCCACCCACTGGCTTTCATCAGGGACAACTCTTGTCCAATAATACGCTGCCAGGGTTCATTCCCCAAAGGTTAGTTCACATTCCTTATTGTCATAAAGTTACTACAACCTTACTTCAAGTCCCTGTCACCTTTCACCTAGATCGTTGCAACAGCCTCTTGATTACCATGTGACTCCCCTCTTCAGTCACTTGTAGCAGGCTCTCTACCGCCTCTCACAAAATATTAACTCCTCCTTTAGGCTTTTAGAACTTTTCACAACCTATCTTTCCAGTCTCTTCAGACATTACTCCTCTTGTACTCTGAGCCATATTGGCCTTCTTTCTGTCGCTCCATCTTCTCTCCTTTCCTTTGCATGGCCCATAACTTACGCCAGGACTACACTCCCTCCTCTGTTTCAAGAATCCTCTTCTTTCAAGAGGAAGCTCAAGGACCACCTTCTTCAGGAAGCACTTCCTGATTTTTCTAATTGCTAGTTCTTTCTCCTCCTAAACTGCCTTGTATCCCACTACTTTGTATTTACTCTATTTAGGTTTATTCTATGTATATGTACTTGTTTTATCCATTAGAATGTAAGCTTTCAAGTATGGCTTTTTTTTTTTTTTTGGATTCATTATGTTTGTATCTCCAGCAACTAGCACCGTGCCTGGCACGTAGTAGATGCTTCAGACTTGTTGAATGATTATTCTCAAAATCCCTACGATAATGTATCCCCGAGTGCCAAAGAGATATTTGCAAAGAACTCAGCACAGTGCCTGGCACATAGCAGTTACTAAATAAAACCTCCCCCCTTCCCTTGTTCCCTCAAAGAACACACCTCTTCCTTTCTAACTCTTTCACCCCAATTCACTTTTATCCTGTCCTTTCACTGTCCCACTATGCCCTCTGGAACTCTGGATCTGTAATACAGATAGAACAAACTTCCCCATTCATTGTAGACCTCTTTCTCACATGCTTCTTCTGTGCTCTGGGTCTAAGACCTGCTTGGTTTCTTGCAGATGACATCTATGACCTTCTTTTCCAGCTCCAATTTCGCTTTCTCTCACAGCCCTAAACTCAATGGTCCTGTAGATGGAGTCTGAATCCTTCTTCCTCCCCATTGCAACTTCCAAATTTTCCCTTTACTACCATTATTTAGCAACCCTCTCCTCTCTGAGGTTCAATCTATCCAAATTTATCATTCAAACCAGATCCAGAGGGTTGTTGTCTATTAACCCCCCAGGATATCTTCTTTTCTTAATGAGTTGAATTTTGTTTAGTTACATAATCATATCCAACTCTATGTAACCCCATTTGGGGTGTTCTTGGCAAAGTTACTGGAGTGGTTTTCCATTTTCTTCTCCAGCTCATTTTACAGATGAAGAAACTGAGGCAAACAGGGTTTAAGCCCAGGGTCACACAGCTAATAAGTGTCTGAGGTTGGATTTGAACTCAGGTCCTCTCAATTCCACAGTTGGCACTCTACCCACTGTGCCATCTAGCTGGCTCAGTTAATAAATTCAATGCCCAGCTTCAATTCCTGCTATCATACTAAGGGATACCAACCTCCCTAATTTCCAGTTCTTATTCTACTCAGATGCTGCTCCTCCAATCTACCTTTGCTACATAAAAAATGGCCATATCCTTAATCTTGCAATCATTTCTATAATGAAGAAATTCCTTTTACCTGATAATACTGCTAAACCTATTCTTGTTCCTTACAATGATCGCTAATCCTTCCCTCATCAATATTTTGTTAGTTCCACACCGTTCCTCTACTTAAACACTTCTCTCTTCCCAGTCTATCTTTTAGTGAGGCAGTTCATTTCCACCCAATTCTTCACTCTCAAATTCCTTGACAAAGGGATTCCTAATCACTATTCACACCTTGCCAAACCCCAACCCTGAATTACTCCCACCCTGTGCCTGCTTGGGTGACGCTGAGTAAGAAGTGATCTAATCTCAGCTGTGCTATTACCGCAGCAGAGCAATCTTTTTACTCCTTCCTAATAGAATTCACATCCCTCTTTCCATAACAGCTATTAAAAAGGTCTTTCCTCAAGTTTCCATAGCACTTCCCTCCAACCTTTTTTAGCTGAACTAAGTCAGGTATGACTCCATTAGAAGTTTCCTGGAACACTCCCCTCTCCTCATCTCACAATCTAACCTCTCTCTCCACCTGCAGCCTCCCATTTCTAATTGCCTCATAGACCTCCCACACTCAACATTTCCAAACTAAACTCATCTTTCTCTCCAAACCCTCTTCTTTTCCTAACTTCCCTGCTGCTGTCCAGAACGAACCCTTCCTGGATTAGCCTGTTGCATAAAATGTCTATATGATACTCCTAAGAGTATGAGGGAAAAGAAACTTTAATCCATTCAAATGAGACTTCCAGCTAATTATGCGTGCCCCCCCACCCCCACCCCTGCAGAGTGACCTCGCAGGGCCCTCCCTCCCTCCAATCCAAGTCACCCTCTGGAGGTCGCGGGCCTCTGGGAGAACCAAGGACCAACACACGTCCAGTAGGCACTGTCTCGTTATGACCCCCATTTTACAGACGGGAAAGCTGAGCCTGAGGTTAATCGTCCTGTCCCGGGTCCCACAGCACCTAAGGGATAGGCGGCTAGGTCCGCATCCCCAGGGCCGCCTAGCGGTGCGCTACTACGGGATACTGGTTATCTCGTAAGAGAAGCGGGTATCTTTTAATTGCGTAATAGCTCTTCAGCAGTCTAGGAATGCTTCTATTACCTAGCTCCAGGCACACAGGAAGCTTCTTGATGGGCAGACGCGCGGCCTGGCACACCCGCAACGAGGCTGCAGCAACGGTCGGGCGGCCGCTGCTCTGGGAGGCCCCGGGAGGCGGGACCCGGGCCGGGCTGGCGCGTCGCTTACCTGCCGATGGCCTGGTCCATGAGGCAGAGCTCCGCAGGGCCGCCGCCCCCCGCAGCCGCCGCCTCCGAGTCCTCCTCCATGGGTGCCGGGGCGGGAGCGCGCGCGGGGCCGGGGAAGCGCCTGGCAGGCGCCGGAGCGGGAAGGGGCCGCCCGCTGTTTGGGGCCTTCCCGGGCTTCAAGCCGTTGCTAGGAAACCCTTCGCAGAATCCCGGGCGCCGCCTGCTTTACGGCCGCGCCGGTGATCGCGACTTCTGGGGTCCGTCGTAAAGTGCGGCGGGCGGAGCGGGCCCCCAAACTGGAGGCGTTGAGATGTAGCGTCGGCGGAGAAGCGCCCCACCGCGGGGGGCGGTGGGAAGCCAGCTTCCTTGTCTGACCAAGTCTGTATGTGCGTGCACTCCTGCACCCATACTGCGCATGTGTAACGCATGTGTAACGCACCTGTGCACGCACCTGCATGGAATGCAGGCTCTAATGCTGCCAGATCAGGTGTTCGTGAAAAAGTTACAAGTTCGGAAGAACCACAACGTGTATTCCTCACGTTAACTTCCTATACAAAAGTAAAAAAAAAATGGAAAAAACAGAAATCAGGGCTAGGATTAAGATTGTGGAATTGGGGTTTGTCGGTTATAAAAAACGATCGAGGGGGAGGGAATAAGGATTTATGAAGTTCCTGCAAGGCGCCAGGCCTGCTTTTACAAGTATTCCATCCGATCCTCCCAGCAGCCTCATGAGGGAGAGGCTGCGATCCCTGCTTTACATGTGGAGAAACTGAGGCAGACAGGTAAGGGACTTGTCCAGAACCGGGGCAGTAAGCGACTGAGATGTTGAACTCAGAGCTTCCCTGCTCAGAGTCCAGGGCTGTCGTCCTAGCTGTGTGTGGGTGCGTGCAGAGGTGTGTGAGCGCTGCGTGCCGACACATGACCTTAGTAACTGGCCAAGCGTGTAACCTACCAGTGCTGGAGACCAGCTGTTATCAACAGGAGGGCCCCACACCCCACGGACCCTTAAATGGTCAGAGCCAAGGTGTGTGTGCGCGTGTGTGCGCCAGCGATACACGCGCCTTGTTCAGCTGTGTCCCACTCGTTGTGACCCCATGTGGGGGTTTCTTGACAAACATACCGGAGTGCTTTGCCATTTCCTACTCCAGCTCATTTTACAGATGAGGAAACTGAGGCAAACAGGGTAAAGTGATTTGCCCAATGTCACACAGTTAGTGCACATCTAAGGCTAGATTTGAATTCATGAAGAGGTATCTTCCCGATTCTATCCATTTCTCCACCTAACTGCCCTAATAAGCAAATTCACTGTGTATAAATACGATATATGCAGTAGAAGGAAGGGATTGAGTGGGAAAAGGGAGAGGGAGGAGGAGGACAAGGTATCCTGAAGAAGGTGAGGTTTCAGCTCAGCCTTTAAAGAAGCTATGAGACTAGAATAAGGAAGGAGGGGGGGGGGGCGGTCATTGGAAAGGCTTGGAATTTGGAGATACTCGTAAGGGTCCTGTTCATGGAATATCAGGGGGGACAATGTAACTAGATTAAAGAGTATATGGAAGGGACTAAAGTGTAAGAAGACTGGAAAGGTAAGCAGGGGCCTCGTTGTAACATGTCAAACGGCAGATTTAATTTACCTTGAGGTCCTAGTAAGCTACAGAAGTTTGGAGCAAGGCAAAGGCTGATGTGGACAGACTTGGGCTTTAAGAAAATCACTTTGGCAGCTAAGTATAGCATGGAATAGAGTGGGGATGGATGAGGTAGGGAGTTTTCTAGTAACCAGTTTCTAGTTATGATAATAGCCTAGGTGAGAGTTGATGAGAATCTGAACTAGGATGGTGGCCACATGAAGAGACCTATATGAGAACTACGGTGGTAAAAATGAAAAAAAAATTGAGATTTTTAATTTGGATAAATGAGAGTGAGGAATTGAAGTTGATAAAAAAAAAATTGTGAGCCTACATGACTATGAGGATAGTTGATACCCTCAACAGAAATAACCAGTGAAGTGATATAGTGGGTTTTCTGATGGACTTGGAATCAGGAGGAGCTGAATTCAAAGCTTGCATCAGATACTCACTAACTGTGTGACCCTGGGAAAGTCATTTTCTGTCTCCCCAGGGACTAGAAAGTGAGATTAATTCCTCAGGAAATAGATTGACTGGTTCTCAATTTCAGTGAATGAACATGTAAGGGCCTAATGTGTGCAGAACACTGTATTAGACATTTATTAACAGACAGTCCTTGCCCTCAATGGAGTTTGCAGTCTGGTAGCTAACCTTCATCAAACCATTTTAATTCAAATGAGTGAAAACACTCCCTCCACAAAAGTCTTCTTCCAAAGCCTCATCATTGCTTAAAGGTAAACATTGCATGGATGGATTGCAGTGTGTACCATTAGATGGTGTGAATCAGTATCTACTGTACCACCTCTTTGGCCTCACATAGATTAAACAAATTCTTTCACTAAAAAGCAAGGGGACTGTCTCTAGAACTTGTTTGACTTGGAAAGCGAAGGCCGTATCTTTTTTAATCCATGTTAACTGGCTTCTTTAAGGGCATAAAAAGCTACCTCTATCTCCATCTGAAGTCAAGCCTTTCAGACTCAGTCCTTAGGCCCGTAGCTTTGGTAACAGTGTCAAGAATTGATTGGGAAGGAAGGAGAAGAGGCAAGGAAGTTAGTAGACTCACAATATTCCAGGTAAAAGATGATAAGGATGGGCTAGGATGGTAAGATTAATTCTTCACAAAATCTCTAGCTTTTGTCCTTTACTTTCCATGTCCACTGCCACCATCCTAGCCCATCCCCTAATTATATCATACCTAAACCATTACAATAGCTTCCTAAGTGGAATCCTTCTCTTTGACTCCTCCTCCAATCAACTGTCACCTGATCATCTCAAAGTATCACTTTGATTATGACCCTACCTGCTCAAAATTCTTTATTAGGTACCCATTGCCTATGGAATAATAATACTATTTACATAGCACTTTAAAGTTTGCAAAGTTCTTCACATATATTGTGTAATTTTAACTTCACAACAACCTTACGAGCTGGATGATATTATTATGCCTGTTTTTACAGATGAGGAAATTGAGACTCAGAGAGGTCAAGCTAAGGACCCCACAACTGCTAAATAATATCTGAGGTAGGACTGGAACTCATCTTCCTGGCTCCAAATCCAACATTCTATCTATGAACTTCTTAGCTTAGTATCCAAGGTCCCCCTTAGCCTGGCCCCAGTCTTCCTTTCTATGTATTCTTTTGTGCAAATGCTATATTCCAGACAAACATCTTACTTAATGTCTCTTTCCATCTCCTAGGTCTTTGTTCCGATGGTCTCTTGGCTTGTAATACTTTGCCTGTATGGACCCTCTCTATCTCTTCCTATTGATATTATATTAGTATTTCAAGGACAAGTTCAATCCATTGCCATCTCCTCTACAAAGCATTCCCTTAAAAACATAAATACAAGTTATACATATCCTGTCATTCCTTCCTCAAACTCTATAGAATCTTCATCTCTCCAATGTGAATTTGTTGTGTTAGTTTACAATCTAATTTACCATCTGTACCATTAATGTACATATATATGTATATACATATATACACATGTACACATACATACATACATACACATATACATATGAATATAGATATCTACTGATAGATCCATGTATCTGTACATATGTACATATCTCTCTATATATGGATAGATAGTATCATAGAAATAATGAACATGAACTTGGCCAGACTGAGAAATAGTGGAGGATAGAAGGGCGTAGTGTATTGAGGTCTATGGGATTGATGGGGTATAGAATCTGGACCCCCAAAACACAACCCAGATCTTGAACTTTCTCACACATCACCACATAGATAATCAGTAATCCTTTCAATTGTCCTTTCACCCAGCTCAGCCTTTCATTGTCTGTTACCTCTGGATCATCCCAGGCTACTTCCCACCCCTTAATCCCATCTAGACCCCTTCTCGGTTACTTCCTGATCACCCCAGGTTCCTTGGTCCTTGATCCCTCTCTATCCCATCCAAATCTTGCCACAATCTTTTTTCCTAATAAAAAAGTCAGTCTTGCCCCCCTTAAACTGCTCAAATTTTTAAAACCTGGCTGACTTGTATTGATGTCACAAATGCCAGACTCATTAGGAATCTCACCCACCCCAACCAGTGTTTTAATAAACTACTTGGGTTAAAAAAAGACTTGAGTGGTCAAATTCTTTCGAAGCAGACCCTTGCCCTTTACCCTTGCATTTCAGGGTTCCCAGGACTCCTATACTGTAACAGTCATAAAGAATTGGGCATGACTGAACAACAAACGGCAACTAAAGCATTAGTGTACATGATAAGTATTCAGGGAAATGGGTAACACGCTCCTTAGGAGCTCATACTCTAAAGCCTTCCTTTGTGGAGACAGTATGGAGAATAAAGAACACTGGCTCTGGAATTAGAGGAATCAGTTTTAAATCCCAGCTTTGCAATTTTAAAACCTGTGTGACTGGGCAAGTCACTTCACTTTTCTAGACCTTGGTTTACTCCTCCGTAAAATGAGAGGGGATTGGATTACATCATTGGTCCTCAAACTTTTTTGATCAAGTACCACATCAGTAAACAATTTTTGAGCATGAAATCTATTTGCTTATTTATAAATTATATGTATGAACTTCTGCATTAATAATTATGTTTTTCATAAAACTTAAACAAAACTTTTTAAAGAACCCTGTCTTAAACCCAAATCACTCTGGCTGTCACTAATTGGTCAACAATAGGTCCCAGGCCAAACCTCACTTGGCCGTTGTTTGGCCCTGATTGGCTCAGAATGACTGTAACTAGGAATTGCTTCTGTTTTGGTCCAAAACCCTGAGGGTCTTCCCCTCCCAGTCTGATTTTTGTTTTTTTCTGGACTAGGTTAAAGAGGCCATTTTTTGACTCATTTTTTTTTTAACCTAGCCTTAATCAAAGGGCAGGTGTTGCCTCGTTCAAATTGAGACTTGTTAAAACCTTAGCTTTAAAAGACCAAGACCTTCCACCACATCTGGGGCCATCTCCAGTCATTCTGATGTGTTTCTGGCCACTGGACCCAGATGACTCCTGAGGACAAAATGAGGCTGGTGACTTTGCACAGCCCTCCCCTCACTAAAATCCAATTCACTTGCATGTCATAGCATCACTTCCATGATATCATGGTCCTCTTCAAGAATAAAGGACAAACAAACAACACAAAACTAGAAATTTTAAAAGGGTAAGGTAAATGTGAAATAATATTTGATGCTAAAGCCAATTCATAGCTACTGAAGTTTATTGAACATGGGTGGGAATGTGGGGGAGTGACCTAATCAGACTTATGATTTGGAAAATCCTTTTGGCAGCTGTGTGGAACATTAATAGGAGAGAAGGTGTGTGTGTGTATCTTCATCCTTCGTTGCCAAACAAGACCATGCCATCAGAGAAATGATGACACAACTTGCACTTGACTTTGTTTTGAGTGAGGGAGGGTTATGCAGGTCACCAGCCTCACTTGTCCTCTAGAGCCATCTGAATCCAGTTACCAGATATTCATCAGGATGACTGGAGATGACCCAGGATGAGGCAATTGGGGTTAAGTGATTTGGCCAAGGTCACACAGCCGGTGAGTGTCAAGTGTCTGAGGTGAAATTTGAACCCAGGTCCTCCTGACTCCTGCACTGATACTCTACCCACTGCACCACCTAGCTGCCCCAATAGGAGAGAAGAGAGACATAGGGAAGAGAAAGACCAAAAAACATGCTCTTTTAGTACTGAAAGTGATAGGTGAAGAGGGTGTGAGCTGACCCTGTGGAGAGAGAAAAGGGGACAGATTTTAGAGATGGGGGGATAGAATCAACAGGATTTAGCAAATGACTGGATATGTGAAGTGAGTGAGACTGAAGAATTGAAGATGACACTATGATTATGATACCCTGGAAAAATAATGGTGTCTTCAACAAAAGTAGGAAAGTTTGGAAGAGGGGTGTATTGAAGGAGGAAAGGTGTGAAAATAATGTAATAATACCGCATGTGGTACTGTTTGCCTTCTTTTAGGAAGAGGTCTGATGGACTTCTATTCCAAGAAATAGACAGATGGATTGTTATGGTTTTCGTGGATCATTCTTTAATAAATCATCTTTTCAACAAGTATTTAAACTTTGTCATATTTTTGTTGAAACTCTAGAACACTTTTTTGGTAAAGTTGTTTCTTTTGATATGTATTCCTCAGGCCCATCAGGGGGTGAAACATTCAACAGCAATTGTAAATAGCAAGTGAGTTCATTAAACCAACCAAAACAAAACTTGAAGTGTACAAAAAACAGATATAACAAAAAGCCTGATAGAATAAAGAAAAGCACATAAATATGGTACATCTTTGGAGATTGGATAATTGGAATCAAAACCAATAGGAAAAACAAAATGAATGTTCCGCATGCACATGATAAATGTACCTGAGGATGAAAAGAAAAATAAGGTTAGACTTAACTAAACTTTGACTATTTAGAAGCTAGTACAAGAAATTTTAAAAACAACCTTTTTTTTCTTCTTGAGTATTTCTCAAGGTCAGGAAATGATCATAATACTACCTGTGCAATTTTAAGCAATTTTACTTAACCTCTCTGGATATCTATTTCCTCATTTACAAAACAAGGAGATTGGCCTAGATTATCTTTGAGGTCCCTCTCAGCTCTAAATCCATGGTTCTATATCCTTTAAATATGGGAATGTCATTTTCATTTCTATATTTAGACAAATGAGTAAACAGAAACTAAGATACTTGTAAACTAATAGAATTCAAAGTAAAACAGTTTTCTCAACTTCCATCTTTCTCCGTCAGTTCACATGCTCACTTAAAACAAAACCAAAAATATACCTGTGACTCCCAAAGAGTCAGGATTATTCTTCAGCAGCTTTGATATAAAATTATTATGTATCATTTTGACTTACTTTACTAAAATAGGACAAACATTTCTGTTTTGAAGAATTAATGGGTGTATATTATCTGTGGTCCTATCTTAGATATAAAAGGTGCTGGAGAGAGGAAGCATCTTGTAGGGGAGAAATGTCTCAAGAAAGTGCAGGTATAGAGGTTCTATTTGGTCTCACATCTCATTCATGCACACTTGCTTATTTTGGGAAGTTTGATTACCACAATTCTAATATACCCTTCTCTACCTTCTACATTATGGCTTCTAAAATGGAAGATATTGCTTTGATTAAGGTTCCACTGGGAATAAGGGTGAAAGCCTTATCCATAGGAATCATACTTAGCCTGAAATTCAATACAGTTAATTTCTATTAAGCTTCTTACATAATTACTATATAATATTTTAAAAATACTTCTTATTGAGCAATTTGAAACTATGTCCAAAGGGGTATAAATCTGTGCATACCCTTTGATTCAGCAATACCACTGCTAAGTCTATATCCCAAAGCCATTAAAAAAAAAGAGGAGGATCTATATGTACAAAAATATTTATAGCAGCTCTTTTTGTGGTGGTTAAGAACTGGAAATTGAGGTGATCTCCATTATTGGGGAATGGCTAACCAAGCTGTGGTATATGATTGTAATGGAATACTATTGTGCTATAAGAAATGATAAGCAGGATGATTTCAGAAAAACTTGGAAAGACTTAAATGTGAAGTGAACAGAACCAGGAGAATGTTATACACAGTAACAGCAATATTATTTGATGAAGAACTTAGCTATTCTCAGCAATACAATGGTCCAAAACAATTCCAAAAGACTAATGATGAAGCATACTACTTGCCTCTGGAGAAAGAACTGATAATGTTTGAATATACACTGAAATATGCTATTTTAGATTTTCTTTCTTTCATTCTTTTTATTTTATTCACGTCTTCTTACACAAAATGACTAATATGGAAATATTGTACATGATTGCACAAGTATAACCTATATCTGATTGCTTACCACCTCAGGGAAAGGGAGGGCAGGAAGGAGGGATAGAATTTAGAACTCAAAACTTTAAAAAAAAGTTTTAAAATTGTTTAACATGTAATTGAGGAGAAAATAAAATATTTAAAATATAAAAATTGAGGAGAAAAAAATATAATACTCCTTATTCACTCCTGGATGGACAAAGATGGGGTAAAAAGCATTTCTCAGTAGTGGACTTGGTTTTTTAATCCTCCAACTCAACATTTATTAAGTGCCCAATTTATTACATTTATAAAGAAATTTATTAAGTGCCTAATATATACAAAGCACCGAAGATACAAAGACAAACAAACACCCCTGCCCTAAAGAAGCTTATATGCTAAGGGGACAACATGTATTATTAAAAACAAGATAACCTGAGAAAATAGAAAGCAGTAACAGGAAGACCAGGAAAGGATTTGCCTAGTAAGGGACACCTGAGGTAAGTTTTAGGAAGCTAAGAATTCTAATAGATAGAGGTAAAGGGGAAGGTCATTAGAGGTGAGGCTATAAAACAGCTTGTAGATGTGAGAGGGAATTTGAGGAAGAAGTAATAAGACAGTTTGCCAGGAATGTAGCCTATGTATAGGGAAGTAATATCAAATCAGTGTGGACAGGTGGCTTGGAGGCAGAATGGGAGGGCTCTACACTAGAGCTAACAGGGAATCTGTAGAGATTTAGGGGGTGTGTGTGTGTGTGTGTGTGTGTGTGTGTGTGTGTGTGTGTGTGTGTGTGTGTGTGTGTGTTGGTCAGACCTTTGTGTTATTCAGATTATTCTGATGGCTGAATGGAAGAAAGATTGGAAAGGGGAAACACTGAAAATATAGGGGGTCGTTGTTGTTGCTGAGTCATTTCAGACATGTTCAACTCTCTATGATGCCACTGGGGGTTTTCTTGACAAAGATACTAGAATGGTTTGCCATTTCTTTCTCCAGCTCATTTTACACATGAGGAAACTGGGGCAAACAGGGTTTCATGACTTGCCCAGGGTCACACAGTTAATAAGTGTCTGAGGCTGGATTTGAGTCTGGCACTGTATCCTCTGTACCACCTACCTGCCCTCTAGAGGCCCATTAGGAGTATAGTTAAATAGTCCAGGTGAGAGAGGACAAGGGCTTGAATTAGAGTAGTCACATGCATGGAAAGGGGTGGTGGTGGATATTAGATGTTTTCTAGGTACAATTGATAGGATTTGACAATTCATTGATAGGAGATGAGAAAAAGGAAAACACAAACGATGACAGAAATTGAGAACCGGGGTAATTGATTAGTAGGTTGCTTCTATGAGCATGGGAAGCAGAGAAAAATGAATCAATCTCCTTTCTTTTTCAACAACCATTATCTGTTTGTTCCCAACTTGGCAGTACTCAAAGTATTTTTTTTTTTCTGCTGTGCACTCATTTGTTCCTTACCCCTTATGTTAAATATGACCCATGAAGTATACATACCTATAAACCAAAAGAGGAGGATCCAGGCAACATGATCACTAAATGGGTCTACAACGATCTGGAAGGATTTAGCTTTTGCCAAATATTAAATATACCCAAGAATTATATATAGAGAAAGGAGAAACAGAAAACTCATATTTTCTACATTCCTTACCTTAAAAGGTCTAAGTAAATTTGGCTCCTGGTATCGCAACTTAATTAGACCCATTATGGTCAACCCTATTTGAATAGATCCTGAATAGCCTATAAGATTTATCAATCGGATTAAGTCTGAGGGAAAAATCATAACTGATGCAAAGATGATTATCTGAATCACAGCTAAAGCTGGACTGGAGTGGATGTTAAGCATGGAGAATAACAAAGGTATCTGTCCCTCTTGGCTTGCACAGTGGTATAGTCTTGCTGATGAGAATATAGTAGATAAAAGGCCACTGAGAATTGAAGTAGAAACACCTATGGAAATGATCCACTGGTAGGAGGGAATTACTCTATCAGCCCACGTCATTGCAACAGCGTCTATTAAAAAAAAAACCCAAAAAATATCATTTAAAATAAGACTAATTCATAATAAAAATGTTTCATCAGAAGCACAAATCTTGCCAAAAGTAATGATTGACACTCATATATGAAATCATAAAGTAAGTTTATTAAATATAGTGTAATTTTCTGTAAGAAATGGATATTATGCATTGCTTTATATTCGAGGGATTTATAGATACAGTAACAACCTCCTGATTCTTCCTAATTTGTTCTGTGATTTGAAAAGTCCCTGAATCAACTTTGTCATTTTTTCAATTATAAAATGAATAATAATTATAATTACAAAATCAGCAATGATAAATACTGCAATATTTTCCTAGAATGGGGTCAAGTCTGAGGGAATAGACCATTCTAATCTAACTGCATTTCTCATAATGCTAGGGTTTAGGGAACATCAATTATCAAGATAAATTCCCAAGACTTCATTTCTTAGAAACATGTTTGGACCCAGAATGATTATGCCAGAAGATAGTGACTATGTTTTTGTGACATGTCTTTTGAGAATCAGAAAGTTTAAAAAGCAAAGGGCCATCGGCCCATGGGCTGTGGTTGCAATGAGGGAAAGGGAGTAGATTTATGTGGAGTAAGAATGATTTGTTACTCCCAAATCCAAGGAATCTCAGAAGAATCCAAGCAGAATCCTGGCAATATTGAACTCCACAGACATAAATGTTTGTGGAATGATAGAAAAGAATTTAAATGTGTGTTCGGATGATTTGGGTAGCAGTGTCAAGGATGGATTGGGAAAGGAAGAATATCTCAGACACGAGGAACTTAGTAGGCTCTTACAATGTATTAGGTAAGAGATAATTAGGATGGGGCTAGGATGATCTCTAACTTTTGTCCTTCACTCTCCATGTCCATTACCACCATCCTAGTCCATCTCTCAATTATTTCACACCTAAATCATTACAGTAGCTTCCTAAGTCCAACCCTTCCCCTTGGTCCCTCCTCCTCTAATCAACCCAGTCCCTGATAATCTTCCCAAATTACCACTTTAATTATTCCCCTCTTTTACAAAGAATTCTTTATTAGTTACCCATTAGCTTCCATTGTCTGGACATCTGTTAAAAATTCATAGGAGCAAAATTCTCTAAGACTTAATTGTAGAGTAGGTGCCAATCTGCATTGGTAGAGGCAGTTTCTATAATGCGAGTTTCCTATACCACAGGTGTCAAACCTGGCTGAATGGGACTATAATACATCTGAACCAGATTAAAATGTAATTGGGAATTTTTTAACAAAATAAATAAAACTACAATAAAACATAGATATCGTTACATTTAAAAAATAAGTCGGTATGTGACCCACATCTTATAGATGGATTTGTGGTCCTGTTTTTATTTGATTTTGACACTACTGCCCTAAACCAATTAAACAAAAACGGTTAAGAAAACATTTTATATTATACAAATAAGTGATAAAGCAGAAGCAACATTCTCATTTCATTCATTGTATTCTATGAATTCTCCTTGTGATTTTAACCTAAATAACATAAATGCACAAACCTATTTATAGATCACAAGATTTGTTTTGTGACCTGTTCTTAGCCTTCTAGAAATAGGCTGAATGAATTTTCTAAAGATTGATATTTCATGAAAACAATGCTGCCTTCACTGACCTGGTGCATAAAATCTTGAATGTGCCCTTAGCTGAGTACTCTTTCCATAGAAATCCTTTTCCAATGTCTCATCATCATATAAAGGAGAGCATTGCTTGGGAAGATTGTAAAGGGGATTAATCAATCCAACAATCAATAAACATTTATTAAGATCATACTACATGCCAAACACTATACTAAGTGCCAGGGATACAGAAAAAGGCAAAAGGCAGTCCCTGTCCCCAAGGAGCTTACAGTTTAATAACAGAGACAACATGTAAACAAATACATACAAACCAAGCTATATAGGATAAATAGAAAGTAATTAACAAATGGATGGCCCTAGAATCAAGATAGGTTGGGGAAGGCTTCCAGTAAAAGAAAGGATTTTAGTTGGAACTTAAAGAAAGATAGGGAAGTGAATATGTGTAGTAGAGGAGGGAGAGCCAGAGAATACATCCAGAGCAAAGAGATGGAATGTCTTGTTTGTGGAATAGTCAGGAAGCTAGTGTCACTGGATGGAATGGTGTGTCTTTGGGAGTAAGGTGTAAGAAGATTGGAAAAGTAGGAAGGGTTAGGTCATAAAGGGCTTTGAATACCTAACAGAGAGTTTTATATTTGCTCTTGCAGGCGATAGGAAGTCACTGGAGTTTATTGAGTAGGGTTTTGACATCCAACTTGTGCTTTAAGAAAATCATTTCATTGGCTGAATGGAGGATGGATTGGAGCAGGGATCAGGGAAAAACTTGAGGCAAGCTGACTAGTAGGCTACAATAGTCTGGGAGAGGGGTATCAAGGGCTTGCACTAGAGTGATGGAATTGTCATAGGAGAGAAGAGGGCATAATGGAGAGATGGTGCAAAGGTGAAATTGACAGACCTCACCAATAGATTGGATGTGGGGAGGGGGGAGGTTTGAAAGATAGTGAGATGATTCCTAGGTTTCAAACCTGAGGGATGAACAATATTGCTGCCCTCTACAGGAGTAGGAAAGGTAGGAGGGAGGGAGGATTAAAGGGAAAAAGCAATGAGTTCCATTTGGGGCATATTGAGTTCAAGATGTCTACTGGACATTCAGTTCAAGATGTCTGAAAAGCAATTGGAAATGTAGGATTAGGGGTCAGCAGAGTTTTGAGCAGGACTGGAAGATTTGAGAATCATCAGCATAGAGATAGTAATTAAATCCATGGGAGCTGATGAGATCAACCAGTGAAGTAATATAGAGGGAGAAAAAAAGAGGACCCAGGCCAGAAGTCTGGGGGGACACCTACAATTAGAGGGTATGATCTGGAAGAGGATCCAGCAGAGGAGATAGAGAAGGAGCAGTCAGGTAGGAGGAAAGCCAAGAAAGGAATACCAGTATCTATTGGGATATCTCTCTCTCTCTATCATCTCTCTTATGTAGGTTAGGCTATTTCTTTCCCTGAAAGGCAAGGTGACTGTTACCAGGACTTGACTGGCCCAGAGGCTAAGGCTCAAGTCTACTCTAAATCATGTTGGTCTTCTGATGGCCTGAAGCCATATTGACTGGTTCCTGGTGGCCCAAGGGCATAAAATGATCCTTCTCTTCCTCCCCTTTCCTAACCTGGAGACTGGACCTTCAGACTCAGTCCCAACACATCTTGCTCTGCTGACAGTTCTCTATGTAGGTAAGGGGGCTAATGCATCCATGCTAAGTTTTATATATTTGTCATCTATCTTTGTTTTTGCATAAATCTTCTATTCATTATTGAATGATGTGATTTTCTCATTTCTAATTTTGGATCTAAAATATCATTGTCTATACTCATTATCATTCTGCTTCCTATGCTAGATGAATAGCCAAAGAATTTGATAAATAGCCATTTTAGATGTACTTTCCTGGCTAAAATTCCTTTAAAAATGAGAAATAATTTTTCAAATGTATCCCTTGTTTAAGGAAAACTAGCTTATATTTTTTCTACCAGTAAAACATTAGAAAAGAAACAAAACACAAGTTATAAATATTCAGGTTTTTGTAGATAACAAGTTTGGAGTGGGAGTGAGGAAGAGCCTGAAGACAGAAAGGGTTGAGTTGTATGGTTTGTTATGATCATATGATACATGCTAGATGGAATATATACATACTCCCATATGTTGAAGCACTAAATAATCTTATTAATATAACCTAGTGTAATGTTACTGGTAGGTTAGGGAAAGAGTTAAAGATCTTCCCTGCCCATTAATAGGCCTCAATGCCTTTTGTTAATTTCTACTGAGGCACTGGGTCAGAGGGTCTTGCCCTCTGGCTCTGAAAAGTGTATAAATACTCCAATGTGAGATTTTACTTTGGGGCTTACTCATTCTCAGTGTTTATTTGGCCAGACAAGACTCTGGGTAGCCGCTAAGGAGCAACTTGGGTTTGAAAACCCAGATATTGATGCTTTTCTCTCTAGTAACTATGTATGTTTTGCATATGATCAGACAGTTGGAAGCCCTATCTGTTGGTCTTTATCTCTCTGTTTCTATTTTCTCTGAAGTTCAGGGTGCTGACTTTTTCCCCTGAATTAAGTGAATGATATATGTGCTTGATTAAAGTAGATCGTTGACCCCTCAAAAGTTGCTTTCCTTTAAGAAAAGTAGATCTAAGAACCTGTACAGCAGGCCCTTCTGTGTATGTCAGGGTCCTTGCTGATGCACCGAGTGAAACACTTTGTAAAACTTAAAATGGTATATAGTTAGCTATTATTATTTCATGACTTCTATGCTAATATTTTATTCCATACTTCTGTGTCAATATTAATTACAGATGTTAATCTAGTTTTCTTTTTCTGCTTTGTGTCTCACTGTAGATATCAACATTATATTTATATCATATAAGGAATTTGCTAGTATCCTTTCTTTTTCTATTTTTGAAAAATATAATTATGTAATATCGGAAGTAGCATTTTTTGAATTGATAAAATTTTCTTGTGAATCCATTTAGTTGTGGGATTTTTTTCATTGGGAATTAATTTATGGCATATCCAATTTCTTTTTGTGAGATTGAGTTGTTAAATTTTTCTATTTATTATTCTGCTAATTCAAGTATTTTCTATTTTATAAATATTCATCCATTTCATTTAAATCATCAGTTTCGTGTTCATATGATTATACAAAATGTTTTAATAATTCTTTTATTCCTTACTCATTTGTAATCAATTGTCCTTTTTTGTTTTTTATATTAGTAATTTGACTTTCCTCTTTTAAGAAAAGATTATCTAAGTGTTAAATTTTTATTTAGATTTTTTAAAAATAGCTCTGTTTTATTTATAAATTCAGTGTGGTTTTTTTCTTTCAATTTTGTTATTTTGATTTTCAGGATTTTTCTTTTTGTGGTTAGTTGAAATATTTTTAGATTTTGTGCTTTTCTAGTTTTTTTTTAAATTGCAAGTTCAATTTATTTTTCTTTTCTCTCTTATTGATGAAAATTTTAGGTAAATTTTCCCTTATTGATTGCTTTGGGTGTTGTTAACTGCATATTTTCTCCTCTCTTTGTTCTCCTCCCTGTTCACAGATAAGAAGAGGGTGGTAAAAACTAATGTAATCTACATTGGTGATGGGTGATTGAATTAATAAAAGTACTCTACTGTCTGTCTTCCGTTACCCTCAACAATAACTTGCCCACTGGTTCTTATTTCTTTTAATCTCCCTTTTGCAACCACTCTCCAAAGTTAAACTTTGTTTTGTGGTGACTATTTCTTCCCCAACTCTACCGTCCTCCCATGACCTTCTCTTCCTCTTATTTCCCTTTTGAATTTAATGTATTACCACACCAAACTTTGCTGTATCTGCATGGTTGTGCGTTCAATTCTCCTTTGCCTTGTTCAGGTAAGGATGAAGTTAATATGATGCCCAATTCCCCCAAACCCTTCCAAGTTTGTATACTTTCCTTCTCTTGCACTTCAGTTATAAGATATAGCAAGTTCTACCCCCTTCTTTCCCATTTCATTCCTATTATATTCTTCCTTTTCTCCATTTTATTTTGTCTCTTAGAACTACCAAAATAGAACATCAACCCTAGTCCCTTTGTCTTATTTAATTCCCCTTGTGACCCTGAAAGATAGTAAGATTTTGAAAGGATAGATCTCTTTTCCTTCTACTGGAATATACTCATTTATCAATGATTAACCCTCTCCAATTTGCTCCTTACTATAGTTCTTTCAAATTTGAACTCTTTTTTCACATTTGAACATATACATTTTTGCTTGCGGCATTTTTTCTTTGACATGAAAGCTCTAGATTTTGATTATATCATTTCTAAGATTTTTCATTTTGAGATTTCTTTAAGGAGATGAGTGGTAGATTTTTTTGTAGTTTCATTTACCCTTTGATTTTAGTAAATCTGGATGATTTTCATTTAAGATTTCTTGAAAAATGACATTCAGGTGCTTTTTTGTCATGTTTTTGGGAGAGTGCCTGATGATCCTTAACATGCTTTTCAGGTCAGTTGTTTCTGACAGTAGACATTTTACATTTTCTTTTTTTAATTTTTATTTTGTTCTAAGACTTAGTTTCTCAAGGAGTCATTGAGTTCGGTTTAGTCTATTCCTATTTTCACAGAGTCAGTTGCAGGCAAGATTTTCTACCTTTTATCTTAAGCTATTTATATTCCTTCTAGTTCTTTTCTCCAGAACACATATTTTGTCTCCTACTTCATTTCTTCCAGGACTCTGCGCTTATTCCCAAGTCATTTCTTCCTCTTCTGTTTACAGTTATTGGACAAATTACTCTCTTCTTTTGGGTTTACCTTTTGGGTATTTCTTGTCATATAATATGTCTTCATAGCTTTTGGTGCCTTCTCCTCTTTACTCATATGTCCAAATTTGTCCTGATTTGTTTTTTTGGGTTTGGGCCAGGCCCAGCCCCTTCATGTACCTTTGGATATTTAGTCCTGACTTGGGTTTCTACTGCTGAGTTCCACTTCTCTTGATAGATTTGTGCTCAGACTCTACTAGTATCATAATTTGACTAGGTAGAACTTTCTCTTTCTATTAGAAATATATTTCCTCCAGTCGTTACTCCTTTTCTATTGCTTCTATAAAGTTCTCTTTTTTTTCTACTTCATTGTGGATCTTGCTGGCTTGATGGTCCCACAATCCCTGAACTTAGATCTTCCATACCCAACATCTGGCATCACTTGGTGTCACCAATGATCATCGAGACCCCTACTCCCCTCCCCAAACTCTGCTGTGATTTGGAGGAAAGAGAGATGAAAAAGAGAAGAATTTTCATCCTTAGGTGGTCATAGATGTATGTACCTTCTCCATGGCTGGGAAAGTATTGACTTTGGTGTGTTCTCAACTAAGGGAAAGTATCACAGGAGATAGCTAGGGTAGTGCAGGAGTTGGGATTAGAGATTAGAGGTTAAAATGGAGCAAAAGGCAGTTGGAAACACTTTATGGCCTGAGTGTTCGCTTCAAGTGGAAGTAAAAATATTCAGCCTTAAGAGATTATTGAGACTGTGAGAGACTGGCAAATAATGTACAGGAAAGCAGTAGAAAGTTCTTCAGTGAGAACCAAGTCTGGGTAGGAGAACAATGTAAAGACTGCCAAAAAACTCCAAACCCAACAAATCAACCAACTAACAAACCTTCCAGTCATTTTCAAAGAGAACTTAATTGTTTCTGCAACAGAAATAGATTAGGTGCTCTCCTTCTTCCCTGCTGAGAAAAGTTTCCAATAGTTTATTGATTTACATGATTATTCTTTCTTATGTAGAATGAGTGAATACTATTAAAAGCATTTTCTGTCTTCTTTATCTGAGTCTTTTTTGCACAGTAAGGGACCTAGATCTACTTATGGAGAAGAAATAACTTTTAATCCATGTAGTGTCACTTTAAGAGAGAGGAATTTTTCAATAAAGAAACTTCTCTGAATTTATTCTTACACAATTTGAGAAGAACTCCTTCCTTCTACTTGGTCTAGCCAAGCAATAAAAGGGAAGTAGAAAAAACAAGTAATAAAAGACCTGATTCTCCCCCCCGCCCCCACCAGCTACTTGCAAGACTTTTTGCATTAAATTTATAGATTAAATTTATTATTCTAAACATATCAGGCATGGTCTTTTTGAATGTGGGTTTCCAAATGATGATTAGAGAGATAATTTGATTGCTTTACATTCAGAATTTCCTAGTGAATTTTTTTTTTGTATGCATATTCCTTGAAAATGATTTGAAATTTTGTAGAATTTGTGTGCAGTGTACATTACCTCATTTGTTTAAGCTTTTGAACTTATGACTCAGGACACTAAGGTGTGCCCAATTATGGGGTATATTTATTTAGATAAATATGATCTGGGATCTGGTCTACCCCATCTCCAGGGAGATTTCAATGTCTACCTTTGTGGAGGCTCTACCAGGTGTCTAATGAGGAAGGGGCAGGTAAGACAGCTATGGTTTTGCTTTCCTATTTCCAAGAGGAGTATTAGGCTAGACATTGACCACACATTATATATTTGTAGCTTATAGTAGTTTATATTTGTAGTTTTGTATATGTAGTGTATATTTATAGTTTAAAGATGTGATGCCTTTTTTTGTTTTTTAAATTATTTTTTTCCTTTAATAAAAATCTATTTTCTCTCCATTCCATGTTCCCCAACCCCCACTGTAAAAGAAAGGAAAACAAAACTGTTATAATAAATATGCATAGTCAAACAAGCACATTTTTACACTGGCCATGTCCAAAATGTATGACTCTGTCCATCACCTCTTTATTGTATGACAAAAATGAGTGGCATCTTTCATTATGAGTCCTGTAAAATTGTAGTTGTGTTGATTAGAGTTCTTAGGTCTTTCAAAGTTGTTTGTCTTTGCAGTATTATTGTATAAATTGTTCTACTGGTTCTGTTCACTTCAATCTGTATCAAGTAAGACAAATCTTCTCATTTTTTTCAAAAGCATTCCTTTCACCATTTCTCATGACACAATAATTTTCCATTACATCAATACACCAAAATTGCTCATCTTTTCCACATTGATGAGCATCCCCCGAGTTTCTAGTTCTTTGCCACCACAAAGCAGTATTACTATAAATATTTTTGTACCTATGGGGCTTTTCTCTTTTCCTTTGGTTTCTTTGGTATAATGGCATTGCAGGGTCAAGGATACATGTAGAGTTTTGAAACTTTTGGGCTCTGTTTCCAAATTGCTTTCCAGAGTGATTGGACCAATTCACTACTCTACCAGTAGCATATTAACGTGCCTGGTTTCCTATAGTCCCTTCAACACTAGTCATTTTCCATTATTGTCATCTTTGCTAATCTGGTGGGTGTGAGGCAGAATCTCAGTGTTTTAATTTATATTTCTTTAATTATTAGTGGATATGAAGCTATTCATATTGGGTATTCAGAATAAAAGTCACTTGCCCTCTTCCTCTCAAGTAGAAAGAGTAACAGTTTGTTTTCAGACTATTTAGCACTTTCTTACCAAATGCTTGTTTCATAAAAGATATTCTCAGATAACAAACACATTAATCTAAGCAAACAGTAAATAGAAATTGGTAAATTGTAAGATTATAGAAGACAATAAAGTGGGTTCTTGTACTTGAAGGCTGGGATTTTATTTGAGATAAAATCTCAGCTCTCAAGGACACAGTCATCTTATTTGGGAAGTTCATTATGAGCAGTCTATGGGGTGCACATGTTGAGCATCAGGGGGCATGTCGAGGAGTCACATGTAGGAGATATTAGAGGCTTCTGTTTGCCATTCAAAAGTTCTCGCCTTCTCTCTCATTTCTCTTAGAATTCCGCTTTTCTCTCTCCTTCTCCAGTCTTTCTTCTAATCTAAAACCATCTCTCCTTCACATATGCCATAGGCAGTTTCATGGATTGAAAGATCTCATAATCAAGAATTACATCTCTTTATGTAGCACATAGCACTACAGGGTTGTTCTAGGTCCTCCCCGGGCCCCCAGATAGGAGTTAGTTTACATGTGCAGAAGTACACCAAACTACCGGTCATTCTTCTCCTGATTTTTTCCACTGTTTCTCCCCCTTGCAATTCATCTATTTCTCTTCCAACCCTTTATGAATATCTGTTATGACAAGAAAGGTATTTGTGGAGCACAAGAGTTTCCTCATACTCTACATTGACTTTACCTATGTTCTCTGTAGTAGAAATCATGCATTCCTTCAGTGTGAATTCTTCTTCTATTGGATAAACCCTCATAATAGCAAAGATACTTTATCTTAAAGTAAAACTATGTTAAACTAGGCTTTATGATCAGGAGCTTAAGTGCTAGAAAGAACTCTCCTCCAATTAGAAACATAAGTTTTCTCCACTTATCCTTTTCTATTGTCTTAATAAAGTTCTTTTTGCTACTTCATTATAGCTCTAATCCCCTCGGTGTTCCCATGATCCCTCAACATAGACTCTCTTTATCAGCACAAGTAAAGAGTGTAGGCTTTAAATGGCAGATGTGTAAGAGTCTGGGACATGACTTCCTTTTTAAAATTTCTGCTGGTGCTCATTCATCTGCTTTAGTTCTTGGCCTTTAATATATGCATTCTCTCAACATTTATAAAACATGTGTGTGCCATTGTTCTAGGTTATAGGAAAAATGCTAAGATAAACATAACTAGTCTTTGAGATACTAGCAATCTAATGAAAGAGATAAGCAACATACACAAATAATTATGCTACAAGATAAAATACAGTTACCTAGAAAGTATAAACAAAGTGTGATGAGAATACAAAATAAGGAGAGATCACATCCATCAGTAAGAGCTCTTCTCAGCTACCTAGAACCATACCTGAAGCGATGATTTCCTCAGGAGTTAGAACAGTCAGGTAGGAAATATTAACCAGAAGGTAAAGTATGGTCACCAAGGAAAGTGCAGTGAATATGCATCTGGGAATATTCTTAGCTGGGTTTTTTACCTCTCCTAAAACAGAGAAAGTAAATCATCATAAAGAGCATATTATATCAAACATACTATTTATAAGATGTTTCCTTATGATGTATAAGAAAAGGAAAGAAAGTGGTCATATATTTTTTGTTGCACTTGTAATTTCATATTCTTAGAGCACTGTCCACAGTCAAGCAGCCATTATGTGTTAGAGGATGGACTTGAACCCCAGGTCTTCCTCAGTCTGAGGCCAGCTCTCTATCCATGGCATCTCTCCAGTCACAGAATATAGATAAGTTAAATCTTGTTAAAAATGCAAATTATTATTGTGAGGAGGTATTCACTTCTCTCACCCCAGATTCTTTAAAGCAGTAATTTTAAACTCGAATAGAGTTAGGGAATCACTAAATGTATAAGGATCCTTGTGAACTGCATGTTAACTTAATTTTAAAGTGCAATGTTATCTATGTTTTATTGTATTTTTTATTTATTTTGTTCAGTATTTCTCAATTATATTTTAATCTGGTTTAGGTCACATTCAAGAGTATTGAGGGATATGTGTTTGACACCTCTGTTCTAAAGCACAAGTATTCTAAAAAATATGTTATTAGGCATGTGTAGATGTGTAGTCTGTTAGGTGCCATCATGACATCTGGGCTGCTATGGTTTCAATCAGCTCTTGCAAATCCTTTCATCCTTATTCTTACTTGGAGGAAAATAGACTATCAGAGCTTCTAGATAGATAGATAGATAGATAGATAGATAGATAGATAGATAGATGGATGGATGGATAGATAGATGGATAGATGAATGGACGGATGGATGGATGGATAGGTAGAATGTTTATCTTTAATTATTTACTAAGTGCCATACACTGTGCTCAAGCTAGGGATAAGAAAAGCAAGAAAACAAAATAGTCCCTACTGTCAAGCAGCTTAGACTAAAAGGGGAAGAGAAAACATAATGGGGAGGGGTTCAAAGTGGAGGGGAGGGAAGAGGGTACTTGAATAGGTTCCAGGCAACAGGTATAGAGGTAGGTCCAATTGGAGAGTAGGAAGTGAAGTGAGCAGCATGATTAGGACTTTCCAAGATATGGCTTCCCCAGGCAAATAATCTCCCACCAATCAGTGAGGACTCCTCAGAGTGAAGTTCTTTCCCAGAGAAACCCGTTTGTCTCTGACTATACTTACATTCTGGATAGGTAGCATGTTAGAGGTTATGATCTCAGCTATCTCACTCTTGATGACTCTGACCTATGATGGGGATTGGTGGTTGTGTCTGATGTTCCTGGTGTTGCTTCTCTTTATCATGGTTGTTTTACATCAGAAGAAGTACTATGAACGGCCTCACTTATTACTCCAGTGCTTGAATTGCACTTTTTGCAAAGACTTTTATATTACTTCATATTCTTATCTTTTTATTATTTTTAATAAACTCTTCTTCCAGTGCAGCTTATTAATAGACTTCCCCCCAAGGTAAGAATTGCGTTAAGGAAATTTAAAGTGGTTGTAGGTTCTTTGGTAGATTTCTTTGGATCTGTACAAGGGGTGAGATGTGGTAGTGATGGGGTGCTTGGATGCCTGTGCTTGGACCCCAATTCTAAAATCACATTTCTCCCTAGACTTAAAACACAGGCTCAAGCAGTTTCTCCCTCAACCCAAGGACACAGCCTGCCCCAGTAAAAACTGTTATCTCCCTTCCTACTACAGTAACTTTCTGCACCTATGGAATTTATTAGTTTGAACCATTTGTGTACTGGCTGAACTGGCTATCTACTGGGTCATACATTTACTACTCATTGACCAATTGACTCAATTGACCATTGAACATACTCATATATATCCTAGACTTAGACATACATATACTCCTTTACATTTATCTTGTCTAACAAGACATTGATGAGAGCAGCCTGGTATTCCTTAGTTAGTCCTGACAGTTAGCTGATTTAGTGACATTTCAGGCCTAAAACCACATCTCCATGTAGCTCCTTTTTGGTCTATTTCCCATTGAACTCTGGGTAAAATATCTGCACAGTAGATACTGAAAGTGCATGTTCCTTTAAGAACTAACCACACCTTAACCACTCTCTAATCCCACCCTGAATCATCTAATTAGAATATTTGGCACATGTTTTATTATATAATATCCTATATAAACTTTACTTGTACCCCTCTAAGGTTGTAGGTTCCCGAAGAACTCTTGCCCCCTGAAAAGCGTAATAAATTTTTACCTTGACTTCAAGAATGCTTGAGTCCATGAATTCATTCCAGGAAACCTACCCCTGTACTCCAGTTTTTGAGGGATTTCAGAATTTCATCCATCCCATCCCCCTTTCCAACCCTCATTAGTAGGAACAACAATGATTTTGCTCAGGTTCGTTTCTCTTTAAGGAAACTCTTTGTACAATTTGATGAGTTATATAGAGGAGGACTAAGTGAAAAAAAAAAAACTAGCTTATGGGAATTAGTGTTCCTGCTTTTTTCCAAAGTTTCTATTGCCCTATAGAAAACCTTTCTGATACAGTATTGCTTTTCTGGTGAATCTGGAGCAGAGTAGTTGGTTTTTTTTTTTTTATGAATTATATAATTTTAATCCTATTGAAAGTAAAATTATTTTTAGTGCATTTTATGAACTATCAGTCTTCTATTGCATTTGAATACGAAGCTTGAATCACTAGACTGATTTTATATCACTATCTCTATCTATCTACAATCTTCTTTTCTATCTTTGATTTTCTTGGCCCAGATCCCTAAGATCTAGGATCTCTAGATTGAAGGGTAAGTAGATTTTATTCACTTTTTAAGCATAATTCCAAGTTGTTTTCCAGGATGACTGGACTAATTCATAACTCTGCTAACAGTGTACTGAAAATATATTCAATATTCTAAACTTGTGGATCTCCTAAATCTGAAAGGAATGGAATAAGGATATGTTCTCATATCTCTTTTTTGTGGCCATCTTTGTTCTTTCCAATTTTAAACATCCTCTTTTAATTATTTTATAGTTTCATATAGTTTTAAAAAATTAAATTATATACATACATATATAATTGTGCAAGCAAAATATATACATACACACATATATAATTATGCAAGCAAAATCAGCAACTTTCATCTAATCGTAATTTAATTTTGTTTGGGAACGTTTTTCAATTATGTAGTCAAAATTATCTATTTGATCTTTTCTGATTGCGTCCATCTCTTACAAATATTCTCCTTAGCCATAACTATTGAAGGTACCCAATTTGTTTATTTTATAATTATTTTATGCTGTTACATTTAATAGTCTATGTATTTATTTTTTAATGGGTCTAATAAAAGTCTAAACAATTTTTACTCAATAGTTTTCTAGTTTTCTCAGTAGTTCTTGTTAATGAAGGGGTTTTTCACTCAAGTAATTTATGCTCTTGGCTTTACCAAATGTTTATTGAGTCCAATTTTAAGAAATTCTTCCTTTTCTAGTCTCACTGATTTATTTTTTCAATTTTTTAACTACTACTAAATGGTTTTTGATGATTACTGGCTTTATAGTATAATCTGAGGGCTGATACTATTCCCTTTTTATGTTTACCTTTTTAATATTCTTTCTCTAGAGATTATAGATTATTTTTCTTCAAGTTAATTTTTAGGAGTTATTTTGTCTAGTTCTATCACATGTCCCTTGGCATAGCACCAAAACTGTAACTGAATTTTGATATTATCATTTTTATTACTGATGAGATCCAACAACGAGCACAAAATAACTGCAATTATTTCATTAGTTTTTTTTATTTCTTAAAAAGTATTTCATAACTGTATTTATATAGATCATCAGTATTTCTTAAAAGATTGACTCCTAGACATTTTTGTACCTTGTAGTAGTGAATGAGGTCTATTTCTTCCTCAGACACTTGGCTGTGTGACCTTGGGCAGGTCACTTGACCTCTCACTGCCTATCTTTTCTCATCTGTAAAATGGAGATAATTAATAGTAGGGTATTACCTCACAGGATATGAGGATCAAATGGGATACCCTGTATAGTACTTTGCACACCTTAAAGCATCATACAAATTCTAGCTATTATAAATTGTTATTCTTTGTAGGGAGTCTACACACATTCTTTGTAGAGAGTAACCCACATCAATGAAATTGCAGGTTCAGATATTTTAAAAATCACAGAATCACATAGAAGTATTACAGATCCAGGATAAAATATAGACTTTGTACAACCAAAATAAATAATATTTATTACCCAACCCAGCAGTTCTCAATCTTATGTTTTACCCAGTGAATCAAAGGCATTGATGTTTTGGGAATCATCATTTAACCAGAATTCTCCACCATTTTCAACTATTCAAATATCAATTTAATTTTTAAATGAAAAGACATCACTTTGCTGAGGATTACTGGCAGTATTTACAAAAGTATATCCTTCTTTTTAAAAGATTCTAAGACCATCTTCTGAACTATTTGAAACATTTTTGCATATATGAAAAAGAATATATTGACAGTTATTGAACAAGTGTTTTCCTTCAGCTACATAACTATAGGCAAAGTTGTGACGTAGACTACGTTTATCATTGGGACCCTCTTACCTCTATTTTCAGTACCCTCTCATTTTTCCTGAATCCCAACTTCTCTATCTAAACCCAGGTCTTTCTCTTGCCTTCTTGTTTCTAGGCTAATTAATAATGTCTTTAAGTATTGGTCCTCTTGGTGTATTCACTTAGTAATAAGGAACATTTGAAGATTAAAAATGTCTAATGATGGCTGCCATCAACTTGACAGGTAGTAGGAGAAATAGATATATTAGGAATAATAAACTTACCTACCTGTAAAATTGTTACTGTATTATTACAGGATTTAATAATAACAGATGACATCAAGAGAGTGTCTTAAACTTTACAAAACACTTTGCATGTTATTATTACTTTTCATTTCATTCTTACAATAACCTGTGAGGTTGGTGCTATTATTGTCCCCATTTTACAGATGAAGAAATTGAGGCAGATAGTGATGAATGGACTTGTCCATAGTCACATCACTAATAAATATCTGAGGCAGGATTTGAACTCATGTCTTCCCGACTCCAAGTCCACTGCAATAGCCATCTAGCTGCTTCTCATTTCAAGTTAGAACTGGAAGGTGCAATAGTTCAAACTCCTAATTTTATATATGAGGAAACGTAGGTCCAGATAGGTAAACAGATTGCTCAAGGTCATGTATAGCATCAGTTAGCCAAACTGGGATTCTAACCAAAGTCCTCCAAGTTGTATGAACATTTAGCTGTATCTATAAGTAATACATCAAATCAAAATGCAATGATGAAAAATCAGGGCATTTTGTCATTCTTTCTGCCCCCATCAGCTTTTCCTGCCCATCTTCCCTCTAGACACACTTTTCATTACTTTGGTGCTAGGGATCTCTTCACTTTAGGATTTGATTTGTGAGTGTCTTATGAGTGTGATGAAGCCATATAATGAGTGTGTGTTCTAGTATCTTTTCCTAATGACTATTATAAATTTGTAAATGTCATATACTGATAAAAAATAAAATGAAGTGAGAAAAAATGCTTTGTCTTGGAAGAAAGAAATAATAATTTAAATGAATTATGTAATGATTATAGCTGATTTTTTTTGCTTTGTCACTTTTAATTTGGATTTTTACTCATATTTGGCAGTTTAAAATAATACTAACACATTGCAGTTACTTTATTCTTCATTTCATATGTCTTTATTCAAATTTTGGCTGGTCTTACAGCATGTTTTTATATGTTGTGTTGTATATGTTATTTAATAAAATTAAATGTCTTTAGTTGGGCAATAATTCTAGAAAATACACCATCCCTCCCTTTTATACAGAGAGCATAATTATTACTATGAATATTCTAACATAAAAACAGAGAGGAAAATGGATGGTTTACAGATGGCAAATAATCATCTTAATTCTTTGTCACTTTTATTTAATATCATTTACCCATTTCTATTATATTGTGGGTACTTTAGGTTGAGAAAAACCCAGGACCCTGTCTGTAGTTTTGAATCTCTTCTGCACCTTTAAATGGATGGAAAATATTCTTGAGCACTGCTCTTATCCTTATGTTCCAACCTCTCTCCCCACTTTAGCTCCCCATCTCCCTCTCCCCCAAAGGTGATGGATGACTGTTTGGTGAAGGTAGTTAGAAGAGCTACAGTAGTCTAACTTTTTCCATATTGCTGGCTCAGCCATGGATCATTACAGATTATATATAAAGCCACATTTATGTGATATTAGCATTAAAATCATATTGGGGCAAAAGATGTATTTATTTTAAAATCTTTTCTTGATGTCTTTTGTCTTTACATGTCTTTATAGTTGTTGGGGGATATAGTAAGTCTGTGCTCTCTAGATTAAAACCTTCCTTATTACAACAATAAAAAAAACAATTAAGCCAAAACAAAATATACTGTGCGAGTGACATCTGCCAGTGTCTTCTGTTCTAGTAGTCACCCACTTCTCTGCCATGCTAAATGAGTTATATTTTATTATCTGTTCTTTAGGTCCTTCAGTGACTTTTCATCATTTGGCTTCCTTTAGTGGTCTTTTAATGTATCTTGTTATAGTCATTATTCTGGTTCTACTTGCTTCACTTTGTATCAGTTTATTGAAATCTTCCTATTCCTCAGAGTTGTTGTATTTGATATTTCTTAGTACACAACAAAATTTTATTATATTCATGTAACACAATTTTTCTAGCCATTCTTCAGATGTTGGGCAGCTATATCATTTTCATGTTTTGTTATTTATTTGTTTGTTTGTTTCCTGTCACAGAGTGTTACTTTGAATATTTTGGTATATATTGGACCTTTAATTATGCCATTGACTTGCTTGGGATATATGCCTGGGATATAGAACTGAACATAAACCTAGAAGGGCCCATAAAGATCATTTAAGTCAACTTCTCATGTTTTACAGATGAAGAAACTGAGTCCCTCACATTCCTGAGAGGTAGGGACTATAGGTATTATTATCCTCATTTTATAGAGAAGGAAACTGAGATTAAGTGGTTTGTCCCTATTCTTACCTAGTAAATATCAGAGGCTATTTTAAGACCTATATTTCTGCAGACTTCAAGTCTAGCATTCTCCATTATGCCACACTGCCTTTCATATTACCCAACTGTTTACCAGTGAATATACCTGCTGAGCAGATGTGTATGTGGTTAACAAATTATTTTTATTATCAGCCAGCATTTATATAGCATCTACTATATGCCAAGCACAGATATGCTTTGCAAATAATGTCTCATTGATCCTCACAATAAGCCTGGAATGTAGATGCTATAATTAACCCAATTTTGTACTTAAGAAAACTGAAGGAAATGGAGGTTAAATGACTTGCCTGAGGTCACCCAGCTGATAAACATCTAAGACTATGTTTAAATTCTGGTCTTTCTTATTTCTAATTTCTGGTCTTTTCTGGTCTAGAATTCTACCCATGAATACCCCGAGTATTAGTATATGTTAGGAAAATCTTTAATTTCCCAAACCTAGACCAAAAAGCAAGGAATCAAGCAACAAATATTTTTGCACATTAGCTATGATGTTTCACATGTATACTCTATAAAGCAGAACCCACACCAGGGGTCAGTGAACTTATTTTTTGATTACTGTATTTCAATATAATCAGTTTCCTTTGTAATCTTAGGTCATTTATTTTTTGCCTTTAAAATATGATCCTGAGAAGAGATCCATAGGTATCACCAGATTGCCAAAGGGGTCTATGGTACAAAAAGGTTAAGAATTCCCTCTCTAAAGTCAGATAAAAATATACAAACCTATAAGCAAGACAAAATTTATTTTTCAGCATAAAACTCTTATTTTAGTAGCTTGACTATGTATTCATCTGATAAATGTTTCCCTTAAGATTTAAAAAAAAAAAATTACCTGCAATGGAAACCATTGATTGCCAGCCTGAATATGCATAAAATCCTTGGAAAAAGGCTTCTGGAATCTGAGAGATATTTGGAAGGTCAGAACTGAAAGCATTCCCCAACCTGATCAAATTCTCCTTTCTCATTACCAACAATATAACTCCGTTTAAGGCAATAAGGCAAAGAACTGTTGTCTTCATCATTGTACTGACTGTCTGAAACCAAGTTACTTTTTTCACACCTTGAACACCGAGGATTCCCAGAGACCACAAAATGGCCAAAGCTAAGCATTTTTTGGGCAATGTTGGTGCAGAACACCCAGGATAGAAAGGCTGAATAACATACTCAGCCAACAATAAGGTTCGACTAGCAAGTCCTGCTGGTGTTGTAAAGAAACTGGTCCAGAAGCAGAAGAAAACAAAAGGAGATCCCAGGGATCTTTTGAGGAAATAGTATTGAGCTCCACTTCGAGGGAAAGTTGTGCCCACCTCAGCATAAGTAAGGGCTGTTATCATGGACACCGCTGCACAAGCAGCCCAGATACTCAGTGTGACACCCACATGGAGGGAGGAATATTTCAGCACTCCTTTGGGAGCTATGAAAATTCCTGCACCTATTACACTACTGAGTAAGAAAGTCACCCCGTGGAAATATCCAATTGCCCTTTGGAGCTGTGTCTTGTTCATTTTGTCCATTTCTTCAGTCCAGAGAAGGCCTTTTAAAGTTTCTTCTGCAATCACTCTTTTGTATACTCCTTGCTATGCTTTTGAAATCTGTCCCAAAAAACTCCCAGTAGTGAAACCATTAGATCCTTTTGATTTAGTCACTGTATACTACATGAGTTTCATTTTATTATACTACTTCATGACTTAAAAATGATTAACATGAAACAGTTTACCTATGAAATTTGTGATATGTTTAAATTCCTAGTTAACATGTTTTATCCATTAGACATTAAAACTTGCATTACTTGTCAAGGAATTTGTAGATTTTCCATTGGTGGTGCAGCATTTTTAATGTTTAACACTAAACAAGAATTAAGAAAGAACTAAATGCATGGTGGTTCAGCGTTTTTAGATATTCCATGGTTAGCTATTGGATTAGGATAGTTCCTTGGCCAGCTATGATTTGCACCTCAAACATTTACTAGCTTTGTGACCCTGGGCAAGTCATTTAACCCTGTTTGCCTCAGTTTCCTCATCTGTAAAATAAGTTGGAGAAGGAAATGGCAAATCATTCTAGTATCTTTGCTAAGAAAACCCCAAAATCACAAAGAGTCAGACACAACTGAAACAACTGAACAACAACAATAGAGTTAGAGGAGTTTGGTTCAAATCCTACCTCTCATAGTTATTACCTTGGGCAAATTACTTAACCTTCTCAGGCTTCTTTCCTCTTTTGCTAAATGTACAATGGACCAGATGGCCTCAGAAATCCCTTACAGTTCTAGATCTTTGAGGCAATGAGTCCCTCTCCTCTCACTCTCTGAGAGAGCATATGTAAATTTAAATTTATTCTGTTCTTTAAAGTTTATTTAATAATAGTGCTGCTTACACACAGATTTGATTTACCATAACTTCTCTGAGTTGTGTACTTAATTTTTTGTGAATAAGGAGTTATCAGACATGAGTCTGACATGAGAGGCAGCCCAGATAGTGGTGCAGAAATGAGACAGAAGGTCCTCAATGCAGCAGATGGTTAACTGTTGAGGATTCAGTTGACTGGTGATCAAATAGGAGAAAACTGTTTTCTTTTGCTACTCCCCCCTTGATTTTCCTCAGCATAATTTGTGACCTAGAGCTAGGGTCCTCTTAGTCCAAATCCCTGATCTGGAGGTACACAGATCACACCCAAAGAATGAGGAAGGCATGCAGAAGGAGGTCTTTAGAGATGGCTGGAGTGGAAGGCTTGGGAGAACTTAACCATTTCCCTTCCACTTTTTATATGCTTAATCTGCCAGTGACTATTCTGGAATAGTCTCTATATATACAATGACAAAAACAAAGATTCCCTGCTTCAAGGCACTTACAGTTTAGTTTGGGGGATAATAGGTATATATAGGACATGGATATTTTCAAAATAGGTAAGAAATGGATTCAAGATAACTTAGGGGGAGAGGTCCTAAAAGCTGGTGGATGGGGATCAGAAAAGGCCTCATGTGGAAGGTATGGCTTGAGTGAGTCTTGAAGAAAACTAGGGACTGAGAAATGAAATTGAGGAGGAAGTGCATTCCAAGTACCAAGGATAGCCAATGCAAAGGCATCAGGATGGAATGCCATGTGTGAGAAACAGCAAGAATGTCAATTTGGCTGGATTATAGAAGGAGCAACTGGAGTAAAGCCAGAAAAGTTAGAGACAGATTGTTTCAGGCATTAAACGTCAAACAGAGTTTATATTTGAGCCTAGAGATAATAGAGAGTCTTTAGTGACATACTTCTATTTCCACTTCAGGAAAATCAATTTGGCAGTTGAGTGGAAGATGGATTGGAGTGGGAAGAAACTTGAGCAGGATGACCAAAAAAGAGACAATTGTGTTAGTTCAGGCAAGAAGGCCAGAATCAATTAAGGTGGTGGCAGTGTGAGTGTAGATAAAGCAATAAATGCAAGAGGTGCTGTAGAGATTAAAATAAGATTTCAGTAAACCACTCAGTCATAGTGTATGGAGTACAGGTCCTGAAAATGGGGTTTTCAGGGGTTTTTATCATATGGAAAAAGTTCAGTTATGAGGTAGGGGGTTCTAGAGCTTTATATTTTATATTTTTTATATTTGGAATAATAATCCATATCATCCCCTAGCTAACATTTGAACTCAATCAGGATGGGTTTAAACAGATGAATGTTGCCAGTATTGGAAACTAGCAACAAGATGTCTGTAAACTAAATGTGCTCTGTTGACCAGTGGGGATACTGTAGTCTATTAAAAAGGCTATAGTGCCATAGAGGAACTGAGGTAAGTATGGATCAATATGGATCAAGAAGGGTACCCTGTGACAAATTCACTTAATGAATAATTATGCTCACTTGCTGGATAATAACACAGTAACATACTATCATCCTACAGGTTTAGGAAAGGCAACACATAGACCAGTTTGTAATTCTCCGTTACTGCAATGATTCACATATCATGTTCAGGTTTCTCATTATCGTGAAATAATTCTTTTTGTTACTTGTAAACCAACTCTGCAAATTCTTCTATCTGTTCCTCCAAGAATCTACAAACCAACATTTCATTTAGTTTCAACTTCCTTTCTGAAATTTCAGTTATAATTAGAATGTCAATATTGATATAATTCATTTTGTCAAGATATTGTTTTCCAGAGCTAAGGCCCAACAAACAAGCCGTTCCCTGAACTTAACATAACAACAATCCTTTGCTCTCACCCTTTAGATTATCTCAGCCACAGCAAAATCCCAGAATTGGGATTTATTATTTTCATATTAATCTCTATTTGCCAGAGGATTCTGTCCTGAGAGCTGGTGTTACAGCTCACATGCTGTAGCAGAAAGTAATCATTCAAATCTTCTGACACTCTAAAGAATCCCTGAGCCTGTAACTGCTAAGTGAACTGAACCAGGTACTGCATTCCTCTTCCTGCCACACTAACTCTGATTCTGTACCCTGCTGAACAACTACAAGGTTCAATGACCCTTAAGACTTGAGACAATCACAAGGCTAAATGATTCTAATAACTTACAGACTGTTCCCATGGAACACCTCTATTGTCATCTGTGGGAACTGTTTACTCAAGACCTATGAATGGCTGTATTGGATCCTGCCTTTTTGTGATTTTCATGCTTAAAAACTCCACCCCTGCCACAAACCACAAACCCTCCTCAGGAGGACTTCTACTTGTAAACGTTTTCCTCACTTTGAAATTAAACTTCTGTTTGATTTCTGACTCTTGTTTTTCTGCCTGCTTTGTTCAGCTCTGGCCACCCACAGGTTAGAGACTAGTTCTGAGCTGGTTGACAAATTCCTCCAATACTATGTCAATTCACCAATGATTGCACAAGAATCATACACTTAAAATACCATCATAGGATCATGTATTTGAAAGGACCATTAATGGAAGGACCATTAGAGGTCTCTCATTTTACAGGCTAGGGAAAAGATGTTCAGAGAGGTAAAGAAATTTGCCCAAGGTCACAGGGCATTAAGGGGCAGAACCAGGATATAAATCCAAGTTTTCTAATTCTATATTAGGGCATCTTTTCACTCTCTCAACTAAGAATCACATGGTTCAAAAAACCATGTGATTTTTTTTTAAGCACTTCTGAACCCTTTTTTGCCATACTGCCATTGCCACTGCACAAGACTTAAAGCCACTTTGTGTTTGTCTTTGTTTCATTGGTTGCTATGGCCAAGTCTTTAGTCACTAAGTGGGTTTACTGTTGATGGGCCATTCGGCACTTGACTAGGATGCCTTTAAAAAGCAGTACTCATCCATCATTGTACTCTAAGCTTTTTGGCATGACAGAAACTTCCAGAATTTGCACTGGGTTAGCCTTTGATAACCCAATATCATCTCCATGCCACGCTAAAGAATTGTAGTAGGACTTTTGTGGACCATCATATCAAAAATAAGAAGACAGGGAATTATTAGAAGAAACGTAAGGAAAGGATCTTATCTGGTGGCAACTTTCTTAGGCTCATTAAGACTTCAGCAGAGAGAAGGGATTTAACTGACCTTGTAATCCTATATTATGTTGACTCCTAGAAGGATAAAACAACTTCTCAGAAATATGCAAATGGAAAAAGTACTTTAGGAGAGACTATATTTCTCTCAGATCAGAGGACAGAAATGATACAAAGCCTAGAGTTCTTATGATGTCTCCCATATGTTACAACATCTTCTGTTCTTAACATTTTGTTCTTAAAAATTAAAATAGGAAGGGGGCGGAGCCAAGATGGCGAAATAGAAAGACGCACATACACATAGCTCCGAACCCACAAACCACAGAACGGCTAGAGGGGACCAAGCCAGGGCGAATTCTGCACCCAGAGACCACGGACTATTGGAGCGAGGGAGATTTCTGCTCCAGAGAGACCTGCAAACCTCTCGCGGGGGGTCCTTCGCGCCGTGGACTGGGTGCCGGGACGGGGAGCAGAGTACAGCCCTGCCGCGGCCACGCCACCGAGAGGAAAAGATCCGAGAGGGCTACGGGGATGGGATATCCAGTGGCCACGCGGGTCCCCCCACCCACAGAGGGACCTGCAAACCTCTCACAAAAGGTCCATCGTGCTGCAGACGCGGAGCCCAGCCCGGACCTGCGGCGGTGGCGGCTGCGGCCGCGGCTCCGAGAGGCACAGATCTGAGAAGGCTCCAGAGACGGAATCTTCAGCAGCGGCACAAGCCCCCCCATCAACAGGAGACTGACGGGGGTAGGTGAGAGAGTCTCTTTGGCGGGTTGAGAGGGGAGTGGGGTGCCCCCATGGCTCGGGCCCCCCCAGGAGATAGAAGCTGAGAGGCGGCTGCAGACAGGGGCTCCCCAAATGGGCGGGAGCCTGGATCCATTGTGGAAGGTCTGTGCATAAACCCCCTGAGGGAACTGAGCCAGAGAGGCGGCCCTGCCCATGACCTCAGCACCTGAACTTAATTTAACACTGAATAGCAGCCCTGCCCCCGCCAAAAACCCTAAGGTGGGAAGCAGCATTTGAATCTCAGTCCCCAAACGCTGGCTGGGAGGACCAGGAGGCGAGGTGGGTGTGAGGAGAACATTCAGAGGTCAGGCCACTGGATGGAGAGAATGCCAAGAAAAGGGAAAAGAAATAAAACTATTGAAGGGTACTTTAGCGGAGAAAAGACACTTCCTCCCTTCCTTTCTGATGGGGAGGAACAATGCTTGCCATCAGGCAAAGACACAGAAATCGAGGATTCTGTGTCCCAGCCCACCCAATGGGCTCGGGCCATGGAAGAGCTCAAGAGGAATTTTGAAAATCAAGTTAGAGAGGTGGAGGAAAGACTGGGAAGGGAAATGAGAGGGATGAGGGAGAAGCATGAAAAGCAGATCAGCTCCCTGCTAAAGGAGAACCAAAAAAATCTTGAAGAAATTGGCACCTTGAGAACTAGCCTAACTCAGCTGGCAAGGGAGGTGCAAGGGGCCAATGAGGAGAAGAATGCTTTCAAAAGCAGAATTAACCAAATGGAAAAGGAGATTCAAAAGCTCACTGAGGAAAATAGATCTTTCAAAACTGGAATGGTACGATGGACGCTAAGGACTTTATCAGAAAGACAGATATCTCAGAACATACCGCGCAGATTCGAAAAATGGAAGATAACGTGAAATATCTTATTGGAAAAACAACTGACCTGGAAAATAGAATCAGGAGAGACAATGTAAAAATTCTGGGACTACCTGAAAACCATGATCAAAAGAAGAGCCTAGACATCATCTTCCATGAAATTATCAAGGAAAACTGCCCTGAGATTCTAGAACCAGAAGGCAAAATAAATATTCAAGGAATCCGCAGAACACCGCATGAAAGAGATCCAAAAAGAGAAACTCCTATGAGCATTGTGGCCAAATTCCAGAATTCCCAGGTGAAAGAGAAAATATTGCAAGCAGCTAGAAAGAAACAATTCAAGTATTGTGGAAATACAATCAGGATAGCACAAGATCTGGCACCCTCTACATTGAGGGATAGAAGGGAATGGAATAGGATATTCCAGAAGTCAAAGGAACTAGGACTGAAGCCAAGAATCACCTACCCAGCAAAACTGAGTATAATACTTCAGGAGAAAAAATGGTCTTTCAATGAAATAGAAGACTTTCAAATTTTCCTGATGAAAAGACCAGAGCTGGAAAGAAAATTTGACTTTCTAACACAAGAATGAAGAGAACCATGAAAAGGCGAACAGCAAAGAGAAGTCATAAGGGACTTACTAAAGTTGAACTGTTTACATTCCTACATGGAAAGACAATATTTATAACTCTTGAAACATTTCAGTATCTGGGCACTGGGTGGGAGTACACACACACACACATGCACACACGCACACATACATAGAGACAGAGTGCACAGAGTGAATTGAAGAGGATGGGATCATATATTAAAAAAAAAAAATGAAATCAAGCAGTGAGAGAGAAATATTGGGAGGACAAAGGGAGAAGTTATATGGGGCAAATTATCTCTCATAAAAGAGGCAAGCAAAAGACTTATTAGTGGTGGGATAAAGAGGGGAGGCAAGAGAAAAACATGAGGTCTACTCTCATCACATTCCACTAAAGGAAAGAATATAATGCACACTCATTTTAATAGGAAAACCTATCTCATAATACAGGAGAGTGGGGGACAGGAGCACAAGCAGGGTTGGGGGGAGGATGGAGGGGAGGGCATGGGGAGGAGAATGCAACACGAGGTCGACACTCATGGGGAGGGAAAGGACCATAAGAAAATAGAAGTAAAGGGGGACATGATAGGATGGAGGGAAATATAATTAGTCCTATACAACACAACTAATATGGAAATCATTTGCAAAACTAAACAGATATGGCCTATATTGAATTGCCTGTCTTTCAAGGGGAAGGGGTGGAGAGGGAGGGAGCTAAGGAGGTTAGAACTCAAAGTGTTAGGACCAAATGTAATGTTCTTACCACTGGGTAACAAGAAATACAGGTTAAGGGGTCAAGAAAGCTATCTGGCCCTACAGGACAAAAGAGAAGACAGAGACAAGGGCAGGGAGGGAGGATAGAGGAGAGAGCAGATAGGTCACAGGGCCAATTAGAAAGCTCGGGTTTGGGGGGGGGAGGGGATAAAAGGGGAGAAAATTTGTAACCCAAAATTGTGTGAAAATAAATGTTAAAAGTTAAATAAAAAAAAATTAAAATAGGAATACTTTTAACCAAAATGAACAAATACAACCTTATAAATACCACCGCCCCTCCAAAAGCTGGACCCTTATGTGGCCAAAGCCATTTTTTGATAAGTTTTATAAAAGAGTATGATAGGATTGAAATGAACACTGGATTTGGAATTGGAAGACTTGGTTCACATTTTAATTTTGCCACTGGAAGGCTTATGGACTTGGGCAAGTCCTTTCACCACTTTAAGACTAAGTTTCTTTATTTATAAAACCAGGAAAACATACTAGATCTCTCAGGCCTCTATCAGGTCCTACATACTATGAATGCATTTAAATGAATTTTTATCATCAGAGAGAAAGGAGGCCTTTTCACCCATTTTCATTTTATTTTGGGTGTCTGTTTTCCTCAGAAAAGCAAGTCATTATATGAAAGGACACAGGAGGGGAATACAAAAGTGACTTAATATACAGAGTACAACCAGTGGAATCTTTAATTGAAGGACGAAAAGGGATGGAACTCTAAATATCTAAGTTTTCATTTTTGATACTATTTGAGTGCACACATCCACACCTGCAAAATTATGTTTCATTGAGTATTACTTCTTTTCAATTAGATGGTCTGTATTCCAAGGTCTTGCTGCTGGAGAGTTTGCTTTTAAAGTTCAGGAAAGCTTCTAGGTGACATATTGTAAAGACTTCAGAACAGAGATGTGGTTTTTAGAGATAGAACCAGAGATGACAATCATGAAGAGCAGCAGTTCTCAAAGTGGGGTCTATGAACCCCTGGAAGTCTCCAAGATCTTCTAAGGGGGCCTGTGAGATCAAAATTATTTTTTAATAATATTAAGACATTATTTGCCTGTTAAAGTAATCCTCCCTTTTCTAACTACGTATCTGTATGAGGCTGGATTTCCTTCATGCACTTCAATCAAAGCAACATATCACAACAGGTGAAATGCAGAAGCAGATATGAGAATCTAGTTATCTTCATCAATAAATTAATAAACATTTATTAAGAGCTTCCTATGTTCTGTGTTACGTGCTTTGGATGCAAAAGAAGCAAAAGATAGTCCCTATCATCAAGAAGCTTACAATCTAATGAGGGAGACAACATGCAAATAAATATATACAAAGTAAGCTATATAGAGAATACATAGGAAGTAATTAACAGAAGGAAGATGCTAGCATTAAGCAGGTTCAAGGAAGACTTCCAGGAAAAGAAGGGATTTTAGCTGGAACTTAAAGGAAGCTAGGGAGGTCAGTAGGTATGTGTGCTCATCCCTCATTGCTGAAGAAAATCATGCCATCAGAGAAATGATGACATGACTTGCACTTGACTTTGTTTTGAGTGAGGGAGGGCTGTGTAGGTCACCAGCCTCACTTCTGCTCCAGAGCCATCTGAATCCAGTGACCAGATATTCATCAGGATGACTGGAGATGACCCAGGATGAGGCAATTGGGATTAAGTGACTTGCCCAAGGTCACACAGCTAATGAGTGTCAAGTGTCTGAGGTGAGATTTGAACCGAGATCCTCCTGACTCCTGCACTGGTGCTCTATCCACTGTACCACCTGGAATGGAAGGTGGAGAGCATTCCAGTCATGGGAGTAGCCAGAGAAAATCCCCAGTATGAAGAGATGAATTGTTCATAGGACAACCAGGAGGCCAGTGTCACTGCAATGAAGTGTATATGTTGAAAAGTAAAATATAAGAAGTTTGGAAAGGTAGAAGGCAGTTAATAATGTAGACATTAACAAAATTTGCAAATAACATATAAAAGTGTCACTCTTCTCACTATATTTTTTGGAAATATGTTTTTTAAAATAAAAATGTGCTATTTATGCTAACCTGTAATGGGTTTATTATTTTTTAAATAAAATAAATATTTTTAAAATTATAATTTTTTATTTCTTATTCAGGAAATATTGATAGACAGTCCACATAATCAAAAGGTTTTGGGGATCTTCAAAAATTTCTAAGAGTGTAAAGAGTTCCCAAGACCAAAAAAAATTGATAACAGTTGATATAGAAAGGTAAAAATCATTGCTATCTATAGACTTTTAATCTGGCTGTCTCCTTAATGCTATACTCTATCAGTCATATTTCTCAGTTATATGTGGGTTGGCTTATATTGTTTTCTACAACTTTCTTGTTTGGTTCATGAGTCTTCAGCTACTAGACCAGGTAGCAGAACTCTGATAACTTTCAGACCTCTATTGCTGTTGAAAATGTCTACCTGGGGATAAGATTTTCTTTCAGTTGTCTTGGTCGTGATCTTATTTTACCAAGTTCAACTTTATTTAAATCCACAACATTGATTCAGTTGTGTAAAGTGGTAGCTGATCATCTGATCATTTGAATATTTTTGCATGTTCTTTTTTTTAAAAATTATGCTTTCCAAAAGTTTTCATCATTTTCTGAGATTCCTCCATTTTGATGTTTCACTGCGGCATAGAGATGACTCTGGGCTCTTGAAGATTGTATTAGGGAAGCATAAATTCTAGAATGTCATAACAAGATGGAAAAGAAATGACTATTAGATCAGTGACAGTTTCCTTTGTCTTAGGACTAACCTAGTGAAACCTAGGTTTAGATAAAGTCTTCAGTAGAAAATTAGTTGCTATATAATGAAAGCAGCTCATTAGATCTGGTAATGTGAAGAGGAATTGTGATTTATATCAGTCAGTCAATATTAAGTACTGATTATGTGCCTATCAGTGTGCTAAGCACTGTAGATACAAAGAAAGGCACACGATAGCCCCTGCCCATCATCAAAACTATTTGGTACTGGCTAAGAAATTAGAATGGTGGCTCAGTGGAATAAGTTAGGGACACGAAATACATAGTAAATGACTATAGTAGTAATCTACTCTTTGATAAACCCAAAGACTCCAGCTTCTGGGATTAGAACTCACTGTTTGACAAAAACTTTTGAGAAAATTGAAAAATAATATAGCAGAAACTAGGCATAGATCAATATCTCACACCATATACCAAGATAAGGTCAAAATGGGTACATGATTTAGACATAAAGGGTGATACCATAAGTAAATTAGGAGAGCAAGAAATAGTTTACCTGTCAGATCTATGGAGAAGGGAAGAATTTATGACCAAACAAGATATAGAGAACATTATGAAATGCAAATGAATATTTTTGGTTACATTAAATTAAAAACATTTTTTTCTTGGAGGGGGAAAGCAAGGCAATTGGGGATACGTGACTTGCCCAAGGTCACACAGCTAGTAAGTGTCAAGTATCTGAGATCAAATTTGAACTCAGCTTCCTCCTAACTGCTTCAAATCAAAAAGTTTTTGCACAAAGCCAATGCAACCAAGATTGAAAAGAAAGCAGAATGCTGGGAAACAGTTTTTATAGTCAGTGTTTCTGATAAAGGCCTCATTTCTAAAATATAGAGAGAATGAGTCAAATTTATAAGAGTACAAGTCATGCCCTAATTGATAAATTGTCAAAGGATATGAATAGGCAGTTTTCAGATGAAGAAATTAAAGTCATGTGAAAAAATACTCTAAATCAGTATCAGACAAATGAAAATTAAAACAACTCTGAGGTACCACATCACACCTATCTGATTGGCTAACATGACAGGAAAAGAAAATGATAAATATTGGAGATGTGGGAAAATTGGAACACTAATATATTGTTGGTAGAATTGTGATTTGGCCCAATCATTCTGGAGAGCAATTGTGAACTATGCCCAAAGGGTTGTAAAACTGTGCATACCCTTTGATCCAATAATACCACCTTTAGGACTGTATCCCAAAGAGATCATAAAAACAGGAAAAAGATCCACATGTACAAAAATATTTATAGCCACCCCTTTTTGGGGTGACAAAGAATTGAAAACTGAGAGGATGTCCATCAGTTGGGGAATGGCTGACCAAGTTGTGGTATATGAATGTAATGGAATACTATTGTGCTGTAAGAAATGATGAGTGGGCAGATTTCAGAAAAACCTGAAAAGACTTACATGAACTGATGCTGAGTGAGGTGAGCAGAACCAGGAAAGCATAGTATACAGTAATAGCAACATTGTACAATATCAAACTGTGATAGTCTTAGCTCTTCTCGGCAATGCAAGGATCAAAAGAGTCCAAAAGACTCATGGAAAATGCTATCCACATCCAGAAAAAGAATATGGAGTCTGAACTCAGATTGAAGCAGGCTATTTGTTCTCTCTCTCTCTTCTTTGTCGTGATTCCTCCCATTGCTTCTGATTCTTCTTTACAACATGACTAATGTGAAAATATGTTTAATATGAATGTGTACGTAGAGCCTATATCAGATTGTGCACCCCTCTTGGAAATGGGAGAGGAGAAGGAGAGAAAATTTATGGAAGTGAGTGTTGAAAACTAAAATTAATTAATTAATTAATTGAAAAAGAGATAAAGCTGATTGCAGAAAAACCTGGAAAGACTTATATAAATTGATACTGAGTGAAATGAGCAGAACCAGGAGAATGTTGTACACAGTAACAGCAACATTATGCAATGATCAAATATGATAGATTTAGCTCTTCTCAGCAATACAAGATCCCAGACAATTCCAAGGGACTCATGATGGAAAATATTATCCGTATCTAGAGTCAGAACTATGGGGTCTGAATGTAGATTGAAACATTCAATTTTTGTGTTTTTTCCACTTTCTCATGGCTTTTCTCTGTTGTTCTAATTCTTCTTTTACAACTGACTAATGTGGAAATATGATTAATGTGATTGTATATATATATAACCTATATCAGATTGCTTGCTGCTTTGGGGAGAGGTGGGGGAGAAAAATTTGGAACTCAAAATCTTTTAAAAGTCAATGTGAAAACTATTTTTACATGTAATTGGAAAAAAGTAAAATACTATTAATTGGTTGGAAAATGATAGCTCCTGCCTTCAGGGAGTTCACAATTTAATGGGGAGACAATATACAAACAACTATTTACAAGCTAGCTATATGCAGGACAAATAGAGAATGATCAACAGAGGGAAGGCACTAGAATGAAGAGTAAGGTTTCCTATAGATGGTGGAATTTTGTCTGGGACTTGAAGGAAGCCAGGAGGCAAAGATTGGGGGAAGGAAGCATTCAGGAATGGCAGAGAGCCAGTGAAAATGTCCAGAGTCAAGAGATGGGGTGTTTTGTGTGAGGAATAGCAAGGAGACCAATGTCACTGGATTGAAATGTATGTGGGCATATAAAGTGTAAGAAGACTGGAAAGGCGGTGGTAGGAGGTATGTTATAAAGGACTTTGACTGCCCAAAAGAGAGTTTTGTATTTTTTCACATTGGTGATAGGGAACTACCAGAGTTTTCTGAGTAGGGAGTGACATGGTTGAACCTAAGCTTTAGCAAAATCACTTTGGCAACTGAATGGGGGATGGACTAGAGAAGGGAGAGATATGTGACAGACAGACCCACACATAGGCTACTGCAATAAGCCAGGTGTTAGAAGATGAGGGCCTGTACCACTGTGGTAGTAAGATCAAAGGAGAGAAGGGAACATATTTTAGGGATATTGCAAAGGTGAAATTAACAGGTCTTGGCAACAGACTGGATAAGAGGAGGGGAGCAAGTGAGGAGTCAAGGATGATATCTAGGTTAACACCTTGGGATCTGGGAGAATAGGGGTGCGCTTGACAGGAGTAGGGAAGCTTGGAAAGGAAGAATGTTTGGAGAAAAAGACAATGAGTTCAGTTTTGAACATGCTGAGTTTAAGATGTCTACTGACATCTAATTTAAGATGTCTAATAGGTAGTTGGAGATACAAAACTGGAGGTCAGAGAAGTTAGGCCTAGATAAGATCTAAGAATCATCAACACTGAATTGAATCCATGGGAACTGATGAAATCACCAAGTGAAGTAGTACAGAGGGTGAAGAGAAGGTGGCACAGGACAAAAGACCTGTGGGACACCTGTGATTAGTGAGTTTGACCTGAATAAAGGTTTTGCCAAAGAGACTGAAAAAGAGCAGTCAGATAGCAGGAGATAGTATCCTGCAGGGCTGGGGAACCTGTGACCTCAAGGCTACATGTGACCCTCTAGGTCCTCAAGTCTGCCTCTTTGATTGAATCCAAACTTCACAGAACAAATGTGAAGGGCCACATGTGGCCTCAAGGCCATAGATTCCCCACCCCTGCTAGAGAATAAAGGAGAAGAAGATAATCAATGGTGTCAAAGGCTGTAGAGGTCAATAAGGATGAGGACTGAGAAAAGGCTTTTGGATTTGGCAATAAAAATCATTTCAGTTGAATTTTGAGATCGGAAGCCAAACTATAAAGAGTTAAGAATAGAATGAGTGGTAAGAAAATGGAGACACCTATTGAAAACAATCTTCTAAAGGAGTTTAAGCTACAAAAGGCAGGAGATATGGGGCAATAGTGGAGATGGATTATTTATGTAAGTGGAAAGAGCACTGATGAAATGAGCTATGACAAAGTTAATGACTATTTTAGAACATTCCAATCAAATGAATCATTTACGGCACCCTCCTTAGCGACTCCCAGTCACAGTGTGTCTGTTTGGGGGTGGGGAGGGTTAACTATTAAATCTGTGGCACCTAATGTGTCACTCTATTTAGACCAGGGGTGGGAAACCTGTGGCCTTCAGGTCACATGTGGCCTTCTAGATCCTTAGGTGTAGCCTTTTGACCAAATCCAAATTTTACTGAAATTTGGCCTTAAAAAGGACGCGTTTAATGATCTAGAAGGTCACATGTTGCCTGAAAGCTGTAGGTTCCCCACCCCTGTGCTAGACCAAGCACAGAAATACAAATCTAATATCAAAAGCATTTATTTAAAACATGGAAAATTGTTAACTTCAAGCAAGTGAATCAAATAGCAAAGCTAAATTTCCTACACCAGAGAATCTTCCTCTTTTCTAGGCAGCAGAAAGTTGTGATACTTCATTTTTGCAGTCTGTTCTCCAAGATAACTTTGTGGACTGGGAAATTGCTTAATCTTTCAATTCCCTCATATGGGGTGTTACCCCATACAAAAGTGCCCAGAACACCAAAATTTTGCGGTAGGACTGGCCAAAGTTCCTGATGATAAATCCAAGCATCTTAGTACTGTTTAGTTTCGCTAGAGTTCTTTTGATCTGAAATCATAGATAGGTAGTTGACTTCCTTAGCCAAAGGACACACTGTCTGGGGGTCTCAGATCTTCTGAATCTCTAAAGTACAGACCTATAGGCAGACATGACTCTCAGCCAAACACCAACAGTTGAACACATGCTGCTGGATTGTTATTGGGGATATTATATTGTTTCACTAGAAGGGGTATATGCTGACTCCAATGGGCCTGTGGCTTAGGTTTCAGGGTCTCCAGAGTGTTTAGCAGAAGCTATTTAGCATATTAACTCTTCAACTAATGACCTGAGTCTTCACTCAATGTGTTGCTTTATTGCTACATATATAAGACACATGTAGAACAGCAGAAGACATGAAAAAATTAATAAGGAAGTGAATCAAAAGAAGTATGGATAGGAAAGGAAGAAATGAGAGAAGAAAAGAGTATGAATTTAATAGTTATGAAAAGAAGGAAGTAAATGTTTATTAAGTGCCAGGTGCTTTATAAATATTATCTCATTTGAATCTACCAAAACTCTGTCAGGTTGATATTGTTATTATTTCACAGTTGAAGAAACTGAGACAGGCAGAGGTTTAGGAGCTTGCCCAGGGTCTCACATCTAGAAAGCATCTGAGACTGGATCTCAGGTCTTCTTGTCTCCAGGTCCAGCATTCTATTCATTGCACCCACTCAGCTTCCCTAGTAGAAAACTGCTCTATGCATCCATATATGAAATGATCTTCATTGGGGAATACTACTATTGACTTTGGGGCAGCTGGTTCTAGGAATACACATTCTTGATCTTTTGAAGTATTGGAGAAATATTCTTAGACTATGTTCTGTGTAACTCTGCAGTTCTGGAGCTTTATAAATTTTATCCATTAGCCTACTCATTTAATTACAGCTAGTTGGGGCAGTATATCCAGGCCTGGAGTCAGCAAGATGAGTCTTCCTGAGTTCCAGTCTGGCCTCAGACACTTATTAGCTCTGTGACCCTGGGTAAATCATTTAACCCTATTTGCCTTAGTTTCTTCATCTGTAAAATGAGCCAAGAAAAGGAAATGGCAAAACACTACAGTATTTTTGCCAAGAAAACCCCAAATGGAGTTATGAAGTGCCAGACATGACTGAAATGACTAAAAACCACCACCATATCGCTTGTTTGGTTTGAACGTCATTGGCACAATCTTCGGCTTTATTTTTGAAGAGGATCTTTTAAAATTTTATGTACATATTAGCACAGGTATGCAAAGGATCTTCATTTGGGTAGATCAAACAGTGGTCCAGAGTCCAATAAAATGCTGTCTAGAGCAATCACTGAAGCAATGACTATAAAAATTATTTAGCTGAAATTGATAAAGCAGATGTCCTTTGCATCCTTCCAGAAGTATTAGTGGCACATATTGAGCATAACAGATCATGCTGGTTGGAACAGATGCAGCACAAGTAAGACCACCTGGCTGAATTTGCAAGGGCATCTCTGGTAGAGCCACCTCTGCTGATGCATCTTGCCTATAGTACATCCTCAAGACAAAGGAAGGTAGTACAGTTTTTTGTAACTTTATAGTTTATACATGTCATGAATTGATGAAAGCTATTGATGTAGCATGACGTGTTTTGTTGTAAAGTATGCCCTGATCCCTTTGTTATTCTAATCAAATCAATCCTGGTAGGTAATAGAAGGAAATGGGCTATTGTCATGAGGAGTGATCTGCTGTTTTTTTTTAATTAAAAATGTTTTATTGATGCTTTTTTTCCTTTTTATAGTCCTGTCTGGCTCCCCTCTACTGGGACAATCCATTATAATAAATAACATCGAGGCTCATGAAGTTTATAGAATACAGGAATCTGTATTCTATACAGATTGGAATCTGGAAGACCTGGATTAGTATTATATCTGAGATATTTACAAGATATGTAGTCATTTGCTAGATTTAGCTTCTATCAGCCTCAATTTTCTCATTTGTTAAATGGGGATAACAATAGTGCCTACTTCAGGGGGATGGTGTGGGAATCAAATGAGATGATCTATGTAAAACACATTGCAAACTTTAAGGCATTATATGTTAGCTTATATATTAGCTGTTAATTATTATGACTAGCCATTTCTCCAAAATGCTTAACAAATGATTTTTGCAAAATTTCTTAATATGTGACATTTTAATTAAGGAACTTAGTTGATTGTTGGGGTTTTCCATTGACAAAGTTGAATTAAAATTAAATCATTGGCTTAGTTGGTTAGTGTGAATGCTAAGACTGGGGTCATAGATTAGATTCCCAACCTGGCTATTTAGATTGAAACTAGCTTAAAAACTCTATTCTGGGGCCATAGACAATACTTTTTAACCCAGATAGTCAAATCAAATATGCAATGTTTATGCCAGAGATTCTAAGGTACAAAAGACCTGAGGGAATTGTTCAAGTATGCACTGAGTCCAGTTCCTTCAGAGCAAGCTAAATTTAAACGTCCTGAAAGGGATAAAGTGGGATACTTTGGGTGGGCAGCAGGGCACAAACCATATGAAAATTCTGATTATTTAGAATCTCCTCCTTATTAAATCTGGATCTATCAGAAATGAGGATCAGACTCTTACACTTCAATGAGTTAGTAATTTATAGTCATGATTAAGAATCTACTATTTGCCAGATACATAAGTAAACACTGAGGATATAAAAAATGTCAAAAGGCAGCTCCATCTTTCAAGGATCTCATAATCTAATAAAGCAGACATCATGTGAAAGATATCAGAAATCCAGAAATTGGAATCCAGACTAGAGTTTGATGGCACCCAAGGCCACTCAGCCCCAAGGAGCAACCCACTTGACCAACTGCAGCAGTGAATTGACTAGACAGTGTGTCCTGAAAAAAGGAAGTGACTCTCAGAGCAGCAATTCTACCCAAGAAGTGATTTTGGAGCATGTGCTTTGTATCCATTTTTTTGAATTCAAACCCATTTGTGAAAACTGTATTAAATTGTACCTTCTAGTAGCCATCATCTCCTGTGTGTAGGCCATATACATGTTAACTAAGAACGTATTACTCTAAAAATGCTCTATTTTCTTTCTTGAACTGATAGGGGCTTTCACTGGCTTGGTTTTAAAATAGGATCCTATGTTTAATTTGAACAAGTACTAATTGAACAAACATTCCAAAATAAAGTTGGACAAGTTAAAAAAATGGCATTAATTTCATAGGAAACTAAAATATATACACAAATATATATATGCCTTTTAGACCCTGTTTAAAGAGCTCTGTGCTATGAAATGCTTATTAAAAATCAAACATAATTTTTTATTGGGTTTCATAACAGAAAAGACACCTTGTCATCCCTGCAGTGATCCTTAGCATTGAATTGGGGTACAGAAGCACAGACCTCATTACAGTGTATTGATCTCACTAAATAAAGTATTCTGAAAGTATTGATCAGTTCACCTAACCCCCTGTTTGCAAGGCCATGCATAATGTGTGGTCCTGGCTGACTGAAGGGTGAATAACAGAGAACAATTTTCTTCTCAGGCAACCAGAGGGCAGAAGTGGTTTGCAGTTCATAGTACATTAACACTATTAAAATAATACAGGAGTAAAAAGATGAGATGTTTTGAGTTTTCTCTGTTTGTAAAGGTTTCAAAGGTTTCTCAGTTCACAAAATGGTATGATGATATATCAAAGTTCTTTAAAGTGATGTTTATTTTTAAATATGCTACATTTCAAAGAATGGCAGCAGTTTAGTCTTGGTAATACAGGTACAATCATAAATATCAATGTTATATCTGATTTTTTCATATTGGTCTTAAGTATGCAGAATGTATTTTCCCTTGTCATTTTCAATATTATTGTAAAATGGGGAATAGGGGAGGGGGTGAACCCAAGTTTAATTTCAAGGTTCATTTTGCACATCTGTTCATTTTCGTTCCCATTTGGGAAAGACATGGTTTTCTTTAGTCAAACCCAATTAGGCTAGACTTTCATCTAAAGTAAACCTGGATATGCTGCAAATTAACCTTGTTATAATAGAATATTGATACCATCATTTACCATGGATATTAATCCTAGAAAAAAGAATCCACATCCTCGTGTCCTACTTTTCAGAATAAATACTGAGTATATGATTCTTTAAACATTTACAGTCTTTCAAAGGGAACCCAATTTTAAAACAAATTAGGAACAGCCTGAACATTTTTCCTACTGCCTGCTTCTTACTGATTCTTAAACTTTTTCCTAAAACATACCCACTTTCAACCTCTCTAAAAGGAAAAGTGATCTCAGGCTAGTTGCACACAGTGTGATGCAGCAGAAAAAGTTGGGGCTCTGAAGTCATGTTACCTAACCAGTGATATATACTTTCTATCTCAGTGGAGAGGGGGGGATGCCAGACATCCAATGTTAGTTATCAGACACAGTTGGTCTTAATTATTTTTCTTTAGGCCAAGGGAAGGTTTTTGTTATTTAACTTTGAGGAGATATTGAGAAATAAATGTGGTAGGAGCAAAACAAAACAAAACATCATAAAACTTTTAGAAAAAAGAAAAAAATGAAACAAGAATCACCTTATAATCAAAGTCACACTATAAAGTTGAGATTTGATATAATATCCTTCAGCTAAGCCCAGAGAGATCAGACTAGGTTATTCCTCCTGCCCAGTTTGAGTCTTTGTTTTGTGATACAACAGTTAAATGACAAAGAGAAATGCTCAGGACGTTACATAAGCAGTTTATGGACTATTTATGCCCGGACTGTGGTAGAACATTCTGAGCTCATATTGGTCTGATCAGTTACAGTTGGACACACTGAAATTTGACTCTAGCATAGTGATATCATTTTGGTCCTTTTCGAGAATGAAGGACCACAACCAAGCACTGATTAGTTAGTGGTCCCATTCACAAGAAAAGGGCATGGCTTCTGGAGCAAAAGGGAAAAGAAGGAAGGTTGGAATCTTAATTTTATTTAGAACAAAAACAAAGTTTAATCTAACTTCTGTGAGTGCAAAGTGACCGTACCTCTGTTGACCTATTTTGCTAGCCTTTTGAGAATATGGAGGAGAATGAGGAAAAGTAAACTGAACTCCAGAGTTCTAGCTACCAAATCGATAATTCACACTCTTGAGAAGTGGATGAGACCTCAGAGGTCACTTACCTGAACCTATTAAATAACAGAAAACTCCTTTAGGAGATCCTTGCTAAGTGATCATCCAAGCTTCTCTTGAAAAGCTTTACAGAAAGGAAATCCATTACTATTAGAAAGAAAGAAGGTAATCTATTAAGCACCTACTATATGCCTGACACTGTGCCAAATGCTTTACAAATATTATCTCATTTGACCCTCACAATAACTCTGGGAAAAAGGTGCTATTATTACACCAGTTTTATAGCTGAGGAAACTGAGACAAATAGAAGTTTAAATGACTTGACCAGGGTCATACAGCTAATATTTGAAGTGAGATTTGAGCTAAGGGCCTCCTGACTCTGGGCCCAGCACTCTATCTCCTGTGCTGCTCCAGAGAGAGGGTCAATCTCACTTTAAGACAGATCTAATTCACTTCTCTCCTAAATCTTCTCTTCTCCAGGCTAAACATTTTCAGTTCCTTCAAATGATCCTTGTATGCCATTATTTCCAATCCCCTCATCATCCTTATTACCTTCCTATATGTTGTTGGCGCTTTAAAAATGGTCTCCTAGGTTCTTAACAAATACCTGATGACATGACTTCCTAAAATGGTACCAGGAGGGAATTAGGGAATTGAACCACATTGACTCCATCTTGTGACTCAGTTCTGACTCTGGCTCAGTACTCTTTTTATCAAATTATAGGTCTAGTTCAGATTCTGTCTTGTGAGAAAATGTTATTCAGTTATGGAAATTGTGGGAAAACTTTATTGCATTGTTTGAGCCTAGCCCTAAGGGCTGAGAAGTTGAACCAGTTGAACCTGCTGCTTAGAGACCCTTAACTAAAGACCTAAGTTATGCTGACCAGAAATCTTATCAGATCCAAAGATTGATGCAAAGAGTTTTCTCACAATTATACATCTCAAGACCCATATGTCTTATCTGAAAACTGCCCCTGTATTGGTCAATCAATTACTGCTTTCATGTTTCTTTGATTTAATACAATTGAATATAGACACTTGGAGAGAGGACACCTCTTTTTCTGAATTCAAAGGGAATTGCATCTATTCGCTCTCCCCCTCCCAACTTAGAAAACACCTAATTTTTCCTCCAATGAGATATCAGATTACCTAATCTGGTATCTTGGTTTATATCCTGTTAATTGTTTTCTTTTAATGCATACAGATCTGTCTCTCTTGTATTCAGGGTACAGTGCCAAATTGAGGAGGCTCGGTCCCTAGTTGTTGAGCAATTGTCATTCACAGCTTAATGAACTGATATTCTTGGAAACTCTTATCTTTGTTTCCTCAGTTTTTTCAGATGTCATCTGTCATAGTATATAGATTTCCCACAACAACATAGCAATGAAATACTTAAAGGAAAGGTTAAATGACTCACACAGAGAGATAGACAGCAAAACTATAATAGTAGGAAACCTCAAATTTTATCTCCTTTTTATGACCATCTTCTCACCAGTGTCAAAATATTTGTTGTACATTACTCCTTTCACTCTAATATCCTTCTATTATTTTCCATCATTCTGTCTGTCTTATGAAGTCTCTCCCCATCTACCTACCTCCAATTTCCTTGCCCTGCAGCTTTCAATGGGGGAAGGAAGGGAAAGAAAGGAGAAAGGTAGGCAAGAAAGAGGGAGAGATTTCATTTATGGTCATTAATAATCAGAGTTCCATTCTTGTAACTGAAAACCAATCACACTGCATCCTCTATAATTCCTATCTATAGCTATTTCCATTCTCACCATCTATAAGTGTTATTAAAACAAAAATAAAAAAAAAACTATATTTGGTACAATTACAGACTGTCAAATTTTTATGAATTTTACTTCCAAAGGAAACATAAAAATCAGCTGTTGGTTTCTATTTCATCTTTGACCAACAATACTGAAAGATTTTAATCTTATATATTCCTGATCACTTTTCTGGTGCAGCGTTTTTCAAATCATAGTTCTTTGATTTCCACAACTAAATTAATTTTGGGTTTCTTGAATTTTTTGGCATTTGGTAAAAACTTTTTTCTGCTATGGTTTTGTTGAAGTGTTGGAAGGCAATATTTCTGAACCTGTCTCTTTCCTCTTCTTACTTCAACACATTAAGCTCATATTCATGGTGTGATAGTGCATTTGTTTCTAAGCATAACCATGGATTCTACCAGAAAGCAATCAGTTTCATTTTTCTCACACCAACACTCTAGAAGACCTTTTGACAAAGAAAACTCAGTCACAATATAACTATGAAGGTAGCAAGAGGCTAATATACACATCTTGAAGTGACACCATCTTTTGTGCAATCTGCACATCTTCACCAATTCAGCTTGATAAAAAATCAAGACAGGTGATCAGCATGAAGTCTGTGACATGTCAACTGCTGCCACAAGTTTTAACAAGAATTTAAATTTGATATGACCCTTCAGGTCGCAGCATACTTTGATAATCCTCAAGGGAAAAGCAAAACTCCCCTTAGAGTGGATTTATTAGAGTTGTGTTCATTTAGGGAAAAGAGAGGACAGATAAGTTGAAGAAGGGGGGACAGAATAAATACTTTGTCTAAAAGGCAAAATGTACAAATTCCATAAAAACTCAATTAAAACTTCCACTTATACTCAACTACTGCCTACCACCACGAAACATATTGCCTTCTTCATTGAATCTTTACTACCTTGCTCAAATTTTAAAAATTCATATCTCCTTCTCTACTCTGATCTCTATTTCTTTCTAAAACACCACCTCTACCATGCTCATGATCCAACAGAGATCCTAATCTCATTTTAAAGTCAATATAACTCCTTGACCTTCATCTTTACTTCACTTTAGACAAGCACAAAGGCATTAGACTAAGATAGGTCCTTACCATGAGGTGACTGAGAGATGAATATTTCTAGGGATAAGGTGGTACTAGTCATATTGTACCCTGCCCTAGTTAGGCAACATTTGGAATGTTACATTCAGTTCAGTTATGGGTACCACATTTTGGCTGGAAATTGATAATAAGATGGAGAGTGTCCAGATGAGAGGAAAAGCAGAATGGTGAAGATCTCAAGCCTCATGAATGCCTTACGAGGACTGCCTAAAGTAATTGGGGATGTTTAGATTGGGAAACTGACTGCTAGGAGAGACATGACAGTTGTGTTCCAAGTACTTAAAAGAGTTGTCCCTGGATGAAAGATCATACTTGTTCTCTTTGGGTCTAGAGGGAAGAACCAGGAGAAAATGGTGAAAGCTTTAAAGAGGCAATTTTTGTCCTGATATAAGGAAAATTTTCATCTAATAAGAGTTAGCTCCAAGTGAAATGGGTTGTCTCCAGAACTTGTTGCTTGTGTTGTTCATCCTTTGTTTTCAGAGAGGACATCACAGGGTGAGGTCTTGTGTGTGAATTGGATATGTAAGGCAGAGTTGCGCAGAGTTTTTAGCCTCACTCTCTCTTCCAGAGTAATTGAAATTTAGTGGCAAGAAGACCAGTGATGGCCTGTGATGCAGTGGATGACCTTGGCATCTTAGATGTCTGATCACATGCTCCACAGCACCTGCTTCAGCTCCCTTCGTGGCTGTTAGAACAAATTATTTGCATTCACCCATTCCACTGGGGGAAGTTTTCACATGTTTAGAGGAGACATCCCCCTATCTCAATGATGGGCTTGAGGCCTATTGATTAGCCTCAACCTAGTTTAGTCAATTGCCTAGATGATTTTGCTGGGGTGTGGTTGCTACTCATGCTACACGTTCTTAGAAGTATGGGTGAGAGTTGGGAAGTGGACCCCAAAAGTGAATGAGCACCTCTGAAAAGGGTTTGGCAAGCCCTTATACCCAGAGGTGCTAGTCTTCCCTGAATACCTCATACATCCCACTTCCAGATGTAATGAGTTTCCTCTTGCTAGAGATCATCAAGTAAAAGCCAATTAACTACTTGCCAAGTGGGGTATAGTGGGAATTCTTTTTGAATTGAATATATGAGTTGGCAGGTTGGACCATTGAGGTCTCTTAAACTCTGAAAACTTAGGATTCTGATTTGATTCTTATACTACAAGAGTATTATATATCCCTATTGGGGAAGATGATTTTGGAGTTTTGTTCTTGCAATATCTACTTAGTTAATTTCACCTTGTAAAAGTTAATTAATATTAACTGGTAAAAATGGTAGTGGGTCACTAATCATTTTGTTAGCTAATGATTTAGGCGAAATATTAATTGTAATTAGTGACTGGTAACAGTGGGAATACAACTAGAATGGGAACTTGAGCAAATACAATTAGAGAAAAGTCCACAGCTTCTTAATGTTACCTTTAGAATCCTGAATGCCTCTGTATCCACCTGTACTTTGGCCCAGTCTGCTATTGCATGTGTGGGGTGGGAGACTAAGTATAGACTCCTGATGCATATATTTTACTGGCTTTGATTATGAAATTCCTGAGTCAGATAAATATATCAAGAGTACTAGAAATTAATTGACCCAGTTCAGAATCAAGTGAACAAATTTTCCAATGACCTCCTAAGTTTTTAAAATTGATGCCAACTAGATAGCTCTCTTGGGGAATGTTCCTATTAAAGCAAATTCTATGGTAACTGTTTAAAACAAGTGTCTTCTTTAATTAACACATCTAGTCTTTTAAAAAGCCACACAAAATCAGTAATAGAATAGTTTACAGACTAACTCAAATCGTTTTTCACTTTGTCAACAGTTTAGAGGTCTGGACTTTTTTTTGTGGAATACCAAGATGCCTCCGGAAAAGACATTTTTCAAGCTTCTTGCCAATAGGCAGGCAGCTTTGTAAAACATTCATATCTAAGGGAATCCTCATGTCTAGAATCCTTAGCTATTCTCCCTACTTCTTCCCAAATTAGAGATTTTTCTCACTTTTGGTCAACTCTTTTCCTTCCTATCTTAAAATAGCTAAATAAAAATAGTCACTTTTTTTTTTTTACATATAAGTAGGGTGCATGTTGTAGTAATAGAACTAGAGCAGGGAGGAAGAAGAATAGCTATCTCCTGGGAAAGGAAACAAAAAAGTTGAATTAATATAACTTTTTCTTTTGTATGAAAGATGCTTTTTAGCTGTACTAATGTGGGTAATTTATGTTTAGAAAGGAGTAAGGATTTCATATTTCTATTTCTAACTTACTGTCCTTATCAGCATTACTGACTGTTCTTGGGGAATAGAAAATCTAAAGTCTGCTAGCACAATCTTTTTTTCTTTCTACTCTGACTTTGGAGCCAGGGAAATGTTCCCAGCCTAAAATTCAGAGTAAGTTCAGTAAGTCATTGAGCCTATGGATATAAAATGGCATGCTGAGATTTTGAAAGATGGTTTAGTATGCCTCAATTTTTCATAGCTAATTTTAAGAAAGTTGACACTACTGAAAGGTCATCTTCACTATCACTAAATATGAAGGAAACTAAAAATCAAAATCATAAAGAAATTAAGAACCTGGAAGCCCAAATATACAGATAAGTAATAAAAATATTAGCAGTTAGATTTAATGTTAGGTTCCCATTTGGAATTACTAAAAGTAATTAAAGTTAGTATTGATTTGAAAATGCAGATGGAAAGTAAATGTACAGATGGTTACTCAGTGCTTGGGGCAGTCATTCCAAATACTGCCATGCATTTCCAGAAGTTAATTGATAGAGTCTCTCTTGAATACCTACTAATTGGGAATGTGGGACCCAGGTAATTGTTGTTGTAGGGGTGCCATTTAGGGCCTGAAATTACTGCATTTAACTAGTAAAGGGTATTCCTGTGTATCCCTGAAGTATAATTAGCTTCATATTTTTAAGTCTCTCATATTACTCTTGAACTTTTTAATTTGAGGTCAAGTATTCATCTGTTAGTTTTGCAAACTAAAATCAGTGATTGGATCATGTTTAGACTATTGTGTTCTATTCTGGGCAGAACATTGTAGAATGGACATAAATAAGCTGAAGGGCATTCAGAGGAGAGTGAACAGAATAGTGAAGAATCTCAAGATTATACAAATATATATATGTGTGTGTGTATATGTGTGTATGTATGTATTTACGTATGTGTACATACACATGTCCACTGTCAATGTTTAAGAGGCTCCGAAGAAAAGTATGGGAGATAAGAAGTATTAGACTGACTACCAGACTGAAGGTCTACAAGGCTGTTGTGCTGACCTGATTGTTGTATGCCTGTGAAACATGGACAGTTTACCAGTGTCATGCCAAGAAACTGAATTGCTTCCATTTGAGCTGACTTAGGAAGATTCTAAAGATTACCTGGCAGAATAAGGTACCAGATACTGAGGTCTTTACTTGAACTAAACTCCTAAGCATTCAAACTATGCTTCAGACAGCACAACTCCGATGGGCTAGCCATGTTGTTCAAATGCAAAATACATGCTTGCCAAAAAGACTATTTCATGGAGAACTCACACAGGACAAGGGCAAGCATTCACACGGTGGTTAGTAAAAGCTATACAGGCACACTCTCGAGGCCTCTCTTGATCTTTGGAATTGATTGTATGACATGGGAGACACTGGCACAGGACCACTCAGCATGGCGTGCCCACATCAGAAAAGGTGCTATGCTCTATGAGCAAAGCAGAATTGAAACGGCTCAGAGGAAACATAGGATGTGCAAATTTAAAGTATCCACCCCATATGGGTTCACATGGAGTATCTGTGCCCAATCTGTGGTAGAGCATTCTGAGCTCATATTGGTCTGATCAGCTGCAGTCGGAGACACTGAAACTTGACTTTATCATAGCAATGCCATTTTGGTCCTCTTCGAGAACGAAGAACAACCACCAACATATATATATATATATATGTATATATATATGTATATATATACATATATATATACATATGTATGTATGTATATATTTGTATGTATGTATGCATGTATGCATGTATGTATGTATACTATGTGTAGCAATTGAAAATTGGTCAAAAATACTTGGGATGTTCAGCCTAGAGAAGGGAAGACTTTAGAATGATATGAAAGCTGTTTTCAAACTTTTGAGGTGTTATGTGGAAGAGGGTAGACTTCCTCTGCCTTGCTCAAGAGTAGAAGCTGCAGATACAGTTTAATGCAAGGTGAAACTTCCTAACAATTAGATTGATGAGACTTAGTTGATTCTCCTTTCCAAGAGGTCTTCAGATGAGTACTTCATTATCACTTGTTGGGAATATTTTAGAAGTCCTGTTTGGGTATGGATTGAACTATATGGCTTCTGAAATCCCTCAGGACTCTAAGATAATATGATTTTTGGATCAGCTCCAATAAGTATAAAAGAAAGTGGGAGCTGGAAGGGGTCCTTTTCTTAGCTAGGAGTGGTGAATGCTGACTAGGGTGGTTGGGATGATGTTTCTACTGATTTGGGTGTGGTATTATGCCTTCTGGAAGTATTTGCAGTTCAAAAGAGAGCTATAGGAACAGGATTATACTTAATCCATGGGAATAAAAATCTCTGATGGTAGACTTTCAGATACTGTGGCATTTGAGTGGATAGGGAGGAAGACACCTTTGTTAAGGAAATTCTTCCATTTACTCATTAGATCAGTCTAGTAGGTAACCTTCTTTGCTGTCTGGAAAATTCTGGTACCACTTGTCATGCAGACTAATATGAAAGGCAGTGTGATATAGTGGAAAGTGGACTGAGAATGAGAAGACCTGATTTTGAAATCTAGCTATGGTATTGGCTAACTGTGTGACTGGGAAAATTACACAACTTCTCTTCATCTCAGTTTCCTTATTGGTAACATGGGGATGATAATACTTTTGCTCCTTATGTCACAGGGTTATTATGAGAAAAGTACTTGGTAAACCTTAAGGGATGTATGTGTGTGACATATGAATATATGTGTATGTGTTTATATTCACACATGTCAATTCTTGTATTTTTTAAAAACCTGGATCTGTGGTTTCATGGAAGTTACACTAGCAATTCATATTGTTACCTGCTATGCAGTTTATGATTTTGGATCATTGTTTTTTACACCAAGAAGATTAATTGACTTGGTAGAGTAAGTTTTCTCTCCCAGGAATTTCTTATACCAGTGAAATCACAAATCCAATGCTGATTCCTATCCTAGTTTGAAGGAAATAAATGTATAATGGTAGAAGTCAATTTGGCAACTTGCCATCTTCCTTTCTATATTGTCCATATGTGTAGTTTATATTTTTAAAGAATAATATTTTTTCATATCCTATAAAAGATGTAACAGTTTGCTGTTTTCATCTGTGATAAAGCTGAAAACCCCAAAGAAGTAATCAACAAGCATTTATTGAGTACCTACTATGTGCCAGACATTGCTAAACATTAGAGATACAAAGAAAACCATAAACAAACCCTGTCCTAGGGGAGTTTACCGTTTAATGGGGGGATCGTATGCAAGCAACCATGTATAAACAAGCTATTTACTGGATATATTGCGTATAATTTTCAAAGGGAAAGGCACTAGTATTAAGGGGAAACCAGGAAAGACTCATAATGGTTTACTGATATCGACATAAAAATTACTGGACCCTAAAATCCTAAGAAAATTGTCCTGACACAATCTCTGAGTTTATGCAGTTCAGTTGAGTCACAGATCCTGCATGAGGTGCATTCCAGGACAACTCCACCTGCATTCTTTATTGTAAAGGACAGCAAACTTTGCCACAGTGAATGGGATACAACATATTTTTCAGGTTTAGGAACTCAAGAATGATTAGCATCAAGTCTCCAGCGTGAAGATCAGAAGTAGTTCTGCTCAGTTAATCACAAGAATAGCCAAGGAAAATGTTCAAAATGCTTTTTCCTGATCAAGATTTTGGGTTCTTGCCAAAATACACACACACACACACACACACACACACACACACACACACACACACACACACACACACACACACACACACACCAAATTTGTTATCTAAAGATGTTACAGAAAAAAAGCATCATGACAGAGTAGAGAGTTAGCTTTGAATTAATAATATCTGGGTTTTTAAGTCCCACCCCTGGCAAACACTGGCTAAAATCCCCTGGACAAGTTACTTGAAATCTGAGTGACTCCAAGCACCTTTCTAAGACTATATATGAATCATGGAGAATATGCTCACCTGCCTTGGTAGAATAAATTCACAACCAGTGAAATCACAGGTCTGGTTTAAAAAAATGTTTGAAATAAAATATCTACTAAATGACTCCACTCAAATGTATGACCAGACACCAAAAACTTTATATACCAAGTTTTTTTCAATGGTTTTTCATTTTTTGGGGGGGTGGTGGTGGTGGTGGTGGTGGTATGCAGGCTGGGCCAGTCTGGACCTGTGATTTCTCCAGTATAAGGAAATCCTAGTGCAGCAACAACTCTAAAATTTATTGTCTTACAGAGTTATCTGGAGCACGGAGCTGTTCAATGACTTCCTCAAGGTCACAGCAGCCATTTTCATCAGAATTTTTTTCTCTCCTCTTCAGATTATGTTCAGCTCTGACTTCTGTCCAAATGGCTTCATTTCTGTTTTCATATTTTGGGCAATTATATTTTCAGCTTGTAAATTTGTGTTTTCTTAAAATTGTCATCAATAATTTTACTAGCATCAATTCATTACTAGCATTTACTAGTACTAATTTTCAGAACTCTTTCTAACTGAAATCCCCCTGCCATTAGAATATGGGTTCCTTGAGGACAAGGAGCCTTTTCTTTGTGTGCCCAGAGCTTAAAACAGTACCTGGCACATAGTAGGTGCTTAATAAGTCCTTATTGACTAACAACTGGGCCATGCTGCCTCTTATGTAGTCCTCTTATAGAAGGAAAAAATCAATATAAATATTCTGCCATACTTCAAATAGTGTATATTAAAATGTTAGGTATCAAGTATTAACCTTCTATTTTGTGATCAAATCATAGGCCTTATTTAAAGTACTAAGATTTATTAGTGTGCTTAGTCCTTCAATATGACTTGAGAAGATAAGAAATCCAAGTGCTGAAATTCTAAACTTGACTAAAGCCTTTAATTTTGAAAATATTATTCCTCTAAAGGTTAATAGTAAGAAATTTTGAACTTAAAAATACCCTTGTAAGCTATGAAACAGTGCTAAGCACTGTTTGATTGACTTGAGATACAAGTGCAAGCAGAAAGACAGTCCCTTATCCTCAAGGAAGACAACACATTAAAGGGAGCCAGAAGGTGAGGGCTACCAAGAGGTACCTATATAGGGGTGTACTGGGGAAGTCTGAAGAGTCAGAAGTAAAGCTTGAAGAGGAATGAAGGTTGGTTGGCCTGGACCTGGGCCCCTCCCAAAAATGGAGGTTCTGAGAAGAACTCAGCAATGCAGAAGGGGTCTGTAGAGTGATCACTTGTTTCAGGGTGAGAAAGCTAGAGGTATTGATCATTATTGCTGGAAAAATAGCTTAAACCATCTGCCTTATTGATGGAGAACTAGATGAGTAATTTTCTTTTTTCTTATTTTTGAATTATTTATTTAGTATTTTATTTAGAAGAATAATTTTCAGACGTGAAAGCAGTGTTTTCCAAAGTCACAGAAATCTCAGAGCTGGTCCAAACCCTACATAAAGTTTATATCTCATCTGCACTATTATTGAAATGTAGTCATTCAGCCTCTGCCTGAAGGAAATCTCTGCTTTTGCGACGTTGAAATCATTACTCTGTGAGGCAGCCCATTCCATTTCTAGACAAGCCTAATTAACAGAAAGGTTTTTTCCCCCTTAAATTGAGTCAAAATTTCTGTCCTATTGTTTCTCACCCTGAGTCTTGTATATACCCTTTGAGGCCAAATAGAGCCAGCATAATCTTTCTTCAACATGAAAATTCTTTAAATATTTGAAGACTTTTAACATATTCCTTTTAAGTGATGTCTTCTCTAGGGGAAACAGCTCCTGTTCCTTCAATCAGTCCAGGACTGGCACGGTTCCTATTCGTCCTCACCAGGTTACTCATTAGCATCTGAGGATGCTTTCACTTGACAATATCTTTTCTAAGATACAGTAAACCAATTTTCATAAGTGGTCTGACTAGGGTAGAATATATAACAGAAATACTGTTTCCCTGATTCTGGGTACTGTACTTCAATTCATATAGCTTAAAATTGCATTATCTTTTTTTTCAGCTAATATGGCTCATGTTGATTCTGCAATCTATTAATGTTTACATGCACATGAACTGCTGTCTAATAACATTTTCTTCACCCTCTGTTTTCAATACCAGTCTTTTTGGAAAAAAAAAAAAGAGTAAGACTCCACAGTTTATTAGCTCCTGCCCATTCTTTCATTCCCTTGTTAGCATTTGCATCTCAGTTATATCCCCCCCACCCATACTGTTCCTTATAGCTTTATGTCATTGACAGGTTTGATGAGCATGTGATTTAAGAATCATTTTGGTGCAGTGGGAAAGGCACTTGATTTGGAATCAGTAAAGGTCTACATTCAAACATCCCTCTAACACTAAAAGCCATATGACCAGGGACAATGTATCTGAACTCCAGTTTACTCATCTGTAAAATGGGGTGAGAGATTTCTATTGACCTACCTCACCAAGTTGTTGTAAGGGTCACGAGAGAGTGTATGTACAGAACAATGTAAGTATCAGTCACAATTGCTATTTTATACTCTTATCCAATTAATTGACAAAATGGTTAAATAGAACCAGGCTCTAAAGTACTCTAGAGAGCTCCCTCCATATTAACATGCAAACATGTTGAAATTCTTTGGATACTATTATTTAACTAGCTTTGAATTCACCTCATTGTTACTTACTTCATATCTTATTTACAAGGACATCATGAGAGACTTTGTTGAGTGTTTTGCTAAAATTTTAGAGATATCTGTAGTATTCCTTTGATATATCAGTCTAGTAATCCTGGCAAAAGAAGGAGAATTTAATTAATTTGTTTTTTAAAAAGAATTATCTTATTTTTATTTGTGTTTTGTGTTTTTACATCACTTTTGTGTCTGATATATTAGTCCCCACCCAATGATCTACCTTTCTATATGAGATTTAGAAAAGAGTGAAATTTTTTTTAGCAAAACTAAATCATACGTTGACCATACATGATAGTGTGTGTATATAATATTCAACACTCATAGTCCTCTACTTCTGCAATGAAGGGAGGAAGGTGCATTTTTTTAAACACTACTAGTCATTATCGTTCCAAAAAGCTATTTTTTCTTTTTAAAACATTCTTTGTATTTCCATTGCTGTGGTTATAACATATATTGGTTTTTTTCTGGTTCTATTTCCTCAGGTCATATGTCTTCTCATACTTCTCTGAATTTTTCATATTCATTTTTTTTTTTGTATTGGACAAAACCTCTGATTTCAATGGCATAGGGAACTCTAGAAGAAGAAATTCCCTTTAGCAATGTAAAGTGCTTGCTGGGCAATTTATAATCTTAGAGAGTTGCCTGAGGGACTGAGTAATATTGTGAGTAAATGAAAGATTAAATGACTTATGTAAGTAAACCTTTTTTTAGGCAAACTTCTGTCTAGACAATATTTCCCCATTCCTTTACTCATGAAGACAATTTCTTGGGTATAGGACTTTACATGTGTCCTCAATGAATTTAATCGTATTTGAATTCAGGGCTATAGTCTGTCAAAATCTTTTTAGATCCTGACTAAGTCATCCAATGTGTTACCTATCCCTTCCAGCTTTGTGTCATCCACAGAGCTGAGGTCCAATCAATACCTTTATTCAGGTAAAAGATAAAAATTTATAGAGACAAGCACAAATTCTTGGGGCATACCACTGGAGACCTCCTGCCTCACTGATATTGAACCATTAATGGTTGCTCTTTGAATCCAATCATTCAACCAATTCTGAAATTGACCTTTATCTAGTTTATCTAGAGTAAACTGTAAATTCTTTATGAATTAGTAGTGTGATGTAGCAGCTTAAAAAAATCTTAATGTGAATCTAGGCTGTGTTAATATATGCAAGGTTTCCAGGAGCAAGGAGGCAACAGTCCCTTTGTGCTCTATTCTCCCTTCATCAGACCACATCTTAATTACTGTGTTCAATTCTAGGGGCTGTAGTTTAGAACAGACATTTAAAAGCTGGAAAGAAAACAGAGGAGGGCAATCAAGAGAAAAAAAAGGCCTTAAGCCCTTGTTGCATGAGCCTAGGGAAAAGAACCTGGAAATGTTTAGCTTCCATTAAGACAGTCATGGAAATTATGTAACTAAAGGCTTTAGGAGGAAGTTAAGGAAACAGCACCTACATATATCACTGCACAGAATGAAATATTCAGTCCAGACACTGGGAAAAATTATGAGACAGACCAAGCTTGGCATTGGCACTCTACTTTTCTGTATTTTTCTTCCTTAAACTCATCCAAACTCCCTGAACCTACACAGGATTATCACTGTTTCTGTTGCCATTTGATTCAATTAAATATTTCTTAAGTGTTTAATATGTACAAAGCACTTTGTTAGGCACTAGGAAGGAAAAGATAAAACTCAATACTACATTTCTATCAGAGATCTTACAGTTTATTAGGGGAGACAGATATACATGTGAATAAGTATAGTACAGGATTTCTTAAAAGTGTTGGTGTAGTTTTAAGATATTAAAGCCTATACAAGGCAGTGAACATAACCCGTAACTCAAAGTCTATTTGCAGAAAACTTTTCTCATTGTTTATTTATTATTAGTGGAGATTTATTATTTAGTCCTCCATGTCTGTATGAGGGATGGAGTTGATGAGAGCTTGAGAGAAAAGAAATCCTAGTCTTCTGTCTTTCAACTTTGAGAAAGAAGACACATGATTACAGCTTCCCTTAAGGCCTCTGAAGGATGAGGAACAGACTGGGAAGAAGCTAACATGTAGAGCAGCTGACAAGCTCAATTGTGTTCTTATCCCAACTTACCATACTAGAAATTTCAGGGAATTTCTCCATAGGTGAAATCTAAGATTCATTCTCTCTCCCTCTCTCTCTTTCTCTCTGTCTCTCTCTCTCCCTCCCTCCCCTTCTCCCATTCTCCCACCTCCTCGTCTTTCTGTCTCTGTCTCTCTCCCTCTCCTTTTTTTTGTTTGTTTGTTTATTTATTTATTTGACATTCATTTTAACAAAATTTTGGGTTACAAATTTTCTCCCCTTTTATCCCCTCCCCCCCAAACACCAAGCATTCTAATTGCCCCTATGACCAATCTGCTCTCTCTTCTATCCTCCCTCTCTGCCCTTGTCTCCATCTTCTCTTTTGTCCTGTAGGGCCAGATAACTGTCTATACCCCTTTACCTGTATTTCTTATTTGACAGTTCCTAACACTTTGAGTTCCAACTTCTTTACCTCCCTCCCTCCCCACCCCTTCCCTTTGGAAGGCAAGCAATTCAATATAGGCCAAATCTGTGTAGTTTTGCAAATGACTTCCATAATAGTTGTGTTGTATAAGACTAACTATGTTTCCCTCCATCCTATCCTGTCCCCCATTACTTCTATTCTCTTTTGATCCTGTCCCTCCCCATGAGTGTCGACCTCAAATTGCTCCCTCCTCCCCATGCCCTCCCTTCCATCCTCCCCCCCACCCTGCTTATCCCCTTATCCCCCAGTTTCCTGTATTGTAAGATAGGTTTTCATACCAAAATGAGTGTGCATTTTATTCTTTCCTTTAGTGGAATGTGATGAGAGTAAACTTCATGTTTTTCTCTCACCTCCCCTCTTTATCCCTCCACTAATAAGTCTTTTGCTTGCCTCTTTTATGAGAGATAATTTGCCCCATTCCATTTCTCCCTTTCTCCTCCCAATATATTTCTCTCTCACTGCTTGATTTCATTTTTTTAAGATATGATCCCATCTTCTTCATTTCACTCTGTGCACTCTGTCTCTATGTGTGTGTGCGTGTGTGCATGTGTGTGTGTGTGTAATCCCACCCAGTACCCAGATACTGAAAAGTTTCAAGAGTTACAAATATTGTCTTTCCATGTAGGAATGTAAACAGTTCAACTTTAGTAAGTCCCTTATGACTTCTCTTTGCTGTTCACCTTTTCATGCTTCTCTTCATTCTTGTATTTGAAAGTCAAATTTTCTTTTCAGCTCTGGTCTTTTCATCAAGAATGCTTGAAAGTCCTCGATTTCATTGAAAGACCAATTTTTCCTCTGAAGTATTATACTCAGTTTTGCTGGGTAGGTGATTCTTGGTTTTAGTCCTAGTTCCTTTGACTTCTGGAATATCCTATTCCATGCCCTTTGATCCCTTAATGTAGAAGCTGCTAGATCTTGTGTTATCCTGATTGTATTTCCACAGTACTTGACTTGTTTCTTTGTAGCTGCTTGCAATATTTTCTCCTTGACCTGGGAACTCTGGAATTTGGCCACAATGTTCCTAGGAGTTTCTCTTTTTGGATCTCTTTCAGGTGGTGTTCTGTGGATTCCTTGAATATTTATTTTGCCCTCTGTTTCTAGAATCTCAGGGCAGTTTTCCTTGATAATTTCATGAAAGATGATGTCTAGGCTCTTTTTTTGATCATGGCTTTCAGGTAATCCCATAATTTTTAAATTGTCTCTCCTGGATCTATTTTCCAGGTCAGTTGTTTTTCCAGTGAGATATTTCACATTATCTTCCATTTTTTCATTCTTTTGGTTTTGTTTTGTGATTTCTTGGTTTCTCATAAAGTCATTAGCCTCCATCTGTTCCATTCTAATTTTGAAAGAACTATTTTCTTCAGTGAGCTTTTGAATCTCCTTTTCCATTTGGCTAATTCTGCTTTTGAAAGCATTCTTCTCCTCATTGGCTTTTTGAACCTCTTTTGCCAATTGAGTTAGCCTATTTTTCAAGGTGTTATTTTCTTCAACATTTTTTTGGGTCTCCTTTAGCAGGGTGCTGACCTGCTGTTCATGCTTTGACTGCATGTCTCTCATTTCTCTTCCCAGTTTTTCCTCCACCTCTCTAACTTGATTTTCAAAATTCTTTTTGAGCTCTTCCATGGCCTGAGCCCATTGGGTGGGCTGGGACACAGAAACCTTGACTTCTGTGTCTTTGCCTGATGGTAAGCATTGTTCTTCCTCATCAGAAAGGAAGGGAGGAAATGCCTGTTCACCAAGAAAGTAACCTTCTATAGTCTTATTTCTTTTCCCTTTTCTGGGCATTTTCCCAGCCAGTGACTTGACCTCTGAATATTCTCCTCACACCCACCTCGCCTCCTGATCCTCCCAGCCAGCATTTGGGGTCTGAGATTCAAATGCTGCTCCCCAGCCTTGGGGCTTCAGCAGGGGCAGGGCTGCTATTCAGTGTGAGATTAAGTTCAGGTGCTGAGGTGGGGGCAGGGCCGCCTCTGAGGCTCAGTTTCCTCAGGGGGTTTATGCATAGACCTTCAACAATGGATCCAGGCTCCTGCCTGCTTGGGGAGCCCTGGTCTGCCGCTGCCTCAGCTTCTGCCTCCCAAGGGGGCCTGAGTTATGGGGGCACCCCACTCCCCTCTCGACCCGCCAAAGAGACCCTCTCACCGACCCCTGTCACCTGTGGGTGGAGGGACCTGCGCGGCCGCTGGAGATCCCGTCCCTGAAGCCTGCTCAGATCTGTTCCTCTCAGTGCCACAGCCATGGCAGGGCTGGGCTGGGCTCTGCATCCGCAGCGCAACAGACCTTTTGTGAGAGGTTTGTAGGTCCCTTTGGGACAGAAATCTCCTTCGCTCCACTATTCTGTGGCCTCTACTGCTCCAGAATTCACCATGAGTTACTTTATACAGATGTTCTATGGGTTGTGGGTTCAGAGCTATGTGTATGTGAGTCTCTCTACTCTGCCATCTTGGCTCCGCCCCTCCCTCTCCTTTTTTCTCTTTCTCTCTCAGGCACATGGTCGACCTGAGTTATCTAACAACCAATGGGAAAGCTTGTTTGTTCTGTGAATTGTCTGGTATATAGTCTCATATATATATTTTTTTCTGATGTCTGCTTGATGATCATTTGGATAAATGAGTTTATTTGCTATTTACTATGTGTGTTCATTATGGAACTAGCATCTGGCAGGAAGCAGGGGTCAAGTCTTGGATATATGGTTTGGGAAACTAATTCCTTATTAAGGGACAGCAATCAAGAGCACATCTTGAACCTAAGAATTATATCCCTTAGATTGACAATACTTAAACTAGCAGATAGATCTAATTCTAGCTTGGTATTCACTCTAAGTAGGGCAGGGCAGCTAGCCTCTGACCCTAACCTCCTTTTGCACTTTCTGGATGGAATCAAAGTCTCCTTTGGAGAAGGGGCGAGGGGAATAGAATCTAGAGATATCTATTCTTGCTTCCTTATGAGCCACATCTGGACAGACCTAAGTGGACACATATAATCTACATGGGTAAAACAAAACTCACGACACAACTCTGCATGAGTAATGGGGAAAAAGATCCAGATATAGTGCTCTAAAAAAATTGAATAGGGCATGAACACTTTCAGTTGAGAGATTAGAGAAAGCTTCATGGACAAGGTGGAACCTGCTTTGAACACTGAAGGAAAGAAGGCTTCCAACATGTACAGATGAGGAGAGAGTGCATTTCCATCATGGGGGATAGCTGCCTGAATAAATGGAGGCAGGAGACAGTGGGGTGAAATAGGGAACAAGAAGTACTTTAGTTTGACTGGAAAATGTAACTTGAATTGTGGAAATTGTGAAAAACAATTGTAGGAAGGTAGGTTGGATCTAGACTATATAGTGTAAATTAATTTGATCTATGTTAGGGGATGTTTAGGTGGCACAGTGAATAGAGCACTGGTCTTGGAGTTAGGAAGACCTGAGTTCAAATACAGTCTCACATGCTTGACACTTACTAGCTGTGTGACCTTGGGTAATTACTTAACTCTAATTGACCTGCTTTCCCCCCCTTAAAAAAACCCAGATAATTTGATCTATGTCAATTTGGCCATATTCTTGGCAAGTGAATGTTACTGGCTAAATTGAAGTAGAAAAAAACAAACATAATCCAAATCCCCATTGTGGACAGCACTAATGATGGTCTGCTATCTATCACTAAATGGCTGTCTTGGCCCAGCCAAAATAAAAAATATTGAACAAGCTTCCTCTGTAACATATCATTTCCATGTTTATGTAATTTTTTCATTTCATGGAACCTATACAGGATGTGTTCCAGGGAAATTCTAACTACTTCTTTCTTGCTGATGGTACATCAGAGTAAGGCCACCTCCATTCAGAACCCACCTCTGAGACTGTAACCTTGGGGAAATCACATCATCTCCAACGTCTCTTCTGGCTCTATGATTTAGAACTAAGATCATATTGTCCTGCGAAGTGAAACAGTGATCTATGGCAAGTTTTTTCAAAACATGGAACTTTAAAATACTGAACAAAGAGGCTGCTGAGTAAAGGAATAGGGATAGGGACAGAACATGTAATTTCATTGAGATAAAGGATTCCCTGAGGTAGGCTGACACTTTCTCTTCAGTGAATGGTCTTAGACAATCACGTAGAGCACCAAGAGTTTAGGCCATTTGCACACATCATATATAGCTGCCATGTGTCCACGGTGAAGCTGTAAATTCAACTCCAGGACTAACTTTATCAAGGTGGCTATATTGCCTCTGCAGAGTGAGAAGAAGGAATAATTCTAGCTCGTGAATGGAAAAAATGACTAGGTAATGCTGTAATTATTTCTAGATTAAGATTTTAAATTCTTAAGTATTGGGTATGTTTGTAGTTTTGGTCATGTCATGAACAATACATTAGATTTCTCTTGAAATGCACTTCAACAAACTGCCCGCTAGATGGCTCCATATAAGCATCTAAAACAGTTTTCCAATGAGTCCAAGATTTTTCAGACATCAAAAAGCTTACTATAAAAAGGTCACTTAAATCTTTGTGGAGTGTGTGTGTGTGTGTGTGTGTGTGTGTGTGTGTGTGTGTGTGTGTGTGTGCGCACTGTAGTGGGGGCAGTGGCATGGTTTATATTAAATACATATTGAGATTTAAATTCCTGCTAAAAGACTTTTTGGGTTCCAAATTTACTCTTCAAATGCTATCACATTAAAAAAAATTGACCTAGTCCAAGAAAATATTGGAATGGAAGTCAAAAACACTGATTGAGCACGTACTGAATTCAGGATACAATACCAAGGACTCTAAGGACATAAGTATCTTAGACTCTATTTGAGACTTCAGAATTTATACAAAGGTAGCTATGGAGGAGCTGTTGACTGGTCCAGGACTATTAGGTCAGCAAGAGAGTGCTTAGGTACTTTGGTTTGTTGAGGTTTCATCACTCCGAATATCTGTCTGCCCAACATTAGAATCTCCACTGGTTTCTTCTGTTTGTTCAGAAATAGTCATCTGCATGGTCAAATCCAGTTACTTTTCCCAATCCCCACTCCTTTACTTCTCTGAAACATTTGCTACCATTTTTCTATCCTCTACATCTGTATATATACTCTTATTTCTTGATTTTTTTGAAACTGCTCTTAGTTCTCCTACATGTCTGACCAATCCTTTTCAGGTTCATTTGAGGGATCATCATCCATAACCTATCCCTTAAATATGAATATACCCCAAGGCTCTGTATTTGTACTTTTACTCATCTCTCTACACTCTCTCTGAGCGATCTTGTCATTTAGGGTCAATCCACATATGCAAGTATAATGGAGTAAGGTGGAACAAGGCCTCAAGACTTTGGAGTACATTAAGTTGTTCCCTGCCTGATATCAACCTTTACCTCTCTACCTCAAAATATAAATAGGTATTCTCTGTTTCCTGTTTATTAATATCATGATGAAATATCTTTTAATTGGCTGCTGATCTAAAACTGAATGTGTTTAAAAAAGGCACAAAAAGCTGAAAGCTCTTTTTCTTCCTGTCAGCGTTAGAGTGAGGAAGAAATGCTTTAAGCCCCCAGGAAGAACAAAAGGTCGAGGGCACTTCTCATTCTGTCTTGGCCATCAAGTGGCCATGAAGACATGGCACTGCTATTTATGTCTCTCGTATTTAATTCTTCTCTGCTCTTAAGTGATTGAATATGGCGATAGAATGGATCAGGTCATAACACTGCGACCTTTGAAAGGCCAGAAGAACTATCAGAAGTCAAGCAACTAAAGTCTTGCAGTAGAAGGGAACATTTAGAGTCATAAAAATGGGATTTGATACTGTGCCTCAGATTCTTCATGTGTAAGATGGGGATGATAATAACTATTTTACATACTAATAGGGTTGTTGTGAGAACTGATAGGAATAACTTATTACTTTGTAAACTGAAAAGTACATGAAAGAACAAGAATTATTAATCCCTTGCCATTATGAAGCAGAAGAATAAGAATTCAGTGGAGTTTGTAGCTGAAAAAAGAAGGCATAGATGTGGGGAATCTCTCCAATGGAAGCTCTAATTCAGAATGCTTTAATGATCTAATCTGAGTGTTTTGATGAGAAGGCAGGTATAAGCCAGGGGTAAAACTTTCTGGAGAGTTTGTAGGACTCCAAGAAAAGAAATTAAAGCACTGAATTGCTCTGGAGAGTTTGTAGGATTCCAGGAAAAGAGATTGAAGTAGAAATGTGAAGAGGGGTTAATCAACTGTTGTGAGCCTTGGAGCATATCTAACTAGAATGGGAGAATATAAGAGGAGTATTGGATGATTTCCTGATATTATGCTTTGCTAGGAGGAAAGGCTGGTTCTAGAAAACACTGGATACTTTAGGGTGTTAAGCAATAGATGTGTTTTACTTGGGAGTTTGGGGGTTGAGGCCATAGAAAAGGAAACTGGGAGCTCTAAAAAGAAACTTATTAGGTCACCATCACTGTAGCTATTTCCTTTGCCATAAACTTTGACCCAGGAAGTAAACTTGTTAAAATTATTTTTAATGAATTGTATACTATTAAGTGAGAATGTTTTAGATAACACCACTTGGGGAGAAGTTATATTTGAGAGATGATTATCTAAACCCCTGTGTGTAAAATCCCCTTATCATGGAAAATCTACAATCTGAGATTTTCTCTTGCAACCAAATTCATGTTGCTGAAGGATATATTGATAGATGGATGGATGGATGGATAGAGAGATAGAAAAAGCATTTACAAAATGCTTATTATGTACCAGGTACTGTGCTAAGTGTTAGGAATACAGATACAAGCAAAAAATACAGTCCCTTTTTGCAAGGAATTTACATTCTAATAGAGAAGGACAACATTTAAGCATGTACTGACAAGGAATAGACTTGGGGAAAAAGTGTTCTATGATGGGTAGACAATTCTATAGAGACAGGAGTAGAGGCAGGAGAGAGGTGAGCTGTGGCAGATGCAAGTACTTCCTCAAATAGAGGCCCTGGACAGAAAGTCACCAAGGGGAGGAAAAGGTCAGTCAAAGAGGTAAAATGATCTCCAGGATAAGGAGACTGCTAAGGCAGAGGTTGTCCAGAGAAGGATTAGAAATTCTTTGGAGTAAAAAATATTTGTTAACCAAAAATATTTTTCATATTTTAGGGTGGGTTTTTATAAGTCAATTTATTGGGAGTTAGGTTGGTTCTAAAATGATTCTAATAATTTAGAGTGGGCAGCTAGGTGGCTCACTAGATAGAGAGAGGGCCCTAGAATCAGAAAGATCTGAGTTCAAATCTGGCCTCAGATTCTTACTAGCTGTGTGACTGGGCAAATCACCTAACCTTGTTTGCCTCAGTTTTCTCATCTGTAAAATGAGCTGGAGAAGGAAATGACAAACTACTCCAGTATCTTTGCCAAGAAAAACCTAAAAGGTGTCATGAAGAATTGAACATGACTGAAAAAATTGAACATCATTAATTTTGAAGGGTGAAATGAAATATACAGTTTTTGAGGACTCTGAGATAAGATAAGTGATTAATTTTAGAAAACAACTTGACTGATAAGAGTTGGACTTACCTGTAATGTGATGGAAAAATAAAATCATAGTCGTTGTGCACTGATGGGAAAAAACCACTGACTGCCACTGAAATGGAATCTCTGCCAGTGCCTAGAGACAGCTGACCTAAAGATGGCCACTGACTTAGAAATGGCCATTTTCTCCAAAGGCAATACTGATGTCAAGAAAGTGGGGTGGGCAATGGAGTTAACTAGCTGAAGTTAATTTGGAAGAACCTTTAAGATGTTAATGATCTCTCATTGAGTCATAAATTTGTATATGTTCCTGTAAGACTCTAGATAATGTAAATTCCCTCAGATTTTGTGAAAACTGAATCCTTTTTCTCCCCATATCTGAACTTCACCTGGTCATCAAATACTGTGATCATCAGGTAATAATTCACCTTACTTACCCATGCCTTTCTTCCTGCCTCTGCCTATCTGCTTAGCAACTTACATCTCTTGTTATCAATCCCTGACGTGACTGACTTAGTATCCCTGGTCCTAACCTAAGTAACCTTCTGACAATAACCTTTTCTTGCTCTCTGACTTAAGAAAGCCTCAGTCAGTGTCAGAGGACTCCAGTCCCTGTCCATGGTACTTCTCTCTCTGAGAGGAATGTTATGTGGAGCCATGACCAATAACAACAGTAATAGTAATACCTAACATTTATATAGTGCTTACTTTGTGTGAGGCTTTGCTTTATAATGATTACCTTGTTTGGTAATCTTCTTCCCACCTCTGTCCCATAGTGACATCTTTTTTCTTTGTAACCCCACAGGAAGTCATCTGTACCATTCACTAGCAAATAATCATCCATTGTCTAGTGATTCATATTGTGAAGTATCAAACTGTTCTTTATCTCTTAACAACTAGAACCTGAGATTTATTGTGCATCCTTACAAAAACCTTGGGATATAGATGGAAGAAACTGAGGCAAACAGAGGTTAAGTGACTTGCCCATAGTCACATAGCTAGTAAAGAACTGAGGTCAGACTGAACTCAGGTCTTCCTAACTCTAGGCCTGGAACTCCTTCCACTGTACCACCTACCTACTCAAGGATTACCTTTTATTCTTTACTCCTCTCTACTTAAGGAATTTGAGCCTAATTTGAGTAACAAGACCCAAATGTGAAAAATTAAATTATAATTCAAAGCAGTATTATAGCCAAAGAGATGCCTTATGTCATAGAGGCATCATGGCGTAGTACATATAACACTGGATTTGGAATCAGAAAGATTTGAGTTCAAATCTTCCTTCAGAGACTAGCTATGTGACTCTGAGCAAGACACTTAAACTTTCTCTACCTTAGTTTATTCATCTGTAAGTAAGGAGGCTGAACTCAATTGCCTTTAAGGCCCTTTTCAGCTGCAAATCTAAAATTCTATGACAAATAAATGGTATTAGGCATTTAATGAAGGATATTTGAGGAGGAGGAGTCTCTGTGGGCCGAAATGATCTGGGAAAGTTTCACCGAAGCTATTTGAACTGTTATCTGATGAATTGACTTTGTAGAAATGGAAAGAGGGAAAGGCATACAAGAACAAGATTCTGTTTGGAGAGATGCTTTGCATTCATCCCTTCTTTTCTAATTTCTTTGCCACAGTTCTTATCACCTCACCTTATTGATTACAGCAAAAGGCTCTTAGGTAATCTGTTTGCCTCCTCTCTCTCCACTGTCATTTTATCTGCCACCCAGTAGCCTGATTAATCTTAGAGTTCCTCTTTAATCAAGCCATTTTTCTGCTTCAAATTTTTTACTTGCTTTCCTTTTCCTATTGAACAAAGTCCAGATTTTTTACTTCAGTGTTCAAGGTTCTTCCAAGTATGTCTTTTAACTTACTTTTCCAAACATAACTCCAATTGCTTTCTTTCTAAAGTCCATTCAGCCTTCTACTGTTATTTTAAAAAGCTTAATATCACAGGAAGATGTTTCTTTCCTTTTCTTCAGGAAGTTGACCTGAGATATAATCAATCATTCTGCCATCTTGATACAAGTTATAAAGTTATATCTTTTTAACTGGATAACAGAAATCCAAAATCTACTTTTCAGTTACAAAATCACCCTTACAGAAATATGTTGACATTCTTAAGGCTAGACTCAAGACCATAACTTGTGCTTTTCCTTTGCTCTCCAAGAGGACAACCATGACATCAAGATGATGACATGACTTGCACTTGACTTTGATTTGAGTAAGGGAGGGCTGTGCAAGGTCACTAGCCTCACTTTCTCCTGCAGAGCCATCTGTGTCCAATGGCCTGATAGTCATCAGGATGACTGGAGATGGCTGAGGATGCAATGTGGAACCCTGGCTCTTTTAGGCTAAGGACTTATCAAATTCTCATGTTGAGTGAGATATACCCATTCAATGAATAGGTCTCTTTAAGTAGTTACTCTTGGAATGGTCTCTTTTAATAAAGAAAAAATCAAACTGGGAGGGAAAGACCCTCAAGGTTCCTGGGTAAAAGAGAATCAGTTACTATTTAATATTTACATTCACTTTGTGCTAGGTGAGCAGGGACCTGTTGTCCAATCTATGAGCTCTAGAGTGAATTGGGATTAAGACTTGGTCTTAACTTAAGGCTATATACAATATATGTATATATAATGTACTTCATATGTACAATATAATATAACTGAACCACAGCCCATCTATGAGGCTATTTTTATCATTTTAATTCTTGAAATATGCACACATATGTGTGTGTGCATACACATATGTGTGCATATCCCTGTTTCATTCAGCTGTAATCACATATTATATAGGGTATACCCTCCAGTCAGTCTAAACAGATACTCATTATTCCAGGTCTCTAGCTAGGGTTGTCAATGATATCAAGTCATTATAGTTGCTTTCCCTTTCTTGTAGCCACCAAAAGTATTTGGGAAAGTCATTCTATTCTTCTGTAAAATCTATAAAATAAATGAGTTGGATTAGTTTACTTAAATCAGAGGTATCAAAGACATGTCCACCACATAGGGCCCACAACACTCTGAAATGCTCCCTGAACCATATTGAAAAATGTGATTACAATGTAATGTAATTGGGAAATATTTAACACAAATGAAAATATAAGCATAGATAATAGATAAGCATAGATAATATGTAGTTTTCTAAATCATAGGTGATCCACAGTAATTCTTATATGTAGTTTGATGCCCCTCCCCCCTCCCTTTCCAATAGAGTTTGACACCACCAATTGAAAATCATATACTCCTGGGTTAAGGGAAGTTTATCAGATCGCTGTGACTCACTTCTTATAATATTCCAAACCTAAACTGTGAAAATTGTTTATATCATGGAGAAGGTTGAAAAGAATGGACCGCATTTGACAATGTGATTTATCTAGTCCTAATCTAAATACATCATTCAATAAATAAATACAGAGTATCTCCAAATTCTTATTGCAGTTAATTTTCAGTAGCTAAACATTTCAAAAGCATTAATATTAACACTAATGCTTAATACTACATTAAGATTATTGGGACACTGCCTTATGTATTGACTGAAATGTAGAATAGTATAATGAAAAGAATACTGAAGGTTTGGAGTAAGAAGAGGTGACTTTCAATCTCAGTTCAGCTTTTGTACCTATTTGACCTTGAAATAGTTACTTCACCTTTGGACCTTGATTTTCTCATTTGGAAAATGAACAGATTAGCCAAATTATCTCAAATCTCTAAATCTATGACCCTATGAGTATTTGCCCAGCACCCTGTTAGATGTTATGGGGATGGACAAGAAATAGAGTCCTTGGGTTTAGAGAATTTACAGCTTAGCCGGGGAGATGGAACTAAGATACATGAAACCATTAGAGAACAAGGAAGTGATAAAGTAAGTGGTCCTGACTGATTGTAGAGAAGGAAGAGGTCAGTGTGTACTGGAGCGGTTAGGGAAACCCAAGAGATAAAGCTGTGTAACGTTGCCATTTTTGTAGTAATGATTCATACATAGTCTTTCAAGGTTTATAAAGTGCTTCATGCAGAATAATGCTGTGAAATAGGTGGTTTTATTGCCACCATTTTACAAGACTGAAAAAACTGGACCCTGGTGAGATGGATTTTCCCATCATTATTACCTAGTATCAAATGAGATCAAATTCAGGACTTCTGTCTTTTTCTTCTGCCTTTTGCTATGAGTACTCTCTTGTTGTTCAGTTGTTTCAGTGATGTCCAACTCTGTGACCACTTTTGGGATTTTCTTGGCAAGGATACTGAAGTAGTTTGCCATTTTTTTCTCCAGCTCATTTTACAGATTAGGAAACTGAGGCAAACAGGGTCATGTGACTTGCCTAGATTCATACAACTAGTAAGAGTCTGAGACTGGATTCAAATTCAGGTCTTCCTGATTCCAGGCCCAGAATTCTATCCACTGAACTACATAGCTCCTGAATGTAAGTGTGAGAGCCTTTGCCATATCTCTCACTGTATACGGGCCAAAGTCCTGTGCCACAGTCCAGGACCAAGAATTATCCTGAACTTTTTCCTTCCTCTCACCTTGGGGACAATAATCTAGTTCAACATTAAAGTGATCCTGGGCAGAGCTAAACTGGCTGAAGGTAAGTGATGCAAACATACTTCCCTCTTCCATAATCAGCTTGTCCCCAGGCATCTACTAACACTCAACTTGTCTATTAGGTGGGACCACAGACTGGACATCTGCTCTGCCACTTTTGCCCCACATGCCACCTCTCCCCCCAACCCCTTACATTTCTTTCCCAAGGACTGATAATCAAATGAACACTTCCTTTGCAAAGTGGCAAAACTATGTTCTATCCTTTGACTTAGCCTACACCTGGGGCTTCTCACTCATTAACATTCCTCTACCATGCCACTGTCTTTCTCTCATTGGTGAGTTTCTTGCAGGGGTCTCCATTTTGAGGATGGGCTCAGGAGACTCATGTTTCATTCCTTTCTTAGGTATGTTTTTGACTCTCTGGACTTTGTTACATCCCCCCTGGACTTCATCACTATTTTCCACTCTGGATAACTTCTCTCCACACTGCTTTCACCCCTTCAGCTTCCTTTTGTGTCATCTTTCTCCATTAGAATGTCAGGTCCTTGTCAGCAGGGATAGTCTTTATTGTTGCTTGTATTTATATACCCAGGGTTTAGCACAATGCCTGACACATAATAAAAATTCAATGAATTCTTGTTGCCTTGTCTCATACCCCAAAATATCAGCCCAAATCCTAGGGTATTCCCATTTTACTCTTCCACTGTGTTCTCTGGAATGTGCCTTATTCACAGACTTCCCTTATTATTAAGCCTTATTAAGCTCTCCCCAAAGAAATTCTTTTGTATATATTTAGCATTCATTTATATCTACATATGTCATTTGCTCCAATAACAGGTAGACTCCTTAAGGTAAGGGGTTATTTTGTTTTTGTCTTGTCATCTCCAGTGCCTAACATAGTACCTGGCACATAATAGGTGCTTAATAAATGCTTATTGAATTGAATATTCTCTGCTCATGTAGCTATGCTGTCTATTAAATTACAAGGTGGAAAGAGGAATCCCAAATAGGGTAACCCCTGGAATGTTGTGGATTATCCTTTGTTCTTGAAAAGGAACAGTGACATCAGGGAGGACTTAATGTCCAATTGGATTTGAGTGAGGCAGGCTATGCAGTCACTAGCCTCACTCTCTCCCCTGGAGTCATTTGGGTTCAGTGGCCAGACATAGATCCGGACAACTGGAGATGGCCCCAAATGCAGTGGGAGACCTTGGCCTTTTTAAGCTCAGGTCTTTTTCAGGTCTTAGAAGCCCTGCAATAAAACTCTGGGATAGTAGATAAAGGCAGGATTCAGAGACATAGTAGAACTTCAGCTGTACATCTGTGAAAATTCTCTAAATTCGTGGAGATTAATTCCTGTTGGATTTTTAATTCTTCTTTATGCAATTGCTCCATTTGAATTTAGTTACTGGAATTTTTGTTCACTACTCTTTCTTCTTCAGACTTCCTTTATGGAGAGAGAGAGAGGTAGAAAGAGAGAGAAAAAAAGAGAGGTAGAGGGAGAAAGAAAAAAGAGAGGAAAAGGGAGAGGGAGAAGCATTAAGGGAGGGAGGGGAGAAAGGGAGAGAAAGAAGAGGGAGAGTCTTTGTAGGGTTAAGTCTTTATTTGTATCTCAGAGTTTCTTTTCCTCCATCTCTTCTCCACAGTTTGTTCTTTCAAAGCATATCTAATCATTTTACACGGTGATTCTCTTGGAGCCTAAGCTGGCTGAACTATCGTGTTAAATTTATTTTCGAAAACAGCTGCAAACCTACTCCCTCTCTCCCCCAAGACATTCTACAAGATATGCCAGTTAGATTTTCTTTTCTTTGTTCCATTTTTTACAAAGCCTCTGGTTCCCTTATCTACCAACCGCCCTGGTTGTACCATCAATGATTGGATTAGGATAGCAAATCAGCTTAATTGAATGCATGCAACTTTGAAAAGAAATGGAAAAATATATCATCCAACGATATAAAGTCTCTGTATTCTTCCAGGTTTATTATCTCATTGAGTTTTTAAGATAATTTAATGCATTTATCTCATATATTTCCCTCTAAATATAAGAATTATCCATGTTATTCTCTCATTGTAAACTTGATTATTTTTCTTTAATTTTTAAAGCAGTTTGGGGTATCTTTTGCCTTTCTGCTATCCTCACTTAAAATTTTTTTTAATTTAATTAAATTTAATTTAATTTCTTCAGTTTAAAAAGTTTCTGGTGAGGATTTCACCCTACCAAAGTAGACCAGCAGTTTCTTTGTGACTTCTGGTGTTCAAGAGTTCCACTTAGTGGTCCACTTAGAAGTTAAATAACTTATCAGGGTTACACAACTAGTGTGTATCACAGCAAGACTTGAATTCAGGTTCTTCTGAATCTAGGGTCAGCTCTCTAGCTAATCTTTTACCTTGTTTCTCATCATCACTTATGTCATTACTTACTAGAAACTTTTTCTTCTTATTGGTAATTGTCTTGTACTTATACTAAAGAAATCTCCTTTCTAATATTTAATATTTTTTCTTCTTCTCGTAAACTGTTGTGATGATATACCTACCCTATCCAAACAACAGTTAATACAACTAATTCTTTGAAACTCAAGTATAAGACTTTGCATTCATCTCTAAAAAATATCATCTTATTAAATTTTGTTCATTATTTTCAATTGTCAAGAGTCAAATTAATTACTCCTAAAAGTTAGTTATTCCTTGCAGCTTTGTGTCTTCTGTTACTTTGATAAGCTTCTCGTCCATATTTTACTGATAAAAATATTGAATATCTTACACTGGGAGGGATTGATTTTGGGGATGATGATCCTCTAAAAACCTGTTTCTGAGTTGACATTGAATATTTATTAATGGCTAACTTAGAGAGCTGCTATAAATATTTTTGTACATGTGGGATCATTTCCCATTTTTATGATCTCTTAGGGATACAGTCCTAGAAGTGGCATTGCTAGGTCAAAGGGTATGCCCATTTTTGTAGCCCTTTGGGCATAGTTCCAAATTGCTCTCCAGAATGGTTGGATCAGCTCACAGCTCCACCAACAATGAGTTAGTGTTCCAACTCTCCCACATCTTCTCCAACATTTATCATCGTCCTGTTTTGTCATGTTAGCCAATATGATAGGTGTGAGATGGTATCTCAGAGTTGTTTTGATTTGCATCTCTCTAATCAATAGCGATTTAAAGCATTTTTCATGTGATTAGAGATAGCTTTAATTTCTTCCTCTGAAAACTGCCTGTTCATATCCCTTGACCATTTATCAATTGAGGAATGACTTGCATTCTTGTACATTTGACTCAATCTCTATATATTTTAGAAATGATGTCTTTATCATAGACACTAGTTACAAAAATTCTTTCCCAGTTTTCTGCTTCCCTCCTAATCTTGATTGCATTGGGTTTGGTTGTGCAAAAACTTTTCAGCTTAGGAGGCGGAGCCAAGATGGCGAAGTAGAAAGATGCACATACACACAGCTCCGAGCCCACAAACCACAGAGCGGCTAGAGGGGACCAAGCCAGGGCGAATTCTGCACCCAGAGACCACGGAGTATTAGAGCGAGGGAGATTTCTGCTCCGGAGAGACCTGCAAACCTCTCGCGGGGGGTCCTTCGCGCCGTGGACTGGGCGTCAGAACGGGGAGCAGAGTGCAGTCCTGCCACAGCTATGACACTGAGGGGAAGAGATCCGATAGGGCTACGGGGATGGGATCTCCAGTGGTCACACGGGTCCCCCCACCCAGAGAGGGACCTTCAAACCTCTCGCAAAAGGTCCGTTGCGCTGCAGACGCGGTGCCCAGCCCGGACCTGCGGCGGCTGCGGCTCTGAGAGACACGGATCTGGGAGGGCTCCAGAGACGGGATCTAAAGCGGCGGCACAAGCCCCCCCACCAACAGGTGACTGACGGGGGTAGGTGAGAGAGTCTCTTTGGCGGGTTGAGAGGGGAGTGGAGTGCTCCCATGGCTCGGGCCCCCCTCGGAGATGGAAGCTGAGAGGCGGCTGCAGACAGGGGCTCCCCAGACGGGCGGGAGCCTGGATCCATTGTGGAAGGTCTATGCATAAACCCCCTGAGGGAACTGAGCCAGAGAGGCGGCCCTGCCCATGACCTCAGCACCTGAACTTAATTTAACACTGAATAGCAGCCCTGCCCCCCGCCAAAAACTCTAAAGCGGGAAGCAGCATTTGAATCTCAGTCCCCAAACGCTGGCTGGGAGGACCAGGAGGCGAGGTGGGTGTGAGGAGAACATTCAGAGGTCAGGCCACTGGTTGGAAAAAATGCCAAGAAAAGGGAAAAGAAATAAAACTATTGAAGGGTATTTTAGTGGAGAAAAGACACTTCCTCCCTTCCTTTCTGATGGGGAGGAACAATGCTTGCCATCAGGCAAAGACACAGAAATCGAGGATTCTGTGTCCCAGCCCACCCAATGGGCTCGGGCCATGGAAGAGCTCAAGAGGAATTTTGAAAATCAAGTTAGAGAGGTGGAGGAAAGACTGGGAAGGGAAATGAGAGGGATGAGGGAGAAGCATGAAAAGCAGATCAGCTCCCTGCTAAAGGAGAACCAAAAAAATCTTGAAGAAATTGGCACCTTGAGAACTAGCCCAACTCAGCTGGCAAGGGAGGTGCAAGGGGCCAATGAGGAGAAGAATGCTTTCAAAAGCAGAATCAACCAAATGGAAAAGGAGATTCAAAAGCTCACTGAAGAAAGTAGATCTTTCAAATCTGGAATGGTACAGATGGACGCTAAGGACTTTATGAGAAAGACAGATATCTCAGAACATACCGCGCAGATTCGAAAAATGGAAGATAATGTGAAATATCTTATTGGAAAAACAACTGACCTGGAAAATAGAATCAGGAGAGACAATGTAAAAATTCTGGGACTACCTGAAAACCATGATCAAAAGAAGAGCCTAGACATCATCTTCCATGAAATTATCAAGGAAAACTGCCCTGAGATTCTAGAACCAGAAGGCAAAATAAATATTCAAGGAATCCACAGAACACCGCACGAAAGAGATCCAAAAAGAGAAACTCCTAGGAGCATTGTGGCCAAAATCCAGAATTCCCAGGTGAAAGAGAAAATATTGCAAGCAGCTAGAAAGAAACAATTCAAGTATTGTGGAAATACAATCAGGATAGCACAAGACCTGGCACCCTCTACATTGAGGGATAGAAGGGAATGGAATAGGATATTCCAGAAGTCAAAGGAACTAGGACTGAAGCCAAGAATCACCTACCCAGCAAAACTGACTATAATACTTCAGGAGAAAAAATCGTCTTTCAATGAAATAGAGGACTTTCAAATTTTCCTGATGAAAAGACCAGAGCTGGAAAGAAAATTTGACTTTCTAACACAAGAATGAAGAAGAACCATGAAAAGGTGAACAGCAAAGAGAAGTCATAAGGGACTTACTAAAGTTGAACTGTTTACATTCCTACATGGAAAGACAATATTTGTAACTCTTGAAACATTTCAGTATCTGGGTACAGGGTGGGAGTACACACACACACACATGCACACACGCACATATACATAGAGACAGAGTGTACAGAGTGAATTGAAGAAGATGGGATCATATCTTAAAAAAAAAATGAAATCAAGCAGTGAGAGAGAAATATTGGGAAGAGAAAGGGAGAAGTTATATGGGGCAAATTATCTCTCATAAAAGAGGCAAGCAAAAGACCTATTAGTAGTGAGATAAAGAGGGGAGGCAAGAGAAAAACATGAGGTCTACTCTCATCACATTCCACTAAAGGAAGGAATATAATGCACATTCATTTTGATAGGAAAACCTATCTCATAATACAGGAGAGTGGGGGACAGGGGCACAAGCAGGGTTGGGGGGAGGATGGAGGGGAGGATGGAGGGGAGGGCATGGGGAGGAAAATGCAATACGAGGTCGACACTCATGGGGAGGGAAAGGACCATAAGAAAATAGAAGTAAAGGAAGACAGGATAGGATGGACGGAAATATAGTTAGGCCTATACAACTCAACTAGTATGGAAATCATTTGCAAAACTAAACAGATATGGCCTATATTGAACTGCCTGTCTTCCAAGGGGAAGGGGTGGAGAGGGAGGGAGCTAAAGAAGTTGGAACTCAAAGTGTTAGGACCAAATGTAATGTTCTTACCACTGGGTAACAAGAAATACAGGTTAAGGGGTCAAGAAAGCTATCTGGCCCTACAGGACAAGAGAGAAGACGGAGACAAGGGCAGGGAGGGAGGATAGAGGAGAGAGCAGATAGGTCACAGGGGCAATTAGAAAGCTTGGGTCTGGGAGGGGGGGAGGGGAGAAAAGGGGAGAAAATTTGTAACCCAAAATTGTGTGAAAATAAATGTTAAAAGTTAAAAAAAAAAAAACAACTTTTCAGCTTAATGTAATCAAAATGATCCATTTTTAGCTTCATAATGCTTTCTATCTCTTGTTTAGTCAAAAATTCTTCCCTTCTCCATAAATCTGATAAATACACTATTCCTTGCTCCACTAATTTGTTTATAGTGTCAATCTTTATACCTAGATCATGTACCCATTTGGACTTTATTCTTGTGTACAGTGTCAGGCATTGGTCTATGCCTAGTTTCTGCTGAACTGTTATACAGTTTTCCCAGCAATTTTTATTGAACAATGAGTTCTTATCCAAAATTCTTAATCGCCTAAAATAGTGAGGTGATATTAATAAATAGATTTTTTTTGAGATTGGAATTCCATATCTTGCTCATTTCTGGAAGTGCAGTGAACACTCATGGGTCTGCTTTTGATGCTGACCAGCATGGAAACTTGAACCTGCTCCATTTTTCTGATCTAGGCTGTTTATCACTCCTTAGGTAACCAGACGCTCTTCCATCATAGGGCTCATCAAATTGATGCTGGATTTAGCCTGGCTGACTTTTTGTTATTGTTTAGTAATTTTTTAGTTGTATCCAACTCCTTGTGACCCCATTTGGGGTTTTCTTGGCAAAGATACAGGGATAGTTGACCATTTCTTTCTCCTCCACTTACAGATGAGGAAACTGAGGCAAACATGTTTAAGTGACTTGTGCACTCCAGGCCCAGTACTCTATGCATAGCCCTGTTGCAGCTCAGAACTCAAGTGATCCACCAGTCTCAGACTCTGACTATAGACAAGCACCACCATACCTGATACAAGTAGAATTTAATTAGGACAGATTTAAAGTCTTGCTTGGATTTGAAAATCAATTGCACAGGGGGCAGAGTCAAGATGGTGGAGTAGATGCAGGGAATAGCAAGAGCTCTCCCCCCAAACCTCTCAAAAAACTCTCTAAAAAATGACTCTAAACAAATTCTAGAGCAGCAGAAGCCACAAAAATGACGGACTGAAGCAAATTGCCAGTCCAAGACAATCTGGAAGATGGATGGGAAGGGTCTATTACACTGGACTGGGAGTGGAATGCTGTTTGGAGTGGGTCACTGGCCCACAGATAGAGTGGGAACATTCCTCAGAGAACTGAATTGCTAGTGGCTGCTTTGGATTCCAGACTTCTCAACCCACAAATGTGAAAGACAGCCTCAAAGGTGAATGGGAAGGGACTCTCACCTGGCTGAGAGAGGAGGGTGATTGGGCCTCAATACCAGTCCCAGCTCCATCCCCAGGGCAGCTGTAGCCACTGCTGATGTGAAGGCTACTTCTAGAGACCTTCACTTAATAAAACTCAAAAGTCAAGTAATTGATTGGGAAAATAAGGGGAAAAGAAGCAGCCTATAGATGTATCCTAAGCCTCTAAGAAAAATATGAATTGGTCTCAGGCCATGGAAGACCTCAAAAAGGATTTTGAAAATCAAATAAGAGAAATCAAGGAAAAACTGGGAAGAGAAATGAGAGTAATGCAAGAAAATCATGAAAAATGAGTCAACAGTTTCCTAAAGGAAACTCAAAAAAATGCTGAAGAAAATAACACCTTGAAAATTAGACTAAGCCAAATGGCAAAAGAGGTCCAAAAAGCCAATGAGGAGAAGAATGTCTTAAATTGCAGAATGGACCAAATGGGAAAAAAAGAGGTCCAAAAACTTACTGAAGAAAATAGTTCTTTAAAAATTAGAATGAAGCAAATGGAAACTAATGACATTATGAAAAATCAAGAAATTATGAAACAAAACCAAAGGAATTAAAAAATAGCAGACAACATGAAATATCTCATTGGAAAAACAACTGACCTGGAAAATAGATCCAGGAGAGACAATTTAAGAATTATGGGACTACCTGAAAGTCATGATAAAAAAAGACCCTAGATATCGTCTTTCAAGAAATCATCAAGGAAAATTGCCCTGATATTCTAGAACCAGAGGGTAAAACAGAAATGGAAGGAATCCACTAATCACCTTCTGAATGAGATTCCAAAAAGAAAACTTCCAGGAATATTGTAACTAAATTCCAGAGTTCCCAGGTCAGGGAGAAAGCACCCAGAAAGAAACAATTCAAGTGCTGTGGAAACACAATCAAGATAGTATAGGATTTAGCAGCTTTTACACTAAGGGATCAGGGGGCTTGGAATATGATATTCCAGAGGTTAAAGGATATAGGATTAAAACCAAGAATCACCTATCCATCAAAACTAAGTATCATACTTCACAGGGAAAAAATGGAACTTCAATAAAATAGAGGATTTCCAAACATTCTTGTTGAAAAGATCAGAGCTGACTAGAAAATTTGAGTTTCAAATATGAGTCAAGAGAAGCATGAAAAGGTAAACAGGAAAGAGAAACCATAAGGGACTTATTAAAGTTGAACTGTTTACATTCCTACATGGAAAGATGATATTTGTAACTTGTGAGACCTTTCTCAATATTAGGATAGTTGGAGGGAATATGTATATGTGTATGCATATCTATCTATCTATGTCTATATAAGTATGTATGTATGTATAGAGAGATAGAGGGTACAGGGTGAATTGAATATGAAGGGATGATATCTACAAAAAAAAATTAAGAGTTGAGAGGAATGTACTAGGAGAAAGAGAAAGGGAGAGGTAGAATGTAGTTAATCATCTTATATAAAAGAGACAAGAAAGAGCTTTTACAATGGAAGGGAAGAAGGGGAAGGTGAGAAGGAATAAGTGAACCTTCCTTTTATTGAATTTGGCTTCAGGAGGAAATAACATACACACTCAATTGGGTATGGAAGTTTATCTTACCTTATAGGAAAGCAGGGGGGACAGGGATAAGAAAGGGGGGATAATAGTAGTGACAGCACACTGGAGAAGGGATAATTGGAAGCAAACACTTTTGACCTTCTCAGTTACTATGGAGCCTGCTTGTGGCTTGGGTTTAGTTTGTGCTGTCTTTTGCCCACTAGAAGGAGACTATATTGGGGTGAAAGTATGGAATTTGATATTTAGCCTAGAAATTCCCTGGTCAGATGTGCTCAGGTTCCTCCTTCAGTCTTTCCGATGTGTCATTGTTGAAAGAGTCCTGAATTTAAAATCAGAAGAACTGTATATCCCTATTCAACCTGTGTGACCTTGGGTAGGTCACTTGAACTCTGTCTATGCTCATCTGCAAAATGAGGTAGCTGAACTAAGGTTCCTTCCAGCTTTAAACCTCATAATGCTTCCATAATTACTCTGTCATCAAGATTGGGTAATTTCTACTGTGTCCTAAGCCAAAATTTGGCTTATTTTCCTTCTTTTACTTTACTTTCTTTGAAAGCTGATTCTTCTAATGCCTCAGTTTTGGTCTAGCTTCCAGATTCAAAATAACTGATTTGGGTGCTGATGTGAAACTTTACTTGCATATCAAAGAATACAGTTGTTGCAAATTGCCACCAGGTGGCAGTGCTACAACATATGCTTCAGCACGTGTCTTTCCCCTTGGTCTCTTCTGTTGTGGTCACCTGTGGAAGAGACAAAGGTTCATTAGACCTTTAAGAGTGGATGAAGAACAATTTTTATCTTTCTTTCCTTATTTTTTGGGAACATGACTAATACAGGAATATGTTTTGCATAACTATGGCATTTATATTTTAATCATGAATCCTTTGGAATTGTGGTGGATCATTGTAGTGATGAAAATTTCTGTTAATTATCTTTACAATACTGATGTTAATGTGTAAATTGTTCTTCTGGTTCTGCTCACATAACTTTGTATCGCATAAGTCTTACCAGGGTTTTCTGACTTCATCCTCTTCATCATTTTTTTTGACCACTTCATATTCATATGCTATAACTTATTCAGCTACTCCCTTATTGATGAAATTCCTTCAATTCCTAATCCCTTCAATTCTTTACCACTAAAAAAAGAGACTACACGCACACGAACACACACACAAGTCTCTTTCTCTTTGTTTTCTTTGGAATATAGACATAGTAGTGGTATTGCTAGGTCAAAGGACAGGAATAGTTTTATAGCTTTGGGGGCATAGTTCCAAACTGTTCTCTAGAAGGGTTAGATTAATTCATGACTCCTTCTATAGTGCATTAGTGTATCTATCATCCCATATCCCTTTCATCATTTGTCATTTTCCTTTTCTGTCATCTTAGTCTAGTGTGTGTGGTAGTACATCAGAGTTGTGGAAATATTCATTAATTACTTAAAAAGTAGTAGTGGGCATTACCTCACTTTAAGTGAGTACCTGAAAAGGCCTTAGCCTAAAAGGTTAAGTCCATCCTGGGCCATCTCCAGTCGTCTTGATGAATATCTGGCCACTGGATCCAGATGGCTCAGGAGGAAAAAATGCGGCTGTTGACCTTGCATAGCCCTTCCTCACTCAAAACAAAGTCAAGTGCAAGTCATATCATCATTTCTCTGATTTCATGGTCCTCTTCAAAAACGAAGGATGAACACAACAACAACACATGTATGGATGAATGTAGAACTATTGAAGGTAACAGCATGCATGGCTAGAAGAGACCTTAGAGATCATCTAATCTAATGTCCTTTTTTTCCAGAAGAGGAAGCTGAGGGGAGAAAAATCCATGATGGCTTTTATGGTATCAGTGCCAAATTTGTCCAATTATGTTGGAATTTGGAAATGCCGGTGAGACATTGCAGAATGTTCTTTAATGGCATTTTCACACAAGCATCCATTTATTTTCCCAGTATAAAAGTTATAATGCAAAGAAATTGTTATTCAAAAAAGAAGCAAGATTATTGGGTGAATTTATGGACTTTAATATACAGAAGATGAACATGTTACTAGACAAAAGTATATGTGACCTGTGAACAGTGACCAATTTCATTTAAAAGAAGTTGCTGAGGAATAGTAGACAGAGAGCCTTGGGGTCAGGAAGATCTGGATTCAAGTCGTAACTCTGACATATATTGGTTACATAACCCTGGGCAAGTTACTTAACCACTTAGTGATCCAGGCAATTCTCTACTACTAAAAATTGCAGAGCAGGACCTAATCTGCTTTGGTAGAGAGAAATCATGGGCCTGATCTGGTACATAAAAATAACCTCAAGCCTCTGAGTGATTTTTAATATCTGTTTACTCTATTTTTCCTTTTACTATTTTCTAATTGCTTCTTATGTGTTTTTCCTGTACCCCTTAAGAAGCATGAGGCTTGAACCAATAGCATTGGGACAGAATCACTCCAACTCCATAAAGGTAATTTCTGACAAATATAGTCAGTCTCCAAAATGCAGTGAGGAGGAAAGAAGGGATGAACAAGCAGTTGTTTAAAGAAATTAATATGGATATATAGAGAACCCATAAAGTAACTTAAATTTATAAGATGTATAGAAGATGAGAGCAAGGAAAGACGATGGTTAGTAAATATAAAAACATAGCCAAGTCCTATACAAATAATGTCAAAAGGGTTAAAGCTTTAAATGAGAACTTAAGATAGGGACAGGTATAGCTATGCAATAGTTGATTAATGTAAAGACTTGGGGGTTTCAATAGATCACAAGTATAATATAGAAGCTGCAGTTTTGGTGGGCCAAAAAGCTAATGAGATATTGAGCTGCATTAAATGTAGCAAGCACAATGTCCAGGACAGTAGCACAGTTGAAGAAAACATTAATAATCTGGAGAGTATTCAGAGGATAGCAGAAGGAATGGTGAAAGGCCTAGGGGCCTTGTAATATAGGGAAAAATTGAAGGGAATGCTTAGCCTGAAGAAAAAACATAGGGGTGAAAGGATAGATGTATTCACGTGGAAGTGGGATAAACTTGTTCTGTTTGGACTCAAAGGCCAGAACTAAAAGCAATGGTTGGAGGCTGCAAAGGGGCATATTTAGTCTTGACATAAGGAAAACCTTCTTAGCAATGCAAGTTCTCTAAAAAGGGAATGGCTTTTGAACTCATTATTTGACAAAAATTTCTGGGAAAACTGGAAAACATTTGGCAGAAACTAAGTATATACCAACATCTTACACTATATAACAAGATAAGGTCAAACGGGAACATGAATTAGACATAAAGGGTGATATCATAGGCAAATTAGCAGAGCATGTAAAATTTTACCTTTTCTATCTGTGGATAAAGGGAAAAAAATTATGACCAAACAAGAGATAGCATTATACAAAATGGATAATTTTGGTTACATAAAATTAAAAAGTTTTTGCACAGGCAAAACCAATTCAGTCAATATTAGAAGGAAAGCAGGAAACTGGAAAAATATTTTACAATATGTTTCTCTGATAAAGGCCTCCTTTCTTAAATATATAGAGAAATGAGTCAAATTTATAAGAATATGAGTCATTCCCCAGTGGATAAATAGTCAAAGGATGTGAACAGGAAGTTTTCAGATGAAGAAATCAAGCTACCTATAGTCATATGAAAAATGCTCTAAATCATTATTGATTACAGAAATGGAAATTAAAATAACTCTTAGGTACCACCTCATACCTATCAGATTGACTAATATGACGAAAAAGGAAACTGACAAATGTTGGAAGGCATATGGGAAAGTTGGAACACTAATGCCCTGTTAACGGTGTTGTGAACTGATCCAATGATTCTGGAGAGCAATTTGGAACTATTTCCAAAGGGCAATCAAGTTGTGCATACCCTTTGACCCAGCAATATCACTCCTGGGTCTGTATCCTAAAGACATCAAAAAAAGAGAAAAGGATCTATATGCACAAAAATATTCGTAACAGCTCTCTTTGTGGTAAAAAAGAATTGGAAATCGAGGGGAGGTCTGTCAATTGAGGGATGCCTGAACAAATTCTAGTATATGGTTGTGACAGAATACTATTGTGTGTCAAGAAATGATGAGCAGGATGCTCTCAGAAAAAACCTGGAAAGCCTTAGGTGAATTGATGCAAAGTAAACTGAGCAAAACCAGGAGAACATTGTACGCAGTAACAGCAATATTATATGATGATCAATTGTGAATGACTTAGCTATTCTCAGCACTACAGTGATCCAAGATAATTCCAAAGGACTTATGATGAAAAGTGCTACCTGTAGAGGAAGAATTGATGGAGTCTAAATGAAAATCATTGAATACTTTTTACTTTCTTTTTCTTTTGTTTGTTTTTGGATCTATATTTTCTTTTGCAACATGACTAATTGAAGCTATAAGCCCCTTTTGAGAGCTATTATAGTGAACTGACCTGTTATCACAGAGCCTCTGGATTTTGGAGGTGAATTGAGATGATGGTGTTGGTGGCATGTGTTAGTATAGTTGTTGGCCTGTTGAGATTTGTTTTCCCAGAGGCAGAAACTGGGGAGTGGAGCAGTCCCTGTGAGCTGAGACATGGAGTAGGAGCAGAGAGGTGCCTACATGTGAATCCAGAGGAGAGTCAGGAGTGGTCAGCCCACAGAGGAAGAGTCTTGGGATTTGGAAGTCAACCTCGAGTTAAGATGAAAGAGGACTTGGATACTTGGGTATCGATTAAGGAGATTGTTCTTACTGTGACCTAGGGATGCATAGTGTGGTATTTTGAAAAAGGACTTTACTTGCATACTTGGCACTGATTAAGGATGTTGCTATTGTTAAGATATATATACATATATCTATGTATGTGTATATAATGATGTTTTACCTAAGGATGTTGCTATGAATGTTATGCTTTATTGAACAATGTTTAGTTTATTGCTGAACAGAGAGTTCATTATACTATGTGATCAGACCCTTGAAATTACTCTCAGCAGCAGTTCTCAGGTGTGCTGCCAGGATTGGTATTATACTAATATGGAAATATGTTTTATAAGATTTCCCATGTATATTCCATATCAAATTGCTTGCCTTTTCAAGGAACAGTGAGGGTAGGAAAAAAGGGAGAGAATTTGGGACTCAAAATTTAAAAAAGAATGTTAAAAAATTTTTACATGTAATTTGAAATATTTAATTAAATAAATAAAATATATTAGGAAAAATGTAACAGGTTATATTGGAGGCACTTGGTCTTTCCATCAATGGAAGTCTTTGAGTAGAAGCTGCTGGAACTCTTGTTGGGTATATGGTAGGGGCGAGATACAGTCTGATCTAGATGCTTTTGATGTTCCTTCTAATTCTGAGGTTTTGTGGGAATCCAGCTAGAAGTCAAGAAACTGTACCCAAAGCCTATATTAGGCACTTAATAAATATTTATTGGAATGGATTTATTAAAATCTAGACTCTGTCCTTAACTTGCTGTGTGACTTTAGGCAAGCAAGATATTCAGCCTTTCTGGCTTCAACTGCCTCAATTTATACCATTAGGGTTCTGTACAAAGAGATGTCTAAGGGTTCTTTTAGCTCTGAATAATGCTCCTGCACCAGTTATTATCTCAAGCCAGTTTCAGAAGACTTTGTAATCTAAAGAGAACTCAGATGAAAAATATTTAATTGGTAAATAACTTTGAGCCAGGAAGACCCAAGTTCAAATATGATCTCAAATACTTATATCTGGGTAAACGCAGGCAAGTAATACTTGTTCCAGTTAAGTGAGGCAGTAGTAAATGGAAACAGAGTTGCCAAACAATGTCCTGGTCTGTATTTTAGTATAAAATCCAGTAGCGAACAAGAAGTGAACTTAGTTTTGAGCTTATATCTCGAATAAACATTGCATAATACTTATGAGAATTAATTTTTTTTTTAAAAAAAGCTGGGTGCAATTATTTCCTGTATCTATTTATCAGTAGTGTTACTTCTGCTTTGTCTATAATAGTGCTAATGGTAAGCTACTAAATACTTTCTTCACTTGTGTGATTCTTGTTCTGCTTCATTTTCCCACAATGAACTTCTGTAGTAATTAGATTGCAATTAAATTGACAATGAGGGACAGCTAGGTCATGCAGTGGATAGAGCACGAGTGCAAGAGTCAGGAGGACCTGAGTTCAAATCTCACTTCAGACACTTGATACTTACTGGATGTGTGACCGTGGGCAAGTCTTTTAACCCCAATTTCCTCATCCTGGGTTATCTCCAGTCATCCTGATGAATATCTGGTCACTGGATTCAGATGGCTCTGGAGGAGGAGCTGGTGACCTGAACAGCCCTTCCTCACTCAAAACAAAAGTCTAGTGCAAGTCATGTCATCATTTCTCTGATGGCATGGTTTTCTTCAGCAACGAAGGACGAATGCACACAAATTGACAACAGATTTGTCTCTGACCTACTGAACTTGGTGTCCTTTGGTCTTCTACTATGTCTGGTATAAACTTCCAAATGTGTCTGGTTGGACCTCATTTCGCTCCTAGGTCAGCTACCCACCATAATCCACATTTGACTTGACCTTGATTAACCTCAAAGCCAGATAAATGCTTGCTTGGTGTCTTCATTATTAGCGTTAGCTACTGCCATTACCTGCAACCACCCACTATGCTCTAGAACAGCTTGATTCCCTGGCTGAAGTCCTGACAGTCGAAAAGCTTGTCTAATCAGTAGTATCAGTATTTAGCTAGTCTAAATAGAGTGGATGTTGGTAGACCCACAATCTGGCCAAAAAAACCCTCTGAGGTAATCAAGAGATCGCAGGGTCCATAAATTTCAAGCATTAATCTAAGTAATAAATATTGGCCAAAAATTAGGATGTTTTTTCATCATCACAGCTTATCACAGCTAGATGCACTAGATGAGTCCCTTAACCTTTCTGTAGCATTTCATGACCACTAAATTGGAAATGACGATACATTCCCTTGTTTCAGGCAAATGTTGAAAAGATTAATGAGATGTATTTACTAAATGTTTTGAACTTGTAAGAAGAAAGGTACTAACGAAATACAAAAACCATCCTAAAAATCCAAATAAACAGGCCAATAAATGAATTTGTCATAAAGGTACCTCAGGCTGAAATGAGACATTTATAAGATGTTAGGTAGAGCAATTACTGGTTATGCTGTCAGATGGAAAAGCTGTTAACTCTCTGAATAAATAAAGTCTTCTTTTTCCCTTCTCCTAAACACCTGTTATAAAACGAGACAATTCCTTACACTTTATAGGTGTTTAAAAAGAATGCTGAAACTGATTCTGACAAGCAGCATGAAAATACTCAACTGGACATCTGTCAATGTAATCATCCATAAATTATATTCAATACACTTAAAAAATTATTCTAGCATGTTATTCTTATGTGGGGAATACGATAACAACCACTGGAGGAAAAAAAACCCAACCTATTCCTTTCAGGTTTCAGTAAAGAAAGTCCATTTCAAGAAATATATCACTAAATGACTGTATTAGGCTTTCTAAGGTATTAATAAAATTCAGAGTGGGAGGAGAAATTTCTGGGTCAGAAGCAATTGTTACTCCATTTGCCTTTTGGGACCTACAGCGTTCTCCTGGGCCACATATCTTCCCCACCCTTCCCTTCTATGCTCTCAATAAATGTTTTTTTGTTTGGCTCTTTATGATCCTCATATGGAATCATAGCATTTCAAAGATCATCTAATTCAAGGCATAACTCACAATTGTTACCCTCTCTGTCCGATTTTAGGCTTCCCCTTACAATTGTTTCTTTTCCTTTGCAAAAGTCTGGAATATGATAGAATCACTAGTTCAGAATTGATTATTGAAAAAAAATTGTGAAGTATTTGAAGTACCAATTTTTTTTTTTGGTGCCCAGCTCCCTCCTTTTGCCTCCAGTCTTTGGAACCCAATGTCTTCATGCTGTCTTCTTGGTTCAGATTTCAATTCAAAATGGCAAGCCAGTTTTCTTTGTTTTTGCTTTCTTTCACTTGTGGATTAAGAAACACCTTGTAAGATTAATGTTAAGCAGGCAGAAATGTTTGGTAAACTTTGAAATATTCCTTGTTTGATCAATCAGCAAAACTTTGTGTTGGGGGATAATTGAAATTTTCATCTGTATGTGTTGAGATTGTATATGATCATACTGCCCTGATTGTTTTGAGACTAGTCTATGGCAGTGAAAGTGAAAGCATATTTCTTTTGCCTCCCTAGAGACCACAGAGATGTCTTGAATTTGGGATGAAGACATGTTCAAAAATGTTACCTCTGCTTTTTTTGTGTGGGTAGAAAATTTTAGGGGGAAGTGTGTACTGAGGGCTTGAGGTATGCCTGGATCTCTTGACATGGAGGCACCCTGCTTCTGGGAGAAAGCATCCTGAATTCTCCTGTCATATGGATATGATTTTCTGCATAGCCAGAATAGGCTGTGTCTTTAAAACTGCTAGATTGAGACAATTTCACTGTCTTTTCCTGAGTGCCCACTTTCCTGCTGCATCCAGAGGGTGAAGATCATGCAGTTGATTATTTCATTCATTCATTCACAGAAAATATTCACAATGTATAGATGTGAGGCTTCTATGTATTGGACTCCCAGATTCTAGTTTTTCCTTGTCTCAAGTAGATCTGACCTTGTCACCTAACAACTTAAGAATTTCCAATGTTTTCTTATGGACTTTAGGGTAAAATACAAACTCTTTTTCTTTACATTTTTGACACATAATCTGGGTTCAAACTACCTTTCTATACTCCCATACTTTCCATACTTCTTCACACATTCTACATTGCATTCAAATAGGTCTACTCATTTTCCTCCAAAACCAGCATTCTGTTTTCCATCAAGTTGAGGTCAGGTTGTGAAAAAAGTGTAAAATCCCAGAAGGAGTTTATATTTAGTCCTAATGGCCATGGGAAGCCCTTAGAACTTTTTGAATAATTTTTTGTCTTTGCTTGAGGAAAATCATTTTGGCAGCTATGTGGAGGGTGAACCAGAGTAAGGAAAGACTTGAGACTGGGAGTCCAATTAGGATGCTATTTTCCTAGTCAGGGAAAGGTGATAAAGCCTTGAATAACGTGCTGGTTATGTGAGTAAAGAGAGAATTAGATGACAGAGAGATATTGGAGGTAGGAAACACCAAGATTTAGCAATTGATTTGAGACATAGAGTGAGGGAGAGTGAGAAGTTGAGGATAATAGCAAGAGTATGAACTTAGGAGATGAGAATTTCTGTTTTTGATAGAAATCAGGAATTTTGGAAGAGGGATGGGTATGAAAAGAAAGATAATTAGTTCTGTTTTGAACATGTCAAGTTTGAGATGTCTCCAGGATATCCAGTCTGAAATGTCTAATAGGATGTATTATAGTGTGTGATGGAATCCAGGCAAGTGTCATTTTTCTTTTTTCTTTTTTTTTTTTTAATTTTTTTATTTAACTTTTAACATTTATTTTCACACAATTTTGGGTTACAAATTTTCTCCCCTTTTCTCCCCTCCCCCCCCCAGACCCAAGCTTTCTAATTGCCCCTGTGACCTATCTGCTCTCTCCTCTATCCTGCCTCCCTGCCCTTGTCTCCATCTTCTCTTTTGTCCTGTAGGGCCAGATAGCTTTCTTGACCCCTTAACCTGTATTTCTTGTTACCCAGTGGTAAGAACATTACATTTGGTCCTAACACTTTGAGTTCCAACTTCTTTAGCTCCCTCCCTCTCCACCCCTTCCCCTTGGAAGATAGGCAGTTCAATATAGGCCATATCTGTTTAGTTTTGCAAATGATTTCCATACTAGTTGAGTTGTATAGGCCTAACTATATTTCCGTCCATCCTATCCTGTCTTCCTTTACTTCTATTTTCTTATGGTCCTTTCCCTCCCCATGAGTGTCGACCTCGTATTGCATTTTCCTCCCCATGCCCTCCCCTCCATCCTCCCCTCCATCCTCCCCCCAACCCTGCTTGTGCCCCTGTCCCCCACTCTCCTGTATTATGAGATAGGTTTTCCTATCAAAATGAATGTGCATTATATTCCTTCCTTTAGTGGAATGTGATGAGAGTAGACCTCATGTTTTTCTCTTGCCTCCCCTCTTTATCTCACTACTAATAGGTCTTTTGCTTGCCTCTTTTATGAGAGATAATTTGCCCCATATAACTTCTCCCTTTCTCTTCCCAATATTTCTCTCTCACTGCTTGATTTCATTTTTTTTTTAAGATATGATCCCATCTTCTTCAATTCACTCTGTACACTCTGTCTCTATGTATATGTGCGTGTGTGCATGTGTGTGTGTGTGTACTCCCACCCTGTACCCAGATACTGAAATGTTTCAAGAGTTACAAATATTGTCTTTCCATGTAGGAATGTAAACAGTTCAACTTTAGTAAGTCCCTTATGACTTCTCTTTGCTGTTCACCTTTTCATGGTTCTTCTTCATTCTTGTGTTAGAAAGTCAAATTTTCTTTCCAGCTCTGGTCTTTTCATCAGGAAAATTTGAAAGTCCTCTATTTCATTGAAAGACGATTTTTTCTCCTGAAGTATTATAGTCAGTTTTGCTGGGTAGGTGATTCTTGGCTTCAGTCCTAGTTCCTTTGACTTCTGGAATATCCTATTCCATTCCCTTCTATCCCTCAATGTAGAGGGTGCCAGGTCTTGTGCTATCCTGATTGTATTTCCACAATACTTGAATTGTTTCTTTCTAGCTGCTTGCAATATTTTCTCTTTCACCTGGGAATTCTGGATTTTGGCCACAATGCTCCTAGGAGTTTCTCTTTTTGGATCTCTTTCGTGCGGTGTTCTGTGGATTCCTTGAATATTTATTTTGCCTTCTGGTTCTAGAATCTCAGGGCAGTTTTCCTTGATAATTTCATGGAAGATGATGTCTAGGCTCTTCTTTTGATCATGGTTTTCAGGTAGTCCCAGAATTTTTACATTGTCTCTCCTGATTCTATTTTCCAGGTCAGTTGTTTTTCCAATAAGATATTTCACATTATCTTCCATTTTTCGAATCTGCGCGGTATGTTCTGAGATATCTGTCTTTCTCATAAAGTCCTTAGCGTCCATCTGTACCATTCCAGATTTGAAAGATCTATTTTCTTCAGTGAGCTTTTGAATCTCCTTTTCCATTTGGTTGATTCTGCTTTTGAAAGCATTCTTCTCCTCATTGGCCCCTTGCACCTCCCTTGCCAGCTGAGTTGGGCTAGTTCTCAAGGTGCCAATTTCTTCAAGATTTTTTTGGTTCTCCTTTAGCAGGGAGCTGATCTGCTTTTCATGCTTCTCCCTCATCCCTCTCATTTCCCTTCCCAGTCTTTCCTCCACCTCTCTAACTTGATTTTCAAAATTCCTCTTGAGCTCTTCCATGGCCCGAGCCCATTGGGTGGGCTGGGACACAGAATCCTCGATTTCTGTGTCTTTGCCTGATGGCAAGCATTGTTCCTCCCCATCAGAAAGGAAGGGAGGAAGTGTCTTTTCTCCACTAAAATACCCTTCAATAGTTTTATTTCTTTTCCCTTTTCTTGGCATTTTTTCCAACCAGTGGCCTGACCTCTGAATGTTCTCCTCACACCCACCTCGCCTCCTGGTCCTCCCAGCCAGCGTTTGGGGACTGAGATTCAAATGCTGCTTCCCGCCCTAGGGTTTTTGGCGGGGGCAGGGCTGCTATTCAGTGTGAGAATTAAGATCAGGTGGTCAGGGGCAGGGCTGCCTCTCTGGCTCAGTTCCCTCAGGGGGTTTATGCATAAACCTTCCACAATGGATCCAGGCTCCCGCCCGTTTGGGGAGCCTCTGTCTGTAGCCGCCTCTCAGCTTCTATCTCCTGGGGGGGCCCGAACCACGGGGGCTCCCCACTCCCCTCTCAACCCGCCAAAGGGACTGTCTCACCTACCCCCGTCAGTCCCCTGTTGGTGGGGGAGCTTGTAACGTCGCTGAAGATCCCGTCTCTGGAGCCTTCTCGGATCTGTACCTCTCGGAGCTGTGGCCGCCGCCACCGCCGCAGGTCCGGGCTGGGCACCGCGTCTGCAGCGAGACGGACCTTTTGTGAGAGGTTTGCAGGTCCCTCTATGGGTGGGGGGACCCGCGTGGCCGCTGGAGATCCCGTCCCCGTAGCCCTCTCGGATCTTTTTCTCACGGTGTCGCTGCCACGGTAGGGCTGCTCTCTGCTCCCCGCCCTGGCGCCCAGTCCACTGTGTGAAGGACCCCCCACGAGAGGTTTGCAGGTCTCTCTGGAACAGAAATCTCCCTCGCTCCAATATTCCGTGGTCTCTGGGTGCAGAATTCGCCCTGGGTTAGTCCCCTCTGCCGTTCTGTGGTTTGTGGGTTCGGAGCTATGTGTATGTACGTCTTTCTACTTCGCCATCTTGGCTCCCAAGTGTCATTTTTCTAAAAACTCAATGGGACATTATTAGATTTTTTTTTTTTACAAAGATAAGGCAAAAAATGATGAAAGCCTTACTATGAATGTGTATGAGTGACTGCCTCCTTTTTCTATTAGCTTCTGAGCTATACTTGTGATCAGCTCACATCTGAAGCTTTATATTGAGCTCTACATACCACATTTTAGAAAGGGTATTGTGAAACTGAAGTCCAGTCAATGGAGGTCAACCAGGATTCTGAACAGACTGCAGGCTATTACATAGATAGGGCAGTGATTTGAAGGAATGGGGATATTTCTCTTAGAAAAAACCCAGGATAAAAGCCAGATGATTATCATCACATGTTTGAAGGAGAATTACAGGGAAGAGGTATTAAATCCATTCTACTTGGCTTCAAAGAACCAAACTAGGCATAGTGGATGGAAGTTGTAAACAGGTAGATTTAGGTTAGAAATATAGAAATTTTTCTATCAACTAAATAAGAACTATCCAAAGTGGAATGGACTACTTTAAAAGATAGTGTTTCTCACCACTGGAGGTCTTTAAACAGAAGTTTGATGACCATTTGTCAGGGATGCTACAGAGAGGATTGCTGTACTAGTGAGATGTAGACTAGGGTATTGTTGAGGTGTTTTCTAACACTGAAATTTTATGAGAATGATTTATTATCATTTCTAAATCTGATTCTTAGTATGCTAGAGTAGTATGTCCAGCATGCTGTTTTGAATGCAATAGACGTATGGTAAATGTTGGTTAAATTGAATGAATGAATGAATGAATGAATGAATGAATTGATGAGGGCAGCAAATTGATATTCTAACCAACCAAAGAAGCTAATGTGCTTCTGTAAACACTCAGTTTACAACAAGTATGTAAGTTAAACACTAAGAAGAATTAAGCCAATAGTTATTTTTAACTTTTCTTTCTTAGAGAATCAAAATTCTTTTGTTAGTTCATTCAAAAAGTATTTATTAAGATGAAAGAGTTGGTTCTAGTCCTCTCACATTTTACTACTTCCATATATCCTTTGGTCCTTTGATACATTAGTCTCCTTGCTGTTCTTCACGTAAGTTACTCCATATCCCTACTCTAAGAATTTCCTTTGTTTGTCCTCCAACCCCATGGAATTATCTCCCTCAGCTCCACCTCCTAGCTTCCCCCAATTCCTTCAAGTTCTGGCTAAAAATCTCACGTTCTTTTAGAAACCTTTCCTGATCCCTCTTAATGCTAGTGCCTTCCTTATATTATTTCTAATTTTTTCTTTTTCTTTTCCCCAATGGCAAAGCTCTCTTACAAATAACCAATGGCCTTTTCTCAATCCTCATTTTCCTTGACTTCTTTGCAATCTTTGACATTGTTGATCACCCTCTGCTCCTTGATATTCTCTTCTCTCTTGGTTTTCAGGATACTACTCCATTCTAGTTTTTTCTCCTGTCTATTAGACTACTCCTTCTCAGTCTCCTTTGATGCATCCACATTCAAGTCAAGTTGTATAAATCCTCAAGGAACCTAATCTATTGAAGGGAGAATAACATTGCATGTATAAATAAATAAATACAAAATATCTAACAGATAGCTACAAAGTAATTTTGGGTAGAGAGGGCACTAACAATTGAGGGCATAAACAGAAAGTCTCACATTGAAGGTGATGCTAGATGGGAACACTAATGGAAGCCAGAGAATCCAAGAGTCATAGGTGAGGAAGGAACGAGTCCAGGTTTAAGGGATAGTCTGGGAAAAGGGAGATAGAACATCATGTCTGGGAAAATATATCAATGAGTAAAAAGCCTAAAAGGGTAGGCTAGAGCTAGATCATTTATAAAATCATAAATTTATAATGGGAAGGGACCTAAAAGGTCATTAGTCTAACAACTCCATTTTACAGAGAAAATATCCGAAGGTCTTGGAGATTAGAATTGTTCATGCTTTGAGAAAGGAGTAGGTGTCCAAGACTGAATTTGAGCACAAGTCCTCTGGTTCTAGTCCAGTGCCCTTTGGGTTTTAAATGCTGAGAAGTAGAATTTATATTTAATCCTAGAGGAAACAAGGAGCCTCAGAGCTTCTTGAGCAGCACAAGGAATGGTCAGACTTGTGCTTCAGGAATATTACTTAGGCAACTTGTGGAGGATAGATTAGACAGGAGAGAGACTCGAGGCATGGAGAACAATTAAGAGGCTTTTGCAATAAGCCATGTGAGAAGGATATGTGTTGAGGACAGGAAGTGAAATGTTAGCTCAGTAACTAGAGAGAAGGGGTAAGAGACAAAAGATATTATGGAAGTAAATTCAACAAAACTTGGCAAGTGATTGGATATTGAGGGGACAGGGAGAAGGGATGGAATCAAAGATGAAATTGCACCTCATTTTGAATTTGGGTGGCTGAGAAGATACAAATGCCCTTGACAGAAATGGAAAAGTGCATAACAAGGATATGTTTAGCAGGGGAGGAATGAATTCTATTGTAGACATGTTGAGTTTAACATCTAGTTTTAAAATGTCCAGTAGGCAACTGGTGACATGGAACTTGGGAATGAAACTAGGGTTGAAGATTTAAATATAGGCATGTCTGTGTAAAGAAGAAAATCATTAAATACTTCATAGAAATAAAGAAAGATGAGGACTTAGGAAAGGACATCAGAACCAGTAATGGAGTGTTTGCTACTAACTTTGGAGAAGGTAGTTCCACCTGCGTGTTGAGGTTGGAAGTTGGATTGTAAGGCACTATTTTTAATTACATAATTTGCATTCTTTCTTCTTAATATTGAATATGGTGATTGATGATAAAAATCTACTGTGGCCAGAGGGTATGCAATTGTAATGCCATCATTCAAGTTTGACTTCTTATCTCTCTTTTCCCTAAGGTTAATCATCACTGAGCACCCACCTGCCATATCTAGTCTCAAGATGATCCTTCCTGGCACATATTAATGTGGCAGGTCCTAGATCATTATAGGATTTTTTAAAAAAACAGTTCCTCTTGGGACAAACCATCCATCAGTCCCTGAGAGAATTCTTCCATTTTTGGAAAATGTAGAATAAAGTAGAAAATACCTCAGAACTTTTAAAAACTTATTACTGAAACATGAATTTATTAACATAAATAGGTAGATATGGCAGTCTGAATTACTAACCTTTTGAAAAGGAAGAAATTCTACTTTTTCTGAACCATGTGTATTGAAATGTACAGGATGGGACATCTTTACAACTATTCCATATATAGGTACTTAGTAAGTCACAACTTGACTAACTGTCTAGTAAATATTTGTTGTTTTGATTTGAATGGTACTCAGTATGTCCACAAACACATACTACAAAAAAACAAACAAACAAACAAACGAACCCAAATAATAACAACTTTTAGTTTATACTTTTATTCCAGGAAGTAATCATTGACTTTAAAGTCAAAAATGAAAACAAATTATTTTATTTTTCAACTGATTCATCGCATTAATTTCTGACTCAAATCAACTGTCAACAATAGTCTTATCTGAAACATTTAGTTTAGAAAGAAAAATTACTTTAAAATGGTATTTGAAAAATGATTTCAAAAGATTTAGGTAAGAATCATAAATCTAGAGAAGGAAGGAAACTTAGAGGTCATATACCTCCTCATTTTACAGATAAGAAAACTGAGGCCAAGAGAGGTTAAGTAACTTACTGAAGCTTTCACAGCTAGTGACAGAGCTGATATTTGAACTCACATGCTATGAGTCAAAGTTTAGAGCTCTTTCCTCTGTAATACAATGGTTAAAATTAATTTTTATCTCAAGATACTCATGATATAGGAGCTCTAAAGATTAGGGAAACATGTAAATAGCATCTTTTTCCTTGAGTCAGGTATTAAACTAAAGTAACTTTCTAGTCATCATTTAATCATCATTTAATACACAAATGCTTTAATTTTTAAGTCCTACAGTAGTGAGAGTGTATCAGCAAGGACTCTAGCATATACAGGAGAGCCTGTTGTACAGGTTTTTAGATCTGCTTTTCTAAAAGGAAAGCAACTTTTAAGGGGTTAACAATCACTTTATTCAAGCATATGTATCATTCACTTAGTTCAGTAGAAAAAGTCAGCACCCTGAACTTCAGAGAAAATATAGAAACCAAGATCAACCAACAGACAGGGCTTCCAACTGTCTGACCATAAGCAATACATACATCACAGATCAACAGACAGATTCAACTGTCTGACCATACATAGTTACCAGAGAGAGAAGCACCAACATCTGGTTTTTCAAAGCCAGGGGCTCTTTAGTGGCTACCCAGAGTCTCATCTGGCCAGACAAATACTTCCAATGATTAAGCCCCCAAACAAAACATTACTTCAGAGTATTTGTACACTTTTCAGAGCCAGAAGGCATCACAACCCTTGAAAATTAGTATCTCATTAGAAATTAACAAAAAGTGTGGGTCTTCCTAGAAAACAAATCTCCCCTAATCAAGCTTTTCTTAATGGGCTGGCCCATCAAGGGGTGGGGAACTCTCTTTAACTCTCTAATTAACATTACAGAGAGTAAAGGGATAACTAGTGGAGAAATTACATATTCCCATGCATGGTCAAGAAATATTTATGTAATATCTTTTCTCTATAGGAAACCTTTTGTGTAGGATTTAGGGAAAGGTGTGGGTAGTTAGTGTACTAGGAGGTGTCTTGAGGCATGGAAGTGACATTAGTATCCAATGAAAGTAATGAAGCTTCCCAAAGTACTCAATAGGAATATTATTTGTAGAGGATGTGATAGTGGGGATTCCTTTCATGGAAGGGGTAGGGATGGATACTGTGGTCCTTTCCAACACTCAGTTTCTGTGATTCTGTAATAAAATATCTGCTTTGGAATATTTTTACTTCATATGTAGTAAATCATATTTAGGATTTTCCTGAAGATGCTGGTAAAGTTTTAATGGATGATAAGATATATATATATATGTGTGTGTGTGTGTGTGTGTGTGTGTGTGTGTGTGTGTGTGTGTGTCTGTGCCTATGTCTGTGTCTGTGTCTGTGTGTCTGTGTGTATTTTAAAGTTAGTAGATTTATAAGGGAAAAAGATTCTAAATACCTGGAAAAAACAAAAGTTTTTAAATTTGTCAAGTAACGTGTCTGAGCAATCAACATTGAGAAAAGATGACTCTGCGTCCAGAAATAAAAAATCTGAGAAAGAAGAAATTTGGTCTTGTCACTTCTGTATCATGTATACATAACATTAATGATAGATGTGATAGAGTGGGTGCTCCTCCCTTTCCAGATGAATTGATGTCCCTCCAGTGGATGAATGCTGGAGGACTGGAAAACATAGCTTCCTACCCCAACCTCCAGTCCAGGTTTCTTTAGACAGGGCTGGTAATTAGCATGAATTATGATAGCCTTAGGTAAGTTGAATAATCCTACCCATTTGCTTAAAACAGATTTTTCAATACTTTGGATATAATTAAGAAGAAACTGAAATGCTTTACTGGCACCTAATCAAGTAAGAGAGTAGCTCTCAGTAGTCTAGTGGTGTTGGTCAGTGACTAATACATTTCCCCAAATTTCTCAGTCTCTTGTTCATTCCTTGTCTATGTCAGGCTGTCTAAATGTGGGTGTCCCCCAAGGCTCTGTCCTAGGTTCTCTTCCCATTTCTCTCAGTACTCTCTAACTTAGTGAGCTCATCAGTTCCTTTTGGTTCAGTTAACATCTCTATGCAGATGATTCCCAAATCTATTATGTCCCGTTCTAATCTTTATATAATAAAGTATAGTCACATATCTTTGACTACTTCTTGAACACTTCACACTAGATAGAAATCCCATAGGCCTTTCAAACTCAATATGTCTAAGACAGAACTCATTATCATTCCTCTTCAAATTACCTCCCTTTCTAATTTTCCTTATCACTACTCTCAGGGCCACTCAGGCTTGAAACCTCTGTGGGATTTTTGAATCCTCACTCTTACTCAACCCACATATGCAATCTGTTGCCAAACTGTGCCATTTTTATCTTCATTAATGTCTTTCATTTCCTTTCATTTCTATTCACAACCCTAAGTTCAAGCCATCATCTCCTCTTGTCTGGACTTACTGCAATAGCCTAACTGGTATTCCCACTCCAATCTAACCTTCATTCCACTACCAAGGCAATTTTCCTAAATTTACAAATGAGAAGTCATCTCTTTAGCTCACCATCACACTACTTGGAAAATATGTATTTGGCCCATGACCTGCATTAATTCTTGCAACACAGGCTCAACTGGGCAACCTTAGTTCTCCCTTTGTCACCTCTCATGCCCCTCCAGGAGCTCCAAAGATTCCCTATTGCTTCTCAGATCAAATATAAACCCCTCTATTTGGTAATTAAAGCTCTTCATAAACTGAGCCCTTCCTACATTTTCAACCTTCTGTGTTTCAGTCTGCCAAAAACCTTCTCTGATCCTTCTGTGCTTTAGGTGGGAGCAAATTAACTAGAAAGTTTTACTGATGTGCTGGGGATGGAAGCTCAATTCCATGTGGACAGTCTCGGGCGGGTAAAGGTGGGAACTTCTAAATCTTAGAGTTCTCACGAGGCCCCCCCAGGAAACGACTGGGAATCGAGGTGAACTGAGCTATCTCGTGTATTTCCGCCTCTTCCCATGAGAAACGTGATGGGAGAGAGCTCTCCCCGCCCTCGAGATTGTTCTGGATCTGGGCACACTATTGTTATCTAACAGCACGGTATTCAGATGCAAACTATGCGGCTGGAGAGCTTAAGTAGGATCAGGAAAGCCTGAAAGCTCTTGGGCGGAGGGGCCACGTGTGTGGACAGAAGGCTCCGCATTTCCTCTTTCTTCTCTCCCCTCCCCCTCTCTCCCCACTTATACTTCTACTTCCAATCTCTTATTGTAAGATCTTTGCCTCCTTGGGAGATCTTTCTCTCTCCCTCCTAAGGAAGAATTCCCCTGCACTTGTAACTAGACCCTGAAATAAAGCTCAACCCTTGTTCGACTCTGGAACGTCCTTTCTCTCATACGAGCATCCGGTTTGGCCAACCGAAGAACTCCGATAGAGGTAAGGGAAGACTCGGGTAGCCCTCAGGCCTCTAGGCCTGGCACTGATGGACTTGGTTGATTTGAAGGAACCCAATCATTTTCTTAAGAGGAATTTTTCAATATTTAAGTCAGAGAATTAGGGAGAAATTGAGGATTTTCACCAACTTTTGAATAAATGGGGAATTGGTTTCAGCATACCAAAGGGTACCCTTTCCCAACTGAAGCTGGGACTATGAGTCATCTAAGTAAGGTTCCCTTCCCTCTTCTATGTATTTGGACTATTCTTGTCATGAGTTACTACCCAAAGGTTATGACTAACATTTATGTAGTACTTTAGAGATAGCCTTCCAACTTTTCTTTAATAAGGCGTTCATGTTTATACAGACACCATATAAAGCATTTGGCCTCTCTTGGTGCTTAATCCTGAACCACATTTTCCAATATTTTTGATCTTCCCTCATGTATTCATTTTATATTAACATGACTGAAGACCAAAAAATACTTGGAATTGGTTGATGGTTCTTATCAATTCTTCATACAGTGGTTTTTTGGGGTTTTTTTGCTTTCTTTGCTTCCATAGCAGATGGTGTTTCATAAAACCTGCAATTATCTCTACAATGGTCCCCTTTCCTATTTTTGTCATAAACACTACAAGCTGAAATGAATCTGTTTCCCATGAAATACAGTCTCTTTCTCATATGATGAAACCAATGCCATCAATTCCTTCATATGCTTTTCTGAGAGGAAAAATGTTCCATTCAGGTGAAATTTTCATTGTGTTTTCTGTTTTCTGTTTTCATTTGCTGTGGAAATGGAATAGTTCCCCATCCAGTAGCAATTCTATTTGTTGATTGTTGGACAAACTCCTAACATTTTGTGTATTGATCAATAAATTTAGGTTTAAAAATGGTCTAAAACTTTGAGATTCTCAGTACATACTGCACATTTTTTCTACCATTTCCCAATCAACAGAATTCCTATCATTTCACAAGTCTGCCATGACCAAAGAGTGAATAATTTAGTGGCTAATCTTCTTGTGAGAAATCTCTTTGCACTTAGCAAGGTTAGGCCTTGGACTTAGATTTGTTCTTGTGTTTGTTTTTGCTAGTACTATGCTCAAAGTCTTTCCAGCTTCTTACAAATTTGAAGAGCTTATTATACAACGGCATAACCTTTGAGGGCTCACTGTCATAATGATAAAGCATCAGCATAAGACTTTATTGATAGTTCTTTATCTGAAGAGTCAGTATGACATAGGAAGACCTAGTTTCACATATATTCATGTGACTATAGGTAAGTCACTTTCAGGGCCCCAGGCACCTTTTTATGATAATAAATAACAGGCAGGTTGTTTAACCACATTGGTGGAAGCTATTCCACTTACGTTTCTTACATTCATGCCATCACAAGACTACCATTCCCTTCCATCAACACTTTTAGTATTTATCTCACAGAGTTGTCAGGAAAATATTTTGTCAACCTGAAATCGCTTATGTAAATACAGATACTTACATAGAATAAAAACAGTATAAATATAAGTGCATAAATGTATGCATGATTTAAAAACCCTCAGTTTTATTGCTGATTCCCTAGGATTTTCTAATGAAACCATCATATCAATAGCAAATAGAGATAATTTTGTCTTCTCTTTGCCTTTCTTCCTTAATTTCTTTGTCTTATTGTATGCTATGCAGCTAGAACAGAGACTTTTCTTTATTATGGAATGTCTACATTGTACAAGTTGAGAACTTTGCTGCATTCCATATAGATTCACAAGGACTAAGTTTATTGGCCCACCCTGTTTTAAGATATTGCACTTGAAGAAAAAAATATAATTACTAAGAATATTTGATCAATGTATTTGGAGTAAAAAGAAGCATGGTTGATTCTGGTTAGGTCATCCCTTTCTTTGCTTCATTGTATATAACATGTTCTTTAGGGCTAATGGCTGATCTCCCTACGTTGTTATTCCCAAGTTTACCTGTGCCTGCACTCAATAAACATTATACTGGCTCAATCCTCATCCAAGAAGAAATTCCTTTTGCTAAGACCCAGCTATTACCTGATCACTTTGATCTTAACCCTTAGTACAGCAAATTAGTTTAACTATCAGAAAATAGACAGTAATAGCAGGCACAGATATTATAAACTGCAACAGAAACAATCCATTTCTCATACTCACCTTGCAGTATGAATGTTCTTTTCCACCCCCATCAGCTGCAATATGATCTCTCCCCCTTTCCCATGTCATTTCCATGCTGTGGGAAGACAAATCAGTCAGTTCCACCACCTTGTCACAAATCAGTAAACAGTGGGAAGGAAAAACCAGGCAGCTGCTCATGGGGATGGCTTAGCTATCTGCAGATGTAGTTTGGGTTATTGTGCTTGCTCTGCAAGCTACAGATAGTTGTGGGACTTTTGTCCACTCTATTTGCTGGCTTCCCATATTTACTGGTCACTCTGACTCTTCAGGATGAGAAGGAAGGTCTTCAGGAAAGAAGCCTTGGAAAAAAAAGGACATAATCATATGCTTAAAGATAATACCTAGGTTTTATGCAGGTCAGATAGTGGAGGAGGTGGGTGGACAGAAGGGTCATATTTATGGTATGTCATCATGAAATTTGAGTATATATTTTCCAACTTGTTTATAAGTTCCTTTATGGCAGACTATTATTTCATTTTGGATTTATCTTGTACCTAGTAGTACTTTTATACACAGTAGATGCATGATGTACATAATAATATATAATGCATAATGTATGTTTATTATTGTTCTCATCGTATAGCATTCAATAGTTACAATGCATGTATTCAATAGTTACAATAGCTACAAATTATCACTCCTGTTAAGTAAAGTAGGTATCATTTTTTTTGGTGATTTTACAAGTATATTTAGTGAGACTTAAAGAGATTGAATGTCTTGCCCAGGGTCATGTGAATAACAAATAGTATAAGTAAGATTTTGTATCAGTAAGCACCCTGATACATCCAGGATAGCCTGCTATCACAGGTTCTTTGACTTGCTTTTCTGAAAGGAAAGGTAGCTTTTGAGGGGTCAACAATCACTTTAATCAAGGACATGTATGTTCACTAAGCACACTTAGTTCAGGGGGGAAAGTCAGCAACCTGAACTTCAGAGATAATATAGAGAAATCAAAGATCAACAGACAGGCTTCCAACTGTCTAACATACATCACAGATCAACAGCTAAATGTCTGACCCTACATACATAGTTACAAGAGAGGGAAGCACCAACATCTGGGGGGGGGGGGGGGTGCTCCTTAGCAGCTTCCCAGAGTCTCTTCTGGTCAAACAAAACACTTCCAGTCAGTAAGTCCCAAAGTAAAACCTTCTCCTCAGAGTCTTTATACACTTTTTAGAGCCAGAGGGTGTCACAACCTTTGAGAACCAGTGCCTCATTAACAAAAGTTGTGGCCTTCCTACAAATCTTCCCAGGCCCATTAATGGGTGGGGAAGATCTTCTTTAATCATGTTATTCAATCAGAGGCACTTGATTATACTAAAACAAAACCAGCAAAAGTTATTGCTTTGCTTGTTACAGATTTGAACCCAGGTACTTAGACTCCAAGTCCAGAATTTGTTTCACACAGACACATAGACACACACACACACACACACACACACACACACACACACACACACACACACACACACACACACACACACACCCCTAAGTGTTTTCTTATTTCTCTCACCACCACTTTTCGTTAGCCATCTTCAAGTCTTATATGCCCTCCTTCCTGATTCCTGCTTTCTATTTCTAGCAGTGGGAACAGTCATCCAATTAATATAATTATTAACACAATTAAATGATATGTCTATCAATTGTCCTGTGGTTATGCTCACCATTACTGTAACTTTCCAGTCCAAAATATTCCTACTGGCCACCACTCCCATATATGTGTAGTTTTTACTTATCAGAACGTAATCTCCTTGAGGACAGGGGCTGCCTTTTTTTTTTTTAAGTTGTATATTTAAGTGCTTAATATATACTTTTTATTCATTTAATTCTCTCCTCTATGATTATTATCACATGTACTTTCAATGCTTCTGGTAAAAAATTTGCAAAAAATAATGAAGAAACCCAGGATATTATGCCATACTAAAAACATTTCCATGATACATGAAAGTATCCCAGAGAACTGGAAGGGATTCAATGGAATAGTAAATGAGGATAGAGAGTAAATCTAGCTGGTGTCTCACCCATTTTTTTTTTCAAATAACCATGTCTTGTTTTACTGCTAACAGGCTGGATGATGATTAATATAATCTTCATGTCACACATTCTATTTGGCCACATACCTTAAGGAAAACACTAGTTGGTAGCTAATTTTCCCTGTTACTTGAACTTCAAAGGCATCATGTTGATTAATGGGATGTTGATCATTTTCAATTCTTTTTTAGTGGAAGGATAACATATATACTTGTTGCCTGCTTTCTAAAGTTGGCACATTTTTCAGTGAGGATAAAAAAACTCCTTAGTGTGGCATTTAAGGCTCTTTGTCTTCTGGATTCAACCCATCTTCCCAGACTTACTTCACATTTCACCCATTTGTACATTCTACATTTCAGCCAAACTGGCTTAACTTGATTTTCCCTGAATGTGACACTCCTTGATGTCTTTGTACAGGCTGTCTCCCATGCTTGGAATGAACTTCTGACTTATCTTCACTTCTTAAAGATCTTCCTTGAAGGGCTGAGCTCAGGTATCACCTGCTGTGTTAAACCTTTCCTGTTTCCTATACCTGTTAGATCTCTCTCTCTTCATTTGTATTTACCTCTCTGTGTATGTTTAGCTCTGTTTTTAACTTTTAAGTTTCAGACTAATTATAATTTTTTTATCTCAACAAAACTATTAACTAGTAGAGAACAAAAAGGAAAATAATTGAAATAATAGCAACACCGATTTTGACAGATGTAAAAAAATTGCAAAGAAAAATTTGGAAAGATTGAGAATAAATGTGGATAGCTAAGGTGACTAGCTAAGGTATTCTTTCAGTTATTTTAAAATGGCAACAATCATTTTCTCTTTCACCTTTTGTGTGTGTGTGTTGTTTAGGATTACTGGGAAAGTGAGTATGGGATATTGATGAAGTTTAGAGTTAGTAAGCTGGTTCAGGTGTGAAAGAATTCACTTAGAACTTCTCTGTAGCCACTGGGAGTTTTTTATTTTGTGTGAAAAAGCATCACAGTTCTCCTTAGCAAGAAAGCTGATATTTGGGGGAGTTATGCTTATATAGAGGTTTCAGAATGGTGATGCAGTTTTCAAGGTGTGTATGGAGGTTAAAGATTAAAGACAGGACAGGATAACATAGGACAAGGGAGACAAAGGGAATTCTTTATGGTTTAAGGATTTAAGAACTGAGCAGGAGGACATAGGTTAAAAATTAAAGAATGGGGAAACACAGAATAAGGGACACAAAAGCAATTCTTTAGGTACAGGTTCAAGATAAGCAGGGAAGACCATTAGGGCACCTACAGGTTACAGAATAAACTAAGGGCCTCACAAAGTACTGGAAAAGCAACCCTTACTATTATTTTTAACCCTAAGGGCATGGTTGGTATTCACATCATTTCCCTATTCACCCACTAGGCAGGAGAAATCTTTCTGAAAATGGGCCAAGGACATTGTCTTCTTTGATCACTTTTCTGGCTGGTCACATCCTGGTCTTATCTCCTATCTCAAATCCTGCTTGCTCCAACTGCCTCAAGCACTCTTTTCTACCTCATCAAAATCGTTGAAATCTTGCAATGATCTGAAAATAATGCTGCAAAAACACACCAAATTATAATTTCCTTTTTTTAAAATTTTGCTTTACGAAATATAAAGTATATGATCAAAAGGACAGTATTGAACAGCATTGAAGTATTGAACAGTAAGGGATAGGGCAGGTCAACACAAAGATACTTTGGCAGAATTATGCAGGAATTCTGAATCTTCTTGCACTGTCCTTAGCTTGAGAGATCTATGTTTGTTGTTTTGTTCTTTTTTTTAAATAGAAATAGACTTGAGAAAATTGTCCTCAGTAGCAGTCAACTAACTAGCAAAGGTCACACTGAGAAGGAACTGTATAACAGTAAGCACTCTGACATCCATAGGGGTATCTGCTATCACAGGTTCTTTGATCTGCTTTTCTAAAAGGACAAGCAACTTTTAAACAGTTAACAATCACTTTAATCAAACACATATGTCATTCACTTAATTCAGGGGGAAAAAGTCAGCACCCTGAACTTCAGAAAAAATACAAAGAAACGTAAATAAACAGACGGAGCTTCCAAAACTGTTAGACATAAGCAGCACATATAAATCAACAGATAGGTCCAACTGTCTGACCATAGTTATCAGGGAGAGGAGATGCCAACATCTGGGTTTTCAAAGCTGGGTGGCTGTTTGGCAGCTTCCCAGAGTTTCATCTGGCCAAACAAAACACATCCAGTCAGTAAACCCCAGAGTAAAACCTCACCTCCAAGTCTTTATACATTTTTCAGAGTCTGAAGGCATGACGTTCTGACCCAGTGCCTCAAAAGAAAAACAAAACAAAACAAAAGGTACTTGGGACTTTCCTACAAACAACCCCCCTAATCAAGCTTCCCTCAATGGGTAGGTACATCAATGGGTGGGAAGATCTTCTTTGATCACATTATTCAATCAGAGGCACTTTTAGTAAAACAAAAACAGCAAAAGATCCTACTTTGCTTGCCCTTACAAGCCATCAGATAAATGGGAGGAAAACCTGGAAAAAATGTTGTGAAAACCTAGAAAAGACTTGGTATCTATCTAGATAGGTCATAGACAATGTCAAATGCTGCAGTGGGTCAGGATTGAGCAAAGCCCAGTTAGCTTGGCAATTTATCACTGGTAGCTTAGGAGAGATCAGTTTCAACTGAATGATGATATTGGAAGCCAAACCGCAGAGGTTTTCAAAGAGAGTGAAAGGAGAGGAAGTGGCGTCACTGCTTGAAAATAGCTTTCTCAAGGAATTTAACCGCAAAAGGAAGATATAGGATGGTACCTTGTGGGGATGGTTAAATCAAACAAAGATCAGATAAACTTGAATTAGGTCAATGCCTCAGTTAGAGTCATAGCAATTGTTTGGAATTGTATGCTTTGTTTTGAAGTACACATTTTTGTTGTTGTTGTTCAGTCATGTCTTATTCTTCACGATCATATTTGAAGTTGTCCTGACAAAGATACTGGAGTGGTTTGCCATTTCTTTCCAAATGGGGAAACTGAGGCAAACAGGGACTTGTACAGGTTACAGAACTAGTAAGTGTCTGAGAATGAATTTGAAGTCAGGTCTTCCTGTTTCCAGATCCAAGTGCCCTATCCACTGTGTCCCCAAGTGGCCCTGTGAAAAACCTCTTAATGAACTGGTAAAATTTATTTTCTTCAAAATGAATAAAAGGTCAAATTCTGATTACTCCATGTTTCAAATAACTAAAGGAGATTTGAAATACTGCTTTTGAGGGTATATACATAAGTTCATAGACTTTTAAAATTATCAGGATAAAAAAAGTATCAATGGAATCTCTGTATGCAAAATGCTACCTTGTTTGTTGACACCAAATAATGTGACATTTGTGATGCCTCTGTGAAATTTTCAACCAGTTGCCTCTTACAAGGTTTGCTTTAGTAGTTTGACCCTACAGTGAGGGTGCACAACACTACATAAAACAATATTTTATTTTTAGAGACTCAAGATACCTCATAGATAATCCAGCTCTTCTCCATTTCTCAGGTCTAAAAAAAGTTGCATTTTCCCCAGATCACACAGCTAGCTAGTTAATGTGAGAGTTTAGGTCTTCTGCTTTCAATCCCATGCTCTTTTAGCTTTTCTCTGGAGAAAATTAGGTCTTTCATATTTTGATTAAAACAAAACAAAACATACAAAACCCACCTTTCATTTAGAATCTATGAACTTTTCACAAAAAGCTGAGAAAGAACCTATGATTGTTAGGTGCGAAGAACCAGGCTCACATCAGCAGTTAGATAACATGTTAAGAATTTCTGTTTATAGTACAAAGTACTAAATATTTTCAATTCTAATACATAATTAACATAGTAATTATGTGGAATTGATGGATATTGAATAAATTTTATGATTCTAAATATCAATTAATTAAAGAATACAGATACAATTTTTTTCCTACTTAGACTAATACATTCTTTATAATTACCTCAAAATTTTACAGTTTTTATAGTAGATTATCTAGAAATGTATCACAAAAAGGAATATTACTTTTGAGCTGTTCTAAAGGTCTGAGCTGAGGAAACATGGGTTCAGAACCTTACTGAATCATCTCAGAAAAGCCATTTAGTTCTCCTCAGAGTGTCCTTTATTGGGCTGCACAGAACACTCATGTCATTTTCAGAGTGTTTTATAATTCTTGATGTAAACACTTAACTATGACCTTTTAGAAAACGTCTTGATTTTAATCCAATTTTAAAGAATCACATTAAAATGAGCTAAAAGGACATTTGCTACTTCGATAGGAGACTCAGGGTAAAGAATGTCCTAGAAACTGAAGCAAACAACAGAAAAAGCTCTGCACCAATATTTCTTACCTGTGTGAGAAGCAGAGTTCTCTGTTGTGGTGACTGGATTTCCCCAACTATAAAACCTGAACTTTAAATGTGACTTCCTAATAGTAGATAATACCATGTAGATGTATATGAATACATAAATATAAATATGAATATATACCTACACACACGCACATAGAGACTGAAGAAAATACATGAGAAAAAAATCAAGACACTCATCACAGTAGATTATACAGTTACACCAGGCTAAGATTAGGATTAACAGGGGACTAACCTATTCTTTCCCTATTTCAGATACGCATCTTCCAAATCCTTAGCATTGTGACTAACGCATTAGCACTTGAACTTTACAGCATTCCCAAGAAGATAACACTCCAAATCACTTTATTCCCCAGATTAGCAACTTTCACGTTAGCAATATCAGCAACTTTCAGCTAACCTTCAGTCATTTAGTACTGAATAATGTTTGGAAACCAGAGAATGGCTTATATACTCTGTAGTTCTACTTTTCAGGACAATTTAGTAATTGGTGTTGTGCAATAGGGAGTTTGAGGATAGAGTCCAGGGGACTGATTTGGAGACACAAACTTTGGAGCTGGTTCTTCTCCAGGCAAAGTACTGTTATTGTTGAGTTTGGTATTTTCTTGGCAAAGATACTGGAGTGGTTTGATATCTCCTTCTCTAGCTCGTTTTACAGATGAGGAAATTGAGGCAAACAGGGTTAAGTGATTTGTCCAAGGTCACACAACTAGTAAATGTCTGAGACCAAATTTGAGCTCAGGTCTTCCTGACTCCAACGTTGGCACTCCTTTCTCTAATACTCCATTAGTAGGTGGTGGTAGTAGAAAAGGCAGTTAGATGGTACAGTGGATAAAGTGCTGGGCCTGGGGTCAGGAAGACCTGAGTTCAAATCTAACCTCATATACATTTTTAGCTGTGGAATTCTGGGAAAGTCACCTAAATTTTTCTTTACCTTACTTTCCTCAACTGCAAGATGGAGATAATAGCAGTACTTGCCTCACAGGGTGGTTATGAAGATAAAATGAGATAATAATTGTAAAGCACTTAGTGTAGTACTTGGCGCATAGTAAGTACTATGTCAAGTTTTATTTCCTTTGCTTCTTAAGGTTGCCTTTGCGGAAAAAGCTTTGGAAATTGCAAATGGTTATAAAAGTGTGAGCTCCATCGTTATAATTGTCATCTATTTACAACTGGGATAGGTATCATTATATCTGGGAATCCATTTAAATCCAAATGTAGCTCAACTTTCTTACATTCTCAACCTTAACTTCTGCTGTCACTTCCATTATTGTCTTATGTTGCTTTTAAGGCATGTCTAACAGCAACAAATGACCTGTGTCTTTAAAAAAAAATAGATTGGTCTTTATTCCATTAATAAAGTTACTTGTTTGGGTAACAGTTTCATCAAGCTTCATTAACAGAGTTTTATTTGACAAATGATTGCAAGAGGCTGTGAATTAGATGATGCCAATTAAATGGAATCATTCACAAGCAGCAGGACAGCTTAAAAATAATTGTTAAAATAAATTAGTGCAAAATTGTGTGCCTCAGAGTCATCATTTCTGTTATTTTCCCCAGAGGAGCTGGAATGCCCATGCTTTTCCTCTTTCCTTCCCCCTCTCGCCCCCATCTCAATGTCCCAAGCAGAGATGATCATCCTGGAAAGTTCATTGTTTCACTTCAATGTAACAAACATTTATTAGCTGTCTCCTGTTTGCAAAGCACTAAGGATGCCCAGAGGAAATAAGGCACAGTCCTTGAGTCCTTGAGCTCACAATGAAGCATGTGTGGGGATGTAGATGTAATATGTATACACAAATAACTTGGAAAAGAGCTAGAAAATTATTGGGGACAGCTAAGTAGCGCAGTGGAGAGGGTGCTAGGCCTGGAGTCAGGAAGACTTGAGTTCACATCTGGTCTAAGACACTTACTGACAGTGTGACGCTGGGCAAATCACCTAACCCTGTTTCCCTCAGTTTCCCCATCCATAAAATGAGCTGGAGAAGGAAATAGCAAACCATTCCAGTATTCTTGACAAGAAAACCACAAAAGGGGTCACAAAGAATTGGACATGACTGAAAATGACTAAATAGCAATAAAAGAAAATGATTAAATACATTTGAGAAGTCTGAATGGCATGGAGAGATTCAGGGAGAGAGGAATGCCATAACTGAGAGAATCAGGGAAGGCTTCATGGGTGGGATAGATCCTGAGGGAAATAAAGGCCTTTGAGGGAAATAAATATTTCAACAGGCATACACCTGAGGGAAAATAGATGGTGTGTAATGTGATAGTATGTAACAAAGCCATAAGGATAGAAAAGAAGTTTCTGGGAATGATGAATGACTTGTAGTTCAGTTTAGTTGGAAAATATAATGTGAGGAAGGAGGTAGACTGGACAGCTCTGTTGGGGACAGATTAAAGAGAGCCTTGAACCATAGAATCTTAAAACTGGAGAGGATTTCAAGTCATTTTGTTGAAACCATAACTGAATAATAAATGTCTTTAAAACATACCCCCTGAGTAGTCATCTTGCCTTGACTTATTGCATATATTGTAGCTGTCTTCAAAGATCTGAAAGGGTGTCACATACAAAAGTGATTAGTCTACTGCTACTTTACCAAAGAGGGTAGAATTAATGAATCAATCAACAAGTCATATGAAAAAATGCTCAAAATCATTATTGATTAGAGAATGCAAATTAAAACAACCTTGAGACATCATCATATAGTTACCAGATTGGCATAAATGATTGAAGGGGACAGCAAGAAATATTGGAGGCGATGTGGAAAAATTGGGACACTGATTCATAGTTGGTAGAATTGTGAACTGATGTAACCATTTTGGAGAACAATCTGGTATTATGTCCAAAGACTTATTAAATTGTCTATATCCTTTGACCCAGCAATAACACTACTAGGTCTATTTCCAAAGATAATTAGGGGAAAAGGAAAAGAATCTATGTTCTAAAATGTTTGCAGCAGCTCTTTTTGTGGTGGCAAAGAACTGGAAATTTAAGGGATGCCTGTTAATTGAGGAATGATTGAACAAGTTGTGGTATATGATTGTAATGCAATACTACTGTGCAGTAAGAAATGATGAGCTCAAGGATCTTAGAAAAATCATGGAAAGACTTGCATGAAATAACCAAGAGCAAAATGAACAGAACCAAGGGAAAATTACATATGGTAATAACAATATTGTTTTAAGAACAGTTTTTAAGTGAAAAAGTCATTTTGACTATTATAAATACCCAATTTAACTACAAGGGTCCTATGAAAAAAGATGCTATCTGCATCTAGAGAAAGAACTGATAAATAGAAATATGTATAAAATCATGTTACATATATATGTATGTATGTATACACACATTTGTGTCTAATAATTAGGCTGTTTAATGGGAAGCAAAGTAGGATTTTTTTGCTGTTTCTCTGGATTGAATTTTAGCCAATCAAGTGCCTTTGATTGAATGCCTTTTATGGAATCAATCAAGAGTCTTGTATTGGAAACTATGTGTATATATATATATATATATATATATATATATATATATATATATATAGAGAGAGAGAGAGAGAGAGAGAGAGAGAGAGAGAGAGAGAGAGAGAGAGAGAGAGAGAGAGAGAGAGAGAGCATTGCTTGGAGAAAGCAACAGAGCTGAGAGAAGAACTTGCTTGTGGGGAGGCCTAACAGAAAGAATATTTGTGATGTTTGTGCTCTATCTGTTGATCTGTGTCGATTTCTCAGACAGAGGTCTTTATGAGTGAATTGAGATGATGGTGCTGGTAATATGGATAAATATTTTTATAGCCCTGTTAATCTTTGTTTTCCTAGAAATAGAAGCTGCAAGCAGGAGCCCCTGGAGCTTTTTGTCAGGCAGAAGCAGGAAGAATTTGGAGTAGAACAGTCCCTGTGTGCTGAGACAAGGAGCAGGAGCAGAGAGCTGCCTGAATGTGAACCCAGGCAAGAGCCGGGTGTGGCAGGCCCATGGAAGAGAAACTGTGGGGTTTGGAAGTCAGCCTCAAGTCAAGATGAGAGAAGACTTGCCCACTCTGTACTGATTAGAGCGATTGCTCTTACAGTGACGTAGGGGAGGATGGTGTGGTATTTTCTGCTGCCCCTTAAGGATGTGTTCTGCTGTAGAAGAGCCTTGGGACCCCTTGACTTTGGGGATGCGATGACATATGCTATGCATCATACCACACACTGAGTGTTATGAGATATATATATGTATTAGATGATATGTTTTGATTAAGGATGTTTCTATGAATGTTATGCTTTACTTTATTGAAAAATGTTTAGTTTATTGCTGAATAAATACAGAGTTCATTATAATATGCAATTAGACCCTTAAAATCATTCACAGCAGCAGTCCTCAGGTGTGTGCTGTGATGGGCAGTACAGGGTAGAGGAGGGAGGGAAGAAAAAAGAGAAAAGGAAAACAAGAAATTTACATGATAACTTTACTGTATATTTCAATGGAATAGCAAGTTATACATAATAGATTTGCAGTTTCATGTGCAATCATCTTTTTTTTTTTTTATTAAACTTTTAACATTTATTTTCACACAATTTTGGGTTACAAATTTTCTCCCCTTTTTTCCCCTCGCCCCCCCCCAGACCCAAGCTTTCTAATTGCCCCTGTGACCTATCTGCTCTCTCCTCTATCCTCCCTCCCTGCCCTTGTCTCCGTCTTCTCTTTTGTCCTGTAGGGCTGGATAGCTTTCTTGACCCCTTAACCTGTATTTCTTGTTACCCAGTGGTAAGAACATTACATTTGGTCCTAACACTTTGAGTTCCAACTTCTTTAGCTCCCTCCCTCTCTACCCCTTCCCCTTGGAAGACAGGCAGTTCAATATAGGCCATATCTGTTTAGTTTTGCAAATGATTTCCATACTAGTTCTGTTGTATAGGACTAACTATATTTCCCTCCATCCTGTCCTGTTCCCCATTACTTCTATTTTCTTATGGTCCTTTCCCTCCCCATAAGTGTCGACCTCGTATTGCATTCTCCTCCCCATGCCCTCCCCTCTATCCTCCCCCCCATCCTGCTTGTGCCCCTGTCCCCCACTCTCCTGTATTATGAGATAGGTTTTCCTATCAAAATGAGTGTGCATTATATTCTTTCCTTTAGTGGAATGTGATGAGAGTAGACCTCATGTTTTTCTCTTGCCTCCCCTCTTTATCCCACCACTAATAAGTCTTTTGCTTGCCTCTTTTATGAGAGATAATTTGCCCCATATAACTTCTCCCTTTCTCCTCCCAATATTTCTCTCTCACTGCTTGATTTCGTTTTTTTTTTTTTTTTTAGTATATGATCCCATCCTCTTCAATTCACTCTGTGCACTCTGTCTCTATGTATGTGTACGTGTGTGCATGTGTGTGTGTGTGTACTCCCACCCAGTGCCCAGATACTGAAATGTTTCAAGAGTTATAACTATTGTCTTTCCATGTAGGAATGTAAACAGTTCAACTTTAGTAAGTCCCTTATGATTTCTCTTTGCTGTTCGCCTTTTCATGGTTCTCTTCATTCTTGTGTTAGAAAGTCAAATTTTCTTTCCAGCTCTGGTCTTTTCATCAGGAAAATTTGAAAGTCTTCTATTTCATTGAAAGACCATTTTTTCTCCTGAAGTATTATAGTCAGTTTTGCTGGGTAGGTGATTCTTGGCTTCAGTCCTAGTTCCTTTGACTTCTGGAATATCCTATTCCATTCCCTTCTATCCCTCAATGTAGAAGGTGCCAGGTCTTGTACTATCCTGATTGTATTTCCACAATACTTGAATTGTTTCTTTCTAGCTGCTTGCAATATTTTCTCTTTCACCTGGGAATTCTGGAATTTGGCCACAATGCTCCTAGGAGTTTCTCTTTTTGGATCTCTTTCGTGCGGTGTTCTGTGGATTCCTTGAATATTTATTTTGCCTTCTGGTTCTAGAATCTCAGGGCAGTTTTCCTTGATAATTTCATGGAAGATGATGTCTAGGCTCTTCTTTTGATCATGGTTTTCAGGTAGTCCCAGAATTTTTACATTGTGTCTCCTGATTCTATTTTCCAGGTCAGTTGTTTTTCCAATAAGATATTTCACATTATCTTCCATTTTTCGAATCTGCGCGGTATGTTCTGAGATATCTGTCTTTCTCATAAAGTCCTTAGCGTCCATCTGTACCATTCCAGATTTGAAAGATCTATTTTCTTCAGTGAGCTTTTGAATCTCCTTTTCCATTTGGTTGATTCTGCTTTTGAAAGCATTCTTCTCCTCATTGGCCCCTTGCACCTCCCTTGCCAGCTGAGTTAGGCTAGTTCTCAAGGTGCCAATTTCTTCAAGATTTTTTTGGTTCTCCTTTAGCAGGGAGCTGATCTGCTTTTCATGCTTCTCCCTCATCCCTCTCATTTCCCTTCCCAGTCTTTCCTCCACCTCTCTAACTTGATTTTCAAAATTCCTCTTGAGCTCTTCCATGGCCCGAGCCCATTGGGTGGGCTGGGACACAGAATCCTCGATTTCTATGTCTTTGCCTGATGGCAAGCCTTGTTCCTCCCCATCAGTAAGGAAGGGAGGAAGTGTTTTTTCTCCGATAAAGTACCCTTCAATAGTTTTATTTCTTTTCCCTTTTCTTGGCATTTTCTCCACCTAGTGGCCTGACCTCTGAATGTTCTCCTCACACCCACCTCACCTCCTGGTCCTCCCAGCCAGCGTTTGGGGACTGAGATTCAAATGCTGCTTCCCGCCTTAGGATTTTTGGCGGGGTCAGGGCTGTTATTCAGTGTTAAATTAGGCTCAGGTGCTGAGGTCATGGGCAGGGCCGCCTCTCTGGCTCAATTCCCTCAGGGGGTTTATGCACAGACCTTCCACAATGGATCCAGGCTCCCGCTTGCTTGGGGAGCCCCCATCCACAGCCGCCTCTCAGCCTCCACCTCACAGGGGGGCCCAAGCCTTGGGGGCACCTCACTCCCCTCTCAACCCGCCAAAGAGACTCTCTCACCTACCCCCGTCAGTCACCTGTTGGTGGGGGGGCCCATGCTGCCGCTGAAGATCCCGCCTCCGGAGCCCTTTCAGATCTGTGCCTCTCGGAACCGTGGCCGCCGCCGCAGCCGCAGGTCCGGGCTGGGCACCGCGTCTGCAGCGCGACGAACCTTTTGCGAGAGGTTTGCTGGTCCCTCTGTGGGTGGGGGGACCCGCGTGGCCGCTGGAGATCCCGTCCCGTAGCCCTCTCGGATCTTTTTCTCACGGTGTCGCTGCTGCGGTATGGTTGCTCTCTGCTACCTGCCCTGGCGCCCAGTCCACGGCACGAAGGATCCCCCGTGAGAGGTTTGCAGGTCTCTCCAGAACAGAAATCTCCCTCGCTCCAATATTCCGTGGTCTCTGGGTGCAGAATTCGCCCTGGGTTAGTCCCCTCTGCCGTTCTGTGGTTTGTGGGTTCAGAGCTATGTGTATGTGCGTCTTTCTACTTTGCCATCTTGGCTCCGCCCCCCCTTAGCCAGGCAATCATCTTTTTAAAGAAACTATTCTGTGTTATGGAAATGCTTGTTTTATTCCATAAATTAAAAATAAATAAAAATTTAAAAAATAAAATAAACAGCCATTTATTAAATATCTACTAAGTGCCAGGCACTGTACTAATCACTGAAAGTACAAAAAAGGCAAAAACACAGGTCCTACCCTCAAGGGGCTCATATTCTAAAGGGGAAGACAATAAGCAAATAACTATGTCAATCCAAGTTATAGACAGTGTAAATAGAAGGTAACCTCAGAGAGAAGGCACTGGCAGTTGGAGTAGAAAAACCCACTTACAGAATGGCAAATTTAAACTGTCTTAAAGGAAGCCAGGAAGCAAAGCACAGAAAGGAGAGCATCCCTTGACCGGAAACAATGAGTGGAAGTTATAAAAAAGCATATAGGCTTAAAACTTTTCTAACCATTAAACCTATCTGAAAATGAAATGGACTATTTCAGGAGGAGCAGTGTACCCTACCCATCTCACTCTCACCCCAGCTCATTGCAGATCTTCAAGCAAATGCTGAACAACCACTTGTTGTCAGGCATTTTCTAGAAAAGATTCTCGTTCAGATGCAGTTTGAGTTGGGTGGCCTTTAAGGTCATTTCTATTTCTAAGATTCTGTGTATCATGAGAGCACAATGTGCTCAAATCCAGAGTAGGGTATAAAGAAGAGGGGATGGCCAACAGAGGCAAATATAACAGAGTTTGTTGGAGAGGATGAAAACTAAAAAAAGGACACTGTTAAGGTGCTCATTAGTTACTTTGAGAAAAGCAATATCTGTAGGTAAGTATTAAAACAAGGTTGAAAGGAAGTGGGTGGTAAGGAAATTGAAGCAGTGAATGTCATTTGAACCTTCTAGAAGATTAGCAGTGAAGGGCAAGAGAAACATATAAAATGAATATATTAAGTGAGCAAGATAAAGGAAAAGCCTATAGGTAAAGGGGAGAAGCCAGTAAAGAGGGAAAGAAAGATATATTACAGATGAAAGAGAAAAGAAATTACTGAAGAATCAAAGTCATGGAAGAGAAAGGACAGGAGGGAATTGGAGGCTCATGTGGCAGAGACAAGGGACTTCTAACAAAGAAGAGGATGACTTCTTTTCTTCATTGAGACTCAGTGGGGAGGAGGTAACAGGTAGAGTTTGTAAGTTGTGGAAGTAGAGTTAAGTAATCTTTTAAAAAGCAGGAGACAAGATCATATGCTGTGGAGAGGAGGAATAGAATTGGAAGTTTGAGGATGTTGGAGGTTTGGAATAGAAGGGGAGCCATGACATTTTCTGGGAGACATTAGGCAACCTATTTGTCCCCCTCACTGGGCCTCAGTTTCCTCAATTGTAAAAAGAGAGAGTTGTACCAGATGCTCTTTGATGTTTCTTGAAACTCTGCATCATATAAACTACTATGTGGCAGTAAGGGTGCAATTGAAGTTAGAAAGCAGTCATATATAATGAACACAGTCAACTTGGCTTTCTTGCTTTCTCCAGAAAGGCTCAGTTTATAGGAATGAAGAAGGCTGGATTTTCCACAACAGAAACAGTGGAAGCCGAAGGGGTAAGGGATATAGGAGGGAAGGTGAAAGTAATGTCTGACTACTGAGTTAAATCTAGGTAGGTAAGGAAATAAAAGCAGAATAGGGATAAAAGACTTGAGACAAAAAAGGAAGCATTAATAGATGGAAGTTGCCATAAAGTCAGATGTAGAATTTAAACTCAAGTCTCTCCTCACTCTGGATCCCACTCTCTTTACTGTATCATATTGCATCTTTAAGAAAAGTTGACATTTCCATGATGCTTTAAAGGTTTACAAAATGTTTATGCATTTCATCATTTGATTCTTATCATATCCCCGTGAAGTCAGTATTAGAGGTACTATTCTATTTTACATGAAGAAACTGTAACTCAGAGAAATTAACTGACTTGCCCAAGATAATTGATCCAGGAAATCTCAGAGGCAGGATTTAAAGACAGATTTTCACAAAGTCGAATCCAGGACTCTTTCTTGGTATGCCATATTTTTGATGAACTGGCCATTAACGTCAGAGCTGATGACCTTGTTGAGAAGTGGAGCAAAAATCTGGAACTGCAAAGGCAAGAGTCATGTTGACCCCATTTCTTGGCCCCGTGATTCCTGGGTCAAGAGAAGAATGATTGCCATGGACTACAGTGGGCAAGTGATGTAGTGTCTCTGCTCAGCTCAATTTCAAGTTTCAGTCAGAGACAGGAGGTGGAAGGAATGTAAAAGAAGATATTGGAATAGAGATTCCAAAGGGTACAGTGGAAGGGATGCATAAAGGAGGATAGGAGATGATTAAGCTATTCAGATTGGCCTGTCAACCTACTCCTTCCTTTGTTATATCCTTAGGAAAGATGTATTAGCAATTAATTTTATACTTGGGATCAGGTTGTACCCATTTCATTATAGGTGGGAGAGAGCTTAATTCACAGTTAATTTGGGCATAAATGCAAATGAATCTGCTGCACATTTTATTGATGAGGATACACAGTGTTTAAAAATTAATTCACATGGAGTCTTTACTCTGCCCACTCTCCCTTTCCCCATGGGAATCTGGTCACCCAGCTCACGGTATCAAATCAAAACAAATTAATCTGATCTCTGCAGTTTCAGAAGGAGCCCAATTGTTATTGTAACTTTCAGACAGATTAATCTTATAAGTTTCTCTATTAATTAACTCTGCCAACTTGAATTTCTTGAAGCTAACTTTCTTCTCCACTACCACTACCCCCACCCATTTTATCTTACAACCTCCTTATTGCTTCCCTTAATTTTGGTCATCTGTAAATAGTGCTCTTGGGGAAAATTGTTTTTCTCTATTTGCTTCACACACATCCTCATTCCCTTTCAGCTAAGCCCTTCCAATTCCTATATTCACCTGGATAGGACTTCTCTGGTGACCTTTGAAACACATGCTCTAATATCATTCTCAGTCTCTTTTTGTATATTTCTCCTACTTCTCTACTTTGAGTGAAAGATATGTTCTGGGTAAATTTGAATAAATTTAATATTTTCATTATTGCTATTAGGAATATAATAGAAAAGATCAGTTGGACATTTATTGTATCACACAAGAATTATGCTTGGATGGACCAAAAAAGCACAACCACACCTCTGGTATCATCAGTAAATTATCAGTCAAGTTGAAAAGGAATGCATGGGGGGAGGAGCCAAGATGGTGGAATAGAAAGACGCACATAAGCTTAGTTCTTACCCCACAGCCCATAAAATACCTGTAAAGAAGAACTCTCAACAAATTCTAGAGCAGCAGAAGCCAAAGAACAACTGAGTGGAGGAGATTTCTGTCCCAGAGAGACCTGAAAGACCAACAGGAAAGTTCTGTCACACACTGGAAGTGGAGCAGAACCCAGCTCTGCCTTGGCCACATGGCTCCAAGAGGAGCAGATCCGAGTAGGCTTCAAGGACAGAATCACCAGCGGCAGTGTAGATCCCTCAACCCACAGGCATTAAAGGTCAGTGAGAGGGTCTTATGGGCTGGCTGAGAGGGGAGCAGGGTGTCCCTATAACTCAGGCCTCCTCAGGTGGCAGCAGTAGAGGCAGAAGCAGACGGGGCTCCCAAAGCAGGAAGTAGCCCTCATCCATGGTTGAAGGTCTCACAGTAAACCCCCTGAGGGAAATAAGCCCTGTGTGTCAGCCCTGCCCCTACCTGAGCAGCTGATCTTAATCTCACACTGAATACCAGCCATCCACCAAAAGCCCCCAAAAGTTCCTGAGGCTTGAGTGCAGCTCATTTGAATCTCAGCCCCCAAGTGCTGGCCTGGCAGAACTGGAGGCCAGGTGGGCATGGAGAGGAAACTCAGAAGTCAAGTAACCGGCTGGGAAAATGCCCAAAAAAGGGAAAAAAAATAAAACCATAGAAGGCTCCTTTCTTGGGGAACAGGTGTCTCCCCCCAACCTTTCAGATGAGGAAGAACAAGGCATACTGTCAGAGGAAGTCAAAGCTTCTACCTCCAAAGGGAACTTAAACTGAACTCAGGCAATAGAAGACCTTAAAAAACAAGTTAGCAGCTTACTAAAGGAGAACCAAAAAAATGTTGAGGAAAATAACAGCTTTAAAAAGAGGCTAACTCAATTGGAAAAAGAGGTTCAAAAAGCCAATGAGGAGAAGGAGGTTTTAAAAAGCAGAATTAGCCAAATGGAGGAGAAGGTTCAAAAGCTCACTGAACAAAATAATTCTTTGAAAGAAAGAATTGAGTTCAGGGAAATGAATGACTTTGAGTTAAACCAAGCAGTTAGTAAACAAAACCAAAAATTTGAAAAAATAAAAGATAATGTGAAACAACTTATTGGAAAAACAACTGACCTGGAAAATAGATCAAGGAGAAATAATTTAAAAATTATAGGACTACCTGAAAGCCATGGTCAAAAAAAGAGCCTAGATATTATCTTCCATGAAATTATCAAGGAAAACTGGCCTGATATTCTAGAATCAGAGGGCAAAATAAATATTGAAATAATTCACTGATCATCTCCTGAAAAAGATCTGAACAGAGAAACTCCTAGGAATACTGTGGCCAAATTTCAGAGTTCCCAGATCAAGGAGAAAATACTTCAAGCAGCTAGAAAGAAACAATTTGAGTACTGTGGAAATACAATCAGGATAACACAGGATCTGTCAACTTCAACATTAAGGGATCGAAGGGCTTGGAATGAGATATTTCAGAAGTCAAAGGAACTGGGATTGAAACCAAGAATCACCTACCCAGCAAACCTGAGTATAATACTTCAAGGGAAAAATGGTCATTCAGTGATATATACAACTTTCACTCATTCATGTTGAGGAGAAGACCAGATCTGTATAGAAAAATTTGACTTCTGAAGACAAGAATCAAAAGAAGCATGTAAAGGTAAACAGGAGAGAAAATCATAAAAGACTCTCTAAAGTTGAACTGTTTACATTACTACTTGGAAAGAAAATATTTTTAACTCTTGAATCTTTTCTCAATATTTGGGTAGATGGAGAGATTGTACACACACACACACACACACACACACACACACATACACATAGATAGATAGAAAGTACAGGCTATGTTATATCAGAAGAGATAATAATATCCACACAAAAAAATAAAATAAAATAAAAAATTAAGGGGTGAAGGAGGAAAATTCTGGGAAGAGAAAGGGAGAAATGGAATGGAGCAGGCTATAACTCACAAAAGAGATAAGAAAAATAATATTCAATGGAGGAGATAAGGGAGAAGGGGAGAGGGGGGAAAATAAAGCTACTCTCTCCACATGTGACTGAAGGAGGGAATAACATGCTCACTAAATTTGATAGGAAAGTAGGAGAAGAGGTGACAAGTGGGGTGAAGGGATTGTTAGAAGGGAGGACAAATGGGAGAAGGGAGTCACTAGAAATAAACACTTTCAAGAAGGGACAAGGTCAATTGTAGGGGAAAAAATAAGGGGGAATAGAGTAGGATAGAGGGCAATATAATTAGTATTACACAACATGATTATTATGGAAGTCTTTTGCAAAAGAACACATATTTAGTATTTATTGAATTGCTTCCTTTCTCAGTAGGGCTGGGGAGGGAGGGGAGGGAGAGAAGTTGGAATTCAAAGTATTAGAAATGAATGTTGAGAATTTTTATTGCATATAATCAAGAAATAAGAATTACAGGGAATAAGGTATAGAAATTGATCTTGCCCTGCAAGAAAAGAGAGAAGATGGGGATAAAGGAAGGGTGGGATGTGATAGAAGGGAGGGTACATTGAGGGAAGGAGTAATCAGAATGCAAGATATTGGGAAGCAGGGGGAGGGGAGTGATGGGGAGAAAAATTGGACATGTTACAAAGTGAGGTAAAAGCAGTTAGTACTAAAACAATTGACTCAATTAATTATTGAGAATAAATAAATGACATCTTTAGTTTGGGGAAAAAGAATTTCAGTCTAAATTTCCTTGAGGAAGGTAGCCTCGTGTAAAATTTGGCATTGATGGAAAAGTTAAGGTTTTAATGATAAATTTGATTTTATGATTGCTATTTAATGAGGAACTAGAACATGTATAGCAAGGCATGTAAGCCACTTAAGACTTGCCTCAAAAGATGTTCCTTAGCCAAAGTGAAATTATAATCATATTTGAAACCTCGTTATTGGAACTTGCAATTTTTTAGATGCTATGGGATTATTAAGTGACTGTTCTTCTGAGTCTAACTCCAGGTATGGGTAAGAAGGGCTATCTGAGCCTCCAACCCATGATGTCAGTAAGCTGGTGAGATGCTGGTATAAACTGCAACAGATGATCTCATGGGAAGGGTAGGAGAGCGGCTGTTCAACCTGGGCTTAGGTAAGATTCTCCTGATTCAGTTTCCCTACTGACACCTGGCAGACCTTAAGCCTGATTGAATGCAAGTCTAATCCTGCCTGGAACTGACATGAAGTTGGGGAGATATTGTATCCCTGCAATGTCCTTACTCTTGGTGGCAATTTCCTACAGTCAAAAGGTTTGCAAGCTTAGTACCAGATCTATTCAGTTATAGATTATTGGTAGGGGAACATCCAAGGTTAAGTCTAAAATGAAGCTATTAGGCATAGGACTGTAGACCAACAACAATAAGTTAGGGTCCTTTAATTCTTAGCAATACTGTGGAGACAATTAGGTCAAGAGCTTGTGAAATTAGCAACATAAATATTATTTGTGTCTCAGTTAATGTTTAAAAAAAAATTCTTTTATGGTCCATATTTTAAATGCTTTAAAAAAAAGCATCATCTGACCAAAAGTTTGAATTGTTTTATCTATTATAAACTGTGTTAAAAATGACAAATTAAAAAAAATGATAAAAAAAGAAAAGGAATGCATGTGAGAAGGTGGAGCAAGCATAGAACTCCAGCACACTCTTGAGTAGCAAAGGTAGGACTGGGTTCAGCAGAGAAGGAGGATATTAAGGAGAGTTGTCAACACAACAGGAATCTTAGAACAGAAGGCCCAGGCTTAGGGAAGTTCTGAGAAAAGGTCAACTCTTTAACTCTTTCCCCAACTTTCCCTCTATGTACTTATCTTTTCACAGACATTGCCATATATTCTGCTGTTTCATTACCCAAATGTTTTTAGTAAAATGAATTTTGCCCCAATAACAAAGTGGTCAGGGGTCAACTAGAGACAGTGATAAGTGGAAAGCTAGGCAGAGAGTCCAACTTCTGCCTAATTGTTAAGAATTTTCTTAGTGGGAGCTTGGAAGCATTGTGATTGATCTCATAATATTTTTTTCATTAATTTTTAAAATACTATTTTATTTTTCTCTGTAAAAAACAATTTTTAATATTTTTTTAAAGTTTTGAGTTCCAAATTTTATCCCTCCCTTCCTCTTCTGTCCTTTCCCTGAGATGGTAACAGTCTGATACAGGTAATACATGTGTAATGATGTAAAACATTTTTCTATTAGTCATTTTGTGCAAGAAAATTGAAACAAAAAAAGTAAGTAAGAAAGAAAGAGAATGGACCAAAGAAAGAAAGTGAAAAAATAGTATGCTTTGGTTGGTAATCAGAAGACATCAGTTCTTTCTCTGGAAGCAGAAAGCATTGTTCATCGTGAGTCAATCCTTAGGACTGTCTTGGATCATTGCATTGCTGACAGTCAGTCACAGTTGTGCATCGTACAATATTACTGTGTACGATGTTACTATGTACAATATTCTTCTGGTTCTGCTCACTTTACTTTGTATCAATTCATGTAAATCTTTTCAGTTGTTTTTTTCTGAAATTATCCCGCTTGTCATTTCTTATAGCACAATAATATTCCATTGCAATCATATACCATGACTTGTTCAGCCATTCATTGATGAGCATTCCCCCAATTTTCAATTCCTAGCCACCACAAAAAGCTGCTATAAATATTTTTGTACAATAGGTTCTTTTTCCTTTTCTAAAAATCTCTTTAGGATCCAAACCTTGTAGCTGTATTGCTGGATCAAAGGGTATGCACAGCTTTATAGCTCTTCCAATATATGAACTCATAATATTTTGTCTAAAAATAAACTCCCTCAAGTTGAAGAGCTGAAAACCACATATTAGGGGCCAATAGAATTAAAATGAGTTAATTTATGCAGCAGAGCATTACATATTCATTCATCAAGCCCTCCTTAATGTTAAACTCCTACTTTGTGCTATGCACTGTGTTAAATACTAGGAATACAAGAATAAGTAAAACACAGTTCTAGCCCTTACAGGGTGTATAATCTAGTAAGGAAGATACAGTAATATATATATATATATATATATATATATATATATATATATATATATATATATAGACATAGCATATAAAAATTAGAATACACATGCATACAAAGTGATAGAAAAGATTTGATGACTTCTAGATAATCAAAGAAAACATACTGGAGGATGTACCTATTGAGACAGGCTTTGAAGAAAGGGAAAGCTTTCAGTAAATGGAGATCATGGAAGGTGAAGGTCATTCTGGGTGAAAAGTAGGCAAAGGCCTAGAATCAGAAGAGGGTTTGTTTCTTCTGATCAGTTCCTTTCCTCCTTACAGATTTATGGCTCATTTAATTGTATTCTTTTATTCATTCTATCATTTTAGACTATAAGTTCCTTGATAAAGGGATTGTTTTTTCCTTGTCTTTATTTCTCTAGCTCCCAGCACAGTGCCTGGCACATAGTAGGTGTTTATTAAATTTGTTGATTGATTGATTGAGTTCCTTGGTTTCAGATAAAAAAAAGATTTTTCTTCAACGCAGGACATACATAGGCAATAACCAATAATATTAGCTATACTTGAGTTAAGAATGTCCCTTATATACAATTAGCATTTAGGAATCTCTAGAGGTCACAGGAATTTCTGTTCCTTCATCACTGCAAGGATTTTCCTATCCTCTCCTCTTTCTTTCACTTCTAAGACTACTTCCCAGGACAAAAACCATGATCTGAATGTTGTCCACTCAGTCCACTGCACGTCCGAGGCAGAGTTTTTACTGACATGACTAGTCAATAGTAGTGAGGCAGCAGTGTGGGAATGGCAGAGAAAACCAATCCCAGGGGGAGACAAGGTACTCCTCCATGATGCTGGATACCGGTCTTGTTGGAAGTGTCTATTCATGGTGCTTTTCATTTTAATGTTTCAATGTTTGCTTTTCTTTCTAAATACCTAACAATCTTACTTTCATCCTTTATATACAAAGATTCATCATTGCCACCTACTGGCTTTCAAAGTCCTTTATAACTCGATCCTTTCCCACCTTTTCAGTTTTCATACACTTTACTCTTTTTCATATATTGTGCTTTCCCATGACAATGCCCACTTTTATCTTCCTCACACATAACACTCCATCTCCTGGCTCCAACAGTTTTCACTAGCTATACCCAAATGGCTTGGACATTCTTCCTCTTCATCTCTGCCTTCTAGCTCCCTTGGGTTCCTTCAAGTCTTAGTTACAGTTTTACCTACTGGAAAAAACTTTTCCTAGTCCTCCTTAATCTTTTACCCACCTTGGGTTTATCACTTCTAATTTTTTCCTGTATTTACCTTGCACATAGTTTGTACATACTCACAGTAGACTGTAAATTCCTTTAGGGCAGAGACTAATTTTTTTTTCTTTGTATCCCTAATGCTTAGTACAGAGCTTGGCACATTGTAGGTGCTTAATAAATGTTAGTTGACTAAGTATTGGTAACTTTCCTTTTATTTCAAAGTCTGAACATTAAAACCAATAAAGGCAGATGTAAAAGAAAAAGCATTTTTAAAAAATTCCCTGACTATTTGTTCACTGTTATGTGTATCTGTGTCCATGTGTAGTGGAGGTGGGGGTAGGTAGGGGACAGCACAACAAATAATTTAGAAAATCTGAGACAGACTATGTGCAGATCTATTCTGCAGTTGGTCAGGAAGGTGATAAACAACTCTAGTGGCGCTAGAAAGTGAAGCAAGTGGATTGCTGCTAGAGTTCTTGGAAGGATAGGATAGGCCAGGGGATGAAAAGGTAAATAATTAAAATAGGAAAAGTCCTTAAGGCTCTGTACCAAAAGGAGGCCTCAGCCCCCTAAGGATGCATATCTCTCCCATTCTCAGGAATCTTTTAGTGCCATTCTTCCTCTTTAGTCCCTGCTCCAATCTGCACTTATACTCACAGTTTAGGCTTCCTAAGGTGGTGGTTACTACTACTCTGAGGGTTCTAATTGTAACCTGGAGGAGCTAGGTTGCTAGTACTGTAGCTCACAAGCCTACACAGATGAGTGTGCCATTAACAATCAGCCAGTTGACACAAATAAACCTTTTAGAAAAGGTGTTTACTAAGATGGTATATAATTTAATTATAGTTAGAAAATGTACTTACTAAGATGGTATAGTAAGAATGGTTGGTGAAAACATCACCCCTTAAATCCAGTGTAATACCCTCTCACACAAATACCTGCAGATCCATAGGAAGGGTGGATTTAAAGTTGGAGTACATCAGTAGTGAGGCACATAGTATGGGATACACATATAGCAAAAGGGTAATTTACAACTCCTGGTGACCTAAAAGTTTTTTCTTGAATTCATAGCCAACCTTTTTCTGTAGTGTAAAGGATTATGTTCCTTGAAGTTTCTTCCCTCTCAAGTTGACTCATTTTGGATCTCTTTTTCCTTGGTGTGACAGTCTGCTCCCAGATAGATATGTTGTCTCTTACTGGTCTACTCTTTCTGATTCCAACTTGATGTACTGACTGCTACTTGACCAGTCTCAGAGGACCTGGTCAGTGGAAGAAGGATGTGATAGACAGAAAGATGAAAGAGATGGAAAACTATCTCTTTCCCCAACCCCTAAAAATGATTTCTCTAGAAATGGAGTTTTCAATTCTTGGATAGCATAGTATCATAGACTGGGCTGCCACTTGATGGGCTCACTTTTTTCTTATGAAATGATATTTTAAAAATATTAAGCATTTATTTTCCTCTTCTATCCTCCCATTACGAAAATTACTTATTTACTTAATTAAATTCTTATCACAAATAAGCACAGTCAAGTAAGGCAAATTCCCCCACTGGCCAGGTCCAGGAATGGGTGTTCATTCTGTATATTAGCCTATGTCAGGAAGTGAGTAATATGCTTCATCATGTCCTCTAGAATCATGATCATTTTGTTGATCAAAATACTTGAGTTGTTCAGAACTGTTCATTTTTACAAAGGTAATGTCATAGTATGAATTTTCTGCTCACTTCACTCTGCATCAGCTTATACAAGTCTTCCTAGATTTCTATGAAATGGTATCTTCATTTCTCATCTCAAAATAGAACTCATATATTATCTATCTATCTGTCTGTCTGTCTGTCTGTCTATCTATCCATCTATCTATCTAGATATATTGTCAACCCCAGAGTTCAACTGAAGAAAAGCAAACAGAATTAGGTCTTATGTGTGCTTTTATTTCTCTCAAGCTGGCAGCATTCATGCTGAGCTGCAGTTGGAATTGAGCTCACTTTGGGATTAGGCTGCACAGATGATAAAACCATGAAGGGAGGAAATGCCCCTCATGCAAGGTGTCTGTGCAAACTTAATCCAGTCTTATGGTTGCTAATATAGAAGGAGGATTTCAGGTTTACTCAGGGAGCATCACAGAGGATTATGGGCATGTCAATCCATAAGGGCTCAAATTGTCCTCTCTGATTAGCCAGTCCAGGCTTTTGGTTTTCTTTGGGTGGTGAGGGGCTTAAGCAGGTTTCACAATCTGTATTACATATTATATCGTATATAACGACTTGTCTAGTTCTTCCACAACTGATGGGCACCGCCTTAGTTTCTAGTTTTTCGACACCACAGACATAGATGATATAAATATTTTAATACCTGTTAGGACCTCTTCCTCCTTCTTTGATCTCATTGGGATATAGGGCTTATAGTGACACTGCAGGATTGAAGAGAATGCATGGTTTAACAACTTTTTGGGTACAGTTCTGAATCACTTTTCAAAACAGAAGAACCAAGTCACAGATCCACCAAAAGTGCTTCAAGCATGTAAGAAACAAGCATGTATGAAGTACTTGCTATTTGCCACAGTCCTGCTGAACTCTCTTCTATTCCAAGGGAGAACTGAACACATAAAAGGAAGTTGAAAAGCAGGGGTTTGGTGAGAAAGTCTAGAGGGAATCAGAGCTGAGGTGGGAAGAGAATGAAGAATGGACGGTCTGGATCTCTCCCCAAAATGAAGAGGCTCCTCCAGGAGAAACTTATAATTGGAAAAAGGAGGCTGGAGAGGGAGGGATGGATAAACCTGTTTTTCTGAAGCCTCGCTAACATTTGTCATTTTCCTTGTATTTCCGGTTTTGTTGTTATTTCCTTTTTTGTTGTTGTTGTTGTTCCTAACAACAACCTTAGGAGGTAGGTGATATTATTATACTCATTTAGCAGATCAGAAAACTGAGTCAAATAGGGGTTAAGTGAATTGACCAGGGACATGGTTAGTAAATGTCTGAGGCCATATTTAAACTCAGGTCTTCCTGACTCCAGGTTCCACTGTGCCACCCAGCTGCTTCTTGAAGATGAAACCTTTAGCAGTGAAGCTTGCTCCAAAGATTTTTTTCTCAGTTTTCTGTTTTTTTCCTAAGTTTAACTGAATTTTTTGACAGAAAATCCTTAACTTTATATGATTAAAACCATCCATTTTATGTTCTATGATTTTCTCTATCCGTTGTTTGCCATGGATTCCTCCCCTATCCATAGATGTGTAATATAATTTCTTCTTTGTTTTTCTAATTTGCCTGTGATGTGACCTTTAATGCCTAGCTCACATATCCATTCTATGTTGTGTGAGATGTTGGTCTAATTCCAGACCTAATTTCTTCCAGGTCGATATTCAGTTCCCCAGGATTTTTGTCAGATAACAAGTTCTTACCCCAGTAGCTGGATTCTTGGGTTTGTTGCACATGAGGTCACTAGGTTAGTTTGCTTCTATGTATTGTCTACTTGATACACTCCACTGATCAAGCTCACTATTTTTTAGCTAGTACCACACTGTTTTGATTTGTGAAAATGACTTTGATTCTGCTAAGCCTTTGGCGGAACTCCTCTTTCTAGAGGAAGATCTGAGTGGACTAATCACCATAAACCGAAGTCTTACTCTTGATCAGAAACTTCTGGGTTTGTCCTCTCACTAAGCTCTATGCCCAGAGCAGCTAAGGCTACCCTAAACCAGCCTAAATTGATCCTGAAATTGTTGACCTGCCTGTTCCATTCATTCCACAAGACTCCTCTTCTCCAAACCTTTGTTCCTTGTGACTTTAGTCTTTAAATACTGCTCCGTAGTCCTATATTAATGGACATTCTTGTACTTTCGGTGTCCTGATGCGCATCCCTGGTCCTCTCCACATTAATGATCCATTTCTGGTTTTTTAATTTGTTTTGTTTTTCACTCGACTCCTCTAGTTTTCTTTATACTGACTCTGGAACTGACAGACTGCTTTGTAGTATGTTTTAAGATCTGGCATTGGTAGCACCTCTTCTCACTTTTTTTTCATTATTTCTCTTGAGATTTTCAACCTCTTTTTCCTCCAGATGAATTTTATTTCTAATTGAATAAGCAGAGGTATCAAACACATGACCCATAACAATCTAGAGTGCAGTCTGGAGCAGATTAAAATATAATTAAGAAGCACTTAACAAAGTAATTTAAAATACAATAAAGTAAAGATAACATTACAGTTTAAAACTAAGTCGATATGCAGCCTGAAGGGATCCTTATGATCAGGTTAGTGGCCTCCATTTCTATTTGTTTGACACCATTGGTATAAAGTAATCTTTTGGTAAACTGATTGGTATGTCTGGTCAATGAACATTTCTCCAGTATTTAGATCTACTTCATCAAAGAGTGCTTTGTAGTTTGATTAACTATTCTAATACATAGACTCAATGACCACAACTGTTCTCAGCAAATCACATTACTTTCTTTCTTGACTTAGTCAAAGAAACTCATACCTCAAAAAGAGGACCACAAGGCTTAAATCATTTTATTTAGATTTAAAACTTCTATTATCTAGTTTGTATTAATTAATTGATTCAAAAAAGGTATCTGAGTCAACTGTGATTACTTACATTGCAATAAGGTTAGAACTCCACCCTCACACCTACTTTAGTATCTTCTGTCAGCCTCAATCTCAATGGAATCTTGAATGGGATGGGAGTAACCATTAGTTCCTCAGAGCTTGAGTAAACCTCCTTTCTTGCTATTCAACCAATGTGTTTTTATGGCTAAGGGGTGGTGGTGAGGGAAAGGGGAGGCTGGAAACCCACTTATGTGGACCTATGTTCTTTAATTTAACCTTGGAAATCTGAATTCTGAAAGTTTTTTTTTCTATAGAAACGTGATGGTTAGGTTCCATGGTACTGTTTTTCCAATTCTTATTTTAGTTGTGCACTTTATGGATAAAATACATTTTAATGGAATGGGTTGTCCACTATATACAAATTATTTCTCTGGGGAAGTGAATTAGTTTATAAGTTATCTTATTAAATCCCGACATCACTTCTGTCGGCAGCATGAATAGTGGTCTCCGAGTCAGCATGACCTGGGTACAAGTGCATCTCTGATAGATACTGGTTATGTGAGCTTGGCCACAACTTAATTTCTCACTGTCACAGGCAACTCTGTAAAACAGGTCACAGAATAGTTACCATTGTGCTGGAAAGAGTGGATTTTCTCATCAGGAACATCCCTTTACTCATGAAATCACAGATCTGGACCACAAACCCCAAACCAAAAAACAAACTTTGTGTAAATCAGGGATTGCTTATATTCACAGATTAACTCATGATCCTTAGAAATGACCAATCTCCATAAAATCTGTGGGCTTTCTCTGAAGTTTTTAAAGAGTGAAGGAATATTACATAGTGTATCCTTGAAATCCAAGTTGTTTTAACTTTTACAGGCAGTTTCAAAATAGCTGAAATTTAAAGGACTTTAGTTGGAGTTTTAACAGTTAGAAATAGAAGGAAGAGGAGAAAAAGATATTCGCCTGCTTTGTCAAAAAGATAAAATAAAGTTTTTGCTTACTCTCTGTAGCAGTATCTATAAGTTTGAAATGCTAATTTCTGAATAACAGAAGATGTAGCTATGATATAGGGACCCTCCCCAGTCGAAAAATAAGCAAATATACCAGCAGTCATATATGTCTTTTTTCCTCCTAGTAGTCACTTTCTGGTTCTATATACTTCTTCTTGCAGTACTATCATTACCTAGAACATTTCTGAATGCCTCTTTGGTAATGTCCATGAAGCTAGATAATAATTTTATCTCTACTTGCAAAGATAACACAAAATCAGCCTATCTTGTAATTTGATAGTAACACCTCATTTTTTGACCAGAGAAGATATTACCCGGCTTGTTTTATTTCCCTATTCTCCAAACTTGCTTAAGTAATTTGGAGGAATTTCCAAAAATCAAATTATCTTCAAAATATGGAGATTCACCACCTTTTGAGTACATCCAAAGGAATGTACTGTGGATTTCAATGGGAATTTTCAAAAAAATTCAAAGATGTATTGGACAATCAAAGTTATCAGTTAAAATAAAGACAGAACCTCCCAAAGTAACTACTTTAATGGTGAGAGTGCTAATTTGAATGTATAAATTCTGTTATATTTGTTAGAAAATTAATCATATTAACATATCATTACCTTCCTGTATACCATCAAAAGATTTTGTGTCAATCCATGTTAGTAAGACAGATATTGAAATCATGCTGAAAAATTCAAACATTTCCAGAAAGTATAATGCTTTTTCACATGTTTTCTGTCTCACTGACTGATTGTGAGGAGCTCTACTAAGTATTTTTAATGGCAAAGTTCACAAAAATGATTTTTTGTGAATAACTAGACAGGCTGATTTATCTTCTTGCCTGCCTGTTATCATCTGAGCCAGCATCAAAAATCTCCTCTAAATCATGAATTAATATGCAAAGTGTATTGGTTTATTGTTCATGGTTAGTAAGACAATAACTTACAAGGCAATATACTTTGAGAGAATTATAATACTTTTTAATCAGTATCTACTGACATGCTTCTTGGAAAGACAATAAATGTCTGTGGATGTGCTGTGTTGTAAAACAGGCGTTGTATCTTTATTGCAGTGTCCAGATACACTGTTCTTCAAATCAGCTAAGAGGATGGAGGTGATGGATGATTCACTCAGCACACTCTTTGTCCTACTAGTGACATTGAAACAGTAAATTCCTACTAAATCCTTCATTTCTATTGAGCGTGACTGTTTAAGGTGACAGTGTCTGGTGAGTGATGCTTCAGGGAGGGTGAAGAGTGCTTTAAAAGTGGTGTGAGTAAAAGTAGGAAACTGGCCCTTCTTTACCCCCAGGAAATTGGTCATTTAAGCACTACTTCTCTCTTGTCCCAAACTTTTCGTATTTGCTGGTGATTTAGATTCATTAGCAGTCCTGTGAACAAGGGAGCCTGACATTCTTCACTCACCACACAGAGGTGGCTGCTATTTGTCTCTTGTTTTCTTCTAGGACCATGACATCAGGGAGGTGATGCCATGACTTGCAAGTGAACTGGATTTCAGTGAGGGAGGGCAGCGCAGAGTCACCAGCCTCACTTTCTCCTCCAGAGCCACCTGGGTCCAGTGATCAGATAGTGATCACAACAGCTGGAAATGGCCCTGGGTGCAGTGTGAGACAAAAGAGAATGACTTCAGGCTGGGCTAAGACGAGGCAGGAATAAAGGAAGAGGAGAATTAGGACATGAGTTTAATTTTGAGTAGAGGCATGCTATAGAGGTGCTTCCTTCTTTGGTGTTGTTTTTATTGAATTAAATTTTTTTCAATTACCAATAATTAATTTTTCTCCTCTTACCACTGGATAAAAGAAGAAAAACAAAACCCTTACAACAGAGATACGTAGCATCTGTCAAGTGAAATAAATTCCTACACTGACTGTGTCTAAATATATAACTATAAAATATGTCTACAAATAGATCAAAATATATAAAACATATAAAAATATATGTTTAGTCATGAACTTTTCCTCTGTCAATAGATCCGAAAGGTAATTTCTTCCTTGTTTCTTCAATTGGTTAATGATGTCACCCTTAACGTCTAAGTCATGTTTCCATTTGACATTTATCTCAGTATACCGTGTAAGGCGCTAATCTATACCTAGCTTTGGCCAAGCCACTCTCCCATTATCCTAGCTGAATACAGCGTTGGGGTCTTTGGGTTTATCAAACATTTGGCAGTTGTTCTCATTTGCTTCTTTTGTATGTTGTATACTTAATCTGCTTGACTGATAAACCACTCTATTTCTTCACCAGCACGATTGTTTCAATGATAACTGCTCTATACAATAGCTTGAGATCTAGTACAGACTTGTTGTACTCTTCTATGCCAGAAGTCTCCGGAATGGTGAGACCTTCAGAATTTCCTAAAGTTGTGAGGGGTACCTGCTGATGTAGGGCTGTCTGGCTCTCTCTGCAAGCAAAGTAATCTATCAACTGTGGTCTGAATAATTAGATTTAACTTTCTTCCCAATATCTCTGGCTTCTCAAAAGGCTTGACAATTCTAAGTATTCAAATTGTCCTTTTGGAAAAAGATACTGTTATCTGGAGGTTCAATTTAAATGCAAATTTGCCATTTGAGAGGAGCAAAATTTAACTGATTACTTGCACTTTGTTGAATCTGTGATTCCATTGATGTTAGTCTATGCATTTTTTATCCAATGATACAGGTTGCATCCCACCAAGATCTCATCCTGTGGGATGTTGGTACATGTTGTACTGCCATAAGTCTTTTATGTGGGGTCTATGTAATGACCTAGAGATCTTTTAGATGTTTTGATGTTGCATGGATGCCAATGGAGTACACAACCATACTGGCCTACGATGTATGTCCCTCATGCATAATTAGGACAACATGACTATTGTGGAATCTTTTATATATTTGTACTGTGCTCTGGAGACTTTTGTTTGTCAAGGTTAAACTAATTAGGACCAATTAATATTTTGTTGGGGATGAGTTTGTGTGATTAGTTAGCAGGAAGCAGAGGACTCATGGGATGTTTTATTCAAGTGTCAGTCAGAATAAAATGGAAAGAGCTCTGAGCACATACTCAGGTTTTAGTCCTGACTCAGACAATGATGTGATGTTGGCCTTAGGCAAATAAATCCATGGGGCTCAATGTCTTCATCTGGAAAATGGGGAAGGGAAGAGAGGATTTCAAACATTAAAGTTTATTTCAGCTCTAATATTCTCTTACTCCTTAACAAATTACAGGGAAAAGAAAAGATGATCCATAGCTTAGATTGATTGTTGGAGAAGGTAAATTCAGGCATTGTAATGGGGAACTCTGGACTAGTAGGGACAGCATGATGACACTTTGAGAGAAGGAGCATAATAGGGAGAGGGAACAGGAGAATCAACAAGAAAAGTCTCATGACCCTGTAGATGAACTTTTGTATTTTTTAATATTTACTTTTAGAAGATTTTGAGTTCCAAGTTTTTTTCCCTCCCTTCCTCCCCCCACGCTTCCACAAGTCAGCAAGCAATTTGATATAGGCTATATATGTGGGATCATACTAAACATATTTCTACATTAGTCATGTCGTGAAAGAAGAATCAGAACAAAAGGGAAAAACCATGAGAAAGAGAAAGCCTCAAAGTGAAAATAATATGCTTCAATCTCCATTATGACTCCATAGTTCTTTTTCTGGATGTGGACAGCATTTTCTCCCTTAGATCATTATATTGCTGAGAAGAGCTAAGTCTATCAAAGTTGATCTTTACACAATGTTGCTGTTACTGTGTACAATCTTCTCCAGGTTCTGCTCACTTCACTCAGCATCAGTTTATGGAAGTTTTTCCAGGTTTTTCTTAAGTCGGCCTGCTCATCATTTCTTTTAGCACAGTAGCATTCCATTACATTCTTATAACACAACTTGTTCAGCTATTCCCCAATTGATGGGCATTCTCTTAATTTCCAGTTCTTTGCCACTACAAAAAGAGCTACTATAAATATTTTCTACATGTTGATCCTTTTCCATTTTTTAAATTATCTCTTTGGGATACAGACCTAGTAGGGGTGTTGCTGGATCAAAGGGTATATATAATTTTATAGCCTGTGGCCATAGTTTCAAATTGCTTTCCAGAATGGTTGGATCAGTTCACAACTCCACTAACAATGCATTAGTGCTCCAATTTCCCCACATCCTCTCCAACATGCATTATTTTTCTTTTTTGTCATATTATTCAATCTGATAGCTACGAGGACCTGAGAGTTGTTTTAATTTGCATTTCTCTAATCAATAGTGACTTAGAATATTTCTTTTTCATATGACTATAGATAGTGTTAATTTCTTTATCTAAAAATTGTCTATGAAGATGAGCTTTTCATACTTCATAATTTTTCCACAGGCTGGTCCCAGGCAGAGCACTTGCATATGTCTGCCACTAATGCTGACTCCAGGTTTTCTGAGATCTTGACAAGATGAAACTTTTTGAAACTGCTTCCTTTCTCATAGAATAAGTTCCCTTGAAATGGAAGGAACTTCAAAGACCATTTATTCAATTGCCTCATTTTACCGATGTGAAAACTGAGGTCTATTGAAATTAAGTCATTTACTCAAGGTGACATTAGAAATAGATTTTAGTGGTGATATTTAAATTCAGGTCCTCCAACTCTAGAATCAGTTCCTATTTTATATTTCAAAACAAGCTATTTTTAAAATTCATTCTTCTTTCTATCTCCTTTGGCCTTACCCTCCAGTGTTTCTCACTTTAAGACTGAAGTCTTAGAAGATAGTGCTAACCTCAGGTGACTTTCTGGGTCCTGTTTTCTCTGATGACAGGAAATGATATTGCCTAAAGCTACATTTATTTCATTATATATGATATTGATTTAGTTCAACAAACATTGATAAGGGCCTACTATGTGTCAGGGACTATGCTAAGTACTGCTTATACAGATGTACCACTAAGACATTGCCTCTGTCTTTAGAGAGCTAACATTTTACTGGGTAGTGATAGAGTGAGCCTAACATACATGGATAACTGAATACAAATTATGCAAATAATGTTTTTAAGTGAGCTAGCTGGACATATTCAGTTTACTGACTGCTCCCACCATTTTGACTTGAGCCTTTGTTCTTAGGAATTCAGTCCCCACTTTGCAGCACAAGGTGCTATGGAGCTGGTGAAGCTGACTTGAGTTCACAGCCCCAAAACAGTGCTTTGCAAAGGGCTGATAAAGCTCTCTGGGGTTTTGTTTCACTCTTCCAGGGAATAGGATTCAGCATGAAGTCCCTACCCATGTCAAACTCCAGCAGAAAAGAGATCCCAAGAGAGTAGTGAGAAAATCTTATTCCTAATTTCATAAGCCAGTTGAGGAGAATGACTAGGTATTTATAAAATATTTTGGAAGCATAAATGCTGGATAACAATAGGATAAAGGTTTTGAATATGAAGAGTTCATCTAAGAAATCATGATCTAAGAGAGCAATATCATTCTTTAATGTGCCAGCTGTCATCTGAGACAAAAAATGATGAATAGGTAGGGTTTGCAATTCATCTCTATCTCTGAATGACCATTTGACAACCCACCACAATACCTTATGGCTAACTTGGGGGAGATGGCTTACCTGTCAAAGGTCTAAATCTTCATTTCCACTGTAATGGTGTCTAGGATGATGTCTTTTTTTTTCTTTAACCAATGGAGCTGGTCATGCACTAGGAATTCTCTCCAAACCCCAGGGATAATTATCTTTCTAATGGGAACCCACAAGTAGTAAGCACTGTGCTTGCCTGCCTTTATGTTCTGGGCAACAATTAGAAGAATGTTAGCTTTTGAATTTTAAATAGCATCCAAAGTATATATATTATTTTTGCTTAGAGTCTTTTCTTCATAGACCTCATATATTTATCCCTAGAACTTATTAATCCTTAAATAGTATAATTCTGTCCTAATCACATGAGAATTACTTGCCTCTACAGAAAGGTTTTTTTCCTCTGAAGAGTACTGGTTGTACCTCACTGATTTCCCCACCTTGCAAGACTGAAGATGATCTATTGTGAAGAGTAATTACACTTTTTTATTGATGAGAGTTGCTATTAGAATCCCTACCAAGAGACTTAGATTGGGGGCCAGCTTCTTTAAAATGACTGATAGGCATTTACAAGGAATGAAACTCCCATGGTTTGGAATGCTAATGCAAGCCTTGTGTATTCACCTAACACACTTCCTCAGTAAGAACAATAATGAATGAAAAAGGAACTATTAGAATATTTCATAGAACCAGTTATTTAACACTAAGTGTTATAATGCCTAAATCAGCTGAATAAACTGAAAAATTCCAGGAGATCGAAAAAAATGACAGATGCTCCATGCAGTACAGGATGTTATTAAAAATGTGTATGTGTCTACCTAGCAAGATAGGTTACTGGCTCATTATTCATAATGCTATAAATAAAGAGAGGCCAATGAAAACTGACAAGAGCACTAATAGGAAAAAGGAAGCAGAGTAGGAACAATCACCCTAAGAAGCTCTTCACTGCAGCTGGAATTAGACATGACAACTGGAATCCAATTTTTAAAGAGAAAACTCTACTGGCAAAAATGTATTTACTTCAAGGACCTGTGATTTCGTCAATGTGAGTTCTCCTGCCACTGATGTAATCTAACCATATCACCCCCACTCGTACTCAATAAAGTCTAGCAACTCCTCATCTTTTCCAGGATTATGAGGTGGGGAGGGGTTAGAGGCACAGCACTCCCATGATCTGGAAAATCTGCCTAAATTTTTTGGCCTTCCCTTTGTCCCGGAGAAGAAGTCTGATTTTTTTATTTTTCTTTTATGTGGTGTTTACAGTACCTTATTGTAAAATTTGGTTTAAATATTTGGTCATAGATTATATGTAGGTCAATGATAAGTAAGTGAATAAAATATTAAGTAAAAATACTGCCACTTCCACAAAACTCCTCCCAAATTCCCATTTACAGTAATTTCTTTTGCCAACCTGTGATATATCGAAACGGTGATGGGGAAGCACGTTGTGGAAGTGATACATGTAAAATTCTCTGCTTGGCATTCAAAGGCTTTCATAATCTGGTGCTCTCCCTACCTTTCTAATTTACCTTATACCCAATGCTCACCCCCAAACCTTGTCTATGTACTTTGTGATCATGTGCCACTGGTTTCCTTGCTATTTCTCACACATGACACCCCATGTCCCAAATTTGGGTTTTTTCATTCGCTGTTCCCTATGCCTGAAATTCTTTCCCTTCTTGTTTCCACCTCTTAACTTCCCTAGCTTGCTTCAAGTCAGCTAAAATCCTACTTTCTCCAGGAAACTTTCCCCAATCTCTCTTAATTCTAGTGCCTTCCCTTTGTTAGATTACTTCCAATTATCCTGCAGACAGCTTGTTTGTACATAACTATTTGCTTATTATTTCCCTCATATGATTATGAGCTCCATAAGGGCACAAATCTAAAAGCTTTGAGAAGATGAGTCACTTGTCCATGCTTAGCTAGGAAGCTTCTTCAGTTGGGATTTGAATCAGGTCTCTCTTAACTTTGTACTATGTTATCTCTAATAAAATTTAGCCCTAGAAGGTTAAGAATATTGTAGTGCCTGCAAAGTCACAAGAATGGTTAGCAGAGCTACAGGGAAGTCAAATGCACATCTTTTCCAGAAGCAATGACTATTGATTGAATTATAGTTTCCAGAGGAAGAGGTGAAAATGAGAGTAGGTACATACATGATGGCAGATCAGCAGGTAAGAACATGGCCAGAGTGGATGACTTGCTGTTCTAGTTAATTGTCTGGAGTTGGTCAATTGTGGAATACTAATAGCATGTGAATAGACAAGCCAAAGTATTAATGTGTGAATCGGAGGAGAGGAGCCTTCCATTTGCTGCATGACCCTTTTAAACTATATCACCTAAGAGTATCTGATGGATGGCTTTGTAACTATCTATAATATGTAAACCATTTTACCTTTTGGTAAAAAATGAAAAACTCAGACTGGTTCCTGAGGATCTCCTCCCTCTTTCTGAAGAGGTTCACTTATAGAAATTCTACTTCTGCTTGACTCTCTCTTGTCCTGTTATCCATGGTATGTGGCATGTGCTTACCTCATCTTGGTAGCCAGCAGAATTCTCTCTGGACAAACCCTATGACTGTTAGAATGGCTTCCCCTATCACACACATTCACATATAGCATGAGACCAGAAGTTGTGCATGTACAAAACTTGCTTAACTAGAGGAAGGCCTTCACGAGTTTGGTTCTGGACCATACTCTTCATTACAATAGTGTTGATTTCGAATCTTTCCAGAACTTCAGAGTTGTAAGGGATCACAGTGGACATACAGCCAAGTCAAGTAAACAAGCATTTTTTAAGTGTTTACTTTATACTAGACAATGTGTTCACTTCTGGGAACACAATACAAGTGAAAAACCAGACAGTTCCTGCCTTTAAAAAAACTTACATTCTAATGGAAAAATGTAAAATGTAAAAAGGAGCTGAAGAGAGAAGGTGGCAAAGTCCTTGAAAGAGCTCACCCATGGGCAAAGGGCATGGGGACAGAGACAGAAGGCAGCTGAAGCATGGTGACAAAGTCTGGAGAGTGAAGTATTGCTCTTCTGGTCCTTCCTCAAAATGGAAGTTCAACTTGGATCTGACTAAGAATGCCCTCTACAATATCTCTGACAAGTGGTCATCTGCCATTTGCTTAGTCTTCTCCAGGAGACAGGATCCAATACTTCCCAAGGCAGCCCATTCCATCTTGGGGTAACTAATTTCAGAATGTTTTTTTCTTTCTGACAGCCTAAATCTTTTGTTGTTGTTGTTTTTGTTGATGTGTGTGTGTGTGTGTGTGTGTGTGTGTGTGTTTTGGAAACTTTTTCATGCTACTCCTATCTCTCCCTCTGGCTCTATTTTGTTTTTTTTGGATAAAAGGGCCTTCACAAGACCTGTTCTTCACATGTACTTTAACATTGCTACTTATGCAATGCTATTTTCTCTGTATATGCATTTATACCTCAAATATTTAATCTTGGACTTGTGTTTTCAGCATTTCACAGCTCAAATCTTATTAGCTAGCCTTGTAGATTAAAACCACTTAAGTTCTTATTGACCCACTTATTGGATCATTGACTTAGAACTGAAAGGATTCATATAGTCCAATCCACTCATTTTATAAGGAAGAAATTGAGGCCATGAATAGTTAATTGATTTGCCCAGAGTCACACAGTTCCTAAGCACCTAAGGCAGCATTTGAACTCAGATCTCCTTGGTTCTGCTCCACCATATTGTTTCTCAGTTAAGTTGGCACACATATCATATTCCAGGGGGGGTCAACTTCTCTTTTTTCAGACACTCTTTCGCAGGGAGGAGGGCTCTTGTTCTTACTAGCTTCCTAATTGCCATTATCCTAACCATGCTACTTTAGGATATGTATGAAGTATAAACTTCAGTTCTGAGTTTTTAACTTTGAACCTGACAAATTGAACTGGCCCAGAGGGTTTCCAGGTCTGAGAACAACAAAACAGAAAATAGTCAAATTTTTGTTTGAACAAAAAGGAATTGTGTAATGCCCTATTTTTAAAGAAATGGATTCTATGACAATATGTTCTCCCATTACAATAAAATATATTCATTGCTTATTACCATCTGTCACACTTTGGGGAAGTGTTATTTTATTATTCATGAGGAGAGTTGTAAGAGGAGATAAAATTACGATATGACAGTATGTATCATTATTACAAATATGGACTATTCTTGGAAATAAAAGGATAAAAAAAATCTTCACCTTAAGATATTCCAAATCATTACAGCCTTTTGATCTGAGTCTACAGTCTAAAACTTGGGCCTACTAATGGGAATAAACAATTACATTCCAGTTAGTAAAGTCACTATTCACTAATAATTTAGTACCAACAGCCATGTATTTTCTTTTAGTAAGCAAAAAATATTGACTTTTGCAACTGGTCTTAATTACATGAGATTCTTTATTTTCTTCATTTAATGGCAGGTTTTTTTTGTCATGCTAAGAGGAGTTTAGAAAACTCTAAGTGATATTCTAGCAGAGCTTTTACTTTACCAGTGAAGAGGCAAGATTTACTCTCACGGTCTATAGAGAATATTAATCCTTGGAGAAGACATCATGTAGGCCTAAAATGGCTTCAGTTTTACATTTTGTTTTTGCAGTCCATGGACCACTTAGATAATTAGGTTACATTTCATTGTGAAATGCATATATGGTAAAGTGAAGTAGATTTTGGAAATCTTATCTTTCACATATTCACATAATCTCCATTTCAAACCACAAATGAGTTTGAAATTCAGAGATCAGTATTCAGTGTAATTTGTTAAAATTATACACTTTTAGGCCATTTTCTTTGCTCCATCCATATGTAGTTTTTGCTCTTAAAAATCTCACACAGAAATATTATTTACTTGAAGCCCTTCAAAAATCTATCAAAATACTACCTTGAGTTTAGTATAGTGAAATTCTAGCATACTAACTTGAAAACAAAAACAGACTAATCTTTGACAGGTGCTTGATTTCCGTAATGCCCATGATGTCCCAACTCATACTAAGTGAACAAAATTAGCTCAAACTAAATTCATGTAATTTGCCAACTTTGTGATAGGAGGACTTTCACCTAATATTTGAAGGTTTTATTGAGTGCCTGAGATGTTGTCCTCCATATATGTTATTTCCATACTGTTGAAAAAAAGGATGTAAAATGTATGTGTGTAACTAATAGTTCTAATTTATATAGGACTTTAAGGTTCACAGAGTGCTTTACAGACATTATCTCATTTTTCCCCTCACAACAATCCTGGAAGGTGGGTGCCATTATTATCTCCATTTTGCAGATGAGGAAACTGAGGCAGACAGAGGTTAATTAAGGGACTTGCCTAGGGTTCTGCAGTTAAAAAGTGTCTTTTTGAATTTCTGTTCCTGACTTCGGATCCAGTGTTCCATCCATTGTGCTATCTAGCTCAAGAATCTGTGATTTTGTTGGCAGATCATATGGTTTTAGCAAATGAATCTTCAGAGAATTGTCTGAAGTTCAAAGAAGTTAAAGGACACCAGGTGGTCACACCATAGTCAGCAGAAGTGAGATCTGAATCCATGTCTTTCTCATGCTAAGGACAAACCATTATACCCCACTGCTTCATGGATAGATTATTCTTGCTACCTGAGTGATCTTGGGTGAGTAATTTAATCTCTCTGTGCCTCAATTGTGTCATCTGCAAAGTAATCTATCTAGACGAAATGACCTCTAAATTCCATTCCAGTTCTGATCATATCATGTAAATATATATTGAACCAATAGATCCTAAAATGCTACAAATTTAAGTCTTTAAAAGTCATTCCATTCTCAAAAATATACCCATAAGTTTCTAGTGAATCAATAAATTGAAAGATGAAAACTGGAAGAATTTCTAGTACCATTAGAATTTGTCTGCCACCTCCACCCTGGTTTATAGTTTATCCTTTATCAGATTCTTTTCAGTTATAACATTTGGTCTTCCCTGTAATTAGGACTTACCTCCCTTTTCCCATCCTCAATATTGTCTCCTTATGTCTTTAGTTTTTTAGCTTCCTTCAGTGTTATACTGCCCTGGAGGACAATGAATAGTTCTCCCACAAGCCTGGAGGGGGGAGCTTGATATTTCTGCATAGACAAGTATACCCAGCAAACAAGCTTTTGGATTGTTGTCATGGAAATTTCTTGGTCTACTTTACAGGGGAGGCTAGATCCTTCATCGTTATTTCTCTTAAAGATGACTTCCTAACCTTTCCTGGCTTTCCTCCCTGATTCTTGTGTTTGCTTTCTTTACATAAAAAAGTACTTAAGTATAGAATGAGGCTGAGGCCATAATACAGTGTCCAAAATCATAATGGGTGATTAAAAGTGGTTTTACAGATATGAGGTTCATATACTACATGGTAGCATAGAATGTCCAAAAGAGTAACTTGAAAAAATGACAAAAGTAATTTGAATTAAGAATAAAGTCTATGATTTAGGACATAGCAGATTTTACTTTGATAATTATCTCAGATTTTTAGCTAATATTAAAATCAGTTACTATTCTTTGACTACACATCTGCTGATGGTTCCAAAAGGGTATAGGAAGGGATGGGGGGGGGGTGCAAATGAAAGTGGGAAAATCAGCCTGAAATGAAAATTATATTATAGGTAATCACATAGTGGAGTAATCATCTGTTAATAGCTAAGCACTGATTACAAACTTTTTTTGTAATGACCCAAAGACTCTTTTATCTTATAGAATCATAGATTTAGAGCTGGGTGGGACCTAAGAACTCATCTAATCCAACCCTTTCATTTTACAAATAAGTAATTGACATAATATAGAGGGTTAAATCACTTGCCCAAAGTCACACAGACAGTAAATAGTAAAGTTGGGGTTTAAATCTAGGTTCGCTGGCTGTTTTGGATGATTTAAACTGACCATCTTGGATCATTGCTATTTATTCTGCTAGGTGGTCCAGTAGATAGGGTATTAGACTTGGAGTCAGGAAGATCTGAGTTCAAATCTTGCCTCAGACATTTACTAGCTGTGTGACTGGCCCAATCAACTGGTCTGTCTAAAGCTCAGTTTCCTCATCCATAAAATGAAGATAATAGCACCTACCTTGCAGGGTTGTTGGGAGGATCAAATGAGTTAACATATGAAAAGCAATGTGCAAATTTTAGTGTATTATATCAGTGTTAATTATGATTGTTATTATTAACTAAGATTTACCATTTGGCATTGTCTTGTCTTGAGCATTTGCCACAAGATATTACATGTGGCTAACTTTCTGAAATGACAAATTCCAATACTCAAGTACTGGAATCATTATTATCTCCAAACTGTTTGGTGCTTCACATTTAATTACATGAACACACCATTTCTTCTTGAACTTAATGACTGGAAATTTGTCATGTGTTTGCATAGGTGTTTGGGCAAATTAGATACTATTCATGCCATGGGACATGAAATGAAAGTGAGATTTTATTGCAAGATTGATGGAATTACTTAGAAACAGAGACCTAGAAGACTTACAAGTTGAGGATGAGAGGGATTTTCCTTGTAGAAGAGCAAAAAATGATAAAGTAATGTACAATAAAATCAGTTTTTAAGTAGAAAACGACACTGCCCATGGCGGGGAGCAAATGTGGAGGTTGTTGGGCTTTTCTGCTTTCAAAAGGAAATGGATGGTTTCTGGGAGCTAAGTTTTGGGCTTCAGGTACTTTGCATTGAATCACCCATTCTCTATTATTTGCTTATGCCCGCTTTCATTTGTCTCTAAAGCTGCTGTGTCAGGAGGTGCACTTTTAGGTGGCTCAGGGGAGAGAGGTTTGGGCTTGGAGTCAAGAAAACAAGCAAAACTGGAGGGTCTTTAATGGTTTCATAGGATTTAGAGGCATAAGGAGAGCATAATTTGACAAATGAGTAAACTAAGGCCCAGAGCAATGGAGAGACTTGCTGATCGTAGAGATAATAGGAAACAAAACTGGAATTCTAACCCCATTACATTTTGCTCCTGTCTTTTTCCTACTGACGCATCAGGAAAAATAGTTGTTCCTATAATATCTATGACCTAAGCTGTAATATCTCCAGTAATCCAATGTATTTGTTAGGCCACCAAAACAGTTATTGCCTCAGTGAGGCAGATCACAATGCACTCATGACTGTCTATTCCAGGGGTGAGGAATCTGCTGTCAACCTTCTAAGTGCTTGGGTGTGGCCATTTGGCTGAGTCCAAGTTTTACAGAGCTCCTTTTATTAATGAGATTTGTCCTGTGAAATTTGGATTCAGTCAAAGGGCTGCAGGTTCCCCACCCCTGGTCTATTTCTCGTTCAACCTCTTGTCTTTCCACTTCTTGCCCTGGGAAAAGAAATTCATTCAATACTACTATTCATAGAAAGCACATATCAATTAAATACTTTATGACTCCATTCACCATCCCTGTGGATTCTCTGACCAAAGGAACCCTCTTTGGCTCCATTCCTTTATATCTGTTGCTCTCCCTTATGTAACAGCAAAGACCCTGACATATACAAGAGGCCTTGCTGCACAGGTTCTTAAGTCTTCTTTTCTAAAAGGAAAGCAACTTTTGAGGGGTCAACAATCTACTTTAATGAAGTACAAATATCATTCACTTAGTTCAGGGGGAAAAAAATCAGCACTCCGAACTTCAGAGAAAATACAAATTGAGAAATGAAGACCAACCAACAGGGCTTCCAACTGTCTGACCATAAGCAATACATACATCACAGATCAACAGACAGATCCAACTGTCTGACCATTACATTTCTGCATAGTTACCAGAGAGAGAAGCATCAACATCCAGGTTTTCAAAGCTGGGGGGCTCTTAGTAGCTACCCAGAATCTCCTCTGGCCAAACACATCCAATGAGTAAGTCCCAAAACAAATCCTCACCTCAGAGTATTTTTACACTTTTCACAGTCACAGGGTATCACAACCCTTGAGAACCAGTGCCTCATTAGAAATTAACAAAAGATGTGGGCATTCTTACAAAACAAATCTCCCCTAATCAAGATTCCCTTAATACACAGACCCATTTATGAATGGGGAAGATCTTTAATTCTTATTAACATAACAAACATTACACCCTACTGGAATGTAAGCTCTCTGAAGGCAGACTAACTTTTTAATATTTTTTTTGTATTTGTATCTTCGGTATTTGGAATATTGCCTGGCACATAGTGCTTAATAAGGGCTTTTTTTCGTTCATTCATTTACTCATTCATTCATTCATTCATTCATTCATTCATTCATATACTTCTTTGATGATATACTTTCTTCCACTTTTCTACCTAGTTTCTTGTTTGTAATATGTTGCAGCACATTACACCCCCATGCACTACTCCCTTGTCCATTGGCTGATCCTCAATTTCAAATTTTTAGTGATTGCAGTGTTTCCTGATGTGCAGGCACATAAGAAAGCAGAAGAATGTCCATGTGAAAAAGATGGTCTTTGTTTCAGTGAGAAAACTGCAGTCATTAAAATAACTTTGCAGTTTCCCATTGGTAATCTAGTTCACTCATTGCTTTGTTTCATGGATTGCTATGACTTCTTAGAATTCATTACCAAGTAGTCAGCCTAGAGATGATCCTTGCTAGGTTAATCCTTGGAAAACAAATACAATCTGTTGCTAGAACTATACTCAGACTCAGTCCTTCTAGCCTACCAAAATCTTCTAGAGTTTTTATTTTACTAGTATAGCCTTTGAATAGGACTTTGTGGACAAACAGGATATTTATAGGCAAGGATACAGTTTATGCCAAACTGGTGGACTCTGTGGCCTAAATTGTTCCTACTAGCTCAGTTTTCTCCCTATCCAAGCCAAAGTTGTCACTTCCTCCTCGGAATTCTAATAAAAATTCTGACCTATCAACCTTATTGGAATGTTTCCTTATTATTTAGCTTTTCATGTGGTTTTTTGTCTCTTCTCTAGAGCTAAACTCTAAGTCCTCTGAGGCCAGTTCTAGCAGGATGAGTTTGTTTTTTGTGTACTTTAGGCTTAGTGGATTGATGGGAACACTGTCTTTACTCATTGGTATTTTCTTGTGTTTTCTTTTCTCTACACTAGATTGAATTTTTACAATCAAACAATTAATTAAGAGGTATAGAGAATACAATACATCCTACGTATTGTTTTTTAGTCATGAAAAGCATTTAACCTCACAGAGAGAACAAAGACTCAAAGACTCTCTATATTATCTCTCATGAATATTCCACAAAAGATGAAGGGGCAAGGGAGAGAGAATATAGTGTCTACCATGTGCCACGCACTGTGCTAAACACTTTAAAAATATTATCTCATTTGATCCTTATAACAACTCTGGGAGGTTGGTGCTGTTTTACAGTTGAGGAAACTGAGATAAACAGAGTTCATGTGACTTTCCCAGGTTACATCTAGTAAGTGTTTGAGGCCAGATTTGAGCTGAGGTGTTGCTGACTCTAGATCCTGAGTTCTATCCACTTGACCACCAGCTGCCTCCTAATGAAATATTAAAACTCCAAGATAACTTTGCTTGATAATTCTGACTACCAATATCAAACAGAACATAAAATGAAAAGATAAATGCCAGTACTCTTGAAGGATATCTTGAACAAAATTTGAAGGACAGAAGACTTTCTAATTGTATTACATGGATTGGTGAACTGAGTGTAAGGGATTCCTCATGGAGGGTGAAGATTTCAAGCTGCTCTTTTATGTGATTTTATGTGAATGACACTGGACTGATTGCATTCAGCCCAAGGACAACACCCCCTGTCCTTCATAAGAGCCACAGACACTCAAAAAAATCGTTAACAGTAATCCAAACAAGAAAAACTAAGTGGATAAAGAGTGAATATTACCTACAGTTGGATAGATAGTCTACGGAGTTAATCCCTCAGTGTACACAACTTGAAATAGGTATTGGAAATATATAAAGATCAGGACCTAGAATTGAAATGAAGGAAAGAAGATAAATTGTGTAGTATTTTTACAACAACCCCAAAGTGTTCCTTGTCACCAAAGTCAATCTTTTGATAGTTTTGCTTTCTTATCCACTCTGTTTCACTAAATTGTTGAAACCATTCACATTTAAAATTATGAATTAGGTTTATATTTTCCTTCTTCTCTAAAATTATTTTTCAAATGTGATTCCCCTCTTCTGTTTCTGTAAACACAGCATTATATTCCTTCAACTATCTTACTTTAATCTTTTTTTTTTTCGAGGTGACCCTGTTCTCACTTATTCTCTTTCCATGCCCCCTGATCCTCTATTCTCATTTGTTATCTTTTCCTCTTTAGGGGTTTATTTGTTTTTCTCTCTTATATTTATTTGGTTATTTATTTCTTACTCCTCTTTTTTCATCTCAGTCAAACAGATTCCTTTTTCCTCTCCTTCCCTTCAGCTAGTTCTGCTCATTAGCTTTTTTAATTTAATTTTTTCTACCTTTTCCAAAAAGGATTTCTCTCATGCTTTTCATTATCTGTAGTCTCTTTCTGTTTACTTTAGATCCCCCTTCTCTGATTCATGACCCCTGTGATTATCTGGTCTCTTTTTTCTGTATTCTTTATACATTCAAAGCTACCAAGGTATCCATTCTAGACTCTGACCTCTAGGTGCTTTCACTACTGCCTCATAGGGCTTGGCCCATAGATTCCCCTTTTCTATTGTGCCTCACTCTCAGAACAATATAAATTATTATAAATGTCTAAGAGGACACTGCTCCATGGTAGGGCTCCTTCCCCCATTTACCCCACTGATCTATGCCCTCATCTGTTACCTTTTTTTCCCCTCCAGTAATGCCTAGAAATCTCCTCGCTGTGCCCATGTTTTCACACTTCTCCAGATGCCACTTGCCTGCAGGGGTTCTATCTCTCCCCAACCCAAGACGAATAGACTTTTCAGGCAACAAATCTTCCAAGTCTCATCCAATGTAAGGTCTTCATCTCCCTTCACCCATAGAAGTATTCATGAGTGGAATCCCTCCCACCACCAGTGTAAATCTTCCTTCCTTCCCCTCCCTTTTCAGCCTTTTCCCCTTCTCCTTACCCATTCCCCTACAGGTTTTTTTCTTTCTGAGACTACAGAGGCCATCTTCTCATTGCCAGCCCGTGATTTGATCCCAGTGCATCACTTGCTCCTCTCTATTCCTGTGCTGCCCTCCTCACCTTTCACGTACCCTCTCATATTGTAATATAGTTCTACGAAAGAAGCATTGACCTGGAGGCAGGGTGTTGCCAAGTTCTGTACATAATGTCTCTTATCTCTCTCTTCATTATTTCCGCTACCAGATTTCTGCCTTCACCACTGCCTCCTAGTATAGCTTTGGAAAGAAATCTCTTTTTGGTTTTTCTATTGTCCCTTAGTTGCTGCTACTATCGGAAATTATTCACTTCTGCAATTCTGTTGTTTGGGGTGTTCAAGAAGGAATAATCTCTACAATTCCTGTTTTTTTTTGTAAAACTGTTTGAAACTCTTCTTTAATATTGTATACCCATATTTTGTCCTGTACAATTAAGATCATACTTGCAGAATAGGTCACCCTGGGTTTAAAACATTTAAGCCTCCTCCCATACTGGGTAATTCATGGTTCAGCAGCCCTGGTCTCTGCCCCAAAAGACTTTTGGTTAGTCAGAAATGTCCCCAGCTAGGTGATATACTTTCTCCTTAGGCTTGGTGGTTGCACAGCTCCCTACACATAAGAGGTCCTATCTTGATGACCAATCCCATTCCTCTGTTCTTAGTTCTCTGATCTGGCTTGGCAGTTCAGAGCTTCTTGTCCTTGGCACTACTAGTTGAGAGCTTTGCAGCAGTGGTCATTTTAGGTTACAGCCTCCTAATAGACTTTTGCTTTGAATGGCCAGGGCCAAGCTAATCTAACTGTTGAGGTACAAGACAACATCTGTAGCCTGGATTCAAGGTCTTTACTGTGCTGGAGAGAGGGAGGGGAGAATAGGAGTACAAGGGTGGGTTTTGATGCAATCCTGTGTTATATCCTTGGGTGTACTAGTGTAGTTTCACTCCTGGTAGTGTAGGAAATAGGAGAGGCATACTGGGTGAGCTCAGGGTCAGTGAGTGTCAGTTCCTATTTTTTTAGCTTTCTTTCAGATTCTGCTTTTCCTAGACCCAGCTGAAGTTGCCTTATCTTTTGCCCATAATTTCTGTTTTGGAGAGGTTTGAGAAATTATGGGGTTTAGAGAAAATTTCTAGTCCACCAACTTATTGCTCATGTGACCCAGGAGTTCCTCAAACCTACCTTTTTAATATCAATGTTCCCCCATGGGAAGAGACAAAAAAGGGAACATGCATTTATTAAGTGTTTATTATGTGTCAGAACTCTACTGGGCACATTACAAATATTATCTTATTTAATCTTCTGTGAAGGAGTTGCTATTATTAGTTATATGATTATTAACCACATTTTACACTTGACAAAGCTGAGGCAAATAAAGGTTAAGTGACCTGCCCAGGATCACTCTGCTCATAAGTGTCTGAGGCTAGATTTGAACTCAAATCTTGCCAACTCCAGGCCCAGCACTCTATCCACTATGCTACTTAGCTACCAGTGATATTAAATCAGAGAATACCAAGATCTCAGAACAATCTAAACTACAGGTGACCTAAAGGCAATGGAAAAAAAAATAGTGGGTGAAATCAGGCTATAGCATGTTTTCTATGAGGACTTGCCCACATGAAATAGGATAATAGGATCATAGAGTTGCATGTAGAGCAGGAAGTTACCTTAGCAGTCATCCAGGCAATCCCTTCATTTTACAGCTGAGGAAATTATGGCCCAAAACACAATTCAATCACTTGTCCAAGATCACAAGGGAGATAATACAAAGAGGAGACAAGTTTGGGCACTTCTCCTGTAACTCCAAATCCAACATTATTTCCATTTATCACATTAAAACTAGATCACAGGTGACGAGAAAGGGAAGTGGTATGCTCAAATAAAAAGGACAAGTGGTAACAGGTGCATTTCTTGAGCATTGCCCTAATTTTTACAACACACACAAAAAAAAAGGTGAGGAAAGATTCCAGCTGGGCAGATCCTCTGTGGAGGATTTTTTGAAGAACTTCATAGAGAAGGGATGACTGCATCCAAGTGTCCCTTGTTGAGTACACAGGGCAGGTGAAAGAATGTTTGCAAGCTAGTGTCGGTGGAACATACAGTCAAGAATCTTCCTGATTGGCAGAGAGTAAGTATGAGACCACAGAATAAATGTTGGAAATCCCAGATCAGTAGATGATGTTTAGAAGTAGAAAATATTAATGAATGCTTGTTGTTTGATGGCTTGGTTCATTAATTGTGGGGCCAAGAAGAAGCTGGATATTGTAATGAGGGAGCTTCTGTCCTGGAAAACTAGGTCCAAGTAGTTGAAGCTGGATAGAATAGCTTAAAAAGTAGCTAGTACCTAGCTTTAGGACTAGAAACACTAATACAAAATTACAACAGCCTTGCTCTGGTGTACTATTTATTAATTTGTATATGATCCTTTGTCTTGTAAACAAACTCTGAAAACTTATTCTTGTAGTTTGACATAGAGACGGTAAGAATGGAAAGTGAAAGCAGAGATCTGGAGGGAATAATAACATTGACAAAGAAAGAAAAATGACACACCACAAGGCTTCAGTCATTATTGAATTCAGATAGCCAAATACGTGGTTTCGGGATTGGCTAGTTGTAATGTCCTGACCACAATCCTGTCTCCAAGGTTGTCATTGCTCAAATTGTAGGCTGAGTGCCCGAATGTAAAGGAAAAATAAAACAGAGCAGAAATAAACATTGTTGGGCCCATTTCTCAGAACTGAAGTATCCCCTCTCCCAGTTTAGTTCACAGATCTTCATCCTTTGGATGAAGTAGGAAAGAGTGTCCAGGAGAGTGACTATCTCAGTCTTCCCAGTTTCAGAGACACAGCCTGTTCAGGCTACATGGTGTAGCACCAATGTGATATTCACAGTGCCTACAGTGGCTCTGAATATGCCAGCACAGTTCTGAATCGCAAAATATAACAGACTCTCCACACGGAAGCCAGAACCAAAACACTTATTCAAACACCAGAAAGTCAAATCCCAATGCCATAAAACCAAATCCATCATAGTACAAAGAAATCCATCATAGTAACCAAGAAGTCTGCATATATTATCAGGCTTTCCCACAAACAGGCTCCGCTAAGCAAAATGCCTCCTGTCATTCACAGCCAGCTGCCTTCTTCCTCTGTCCTTCTCAGCTCTGACTAGTCTGACCAAGTTCCTCTCAGCTCTGTTCTGGCTCCTCCTCTTCCTGTTCCACCCATTCAGCAAATTCCTCCTACCGTAGACTCATGTGACTCAGGCTTCCATGTGACTCAAGCAGGTCACATGGACGTATTAATGGATGGGAAAGGTCTTCCCATTCCATTAAAAATATATTAATAATGCATATGGCCACTCAAAGAAGGTTACTTCCATTCATATGAAGGGGGCATAATAGAAAGCAGCATGTCTCCAAATTAGGTGATTTAGGCATATCCAGGATGTAGGGAAAGCCCCTGTAGAATAGACTAATAAAGTAAAATCTGTGGTATTAAAGGCAAAGGCCTCCTGGATTAATTTTTAGGAGCAAGTTTTCCTAAGAAGTTGATAAGGACTATGTATGGCAGGATCAGTCTTTTTTCAAAGGCCAAAACATGGTATCCAAGAGCTGGAAAAGACTTCATAGGCCTTGTCTCATATCTTTAAAATAATATTTAGCTCCATTTGTTCAATTCAATTCAATTTGATTCAACAAATATTTATTAGGTGCCTACTATGTGCAAGTCACTCCTTTGGACAGAGGGGAATACAAAGACAAAAATGAAACATCTCTAGTTTGGATTCTGTAATATCATTGCATGAATATATCATGGACCTTGAAGGAAAAAAATATGTTGACATAAGGTAAAGGTATATTTCATCTATTCTGAAGCCTTAAGAGAAATGTTATATGAAATTCCAAATTCCATAAGAAACAAAAAAAGTTGAGAAGGATAATCTACTAAATAACTCAGGGTATAACTAATGCAGGGCAGAAAAGACAATAGGATTTAAAATAAAAAATGAGTTTTGGCAAACATGGATGTACAACGTACAAGCCATCACTCCAATATAGGCCCCATCAATATGTCAGAGAATGTGCTCCAAGTGTCCTTTTATGTTGAAAGAGGTTGTAGATTTAAGTGAGAGTCAGTAGTGGTAGCCCCTAACAAGAGACTCCTCTCCTCTAACCCTGCCCTGTGCCTGCAACCTTTTGTCCAAAAAAGATGATCTAGCCAAGAACATCATCGGAGGTGTGATCAGTGAAACTTCAAGAGAATGTTCCATTTGCCAACAGAGTAAATAGTTGGGAAGAGACAAAGTGACAAGGCAGACTTTTCCTCCCCAAACATTTGTCCACACACATAGAATCACAGAATTTTAGAATTGGAAAAGGCCAGAAAAATCATCTTGTCCAATCTCCTCAATTTGAAAAGGCCACCTTCAGTTGCTTTTCTTACAGGGTTGCTAACTTGGTCTTATATTCATTCAGTGAACATTTAATCTGTGCAATGCTCTGTTATAAGCACTAGGAAAGATGCGAAGAGAAATAAAAATGTGGTCTTTGTCTTCAAAGATTTTATAATTTATGAAGTGGATGTCATTACTTGGCCTGAGTATTTCTACATAGTTTCTCATTACGGCTAGTTCAGAAAGCTGCTTTTGAGATATTACCATTTTAGTGTCAGGAAACTTAAAAGAATTAGATGCCCTAGTCTAATAAATCATACCCTAGTGTTAAGTCAATATAGCTTTTCAGAAGAAATTATCAGTGGCTCCTCAGAGACACCTAATGAGCAAGTGTTTAACTAATGTGTTAACTGGATTGTGGGACATATTAATTAAAGTTAAGGTCTTCATGACAGGTTTGTAGGCTCTGGATTTCTTTCAGGGTTGTGGTTCTAGAGCTGATCTGGGCCTAGGAAACTTATACGGTATATAGGGAACATGCAGTTGTCACATATGAGACTGCTTCGATCCTGCTTAGATAATGGTCTGGGGACCTTGAGTCATTTTTAGGGTTGTCCCACAAAGAGGTCTCTAATTTATTTTGGACATTCTACATGAGTTCTGCTTGTTTTTTTCCTTCAATTTTATTAGAATGGATACTCATTAGACTTCTACACTTTGTGGAGATCTCTCTGATAGATATTGGGGGAGATATCAAGTTTATATAAAACTAGGTCATCATTCTGTTGGATCTCATAGTCTAATGGGCATATACATGTGGGACATGATAACTTCATGAGAGGTTGAACCAAAATGCTATAAGGGATCAATCAATTAACCAACAACCCTTTATTAAACACTATGTGTTAGGCACAGTGTTAAGTGCTGAAGCTACAAAGACAAAAATAAAGTAGTCCTTGCCCTCAAGGAGGCTATCCACCTGCATTACATTATCACCCGGGGAAGGAGGTCAGGTCCATGGATAGATTTAAAGGGATCCATGATAGGGAAAAAATATACACACACATATACATATACAAATATATATTGATGCACACAAACACACACATACACATGCCTATGCATATATATACACATGCTATATTTGTGTGTATATGTGTATATACATATATTCTGTATTTGTACATATGTATATACACATATCTCCATACACATCTATATACACACATATATACATATCTTTATTTTCACTAATCTCTAACTGAAATTTAACATTTTTTTCTTTAAAAACATTGTGCTTAGAAGGACTCTATGTGCTTCACATATTATGGTGCCAGCCATTCAGGAAAGCAAATAATTGGAATATCTCCTTTCCCAAATAGGGCCCCATAGTATAATTACACCATCAGATGCCAAAGGGGGCCATAACATAAAAAAGATTAAGAACCCCTAGGCTAGGGACATACCGAGTAACTGGTCTGTACCCTTAGCACTGTACTATAGGCCATTTGGAGAGTAGGATAACTAATTTGAACTGAAACAGTTATAATTTTTTCTATGATTTTGAAAGCTTTTAGAACCCAATTTTAAAGTAGATGGGATGCTGGGTCTTATTTTTAAGTTTCTAAAAATATTTTATTATAACTCCATCCACTTTACAGGTCATGCCAAATGTGGTTGTGGTTTGCTAGAACAATGCTATTTACTTCCACCTTCTTATTCACTGCAACAGCCATGTTAGAGCTCCCTGTACTCTCCAAAATAGAGATGGCTAGTGAAGAATTTATTTCATCAAAGACTGTGAATAAAATAATTGGCCACTGAAAAGACAAGACTACTCTTAAAACTTCTGAGAGGTTTGAGAATTTGAAGGACTTTTTCCTCCTGAGTAACAAGTTCATTTTCACAAATACCAGTTTAATATAGATATGGGTTATTTCATTTTGGGTTCTTTTATTTTTACCATCTAGGAAATTATCTTTTTTTCCCAACTATGCAAGTCTGTATAATATCCTGATAAATTTAATCTACGCTTCACATTATGGTGTCAGCCATGCAGGAAAGCACATAAATAATTGAAATATCTCCTTTCCAAAGCAGGACCCCAAAGTATAATTAGGTCATCAGCTGCAGTGTGCTAGCCATATTTACTCGAGAAAACAATAACATGAGCCTAGCTCATATTTACACTTTAAAAAAGCATGTTGTGGCCTATTTCACCAACATCCTGGTTTGATTTTTTTCCCTCTTGCTTCTTCGCTAAGGCTTCTGATATTCTCATTCTATTCACATAGATGAATTGTAAAATAATTTTCGGTATATAATCATTACACAGGGAAGTGCATTTTAAGTTATATTATTCTTTGCTCTGTTCTACTTCACATTTAGGGGCTGTGAGTAGATGGGAAAAGTTTTCACACATCGATTTTTTTTCTTCTCACAATTTTCATATTTTCTTGACATGATTTTTATATTGACAAGACTCAACTGGTAAAAGGAATCTGAAAACATTACACTTGCTAGTTGCTTAATCGAATTGTTCTCAGGCACTTCTATGGCAGGCTTAACTCTTTCAGGGCCCTAGGGCATCAGTGTTGAAGTTTGTAATCAATGGTAGCTTAGTTTCCTTCTCTGGAGATACCTTAATTTCCTTGTCCAATATAGGATATCTGTATTCTTTTCAAGTAAAGATTTCAGTTCAATTCTAATTCACTTTTAAAAAATGATTATGTGAGTCACTGAGGCTTTTTCGTGGGGCAGTGGATGAAGTCTACAATTTCATTGGTGTGGGGAACTCCCAGTGTGGAAACTCTCCATTGAGGTTGTTCAGCAACAACTCCATGATTTAGAGAGGGCTCTAGGGTGTTGAGCCAACAAGTGAATTGCCAAGGACGGTACAAATACTATACATCAGAAGAAGGACTTTAATTCACATTACTCCACTTCTGGCCCTCAATTTACTAAACCAGTGGTTTCAAATTCAAATAGAAATGGAAGACACTAATTGTCATATTAACATGATGTATGCTTCATTCTTCTTTTATTTTGTTAAATATTTCCCAATAACATTTTAATCTGGTTTGTGTCAGGACACTCAGGAGTACTGGGGGCCTCTATGTTTCAACACTATGTACTTTATCATTCTGTCTTTCCAATGGCAAAGATGTAAAGACAAAAAATAATGTACTTCATTCCTTCAATGAACTTTCAGTCTAATGGGGAAGGGATAGTAAGGCACATGCATGAGTAACTATGATGCAAAGCAGAATGTGATAAGTCCAAAAGATAGGTCCAGACAAATTATTATTAAAAATGTGTGTCAATATTTGTAGGTTCTGTAATTTCCATGGTGTAAAAATTCCATGTAGATTCCAAACCATGCAACCATCTATAATTTATTAGATGAATCTTAGAGAATGATAGGAGAAATAGGAAGATGAATATCTTACCTTTGAGGGTAAAATGTCTATCTACAGAAATTAAATTCAATGATTTTTTCTAAAATAAATTGATATAACATGGATTTTTGACTTTTGTTGATGAATAATTTATGAGACTGATATTCAATATGGGTTCTCTGATTTCATGGAAAAGAATTAATTGAGAAATGGTCAGCCTACTGTCTTCTCCACAGAAGTACAAAAATAAACAAATCGATGACCTATCTTCCCCCATCCACCTCCTCCTGCTCAAAAAAAACTAGTGGTCAGAGACTGAGGTTTAGGTGTAACTGTTATATAGCTGAATACAAGTTCATTGAAGGCAGGGACCATATTTGCCAATGTCTTTGGTTTCCTAGTATCTAGCATATGGTCTTATTTATAGGAAGCAATACATTAAAAAATTTAATTGGACAATGCTTTTAGGAAGAACATGGCTAAAATCTTTGGATATTCTTTTATCTAAATGATTTTTCCTAGATCCAGTTTGGATGCATCACTTTCATCAAAAGAAACAATTTGGAAATCCATTTTGCAAACTGGCTAGGAAATATAAATAGTTATGGAGGAAAACCAGCTTCATATGGTGGGCCTAATGTACCTTTAAGAATGAGCACAGCTGCTTTCATTTCTACAATCTTCTCCAATACACCAGCATTATTGGGAACCTGGAATGAGAAGGGAGGTGGCACTCAGAACTATCGGTGATAAGACAAAGGATGATGAGTTAAACTCATAGGTAAGTCCCAGGCGACTATGGGAGGGCAAAGGAAAAGAAGACATAGTAACCATGAGTTCTATAGACAGATAAGACAGTAGAGAAATATGTACAAAATACAAAGTATTATTCATAATGAGATGACATGAACCTCAATAATTACCAAAGACTTGTAAATACTATAGACAATTAGAAGTAAATAATGTTAAATGTGCTATGATTTTGCACGCAATCTCCATGTACAGAGTTGCCATGACTAGATTGAGGGTAAAAAGCATAAGGAAAGAGGGTGGGCAAGCAAGCAGGTGGGTTCTCACCTCTTCTGTCTTTGAGTGAACCAGCACTATACTGCAATACTATATACAGTGACCAGAGATTGGATAGTGGAGCCCCCTAGGTTCAAATCCTTCTTCAGATATTAACCAGGCAAGTCACTTAACCTCCATTTGTTACCTCAGGTAACTTCCTGGGGTTTATATTTCTATAAGTAGAAAAGGTTTTCCTTGCCAAAGAAATCACACTTCCATGTCTACACATTGTATGCATATAGGGAGGCAGTGTAGTGATAGTGACATAGGGTGACCATTCACGAGATGTGGATTAGGAAGGGCTGCATTCAAGGCCAAACTCTATGACTTATTGCCTTGTGACTTATGGCAAATGATCTCACATCTCTCGGTCTCAGTTGTTTTCTCTATAAAATGAGAAAGTTGAACTACATGAATTCAAAGGAGTCTTTTAGCTTCAAAACTCTCTGCTTAGTCCTGAGAGCTGCTCAAGAGGGCTAGGCTTCAGGAAAGGAGAAATAATTACAGGGACCAAGAACTTTTCTAGAATCGACTGGGTCAGAGGGTAAGTTCTCTGTATGGAACTGGGCAAATGACAGTAGATGAGTTCTCCCCTGGAGGAAGGAGTTCTATTAATTCTCAGGCCACGGTAATTATCAAGAGGTTTGATCCTGGGGAAAACATGTGAACAGGAGAAGAGAGAACCCCACTTCATCTTCTTAGGGAGTACCTACTGAACTTTCCAGTAGGAAAGACAGTGAGGGACCATATTCAACAATAATTCAATTCAATAAACATTTGCTAAGATACCTGGGCTAAGTGCTAGGGATCCAAATAGAAAAGTAAAATAGTCCCTGCTCCCAAGGACCAGTAGGAGAGACAACACACATGGAAGTTTTCACTGCAAATCAGATGGAAAAGTTGTGAGGTCTTAGATTACATTAACAAAGTTAATGTTAATGTTTCTTCTTTGATGTAAATGTTTCTTCTTTGCTGTATTTGCACTGAGAGAAATCATACATCAGTTTTTGATGTTGAACTATTTGACTGTGCCAAGGACTTTGTTGGCAAGAATTTTCTTTTCTGGATCATCTGTGCCTGCAATACCTGCTGGAGCAATTGCCAGGCTATGTCTCCACAGGGGTTGCTTTCCCTGAATGATGACTGAATAATAATAACAAAAATTAACATTTCTACCAGGCAACTAGGTGATGCCAATGGATAGAGCACCAGGCATGGAATCAGGATGATCTGAGTTCAAGTGTGGTCTCAGATACTTACTAACTGTATGACCCTGAGTAAGTAACTTAACCCCTATTTGCCTCAGTTACTCATTGTATAAAATGAGGATACAAAGGGGAAAGAAATGGCAAACCACTCTGGTATCTTTGCCAATAAAACCACATGGAAAGAGTCTGTGAGGTCGCAATGGACATGATTGAACAACAACATTCATATAGTGTTTTAACATTAGCAAAGCTCTTTATAAATATTGTCCTTTTTTCATTGCAATAAACTTGGGGAGTAGGTTCTTGTATCTCATTCCCATTCTACATATCAGAAGACTGACTCAGAATGTGATTAAGTGATGTATCCAGGGTCACACAGCAAGTAAGTATCTGAGTATGGGTTTGAACTCTAGTCTTCCTGACTCTCAGTCTAGCTTTCTATACACTGCACAATCCCAACTGAAGGTATTCGGCTGGAAGCAATGCTACTCACAAACCTCTTGGGTTTAGGGTCGAAGGGGAGGTGGTGGTCAAGATGCTGGTGGTGGTGATTTGACCTGCTTGCCACTTCTATTGGAGGTAGAAGGTCAAAAGTTGTTGATGGTGGTAATGAGAAATGTAATTTCCTTCTCCACAATGATTTCTCCCCTCAATAATGTCTATGAAGTCTGGGCTAGAAGCAGAGCTGGTGTTTTGGCAGGTGCAGTTATTCTTAGAGCTATGCCTATTACATGCCCCAGAATTCTTAAAAGACAGATACAGGTGGGGAGAGTCGGACTGAGAGGAGATGGTGGGAATGCTAATAGCTGAGCAGTAGTAACAATAAGATGAACATCCCCAGTTCTGACCAGGGTTTAAGCTAAGCTGGAAAGAATTGATGGCATTGAGGCAACAAGAAATGGGAGAAAGAAAAGGCAGGATTGAGTTACAGAAGAGAAGGGAGGGATTGAGGGAAGCCCTCAACACAGACATCTGAGAGCAGAAAATGGACCAAAGTTATCCACTTTATCTACTTCTTTGAGGACTGAGAAAAATTCTAAGAAATGATCTGTTTCACAACTTCCTCCCAATTTCTCCTATTGGTGTCTGTTTATTAACAGACACTATTAGACTCTGCTTGCTTATTTAGGCAAAAATTTCCAGTAACCTGAATATTGTTTCAACCATAAAGAAGACAGAGGATAAGTAGAGATGAACATATATTTAAATTAAGGCAGAGTCAAACTTTTTCCTAAATACTTTTCCAGTTAGGAATCATCCTAACTGGAGGCTCTGAGCAATTGAGATAGTACTCTCAACTTTTTATTTAATATAAATCACACAAAGGAAGAGGGAACCATGGATGTGAAGGGCAATTATATTGCCTCAGGTTAAAATATCAGCTAGTTGTTATAATAAGGCATGGCTGATAAAATTTCCATAGGTAGAAGGAGTAGGGGGGAAAATGGGGCCAGCAAGTCCCACTAGAACACTCCCCCACCCTCCTTGAATGCAGCAATACAACACTGCAATACTATTTACATGCAGTGAGTAGAGGTGGCATGGTTTAGTGGATAGAATGTTGGGCTCATAGCCAAGAGTTTTGAATATTTACTGGATGTGTGACCTTGGGTTCATCTCCACCCCTTGCAACAACACCCAATACCAGTATCTACCATTGTTATACTAGTGCAAGGTGGTAAAGAAGGGGTTGCAAGGACACTGGAAAAATCCCTGGATGTGAAGTCAGAGGACATTGGTTCAAATCCCTGCTTTGGTACTTACAACCTGTATGACCTTTGACAAGTCTCTTAACCACTCTGGGCCTCAGTTTTCTCATCTAGAAATTAGGGAGCTGGGCTAGAGGACCCCTAAAGTCTCTTCCAGTTCTAAATCTATGATCCTACTTTGATTCTTTTATCCCAGGCCCCTGTAAAAGGCACCCACAAAGAAAGGTATGGAAGAGGATAGGGTCACTGAATGACCCATAATGAATAGGACCCATCCTAGCGGGTATAAGATGGAGTCACCTTAATTAAGGCTATTTGTCAGGCTTTGTCCCAAACCAATCAATGTTCCCTAGATTTGATGTTGGTTGGAAATTCCAACCTCCTCTTTCAGATTTGTCTTCTGTGTGAATGAGGAGGCTTGCAACCTTGTCTGCTCCCACATTGTACATTAAACAAGCCGATTGAGTGCTTTGATTTTTGACCTGTTAATTCCCTTCTTACAGCCAATATGTTATACATATCATTATTTGCCTGTTTGAGGGCTTATATTGTAAATATAGAGAGGTAGATGACATTCTTTTCAATATTCTAATAAGAAAATATACAAGATGAGTAACAGAATCAAAATCCAAAAAACAAAGGACAGGCTAAAATCAGGTGGTACAGTGGATGCAACACTGGGCTTGGAGGTAGGAAGGCCTGAGTTCAAATTTTGCCTCAGACTGAACTCTGTCAAAGAAGCAAATCAGCCTAGTCTTAAGACTAGTTATGTGACCTTGTTTACCTCAGTTTCCTCAACTGTAAAACAGGGATAATAGTAACATTTGCCTCACAAGGTTGCTGTGAGGAACAAATGAGATACTTGCAGTGTTTATAAGGCACAATGCCTGACACCCAATAGGAGCTATTTAAATGAGAGCTATAATTGTTGTTGCTATTATTATTATTAATTGTGTGCTGAAATAATAAGTATCATTGACCAGAATGCCTTTGAGATTCTATGGTCCTCTGCCCCATGACCAAACTATTCTTGGGTTAGCCATTAAGACCCAACTGACACCACTGCTCCACTAACCCTATCTCAATGACCTAACACAAGAACATTTCAGCTAACTACTTCTTCTATCTGCTGCAAGGTAATAGAGTATCCAGCAGGGATGAGAACTCCAAGTGCTACTTATCAAGAGTCCCTCCTCATCCTATCCCAGTGGTAAAGAAAATAGACTCTAAATTGAGGGTTCATCAGCCTGGGTTATAATTGCATCCCTGTGAGAAAAGAATGAATGACTCAGGGAGCAAGTAGAAATAGGCACATCACCTTCAGTCCACAAAGTGAATTTGCTGAAATGGTCCTCCAATCAGGCTGCGTGTCTCCCTGGTTTTCTGACCAAAGTCAGATCATTTGTACCTTAATATTCCTGGAGATCCAGCCAGATAAGAACAAGGTGGCATTTCTTAACTTCATTTGATAGCTTTGAATGCTGGAATGACAGCCCCTTCTCAAGGTAATACCTCCATGTACCTTAACTCCAAGGACTTCTTTATCTTCTGACTATATGATAAGTTCTTTGAGGGAAGGGGATATACGTTATCTAAACTTTTTACATTTCCCTGGTCTTAATTCTTTTCATGGCAAGGCTAGGTGAATGTTGCTGAATGAATCAATCACTGAGGAAAGGACTTAGGGTTACCCTTGTATAAGTAGATGCCACTACTGATAATACAGCCAAGTTGCCCAAAGTGTCATCTTCACTGCAAGTTCACTCTTAAGGATTTGTGGTTTAAACTTTGATTTCATTTTGTTGTTTTCAGAGTACCTCACTTTGGTCTAATACCTCCAGCTTGAATGATGCCAATTGAAACACAGATCACTCTCAGGTTGATCTTTAAACATGTTGATCTCCTGGTCCCATTAACAGCAAATGGTATTTGGGATATTGTATTTGCCATTACCTTCTTGCTCTTGGGCTTTTTATTAGACTAGCTATAGCTCCTATCTCCAGCCCATTCATTGGTGAATCCAACATTTTCAGTAATCTGGTTTCTAATATGTTTCTTTCTGTTTTCTGGGAGGAGAAATGCTATGTCTGTTAGGCATTTGCTGGACATCTCACTGATAGAGCTGTCATTGGATAGCTAGATTAAGAGGAGAGGGATAGATTTCATTTTTCTTTTTGGTTTTACCTAGTTCTGTATCTGCAGCGGATACTCTTCATAAAGCTGAAACCAAGCAAAGAATCTAAAACACTTAAACGGCACATGAAAGAAATCCATGAAATTGTCTCAAAAGCTACAGTAGGAAGTTTCTGAAATGAGTAAGTCATCATGTTAAAGCTTGAGCCAGTACAATCTGGGAAATAGTGGGGGGCAGGAGAGGTGGTTTCATATCTGGCTAAAAATGAATGAGAATGGGGAGACCCTAAACAGGAAAAGATATAGAAAAGATACCAATAAGGTGAAATCATGTTGACTGCCCATAGGAGCTCACAGGTTTCAACAATTGCACAATGTTATACATATACTTAGTCTCTTAAGTGCGATAGAACTACCAGGTTGGAAGGGACCTTGTAAAACATTCAGTCTAATCCTTAATCTAAAGTTCATATCCCTTATAAAATCTGCAAGAAGTGGACATCAGGGCTTTGCTTGAATACTACCAATAATAGGGATTTTACTGCCTCACAAGACTGACCATTTCCCTTTATGACAATTCTAATTGTTAGGAATTTCTTTCTTCTATTATTGAGCTAAAATCTGCCTTCTGTATAATTTCCATTTATTAGTCTTTGTACTATGGTACAATGTAGTGGAAAAAGCCTTGACTTAGAATCTGAAAATCTGTATTTAATTCTGCCTCTGTCACTTATTGGTTGTGGGGCCTCATTCAAATTCAATGAGCTATTTTCATAAAATGATAGTGAATTAATTTAACACATGGATCCTACAGAATGTACACATTTTCTAAGAAACCTAAAGTCCTTTGTGAACTTTTTCTTTTATTAACATTGATGAGATCTTTGAAAGGTCAATAGTAAGGGCTATCTTCTTTCCACAATTGCAGGAACTTGGATACAGAAGGCCTTTGAATCGAATCCCTAAGTTGTACTGCTCACAGCAGAATTTTTGGCTTAAGAACTAATGGTGGCACTTTTCCTGGTAATAGAACTCATCAATAATAAATCAATTTTCTGACATGAAAATAGCCCCTCATTCCTTAAAAACAGTGGGAAGAATTCTAGGATTCATACCTGGGATAGTTAAATAAACACACTAAACCAGTGATCCAATGAAATGTAGGTCAGTTGGGCTTATCGCCTCATTTTAAATTTTATGAAATGGATTCATTTCACTTTCAAAAGGCCTGCTTTACACCCGTCAGTTGGAGGAAACTGAGATGGCAATAAAAAGCATCTGCTAGAAAGAAAGGCTTGTGAATTCATTTTCTCACTTGGCTATAGAATGGCCTCTGCTGACACATTTTATACTTGGCAGTCATGAGTCACAAAAGCCTGAGATTAAAATGAATAATAACTGAATTGGAAATATTGTCTCACCCACTTCAGAGAATGCTGCAGCAGGCCCTTCTAAGGACTCAAGTGCATTTAAAAGGAATCTAGATGGCGGTGCTCTGCTCACGTTCTGCTTGAAAGCTGATTGTTTTCTCTGCTTCAGGTGTCTAAAGAACTTATTTTGTCCTTTAGTCATGAAGGTAGAGCTCATAAAAGAGAACAATGGAAGGGAAGACCTAATGTCTCTATTCACACAATAGATAGAATGAAGACAGAACTAGAATTCTGGGCTTTGATAATCATGAATTACCAGATGAGCTTCAGCATTGTTTCAATGGATAACAATTGTTCTTAAGTTTTTTTAGTCATGTCTCATTCTCCGTGACCCCATTGGAGGTTTTCTTGAGAAAGATTTGAAGTAATTTGCTATTTCCCTCTCAAATTCATTTTACAGATGAGGAACTGAGAAAAGCAGGGTCAAGTGACTTGCTCAGTCACATGGCAGAGTAAGTATCTGAGGTCTTCCTGATTCCAGGCTCAGTACTCTATCCACCATATCACCTAGTTACCTCAATTATTATTAGATTATTAATTTTGTATGAGATATGTAACATATAAATATAATACAACTACATACTAAATATGATATAATATAGTATTAATAATAGCTTACATTCATTTTTTACTTTGCACTCATCTGATCTCCTCGACAATACTGTGAAGTAAGCAGCAAAAGTATACTTTTTTTTTTAACAGATGGTGACTCAGAGAGATTAAGTTATTTGTCCAACATTACATAGCTACAAAAGTAGCAGAATTAGGACTTGAACCCTAGAGGAACGTCCTAGAATTGAGTCACTGTGTGGATTTGTTCTGTTTCCAACTTGGGAGCTAAGAGGGAGAAATAGATGTGGTTAGCAAGAGTAACACCAACCAACGAGGGACCCGATGAAACATTCTCAAAAAGGCCCAGAGGAGAAGGACCATCAGAAGGGAACACAGATAAGCAGGACAGCTTTGAAAAGAGGATGTGGAGTTTATTATATACTCATGTTTGAAGGGGGTCTCACAGTTTAATATACAGTCCTTTCTTGTTATTGTTCTGTTCTACAAAAGGATTTGGAAATGCACTCTCTTTTTGGAGGTGTTTAGTTTATAATTTAAAAAAAAAATTTAAAAGCTAACTGGCTGTGGATCCAAAGTCAGAAGAGTCAAAGTAGAACGGTTTAATACCTATGACACTTATTACCTGTGTGACAGTCAACCTCCCTGGGTCTCAGTTTCCTCATCTGTAAAACAGAGGAAGTCAAACTAGATGGGCTCTGAGGTTCTTTCCAGCTCCAAATCTATCATCCTATGATTTCAAGTCCACTGCTCTTTACATTACATCACCATTTTAATTACATTTGATAGATTACCTCAAGCCTGGTAAAGCCCCAAAGTGCTTTGATCAATGGATTTCCAACAATATTCAGAAAATTGACTAAATGGTAAATAACTTATTTTAACTTTTCATTATTGAATTGATGTCATTGAAGTATTGAATCTATAACTCACAGGTGTTAAGCCAAGCCTGAAGATGAATGGTTTAGGCCTTTTATACAATGGAATACTTAAAGTGGTTTTTATGCTGAAACTCCAAAGGATCCAGTAAATAGTATGCACCTACACTACATTGCTGGCAGCCCCTGGGCAAGAATGGTGCCATTCTCTTGAAGGAATGGCTGGCTATGTAGCATAACCATAGAGCACGTATCAGAAGGGCATTAGCAAACCAGAGTATTAAGTTTTTATCAAATCATATTCTTTTTTCATTCTCCAACATGTAAAATCTCCCACAGTGAAACAAGTAGAATTTTTATCAAAATGGTAAAGAAATATATTTATTAAATATTCCTATAAAAATAACCAAATTAAATTCAATGAATACTTGCTAAACACTTATCAAGTAAAATACAGTATATTAGGCATGGAGAATTCAAAAACAAATTGAAAAGCAGACTCTGCCCTCAAGGAGCTTTCATTCTATTGGAGGTAGGAGCTGGGGGAAGTTGTAACACTTACATGCACAGATACATTAATACAAAATAGCTTGAGGAGGGAGAGAGCTTTAACGAATGGCCAGGGAAAATCCAGAAAGGTTATCTCTAGGACGTCAAGCCTGAGGTGAAACTTCAATGAACAATTCTAGGAGGTGGAGGTGGACATTCTTCTTTGACCACTGTTTTCCCACATATAATATTTTTCCTCTTAGAATATGAGCTCCTGCGGTTTGGGACTGTCTCACTTTTTGCATTTGTATCCTCAAGTCCTTAGCACAGTAACTGGAATGTAGTAAGCACATAATAAATCCCTTTTCATTCTTCATTTGTTTAATTATCAGAATATCAAACCTTGAAAAAGAAATAAATTGTATCTCAAAATATCAACATTCAAATTGCAGTAGTCAGATATGAGAAGCAACTAGTAGCTTAGTAGTTTTAAAAATTAAAAAAAACAGAGATCATTTGAAAGACATCTTTTTATTTGGTCATTACTTTTATATTTAATGAGTACTTAGTCATTTACACTAAAGAGCTATCCTATCAAGAGTCCTTCATTTTTCTCCATTATTCTCAAATAGTGCCTCTTACATGATACATGTAAGATATCATACATGTAAAATATCATGCATGATGTTTTATTCTTGGTGTCTAAATTTAGGATACATAAATAATCAATGGTTTTAATTTGGGGTCCTAATTTTGAGGGGAGTATTGTAGTCTTTTTAAACTCTAGCCTAATATTAAAAGAATAAATACTTTTTCGGAGTATAAACCATTAAAGAAAATAGCTTCTTAATTTTGTATTGGTTTACATATTATGTAAAAGAGTCTGTTGGTCAATTATCCTGGGTACTTTTTTCCATTAAATATACTTCTATATTGACTAGTTTTAGTCTTGTGAACAGCTTTAAAAGGAAAAAAATGCTTATAATCATGAATAAAAGCCTTTGTAAATTAAAAAAATCTGACATAATTAATCATAGAATCTTATAATTGAAGCAACCTGAGAGACTCTGTAGTCCAGCCCTTTCACAAATCATGAATCACATATATAATATCCCCCCTCAAAAGTTGCAGGGACTGGTCATTCAACCTATACTTGAAAATCTTCGGTAAGGGAAATTCGCTAACTTCCAAAGCCGTACATTCAAATTTTTTATCACCTTTAGTTATTGTGGATATAGTGCTGGATCTAGAGTCAGGAAGATGCATCTTCCTGAGTTCAGATCCAGCCTACTTCCTAGCTGTGTGTTTTTGGGCAAGTCACTGTTTGCCTGAGTTCCTCATTTGTAAAATGAGGTGGAGAAGGAAATGGCAAATCACTCTGGTATCTTTGCTAAAAAAGCCCCAAATGGGGTCATGAAGGGTCAGACACAACCGAGATGCTAGAACAAATTTTTTTCTTTCCAATTCCCTATAACTTCTACCCAGTGGTCCTAGTTCTGCCCTTTGGAAGGATGGTGGTCCAGAAGGTAGTGGTGGGGTGGGGCAGGGGGGAATGAGGCAGTGGTAGCTGAGCAACTCGCAAATGATCATTGCAGGTAGCTGGATAGCTGGATGGGAGTTGTTTTCCCCAACAGAATATAGGATACTTAAGGCACAGAATGTTTTCATTTTTATCTTTGAATTCCTAGTGCCCAGCATAGTGTCTTGCACATAGCAGATGCTTAACAGATGTTAGTTAACTTGAATTTGGTTCCATTCATTGGGTTTTTAAGTGTGGAGGTACTACCTTAAATTCTTGTTTTGGAAAAATGAATGCTATCTGCCCCACAAATAATACTCTGTGTCTGTGGTTGGTTTTACAAATGAGCAAACCAAGTCTTTTGATTCCATTTTCAGTGCCCTTCCATTTTGATGTGCCTTTTAAAAATCTGAACAACTGATAAGCTTCTCATGCTGTCATATTAGCCAGGATCCAAAAGATCTTGACAGGTTGAAACATCCATCAGACATTTAGTAGGAATAACTCTAAAATCTTAAATTTGGGTTCAAAAATACAAAACCGAGTTCACAAGTACAAATAGGAGTGGCATGGTTGGACAGCAGTTTGCTGGGGTAGGGATGGTGGTTGTGGGTGGAACAATACCTGAGAATTTTAATTGAGTGAAAGTCCAATATGAATCAGCATCGTGATACAGTAACTTCTCAAAATCTATTTTGGCTACATTGAGGGACATGGCTTTCAAGAATCAGCTAATACATACATATATATATGTATATAACTCCCTTAGGTTAAAGAACCCTATCACCAACTGCCTTTTGGGCATCTCAGATTCAACATGTCCATAACAAACATTGTCCTCTTCCCAATTTCCCTATTCCCTGCCCTTCCTGGGCAGCAAGGTGATGCAGTGGATAGAGTGCTGGGCCTGGAGTTAGGAAGACCTAGAGTTCAAATACTGCCTCAGACACTTACTGGTTGTGTGGACTTGGGCAAGTTGCTTAACTTTTATTTATCTCAAACTTAAAATGGGGATAATAATACCACCTACCTCCTATGACTGCTATGAGGATCACCTGAGATAATAATTGTAAAGTACTTAGTGCAGTACCTGGCATATAATAAGTGCAAAAGAAATGTTAGCCATTATTATTAGTTCTATCAAAGACATTACTATCCTCCAAGATACTGAGGCTTAAAATTTCAGTATCTTTCTTGGCTTCCTACTCACATACTCCCCACATATCCAACACATTGTCAAATCACTTTGGTAGATGAGTTATAAAATGGATTATATTACAGATGATGTATTAATTAATCTGTGAGAGGCTGGAACCCCCATGGATATGAAGGATCATTCTTGTCCTTAGAATTTAAACTTCTGAAAAGCAGCAATTGTTTCATTCTTTGTATTTGTATCTGCTGCCTAGCACAGTGCCTGAAACATAGCAGATGCTTAATCAGCTATTGTTGATTGTCACATTTTGACTGAGCTACTTGAATGAATGAATTTTGCTTTGAATTAATAAATACATCCTATTGTTGGTCTCATAAAACAAATTCAGTGGAAGTTCAAGAGCTGTAATTCTCAACATACGCTAATGCTCAAAGGGCTTTGAATCTGTGGTAACTTTCTGGGGGGCCTGTTTGTAAGGAGACTCCCAGGTTTTATATTGGGGTAGCTCTAATTGTTATGAGGCTTTTTTTTCTTTAATTGAATTTATATTTGCTTTTTTGACATTTCTAACTCATGTTCCTTTTTCTGCCTTCTAGAGCGTAACAGAATAACTATGTTCCCTCTTTCATGTAATGGCCCTTTACATACTTGAACTAATATGTTCCTCTCAGGTCACCCAGGCTAAACCTCCTCATATAGTATAAACCCAAGATCCTTCACTATCCTAGATTCTGTCCTAAGGAACATTCTCCAATTTATCAATAGCCTTCCAAAAATGTGGTACCCATAACTGAGCACAATACTCCAGATGTGCTCCTGCCAGAGCAGAAATGCCACCTCCCTAGTACAGAACACTCTGCCTCTCAATGCAGTCTAAGGTAAAACAAACACTTTTTCCCCTAATGTATCACACTATTGGTTCATATTGAGTATGGTGTCAACTAAGACCCCCCAGATGTCTTTTTCAAATAAACTGCTATCTAGCCACATTTCCTCCATAAATATTACATTTATTGTTACATAAACTAGAACTATGAGGAAGAAAGACGTCATTGTAAAAAAAATACTATGTACACCCTCATGGGAAGAAAATTCAACATATACTCCTTTCCAAAGTGGGACAACTTTGAAGATTGATTCATTCATAAAAATGAAATTAAAATTTTTCTTTTGCTGTTCAAGGTTGAGATATTCATAACAATGGTACCAAAAAATGAATGAAAATGTTACCAACACTAAAGTAAAAATGATAAGTCTATACAGTTTTCTATTCTCACTTAAAAGTTGAGTTCTTCCCTGTGGAGAATGTGAAATATGAGGCAATACTAGTAGCATTATTTTCCATTTGCACATTCAGTGTGTGGGCTTTTTTCCCCATAAGCCTATATATGGCTGATTTACTAGGAACTCCCCTAGCTTTACCTAGCAACTCTGTTAGACTTCTCAAATAGCATTCAGAACCACAGGTCTAATACAAAGATTATTAGCTCATTTAGAATTTTGTAAATATCAGCATATCACAAACATGCCAGAATAATCAGAAAAGAGATATGTAAAGTAGTAACATATGGAAGCTCTTTCCATAGAAACAATTTTTGCTGGTAACAAAAATGTATGAAACGCATCTGAATTAAAAATATTGAATAGGTAATAAAGGTCAAATTAAACTAAGATTTTGAAAAGTTTAAATATGAAAAAAATCACTCATATAACTGGACAAATTGAATTCCACTCAAATACAGAGATGAAAAATCCAATTAACAATAGAAAGATAGGAAAATAGTGTCACCAAAAATAGGAATAGAGTGTCACCTTTCCCCTCCCTCAATTCCAAAATTGGAGAGTAGGACTGTAAAAAAGGATAAGAATCATCTGTATAGGGATGCTAATTTAACCTATGGGAGCTGATAAAGTTATCAGGTGAAAAACTATAGAGGGAAAAAAGACAATGGCTTAGAACAAGGCCTATGATCAGTATTAAAGGGGTCATGCCCTGGCTATCTCTTAAACAGTTCTACTCAATGAATGCTCGTTGCCTTACCCTAAGTGAGTACCTGCAAAGACCTTGACCTAAAGGGCCCAAGGTCTCTCAGTGCATCCTGGGTAATCTCCAGTCATCCTGATGAATATCTGGTCACTGGATTCAGATGACTCTGGAGGAGAAGTGAGGCTGGTGACCTGCACAGCTCTCCCTCACTCAAAAACAAAGTCAAGTGCCAGTCATGTCATCATTTCTTTCATGGCATGGTCTTCTTCAGCAATGAGGGCTGAACACAATACATCATAAGTAGGATAAGAAAATATATAAAGGCAGAATGCATGGCCAGGGAACATGTGTAAAAGGGCACATACAAAGGACATTTGTGTGACTGTGGGACAAGTGTGAAAGGGCACTTATGTAGGGAACACATCAGGTGACCAGAGGACGTGCATGATTAGGTCACTAAGACATGCAAAGTAGCTCACATTCTCTGGCTATGCCATTGGGCAAGCTGTTATCTCTTTTCATCCTAGGTCCTTTGCACCTTTGTCACACTGTTTTCTATCATGGGTTCCACTCTTAGTTGTTTTTCTCCACTTCTGCTGAGGGTCTTCACTGTTGTGCATTTCTGGGGACTTGTTTTCTTTTACCATGTGCTGGTCTTCACCTTCTGAGTCTTTGGCTTATCTCTGCTTCAATCTGATGCAACACTGGATCTAGGCTAAGGATACTTAATCTTTTGTATGTCATAGGCCCCCTGACAAAATAGCATATCGTAGCATCAATGTGATACTCACAGCTCCTACAGCAGCCATGAATATCACAGCACATTTCTGAATTGTGAAATGCCACAGACTCTCCACATGGAAGGCAGAACCAAAACATTTATTCAGACACCAGAAAACCAAATCCATCACAGTAACAAAAATCTATACACAATAACGCAGAGGACAATACCAGCCCCAAGCCTTCCCTCTGCTAGGCTTCCCATAAACTAGCTCCCTTAAACAAATCACAAGCAGGCTCCCTTAAACAAAATCACAATCACAAAATCACTCATGCTAGGCAGCAGCCTGCATCCTTCCTAGCTCTGTCTCCTTTTTCTTTCTTTTTTTTTTTAATTTATTTTATTTTTTTTTATTTTGTAATGTTTAACAATCACTGCCATACAATTGCGATTTTATCCCTCCCCACCTACTCCCCACTACCCCCCTCCCTCCCCACGACTGCATACAATTCTGTATAGATTCTACATATACTTTCCTATTGAGTATATTTTCACTATAGTCATGCTATGTAGTCAGACTAAGATAAATGAAAGGAATCGTATAACAAATCAGAACATGATACACAAACACATACACATACACAAACATGATCTGCTACAATATGTGAGTGACTTCCATATTTCTCTCTCTGAGTGTGGCAGGCATTTTGCCTTGAGATCCTCCACTGGGATTTTTTTTTTTTTTTTGGTAAGAAGTTCTTGTGTTATTACAAAAATCTAAGTCTACCAGAAAAAACTCTCACACACTGTGGTTGTTGCTGTGCATAAAGTTCTCCTGGTTCTCCTTTCACTCAGCATCAGGTCATATAAGTCCTTCCAGGCCTCTCTGAAGTCTTCTTGTTCATCATTTCTTATGGCACAATAGTACTCCATTACATTCATGTACCATAATTTATTCAGCCATTCCCCAATTGATGGACATCCCCTTGACTTCCAGTTTTTGGCAACTACATAGAGTGCTGCTATAAATATTTTTGTACATGTGGGACCCTTTCCCATTTTTATGATCTCTTGGGGATATAGTCCTAGTAGCGATATTGCTGGGTCAAAGGGTATGCACATTTTTGTAGCCCTTTGGGCATAGTTCCAAATTGCTCTCCAGAATGGTTGGATGCGCTCGCAGCTCCACCAACAATGAATTAGTGTTCCAACTTTCCCACATCCTCTCCAGCATTTATCATTTTCTTGTTCTGTCATGTTTGCCAATCTTATAGGTGTGATGTGGTACCTCAGAGTTGTTTTGATTTGCATCTCTCTAACCAATAGTGATTTAGAGCATTTTTTCATATGATTATAGATAGCTTTAATTTCTTCCTCTGAAAATTGCCTGTTCATATCCTTTGACCATTTATCAATTGGGGAATGACTTGTATGATTATACATTTGGATCAGTTCTCTATATATTCTAGAAATGAGGCCTTTATCCCCGAGCTTAGCTGTAAAAATTCTTTCCCAATTTACTACATCCCTCCGGATTTTGGTTGCATTAGGTTTGGTTGTGCAAAAACTTCTCAGTTTAATGTAATCAAAGTTATCCATTTTGCATTTCATAATGCATTCTATCTCTCCTTTAGTAAAGAATTCTTCCCTTCTCCATAGATCTGATAAATACACTATTCCTTGCTTCTCCAGTTTATTCATGGTATCAATCTTTATACCTAAATCATGTACCCATTTGGACTTTATTCTTGTGTATGGTGTCAGGTATGGGTCTATGCCTAATTTCCGCCACACTGTTATCCAGTTTTCCCAGCAATTTTTGTCAAACAATGAGTTCTTATCCCAGAAGCTGGGGTCCTTGGGTTTATCAAACAGAAGGTTGCTATATTCCTTGCCTACTGCATCTTGAGTGCCAAGTCTATTCCACTTGTCTACCTCTCTGTTTCTTAGCCAATACCAAGTGGTTTTGATAATTGCTGCTTTATAGTACAGTCTGAGGTCTGGTAGCGCTAGGCCACCTTCCCAAGCATTTCTTTTCATTAGTCCCTTTGATATTCTGGACCTTTTGTTTTTCCAAATGAATTTTGATATTATTTTGTCCAGCTCTAGAAAGTAATTGTCTGATAGTTTAATTGGTATGGCACTAAATAAGTATATTAATTTGGGTAGAATTGTCATTTTTATTATATTAGCACGGCCTACCCATGAGCAACTAATGTTTTTCCACTTACTTAAATCTGACTTTATTTGTGCAAAAAGTGTCTTGTAATTGTGTTCATATAATCTCTGGGTTTGTTTTGGCAGGTAGACTCCTAAGTATTTTATACTGTCTACCCTAACTTTAAATGGGATTTCTCTTTCTATCTCTTGCTGTTGGACTTTGTTGCTAATATATAGGAATGCAGAAGATTTGTGTGGGTTTATTTTGTACCCTGCAACTTTGCCAAAGTTGTTTATTAATTCTAGTAATTTTTTACTTGAATCTCTGGGATTCTCTAGGTAAATCATCATATCATCTGCAAAGAGTGATAACTTAGTTTCTTCTTTGGCTATTTTAATTCCTTGGATATCTTTATCTTGTCTAATTGCTACAGCTAACATTTCTAGTACCATATTAAATAATAGTGGTGATAATGGACAACCTTATTTCACCCCTGATCTTATTGGGAATGCATCTAGCTTATCCCCATTGCATATAATGCTTGCTTATTATTTTATGGAAAGTTCCCTTTATTCCTACATTCTCCAATGTTTTTAGTAGGAATGGATGTTGTATTTTGTCAAAAGCTTTTTCTGCATCTATTGAGATAATCATGTGGTTTTTGTTAGCTTTGTTGTTGATGTGATCGATAATGCTAATAGTTTTCCTAATATTGAACCAGCCCTGTAGTCCTGGTATGAATCCTACCTGATCATAATGTATTAATCTCGTGATAAGATGCTGTATTCGTTTTGCTAGAATCTTATTTAAAATTTTTGCATCTATATTCATTAGGGAAATTGGTCTATAATTTTCTTTCTCTGTTTTGTCTCTTCCTGGTTTGGGTATCAGAACCATATTTGTATCATAGAAAGAATTTGGGAGGACTCCTTCTTCCCCAATTTTCAAGAATAGTGTATGTAGTATTGGAATTAACTGTTCTTTAAATGTTTGATAGAATTCACTTGTGAATCCATCTGGCCCTGGAGATTTTTTCCTAGGGAGTTCATTGATGGCTTGTTCAATTTCTTTTTCTGAGATGGGGTTGTTTAAGTATTCAACTTCCTCTTCTGTTAATCTGGGCAATTTGTATTTTTTAAAATATTCATCCATCTCGTTTAGATTATCGAATTTGTGGGCATAAAGTTGGGCAAAGTAGTTTCTAATTATTGTTTTAATTTCCTCCTCATTGGAGGTGAGTTCATCCCTTTCATTTTTAATATTAGTAATTTGGTTTTCTTCTTTCTTTTTTTTAATCAGATTGACCAAAGGTTTATCAATTTTATTAGTTTTTTCATAAAACCAACTATTGGTTTTATTTATTAATTCAATAGTTTTCTTAATTTCAATTTTATTAATCTCTCCTTTGGTTTTCAGTATTTTTAATTTGGTATTTACTTGGGGATTTTCAATTTGTTCTTTTTCTAGCTTTTTCAACTGCAAGCCTAAGTCATTGATCTCCTCTTTCTCTATTTTATTTATGTAAGCATTCAGAGATATAAAACTTCCCCTAATAACTGCTTTTGCAGTGTCCCATAAGTTTTGGTATGTTGTCTCGCTATTGTCATTCTCTCGAATGAAATTGTTGATTGTTTCTATGATTTCTTCTTTAACCCAACCCTTCTTTAGAATTAGATTATTTAGTTTCCAATTGATTTTTGGTTTCTCTTTCCATGGCCTTTTATTACATGTAATTTTTAATGCATTATGATCTGAAAAGGATGCATTGATTATCTCTACCTTTCTGCACTGGATTGTGAGATTTTTATGTCCTAGTACATGGTCAATTTTTGTAAATGTTCCATGTACCGCTGAGAAAAAAATATATTCCTTTCTATTCCCATTTAATTTTCTCCAAAGATCTATCATATCTACCTTATCAAGAGTTTTATTTACCTCCTTAACCTCTTTCTTGTTTATTCTGAGGTTGGATTTATCGAGTTCAGAGAGGGGGAGGTTGAGGTCCCCCACTAGTATAGTTTTGCTATCAATTTCTTCCTTCAACTCCCCCAACCTCTCCTCTAAGAATCTGGATGCTATACCACTTGGAGCATACATGTTTAGTAATGATATTGCTTCATTGTCTATGGTGCCTTTTAGCAGGATATAGTTTCCATCCTTATCCCTTTTGATTAGATCTATTTCTGCTTTTGCTTTGTCTGAGATTAGGATTGTTACTCCTGCCTTTCTTATATGAGCTGAAGCACAATATATTCTGCTCCATCCTTTGACTTTTATCCTATGTGTATCCCCCCGTTTCAAATGTGTTTCTTGTAAGCAGCATATTGTTGGATTATGGCTTTTAATCCATTCTGCTATCCGTCTCCGTTTTATGGGAGAGTTCATTCCATTCACATTCACAGTTATGATTACAATCTGTGTATTTCCCTCCAACCTCTTTCCCACCATTTGTGCTTTTAGCTCTCCCGTCTCCCTTCCCCTCCTCAATAGTATTCACTTTTCTCCCCCTCCTCCTGCAGCCTTCCCCTCCTTCTTTTGACCCCCCTCCCTTTTAGTCCCCTTTACTCTTATTGCTTCTTTCCTCCCTTTTAGCCACCCTCCCCTTTCTTCCCCCTTCCCCTCCTACTACCTATAGAGCTAGTTAGGCTTATCTACTTAAGATTATTGTTCCCTCCTTTGAACAAATCAGATGAGAGTACCTCTCAAACAATGCTCATCTCCCTCCCCTCCTTCCCTCTACTATAGTTTTGTACTTCTTCCTGTGATATAATTTGCCATTTTCTGCTTCCCCCTTTCCACACCTCCTATTACATTCCCTTCTCATACTTAAATCATATTTTTGACATGACATCATTTACTTTATGCCCGTTCCCTCTACATATATCCCTTTTATCATAATAGCTGCACAGTTCTCAAGATTAACAGGTATCATCTTCCCTTATAGGGAGGTAAACAGTTTGCCCTAATTGAGTAGCAAGTTTTTGTTTTTGTTTTTTCCCCTCTGTTTACCTTTTTATGATTCTCTGGAGACCTGCATTTGAAGATCAAATTGTCTATTGAGTTCTGGTGTTTTGGTCAGGAAGCTCTGGAAATCCCTTATTTCGTTGAATGACTTTCTCCTTGCCTGAAATGTTATGCTGAACTTTGCTGGGTAGTTGATCCTTGGTTGAAGTCCCAACTCCTTTGCCTTACGGAATATTGGGTTCCAGTTCTTTCGATCTTTTAATGTAGAAGCTGCAAGGTCCTGTGTGATCCTGACTGTGTGTCCTTGATATTTGAATTGTTTCTTTCTGGCTGCTTGTAGTATTTTCTCCTTCACTTGATAGCTCTGGAATTTGGCAACTATATTTCTTGGGGTTTTGAGTTTGGGATCCCTTTCGGGAGGGGAACGGTGGATTCTTTCGATGACTATTTTGCCCTCTGAGTCTAGTACTTCTGGACAGTTTTCCTTGATGATTTCCTGGAAGATATTGTCCAGACTCTTTTCTTCATCATGGGTTTCTGGCAGGCCAATAATTCTTAGATTTTCTCTCCTGGATCTATTTTCCAGGTCAGTTGTTTTTCCAATTAAATATTTTACATTTTCTTCTATCTTTTCATTCTTTAGATTTTGTTTGACTGATTCTTGTTGCCTCATTGAGTCATTAGTTTCTACTTGCCCAATTCTAATCTTCATCGTAGTGTTTTCTTCAGTTAGCTTTTCCATCTCCTTTTCCATCTGACCAATTTTTCCCTTTAAGGAGCTATTTTCTCCATTTAATTTTTGTACTTCTTTTTCCATTCGACCAATTTTCCCAGTTAGGTTTTGGGTTTCCTTTTCCATCTGATCAATTTTCCCAGTTAGGTTTTGGGTTTCCTTTTCCATTTGATTAGCTCTTCCTTTTAGGGAATTATTCTCTCCAGTTAATTTTTGAATTTCCTTTTCCATTTCTTCAATTTTCTTTTTCAGGGTGATGTTCTCATCAGTGAATTCTTTTTTTATAGTTTTAAAATCATTGGCCAGTTTTTCTTTTATATCCTTCTTCAGATGTTCCAGGTAATCTAGTTGTGCTTGCGAGAAATTCATAGTCCCATCTGAGGTTTCAGATGGAAGTACAGTCTCAGCTCTAACCTCTTTGGTGTTTGTGTTTTGGTCCTTATCCCCATAGAAAGATTCTATGGTTTTTTCACTTTTAGTCTGCTTTTTCCGATTCATGATGTTGGCTGAGTGTTGTAGCTTTTGGTTCTTTCAGTCAGAAGGTACAGATCTTTAAGTTGAGCTGATGTGTGTCTAGGCTAAAAGCAGGCTTTTGTTTTTTGTTTCCCCGATCAACCCTGGGGTTAGCTTGTTAGGTGTGTGGGAGGGGTGGTCTGGTCTCAGGATATCTCCTCAGCTGACTTGAGGCAAAGGCAAGGTCAGGGGATGGTGATCCCAGCTTCCCTATTGTCTTCCCTTTTCCCCTGGAGGGCTGGGGCATGCCTAGAAGCTAATGCGTGTTCCCGCCCCTCCTGGGGCTCGTCTCCCGGCTCTGAGGCTTGCCTGGGTCTCAGTGCCAATTTTCTCCGCCCTGGGTCATCTGTCCCTCCAGCCGTCTCCACCACCGTAGGAAGAATCCCCCTTTGCCACTTTTCCAGCCTCTGGTGTTATGAGACCACCCGCCCCCTTCTGCTGTTCCCGCTGATCCAGGATTAATCTGGGGAAGAATTTTATGGTTCCCTCATGGTCATCAGGGGGGAGGAGAGAGCACTTACTGATCACTCTGCCATCCCAGTTCCTGGAAGTTCAAGTAGTGACCCACCGAAGTCCGTCTTCAGGCTGAAGATTTCAAGGGCTGCTGCGCTGATGTCTGGCACTCAGCGGCTCTCACCGGCTCGGCCTGGCTTATCTCCTGCTCCACTGGTCTCGCCTGCCACTCTCGGGCTCCTCTGGTCCCCTCCGCCCTGCCGCGCCGACCGCGCTGCGCTGTGCGCCAGGGTCTTACTCCCGCGGAACAGATCCCTCCCGTGCAGCCTCCGGTCCAGCCTGGGCTCCGAATCCGTCAAAGTCCGTCACCCACTGGATTCTACACCTCCAAAGTCTGGTCAGACTCTCCCCCCAGAGATATCCAGAGGAGTATTTCCAGGAGCTTAGGTGAGTCGTTGCTTTCACTCCGCCATCTTGGCTCCGCCCCCCTCTGTCTGCTTTTTCGTTAATTTCCTTTCACCTCTGCTCCAGCTCTGCCTCTTCCTGTTCCACCCATTCAGCAAAGTCCTCCCACCACAGGCTACTCAGGCTTCCATGTGACCCAGGCAAGCCACATGGGACTATTAATGAATATGAAAGATCTCCCCTTTTTAAATTATCATTACACATATATAAGCTCAACTAAAAGAAAAGTCTGCTAAAACTTATGGATCTCTTCTTAGAATAATGTTTTAAAATTCATAAACCAAAAATATGTGGAATTACAAAGGAAGGCAATTATATAAAAATCTATCTATCCATCCAACTTTCTCTCTCTCTCTCTCTCTCTCTCTCTCTCTCTCTCTCTCTCTCTCTCTCTCTCTCTCTTCCTGCTCTCTACCTTGTGCCCTGATTGAAGGCTCATGTCTTTTATTTATAAACCCAAGGCTACTTCTTAGTGCTATTCTGGTCCAATTCATCTAAACTATCAACAGAAGCCCATAGGCTAAGATGAAATTTATGCTTCAAACTCTTCTTCCTTCTGCAGGGCTCTAGCCCCAGCATACACACTAACATGGGCTTAAGAAAATTATTTTTTAAGGTATTTGTCTTATCTCAGGTTATTAATGCTCTCTAGCTTATCAAAACTGGAAACTGTTATCTATCATAGCTTTGTGACCCACAAATTTGATAAGCATGCCATCTCTGCCTTTATCCAAGATTTTAATACATGTAAGGTCTAGAACTTACTTATTCAAACTCTCACTTCCACTGATGAGTTGTGGGTCCCCAGAGCTTGGCTATAACTCTCCTGCTGGGTTCTGGAGATATACTAATGAAGTGCAATAAGAATAGTTCATTTAAACATACTACAAAAATCTGTGACATAATTGCCCCCAATTATGAGTTGTGGAGAAAGTAGGTTTGAGTTTGTAGAGCACAAGAGGGAACTTCCAACTCCTGGCTACTGGAAGACTTTTTCTTCTATTTGTGGGGTACTCAATAATTTCACCTTCAACATGGTGAATCTGTGTCACTCTATACTTGGCTTTCAAGGCAGACACTACCATCAACTAATTTGATCCATGAATTCATTTGAGGATATTGATGGCAAAATGAGAGGTCCAAGATCCTCTGGATCACAGAGTTCATGAAGAGAAGTAAGTTGTAAGAAGATTGGAAAGGATGATGTTCTGAAGGGCTTTAAAAGTCAAAAATATTTTATATGCAATCCTAGAAGTAATAATGAACCAAAGTATTTATTGAATGGGGTAGTGGAAGGAGAGATTAGGTCTGTGCTTTAGGAAAATCACCTTGATTGCTTAGTGGAAGATGGATTAGAGAGATCTGAGGAAGGAAGGTCAATAAGAAGGCCACTGCAACAGTCCGGGGGTGGATGATGAAGGCTATACAAGGTTGGGTGACAATGTTAGAGGAGAAAAGGATGTATATAGGAGAGATGATATGAAGGTAGAGTTAATAAGACTTAGGAAATGATTGGATTTGGTGGTGGGGGGGTGCAGGGTTAGTGAGAGTTTGAAGTTGAGCATGATACATAGGTTGCAAGCCTGGGTGACCAGAAACATATTGGTACCTTGGACAGTAATAGGGAAGTTAAAAAGAAAAGGAGATTTTTTTTCTTTGTGGGAGAGGGATAAAGGACATTGTAATTTATTAGTAGTATAACATTGGCTTAAATTTTGGACTTACTGAATTTAAGATGTATACAAGACATCAAACTCAAGATGTCTAATTGGCATCTGGGGCAGAGAGTTTGGAGGTCAGGTGAGAGCTTAGGGGTAGATAAATAGATCCTAGAATCATTGCAGATGATAATTGGAGCATGAGAAATGATGAGATTGCTAAGTGAAATAGTGTGAAGAGAGAAGAGGGTTTAGAAGAGAGCCATGGGGGACACCAATTAATGGATGTGACCTGGTTGAAGGTCCAGCAAAGGTGACTGAAAAGTGATCAGAAAGGTAAGAAGAGAACTAGGAAAGTAGAGTCATAAAAATCTAGAGAGAAGAAAATATCAAGGAGAAGAAGCTGATGGACAGTTCCAAAGGCAACAGAGAGGTTAAAACAATTATGATTGAGAAAAGAGCAGTAAATTTGACAATTAAAAGATCAATGGTAATTTTGAAGACAGCAATTTTGGTTGAATGATGAGATCAGAAACCAGCCTATAGAGGGTTAAGAAGAGAGTTAGAGGAAAGTGGAGGACAGATTATACATGGTCTTCTCATTGATTTTAGCTTGAAATGGAGGAGAGATGTAGGATAATAGCTAGCAGGGTCAAAGGAGAATTTTTTTAAGCATAGAGGAGACATGAACATGTGTGTAAGCATTAGGGGAGCAGCCAGTAGACAGGGAAATATTGAAGATAGTGAGAGTAAAGATGATGGAAGAAGCAAACTGCTGGAAAATATAGGTCAGAATGAGATCACTAGGGTCCCCAGAGGGGTTTCTTTTGGCAGGGAGAAGAAGGAATGAAGGAGAAGATAGTGACAGAAGACATCAGAAGGATGGAAGATAAGGAAGGGGAGAAAAAAGGGTCCTTTTAGTAAATAGCTGCATTTTTTTCTATGAAATATGAAGTAAGGTTCTCAGCTGAGAGGCTAGAGGATGGGAGCCAATGGGAGGTCTGAGAAGTATGAAAAGGGTTGGGAAAGCCATCATTTTATATAGGCTAGTGAATCAATAAGGAAGGTGTAAAAGAATTGTCTTGCCACAGTAAGGACCAGTTGAAATGATATAATATAAATTTGTAGTGCATGCAGACTGAGTGGTTTTATTATTTTCTCTAGCAGTTTGTGAATGGGAGCAAAGGTAGCCAGTGATGAGAATAATCCAACACTGAAGTTTGGCAAAGCATCAGCAAAAAAATATGATAAGGTGGAAAGGGGCTTGATAGAAGACAGTATAGAGTCGAGCTAGTTTACCAAGAGATCAAGATGGAGAAGGGAGTATAGTCAATTCATAGGTGATGGCCACAGAAAGAATGGAAAGGATGAAACATTAAAGGTCACAGTGAAAATGAAGAATAGGGGTTGGATTTGCAATGAAGAGGGAAAGGTAGGCTGACAATTTCTATGATCAGATAAAGGAATTTCATAATTCATGAACATGAAGGTGAAACACTTGTGGAAGATGTAAAGATCAAAGGTATGGCCATCTCTGTGTGTAGTGGAAGTGGGGTAGAAGCATGGGAAATTAGAGTGTTTGAGAGATTATCAATATGTATGTTGAAATACCCTAGTATGAGAATAGGAGTTGAGGAGTAGAGAAAGACTGAGCCAGGCACTGAAGTCCTTTAGGAATAGCAGCTATCAGGATCTAGATGGATAAATTATAGAGGCCAAATGGAATGAGATGTTTTTCCACCCCACTCTTAAATCATTTAGATAAATGTTAAATACACAAAAGCTCAATCAAAGATTGCTGGGGGACTCCACTAGAAACCTGGGGCCAAGCTGATATTGAATTATTAAGAAACTGAGTCCAGTCATCCAGTCATTTCTGAATCTATCTGACTCTATTATAACTGAACCCATTTTCTCCATCTTTTCCACAAGTGTAGTATAAAATATTTTGTCAAAAGCTTTGCTAAAATCTAGGAAATCTGTAATGATATTATTCTAACCTTCTCCTAGTTTAGTAATCCTGTCAAAAAAGGAGAAGAGGTTAGTCTGGCGTGAGTTGCCTTTAATAAAGCCTTATTACCTGCATTTTTCCACCTTATTAAACATTATCTCTCTTCTTTTATTCTACAATTCTTCCAAACTGTCCTTCCTAGTGTTCCTTATGGATAACACTCTATCTCCCAGCTCTGGGCTTTTCTTTTGGCTTTTCCCTATGAAGAGACACACTCCGTCTTTAAATTTGCCTCTTAGAATCCCAAATTATTTTCAAGGCTCAGCTTAAATGCTGTCTTCTACATGAAGCCTCTCCAGATCCCCAGCTACTTGTTCCTTCCTCTCACCAATGCCTTTGTATCTATTTTTTGATATACCAATAATGCTGCAGGAGTGTAAAGTAATTCACTCTATATGTGGCCTTAGTAGGGTGATTACTGTTCTATACCTGCCACTAATTCATTTTCTTTATTCATTCCCATCCTGAATTCTAAGGAAATCCAAGAATATGTTCAAACATTTCCTCATTAATTCATAAAATTATAATTTATTTTGATGAATTGGTTCTGAACCTCAGCTACATTTATTAAAGATGAGAAAACTCTTTTCCCATAAACTTTGGCTCATCTCTCTCTCTCTCTCTGTCTCTCTCTTTCTCTCTCTCTCTCTCTTCCTCTCTTTCTTCTTCACTCTTCCTCTGTCTCTTTCCCCTTCCTTCCTTCTCTACTTTTTCTCAATTCTGGAAACATAAGCCCACAATTCATCTTTCTCAAGTTACCAATTAATCTTTTATCAAGAATTCTTTTCATGATCATTCACAAGATCAAAACAATTCTCTCAGAAAGTTCTTCTTTTCCATATTGCACTTCAGACATTTCCAACAGTGGTCCAGAAACCTTTTTATCCAGGAAACTCACCCCAACTCTGGAATTCACATATTGGAAGTCTCCTCCACCTTGGTCTCTCCCTCTGATTAGATGGCTCCTGCCCAGAACCTCCATTTAAGAAGGGCACACAGACCAGCTGTGTCTTAATTCCTCTGGACTTACTGACTTTTTTCTACCATATCTCTGCTAAGAGCATTTTCCTGTGTTTCTTTCTGTTCCTTTCTGCCCCCTCCCCCAGCTTTCTTGTATGTTTCTTCCTCCATTAGAATGTAAGTTCCTCGATCAGAAACTGTCTTTCTGGTTGTATTTATATCCCAGTACTTTTCACATTATCTGGTGTATATAGTAAGTACTTAATTAATGCTTATGGACTGTCCAATCAGCTCTGAGACCTTTCTCAATGTCTTCTCAGAATTTCTCTTAAACAGTTTGTTTAGAAGTCAGTTAAACAGTCTATTTACAAACTCTTCATAGAATGACACAGTAACTGTATAAGATTTCACTATATTCCTTATAGTCTCTATGGGGGAGGCTATTGAAGTTGGTGCTACATATTGGTACATATCGTCACCTTTGGCTCAGTTTAAACTCCTTGAAGGCAGGGATAATATCTTGATTTGTTGTCAATGACAATTCCAAAGTGAGAAAATTTCAATTTTTTAGTTTGTTACGTGTGGTGTGAATTCTGTAGGCAAAAGTTCTTGATAGAGTGATAATATTTCTCTCTCCAAAGTTCTGTCTCTATTAGGAGAAAGTGATATATGAAGGTTTCCCTTGGCTCATATGACTTTCTCATGGATCAAGACATTGATAATAGAAGAACATTATTTAATAAGGGATTAGGAACTATCAACTAAACTTGCCTAAGATAATGAACCAGAGTAAAAAAAAATGTCTTTTAAAAATAAGACATTTGCAGAACCCCGTCAGAGGGCCTGTGTGGTGACAGAATAGAAATTATAAGAATGCCTTTCTTTTCCTAAGAGAAAACAATCAATAACACTAATTTATAGAACTAATGATAGTGAGATGCAGAAATGAAAGAGATGTGTATCAAACTCTGGGAAACAGCATCATGGCTTTGAAAGAACACTGATTATGGAGGCACCAGACTTAATTTCTAACCTTCATTGTACCATTAACATTCTGCTGACATTGGGCAAGTCACACTTCTTGCTCTGGTATTTATTCACCTGTGCCATTAGGTATAGAACTAGAAGCGAACTCAGTAGCCACTTAGGCCAGCCCCCTCATTTGCTGATGACAAAAGAGAGTCTCAGGGAAGATAAATGACCTGTCCAAGGTCGCATAGGTAGCAAATGTCAGATTAAAACCCACATCATCTAACTTCAGATCTGGTACATTTCCTACTGTATTACATTGCTTCCCTAAGGACTTTTCCAGCCTTCAGATTAAAGGAGTATAAGATTCTAGGTCTTTGTGAGTAGTGATTGTTTCATTCATTGTACTTAAATTTCAAGTGCCAGCACAGTACCTTGAATGTAGTAGGTGCTTAATAAGTATTTGTCAATTTTTAATTTAATGTTTGTTAATTATTAATCAATATTTGTTAGTTGAAGGAGTTTCCAAAAGAGTTAAACAATGTTTTGAGTAATGACAGTTCTTCCAAATAAGTATATTACTTCCCAAGGGGTCTGTTTTTGGAGACAAAAGTCTTACAGGTAAATTATATAGTGTGTTTGCCTTAAAAAGTATTGCTCTTTATTTTGACATCAAGAGATACAACTATGGTGGGGCAATAGTGACTTAGGTCCAGGGCATTAAAATTTAGAGGGCATTCATAGCACTTAAACTTCTTCAGAAAAGCAACAACTGAAATTAGTATATGGTAAGAATAATCAATTAACATATAAAACTACCAGGTAAATGTCTTCTCTCTCACTTCAGTCCCTCCCTACCTGGTAAGCTCCTCTATGACCTGACCTAATCTATTTCTCCTCTTTTTACTTTAGTAACTGCCTCCTCATCAAGGCTCTCTAGGATCTTTGGACATGGAAGCCAGTGTCCTGGGATCTCTTTCTCTCCCTAAAATGGGACAATATCCCTAGAGTTTCTGTCCTTCTCCCAACCCCAATAATTGTCTTTGATGCCAAATTTGCTAGTTACTGCTCCTCTTGTTAACAGTGCATAATAAGTGTAGACATGTCACTTAACTTTTAAACAAGGACTTGAAAACTGTAGAGAACTGCATGTGAGCTCTAACTTTAATAATAGTGTATTTTCAAATGCTCAGAAATGAACATTCTGAGAATTCTGATCTCTTTCCATTTCCAATTTATAGTTACTTGTTACATGTTGCTGAATAACAATACAGTGAAAATGAGCATGGGATGATTAATGATTGGCTTCATGCTTTATCAAGTTGTCTGGGTAAGCAATCTGGACATTTTGAAAGCCCATCTCTTTAATCAATGACATACCAGACTTCTTTGAAGCAGATACTAATAAAAGTGAAAATGTGGCCTTTAATCTGTGTTCTACCTATCAGAAACAAAACTTCACTATCTCAACTTAAGCCATAAAAATATATTTTTATCCTAGTCATACAGAAACATCTATTGGAAAATGAAGGTCATGACAGTGAGTTGATTAGTACCTGAGGTCAAAGAAGACTGGCTTTAAATTTGGAAATCTTTGATGCGAAAGGCAAAGAAGAATTTTGAAGGCAATAAATGCTTTACTCTCTCCTGGTGCATGTTTAAACCAGATCTAATCTAAACCTTAGCACTTTTTGTTACTTTAAAATTGAATAAATGACAGCAGTGAAAATCATGGTAAAATAGAATTTTCTAGTTAGTCCCTGTTAGGTTCAGGTTGACATGTGTCCCAAACCGAAGCTTATTCTAATGTCAGAAGTGTTTGACAGGTTCATTTGTGCCAAATTCTTCTTTATTTCTAAAGCTTATTCTGTTCAACAAATTTGTGTGATACAGCAAAGCACTGGACTAACTTGGGAAAGACTCAGAGCTTAAAGAACACAAAGTTCTTGCTTTCATGGTGATAAGAGTCTAGCAGCTGGGGGCAGAGTGGGAATAAGACACAAACAAAGATAATTATACTGTATTATATTACAGGATACATGTATTGAAGAGGTAGAAGACAAAAATGCTAAATGAGGAGGGTGAAAAATATAATTCTTCAAATTCCACTTAACAAGAGACATTATTTATTAAGATGAAGACAGTATGGCTAATGAATAGAGCACAAGACTAGGAATTAGGAGGACTCGAGTTTAAATCCTGCCCCAGGCACTGACTTAACTGTGTGACCCTGGACAAGTGACTTAATTTCTCTGTGCCTCAGTTTCCTCATTTGTAAAATGAGGATAACAATAACCCAGCTCATACAGGGTTGTTTCAAACATCAAAAAGAGATTATTTAGGTAAAGTGCTTTGCAAAATACTTTGCAAAGCACTAAATAAATTTCAGTTATCAACCACAACCACCACTACCACCACCACCCCTTTAAAACTAACCTTTATAAAAACAATTAAATGCTGTTGAATCCAGTAGGGGATTTAGAAAATGCATAAACAACTTAATATGTATAGGCAAGGAATGGAAACACTGAACTGTGTAGTAATGACTTATTAGTATTCGTCACCCAAGATTAATGTTGGGTTACTAAATTAAGCTGTCTCTCCTTTTCCTTATGCAGTCACCCAAGGATCCCATAGATTATTCCAAATCTATTTAGTGATTAAAAAGGACAGATATATTTCATTCAGATATACCATTAAAATTAAAGAGGGTAAAGATTTCTTAGTGAATTGATAATGTATTTTTCCACCTTACTTCTTCTATGTCTTCTGTACCATATATGTGTATATATATGCATGTGCACGTACATACATATGTACACACATGTGTGTATGCACATATATGTATGTGTGTATATAATATATATCCCCACACATATATACAGAGAAATACATGTATATTATCTTGTATTGTTTAGATTTTTAAAAAATCTAAAATAGGAATATTGTTGTTCAGTTGTTTTTTAATCATGTCAAGTTCTTTGTCTCCATTTGGGATTTTCTTGGCAAAGGTGCTAGAATGGTTTGCCATTTACTTCTCCAGCTCATTTTATAGAGGAAGGAATGGAGACAATTTTTGTCCAGGGTCACATAGTTAGTAAATGTCTAAGGCCAGATCTGAACTCAGGAAAAAAAAGTCTTCCTGACTCTAGGCCCAGCATTCTATCCACTGTGTCACCTTGCTGCCCCATAAAGTAAGAATAGATAATTTTTTTTGAATGTTAACACCAATAACAATGAAAAGAAGCATGGAGGTTGTGGATAGAGAGAGCCTGACTCTGAATCGGATAGATCTGGATTCTAATCCTACCTCTAATACATATTGATACATACATAGTGGCTCTAGGCATGTCATTTGCCTTTTCAGAGTCCCAAGCAGTTTCAGGGCAAGTAGCAATCTGCAGGGGCTGGAGAAATTTCCTCACTGGTTGTTCTCTAGAGCAGTTTCATAATGGTATCCGTTAACATTTATAGAAAACTTTAAGATTTGCAAAAGACTTTACCAATATTATTTCATTTGATCTTCATAACTACCCTAGAAGGGAGATTCTACTACAAAATCACAGGTCCCACACACACAAAAAAAGACCCAAACAAGAATAGCTGACATTTGAATTGCCCTTTAAAGCATGCACAGTGAATTATATGTCTTATCTCCTTTAAACATGTGAACTTCCCATACAACATTTTCTCCAGCCTGTTGACAACGTGGCTAGCAAGCTCCTTGTGTTTATTAAATGGCAAGCTATATTTGGAAGCAAAGATGTTTTCTTTGCAAGTACACAGCTTTACTTTTCAAGGTACAAGACGAATTATGAGTCATTTCTGAAATGGAATAATGTACAAGGATTTAGGGTTTGTCAAACTCTTCATTATGCTTTTAGCTCTCTGCTGGTGTCAAATTATTGCTTCAAAACAACAATGCCTATGTGTTGTATGCCAGGCTATTTTCTAAAACCTTTCCAACTTGCTATTTCAACAGTTCCAAGAAAAGAACCCATCACTGTTACTTTCTATGAGGAGCCCGCTTTGGCAGTCCTCATCGGCAGAAGCTTAGCCTCTAGCTCCAGCTTTTGAGTTAGGTTCAGAAACAACCATAAAGTAAACTGGGTTACAATAAGTACAATGGAGAGGTAAGAGCAAAGCACTCGAGAACCCTGCATAAAGTAAGTGATTTAGATGCCCAACTGATAAATTCATTCATAGGTTTTAAAGTAAGTATAATAAGACCTTTCGATTGGATTGATGTTACGCAAAAATTGAGTTCACAGAGGTAAACAAAAGTTGACTATGCCCCAGAGATAGTCCACAATTATCAAGTGAGTTGAAAATGGATCCATAATTTACTTATATAGTTATTTCCAATCTACCCCTGAAGAGGAACCATGGGGGCAGAGGAGAAAAAAGAGAGACCTCAGCTTTAGCTATGATTAAGTCTCCTTCCCACTTCCCGCACTCAGCTGGGGAAAGAACTTCAGAGCTCCAAAAGGTCCAGAGGATGTCCTAACTACATCTCTAGATCAGATCAGCTGAAGCAGTGTCTACATCTGTCAGAGAATAGATGCCACAGATTCACTATGTTTAAGGGGAATATCCTGATCACCTAAAGAATGGGAAAAGGATTTACAGTAACGAGCAATTCTCAGTTACTCCTTTGTCACATATACTTTCTAAGCCTGAGACCACTTTGCTCTGGACTCTTATATGAGCCTTAGACTCTAAAGACTGTGAGAGGGAAATGTAACTGAACTCTTGGGACCCAACTAATCACAGAGAGTGTTAGTTGGGAATAAGAATCCTCAGAGCTTAGGTGGGCTACCAAAAGAAGGTAGGGGGAGAGAGAGAGAGAGAGAGAGAGAGAGAGAGAGAGAGAGAGAGAGAGAGAGAGAGAGAGAGAGAGAGAGAGAGAGACAGAGAGACAGAGAGACAGAGAGACAGAGACAGAGAGAGACAGAGGGACAGAGAGAGAGAGATAGAGAGAGAGACAGAGAGAGAGACAGAGAGACAGAAAGAGACAGAGAGAGAGATAAAGCAATGAAGGAAGAACATCAAAAAGTAAATAAGGAAGGAAGGAACGGAGAGGGAAAAGAAGAAAGGAGAGTAAGAAGTCATGAAAGGAGAAAGACAAGAGGGAGAGGAAAGAACTAAGAGACCTCAGGCACTGGTTTAGAGTATTTTCAAGGGCTCGATGAGTTGTTGGATTTTGTTTTTCTTTTTGTTTTGTTTTTTTGCAATATGTTTTATTGTTGCTCATTTTTAGAAAATTCCTAAAGTGTTTGGGGTTTGCTGCCAGATGGGTACATTACCCCCATCCTTGGAAGTTTAAAATAGGAAGCAAATAATGATTCAAGAAGCACATAGATGGCACAAGTTGTCAAGTGGAACATCCTTCACATCTATTCGGTTATCAAATTGATTCTAATTTCACAATATCTTTCGATCGCCCCTTTTTTCCAGTCATTCTAGTTAAGACCCTCATCACCTCTCACATGGACTATTACAACAATTCCCTTCTCATAGTTGCCAAATTCATGTTCTAAAATCATAGATATGACTATATCACTTCCCTTTTCAAGAAATTCTAGTGACTCCCTAGGATCACTAAAAGAAGACATCCTACAGGCTTTCATGATTCGGCTTTAATCTATCTTCCTAGACTGCTTTCACCTTTCTCCCCCTTACACACTTTTGGTTCCAGTCCAGCCTAATGCTCATGACAATCTATGTATATGACTTTCCATCTCTTGACTTTGTGCCTTCGATATCCATTATACCTGAAATGCTCTTCTTTCTCATATCCACCTTTTAGAATCCTGAAATCCTTTTGGTCTAAGATTCTACCAGTTACTACTATCACATTTCAAAATTGCTTTGTATAATTGTGGTATTTACTATTTATGTACATGCTATGTTGTCTCTTGTCTTTCTTCCCTTTCCTGTTAAAATATGATCAATTATATGTTTGAGGGACTAATTACAGAAGCTGGATGGCTTTCAGGTTTATTTGTTTTCAGGGTTTTCAGCTCTTGCTACCTGCTTAAGCTGTAAATGGTCTCTAAATGGATATAGTGTTACCACTGCACCATATAAAAGTGAAAGCAGAATTCAAATGATTGTTGTCGATTGTTATTGATTCTGAGCATAGTTGATTATGTTCTAATATTAGGGAGAAATGTGCTAAATCACAATTGCTTCCAATGTTTCTCCCAGGCCTATAATTACCTTTTATGTCTGGTGTCCTTTCCCTTCTTGATCCTGGATAAGACAGTAATGCTTATAATCTTTCATCATTATTCTCCATGAGATTTTATGAAATGATATATCTTCTAAGTCTAGATTGCCCTTGGTTTCCATAGGTCTTTGCCATATGGCAAAGATAGCATCCACGGTTTGCTGGCTAAGGTAGCAAATTTTTTTTCTTCATTACAGAATTTGATTTACATCAGCTAAGAAATGGTTGTTATCTGTCTCAATATCTGTTTCCCAATCCATTAAAAAAATCTCACCTGAACAGGTCAAGTTGAAGCAATTTTAACTGCAGACCCTATTTCTTTATTTTTATTTTTCTAGGTTTTTGTTCTAACAACTTGGCTGAATAGTAATTTAATAATGATTAATAAATTAATTGAATTAAGAAGTGATTTAGTCATGACTCTCACATCAGTAATAACTGTATGGTTTTATAATGAATTCTTATTTTTATCATGTTTTCTAACATTGAACTGCCCAACTCCTCAAGGAGATTTTTCTTAAAGAAAATATTCATGCTATAGAGCTGTGAGACTCCTGTGAGAAACTTTAGCCTCTTTCAACTCTTACTCCTAAAACATCTTTTTAGCCATCCTCCCTCATTCCCACTTTTACATTGAAATTAATAAGTATCAAATTACATTTTGATTTAATCTAATATATTTTATTGAGTATTCCTAAAATTTTATTTTTTTATCTTGAGCAACAAATATTGTTGCTTTAAAAGAGCAACTATTATCATGCTAGTCTTTTTGTTGCAAACACTTTTCATAAATAATAAAAGATGAGCAAGTGAACCATGAAATAACGCTTCTTTTTGCCATTGGACACATTTTAAAATCAATTCTGATAAGTCTTTTATCTTGCTCTTCAAAGAAAATTTGTGACCATCTTTCCATTGAGCTACAATTTCTTTTTGTCTTCTGGTTTCATTTATAGTAGTTTCAAGATTTATGCTGCTTAGTTTCTTTATTAGTTTGTCAACTCATTGGTCATTGGACAAGGATATCACATTTAGCATATTATTAATTAACTTATTACTTATAGTCTAAAAATGACAAGATTCTTAGTGTCTTCTGCCAACCTTTTTACCCCTATGATATTGTCAGTGCAAAAGCAGAAGTGGACCACACAAGTTTTGAAGTTTTGCCTTTTTCTTTGTTTTGGGGGTTGCTGTACTCAAAGAATTTACCGGCAAAAGGCCAATATTATGGACATGAGCCTCTCTGTTCTTTGATAGGCTGGTCGTCAGAAGACAAATCTGTTTCTGGTGTTGTGTGGAATATTTTATGGACTGAAAGAGTCTTCTAGGCTTATGCTCTGGTGACATATATGGGATTACTCCTATGCCAAAATGACACACTGGAGTTCTAATTGCAATTTTAAAAGCTGATAAAATATTAAGGAAATAGAAAAACTTAGAAAAATTAGATTTTTCTATTATGCCAATAAATATCAATTAATATTGATACATTTCATTGGCATCTTTGTGGGCAAAATGGTCTAGTATAAAGGACACTGCATAGGAAATGAGAAAACCTGGGTTACTGTCTCTGCTACTTCTTAATATAATGACTAGAGGAGTCACTGAATCTTTGAGCCTTTTAATCTGTGAAATGAGGATTTTGGACAAGATTGTCACTGAAGTTCATTCCAGCTAAAAGCCTATGAATCTATCATTTCAAGATGCACTGAAATCCTCATGTGCTTTAGTGGAGATTGTGCTGAATTTGGAGTCAGAGGTCCAAGTTCTAATCCAGGTCAAATTATGTATAATTTCTGGCCTCAGTTTCCTTATTTAAAAAATGAGAGTGTTGGGTTAGAAAGTCATTTCTAGTTCTAAATCCATGTTGCTTTCATTATGTTGGAAGTTGTACTATTTAGTGTATAAAAAAGCATATAGAGGTTGATGTACCTAAACTCATGTAGTGAATCAATGACATATAGGACAATAGCTGAGGTTTCATTATTTTCAAAGCTCAGTGCTTTATTCATTAGACCATCAAATTGTATCTCCTTATTCAAAGCAGTTTTCCATAAAGGGCAACTGTGAATTTTACTATTTAAAAAAAATACCCTTTGATCCATCAATACCACTACCAGGTCTATTTCCCAAGATGATTAGGGAAAAAGGAAAAGCAACCTATTTGTTCTAAAATATTTATGGCAGTTCTCTTTGTGGTGGCAAAGCACTGGAAATTGTTGGGATGCCCATCAATTGTGTAATGATTGAACAAATTGTGTTATATTATTGTGATAGAATGCTGCTGTGCATAAGAAATGATGAGTTTGATGTTCTTAGACATAGATAGACTTACACAAAATAATGAAGAGTGAAATGAACAGAAGAGAATGTTATATACAGTAACAGAAATATTGTTTTAAGAACAAATTTAAGCAACTGAGTTATTTTGACTATTACAAACACCCAAATTAACTACAAAGGACATATGAAGGAAGATGCTATCTGCATCCAGAGAGAGAACTGATAAACAGTAATATGTATAGAATGATTTTACACATATATACGTATTTGTGTCTAATGGTAGCCATCTCTAGTGTGGGGGGAGGGAAGAAAAAAGGAAGACATGTAAAGGCTAATTTTTTTATAGTTAAATGGAATAGTAAGTTGTAGAAAATAGATTTGCAGTTTCATGTGCAATCATCTTTTCTTATTATACTATGTTATGGAAATGTTTGCTTTATTCCATAAATTAAAAATAAAATTAATAAACATTAAAAGACTAGGAATAAGGAGGTGATGATCTTGCTGTCTTCTGCCCTGGTCAAATCAGGTCAGGAGTACTGAGCTACATTTTAGGAATAACATTGATAAGCGAAAGGATATTTAGAGGAGGGAAATAAGGATGGTGAAAGGCCTCCATTTTATACAAATTATGGATCAATTTAAAGGAAAGGAGATAGATATTTAGCTTGGAAAAGAGAAGACCTTGGTTGGGTTGGAGGAGACATATTATCTGTGTTTAAAGGCTGCCATGTGGAAGAGTGATTTAACCTATGTTGCTTGGCCCTAGAACACAGAAGAAGCACTGGGTGGAAGTTTCTAAAAAAAAGCAAATTTAAGTTTGATATAAGGAAAAACTTAACAACTAAGTTATCCAAAAGTAAAATGGACCATCCTAGGGAGAGGGGGGGTAGTAAGTTTTTCTTTACTTGAAGTCTTAAAGCAAAGAGTGGGTGACAGCTTGTCAGACCTGTTTTGAGGGGGATTAATTTTCAGATAAAGGTTAAATTCAATGAACTAGATTAAGGGCTGAGTTTCTTTGTAATCCTAAAATTCTGAAGTTTTTTTAAAATTTGTACTATTCCTCCTGTAGTTCTATTTAATTTGTACTATTCCTTCTGTACCTCCTGGTAACAGATTCAAACTAGACTCATTTCAGAATTCTGGGCAAGGTTTCCTGATTTTTTTTCTTCTCAGGAACTGTTAATCATTACAGGAATAATCTTAATTTCCCACTTGCTTGCCTCCCTGAGGTACTAGGATGATTGAGATAATGAGGAAGGCTAGAAATGGTGAGAGTATTTTGGAGATTAAAATGTATCCCAATCTGGATGATTCAGAATGAGCTAAGAAGTGAGTAATCAGGAGGAAATCAGATACAACAACCAGGAAGTTCAACTTTCCATCCACTAAAAGTGGATGTTAGGGCAATCCGGTGTCATGTGCCATGACATGAGAGATGTTGATGCTTTGACTTCATACCAAGAAACAAAAACTAGGACAAGGAAAGAGGTTATTTATTAGTCTGGTAGTAGCTGAATTTCCTACATGTCACTGTCAATTGAATGAAGGAAACATCAAAGGCAAATTCATCAGAATAGAGAGCAGAAAATAGTGCTTAGAGAATTCTGCCCCTTTGAGGCAGAAGGGAAGAATAATGACAATTTGGGAGCAGTGGTAACTCAAAAAGTGGAACAACAGTCATCAAAATATTTATGAATTCTAGTGTGGTGGCCTATGCCAGCGGTGGCTGCTAATGGAATACTGGGGCTGGTGGGTTGCTTGCCTCTGGGAGTTCTGAGCTGTAGAAGGGCTGAAGTCAATGGGATATCTGCAGTAAGTCAGGTACTGATTTGACAAACCCAAGGGAATGCATGAAATCAAGGCCTCCAAAGAGGAACAAACTGGTCCAGTTCAGAAATGAAGCAGGCCAAAGCTTCTGTTCTAATTAGCATTACATGTGGATTATGAGAAGCTTATAGCCTGAGAGAGATAGGGAGATCCATACTTTTAAAAAAGAAATGAAAGAATAAAAAGACATTCCTAGTGGTTTCTATATACATCTCCCTTACTCTCCCTTCTATCATAGATTATTGCTTTGGGACTACCCATTTCCCTTTCTTCCCTCATTTTTTCATTTGTGATGACTAGAATCAAAGATTTCATCACCTCTACTCTTTGTTATACTGGAAAAACCTGACCTATTTATGCATTTATTTATTCCTCCCCCTCCCTGCCCAGTCAAAGCTCTTCTGTGTTCCTTGGTTGCTAACCAAAGCAGCTCTGCCAGTGCTTTGCTTTTCTCTCTATGCAGTTTGCCTTAAAGTGTCTCTTAATGAAATAGAAGCTCTTGTTGCTTTGGTATTGCCCATGCTGATTACATCTCTATGACTGAGCTCATCATATCCACCTTTTCCCTTTACCCCAGGTGGTTATTTTGAGAAAGTTGATGAGCAAAACAACCCTTTTATTAGTTTATTATCCCCATAAAGAATTTCTACATTTACTTAGTCACTCAGTCATGAAGTTCACTGAGAGTTTATTACATAGAAGTTCTCAAAGCTACTTGCTGCCCTACTCTAGGAATACCTGGCTGTACTCTCTCTCCTCTGCATACACCACTACTGGCCTACTTGTGGTTCGTGAAAAGGATGATCTACATTTTCCATCTCTGTCCCTTTGCACTGGTTGTCCCCCAAGTTTCCCTGGCTTCCTTCAAGATTCAGTTCAAATCTCACTTCAGTCTCAAAGGAAAGTTTTCTTTCTAATTCCCACCCTCTGTCTCTGCCTCCCACCCTAAGATTACCTCCCGTCTGCCCTGCATGTAATTTCCATATATCTAGTTACAATATTGTCTCCCCCATTAAAAATATGTACTCCTTGAGGGTGGAGATTATTATCATTATCATTATTATTTGTCTTTGTTTATACCCCTAGAGTTTAGAATATTATCTGACACATAATAAGTGCTTGATAAATGCTTATTGACTATTTAATATCTTTTGTCATGATAGAATATGTCATGATAGACTAGAAGGATCACTTGTTTAGGGGCAAAATTCAAATACTCATAACATAGGGTACATCATATTCTAGTTCTTTCTGTCTCTTGAGTGAGCCATTCATATGCTATACGGAAAGATATTATGATGTGTAATTTGTATCTTTTCAGCTTCTTGTAAAATCATGAGTCAGTATAGATTGAATCTGAATCTCTGTTGGAGACTTCTTATTAAGAGTAGAAAAATTAAAAATGATTTTCTCATACACAGGAGCAAAGTTCTCTCTTTAACAATCATAGCTAGCCTTTATATAGCACTTTAAAATTCACAAAGTTTATATTTTATCTTCTTAACCCTTCTGGAAGGCATGTGCCTCATTGTAAGGATGAGAAAACAGGTAGAGGTAAAATGACTTGCCCAGGGATCATATAGGCAGAAGGTGTTTGAGGTTGGATTTAAAGTCAAGTCTTCCTGCTTCCAGATCCATTGCTCTATTTACTATGTAACCTAGTTGCCTATCTTTACATTTTTCATCAAATTCAATAACTCTTAAGTTATCTTTTGAAGCTTTTTTTCTAGTTCTCTTGATTTAATTTTTACTTAATCCAGTTCTTTCCCAAATTCTTTTTGAACTTCTCTTGCTGATTATTTTTACATTTCCACTATTTGCTTTCTGGTAAGATAATTTCACTTCTCAGTGAATCCCTATTTTTATCTGAATTAACTGTTCAGAATTCCAAGTTATTGAATTTAGTTCTCACATCTTATTCCCTTTTACTATCATAAGTTCTTTCCTTGTTGATGTCAGGTCTTAAGTTTCTTTAGTTTGTATCATCTGTCCAATGATGAGTCTAACCTCATTTGTGGAGCTTTGTTGATATTAATTTATTTTTTCTCCCTTCATTTCCTCCTTCTTTTTGATTCCTTTTAGTCCAAAGTATTTATTTATGATAGACTTGTTTCTTACTCATTTCTTTCTCTTTTTTTGTCTTCCTATTTTTCTTTGTTTGATGTGTGTACTGCTTTTCCCACCCTTTTTTTTAAAAGAGAAATTAGATAGCTGGGTTCACTTTCAAACTCTTATTCTGCCGTCTTACCAGAAAGGCACCTTCTTTCCACACAATTGGATGGATAGATACGACCAGAATTGTCCATAAATTCAGATGCGACTCAAAGCCTTGGTCACAGTCAGAAGTGGAAGCTGAGAAGGTATTCTGGATTGGAAGCAGGCATGAAGTAGAAGGCAAAGAATGGTGTTCCAAAAGAGAAACTGAGAACAGTCACTCAGGGTTTGGAAAAAGTGGGAGGGTCTACACAACAGTACAACTGGGATGTGAATGTTGATCCTGGCATGAGAATGATCTATCCCTTTTCTTTAAGCACAATTTTTAATGAGGAAGTTAAGGCCTGGAAGTTGTCTATTGCCTTTCAGAGCAAAACAGAACTTTGTAGATCTTTAGGGCAGTTGGGCCCTCCAGTGCTAATAGTCTGACCTTACTTAGAAATTCATAAAATGAAAAATTGTTGATAACAGCGTTAGTCAAAAAAAAAATTAAAAGTGCATTCTGGCAACTTGGGGAAGAGATGAGCCTCCAGTTGTACTGATTAAAAAGAACTAATCTCATTTGAAATACTCTGAATTTTCCAGCAGTCAAGAATGAATTTATTCTATTATCAGAAATAATTCAGGCTAATAAGATAAGGTGGAAAGAAAGAACCAGTCTCTTATCCTGGCTTCTGACAAAGTGCTCAAAGACAGAAACTGCAACTATCTTTTTCTTCTCAAGCGTCCATAAAGGAATTTAAGCCTCAAGTAAGAAAGAAAGCAAAGAGCAGTAAATACTCAACAATGCTTTGTCCAATAGCTGCAAGCTTAACCTCAGCCAGCAATTCTGAGATATTTAAAAGTAATAAAAGGAACAGAAGAAAAAAAAGCAGAGAACTATCCAACTTTTTCTTTGAAACTGAAAAATGCTAAAAATTGAACATGCTAACTTTCTTTTTAAGAAGAGTAGAGAAAAATGAAGTTGATGGGAATGAGTCATTTGAATGAGAATGTCCCTTTTAAGACATCAAAATTAGGATGGACCAAGTATTAGAATCAGTTCTTTGAAACTTTGATGAGTTTGTTGTCGATGCAGTTCACAAAACAGGAGTGCAACTCAAGTTCACTCCCTTCCATAAATACTCCATTTAGGATTCGTGCAATATGCTGAAGGTGATCCTCTAGCTTTGTTGACACTGCACAAATACTAATGCTATTTTAAACAGCAAACTATTCATTGGAAGAAAGATGAACTATGAGGTCAGCAATGACCTTCAGGAGGATTTGGTTTTTATTTTAACTTCTGAAAGAACTGTGCATTCTTTTAGACTCTATAGCAAATTATCAAACAATGACACTATCTTGACCACATATCTTGAGCAAAGGGATTATCTTTCTCTCTGTCACCAGTGTAATTGTGTTCTTTAGCTTCATCATTACCACCTGTCCTTCCACCCCTCAATTCTTTTCCATGCCCAAATACTTGCACTGACCTACTACTTGCACTGACCTACTTTCTTCTGTTTCCTATCTTGACTTCTTGGTGAACCAGTTCAAATTTACACTCTATAATCTAGCGACACTGGTCTTGCCAGTCCTCATACATTAAACTCCATCTGATTCCACTCCTTGTTTTAAAGGAAGCAGGTTCCATAGCAGGATTTGAATTGATATGAATGCAAATAGGTTTTTAAATTGTCTGTGTTATGTCTCATATGCAGGAACTGAACCATCTTCAAATTTGAAGATGCAAATCAAAATCTTGACCTTTCCAAGTGTAAACAGAAGTTTGACTCAGGGTTTAAAAAATAATTATGTTGATTTAAACATCATATATATTTTGACTTTACATAAAGCTTAAAGTGGTGAATGGAAAATTAATTTCAAGAAATGAAATGTTTGTTGAACAAATGAATAAAATGCTAATTTATTCAGTTAGAGAAATCAAATTAATATAAAACCTTACTGAATTCAATATTTGAAAAATCAGTTTTATTCTAAAACATCAATGTGAACTACATAATATTAAAATGGATTTTTAATTTCATCAATGTGGATGTTTCCCCCAATGAATGCTTCTCTGATACTTTATGAGTTTTCTAACCCCACCAGAATGTAAGTTCCTTGAGGGCACGGCTTGTCTCGTTTGTATTTATATTGCCAGTGCTTAGCACAATTGCTGGCACCAATTAAGTATTTAATAAATGTTCTGTTTACGTCTTTCCATGCCTCTTTGAAATCATCTATTTTTTCATTTCATATAACACAAGAGTATTTGTCACATTCATATATTACCACAGTTTATTAAGCTTATTATTAATAATATTAATATTATTTCTAAATTGATGATCATCCCTTTAGTTTCAAGTTTTTTACCATCACAAAAAGAGATGCCATAAAAATTTTTGTACATGAAGGATGTTTTTCTTTCTCTTTGATCTATTTTGGGTGTAGACCTTTCAGTGGTATAGCTCAATCAAAGGGTACACACTGTTTAGTAATTTTTTGTGTATAATTCCAAATCACTTTCCAGAATGGTTGTATCCATTCACAGATCCAACAACAGTGTGTTCATATGCCTGTTTTCCTGCAACACTTATAACATTAATCATATTCCTGTTTTTTCATCTTTACTAAATTGATGATTTTATCAGTAGAAGAAGAAAATTACCATTTGCAAGTTGAGGGATATGACCATCTCCATGTAGCTGAGGTATGGTGAAGAAGTAGGTCACAGGAATTGAGTAGGTCTGGGAATTGGGAAGTTAAGGCATTTGAGGGGGTAGAAATATGTATATTGAAGTCTCCTGGGATGAAGATAGGAGATGGTGAAAAGAGGAAGACAGTGAAACAGATTCTAAACTCACTCAGGATGGAAGGAGAATGTCCCAGGGATCTATAAATAATAGCCACAAAGATCTGGATTGTTGATCAATTTGGGTATTTTGTATCTTAAAAAAGGAGGAGAGCTTGCTTGCTGAAGCTGGTCAAGGATCTGGCAACAGAAAGAGGGAACAAGGAGCATTCTGACTTACAGTGAATTGGAGGTGTGTGTAGAGAAATTGTAGCTAGTATGGAAAAGGATAGCTAGAGAAGTGGCATCATTGTGAGAAATTATTGAAATGTACCTCTCTCTGCTTGGCAAATAAGTCAAATGTTTGCTGTATTTGAAGCTCTTTTGATCTCATCAAAATAGATTTACTTGAACTTTTGATTGAAATTATTATAATTGATATCTGTATTTTTAAAAATCCCAGTACCATTTAAAATTATCAGTAATGTGTTTCAACAGGACAATGTGAATTTTTTAAAAAAAAGATACATTTTTTCTAATTTTATTTTGTCTTTCAATTTTGTGCTAAAATCTGTGTTCATATAAGTCATTGGCCTGACCATCCACTGCCAACCAACTCAGAAGTAACTTTCTTAATAGTAAGGAGTCATTTCTCAATCATTAAAATATAATAATTTTGTGGGTATTATTTGTTGCTTGCCACATCTAAGGCCTTCCTGCTGTTGTTCTGTTGTTTTATTATGTATGTCTGACTCTTCATGACCCAATTTCTGATTTTCTTAGAAAAGATACTGGAATGGTTTGCCATTTCCTTCTCCAGCTCATTTTACAGATGAGAAAACTGGAGCAAACAGGGTCAAGTGACTTACTCAGGGTGATACTGCTGGTAAGTGTCTGAAGCCAGATTTAAATTCAGGAAAAAGAGTCTTTCTACTGTAGGTCTGGTGGTCTAGCCAATGCACCACCTAGTTGTCCATCCTTTAAAGCCTAATTCATGTACTGACATCTTATGCTTTTATATCATCTGATTATATCTATATAATCCTCTCTATTTACTCCTTGAGAGCTATCCCATGAAAGAAAAATAAAACAAAGAAAAAAGAGAAAAAAAAACAACTCAGTAAAACTAAGCAACACATGGACTAAATTGGACACTATATAGAGTTCCATACCCTTGTTGCACCTCTCTTATCCACATCCACACCCAACCCATACAGGGAATGGAAAAAGGTACATTCTCATACCTCTTCATTTAGACCAAGCTTGGACATTAAAGTTTCATAGCATGTATTTTTGTTGTTTGTTCAGTTTCAACTAGTCATTGCATACTGTTTTATTGGGTCTGCTTTCTTCACTTTGTATCATTTCACATGTCTTCCATTGGTCCTCTGTATCCTTCATATTGGTAGCTAGATGATGCAGTAGCTCCACCATCACTGTACCTGTCTTTTCATAACACTACTTCCATCTTTTATTGGCATAAAGCTATCTTTTATATATTTTATGATCAGCTCTGTTTAAGCTCTAATTCAAACTATACTTCTCCCATAACGCTTCCTCTCTCTCCAGTTGATATTGGAGAATCAATCAGACCAAATGATACCTGTATAAGAATCTCTTCTATGGTATACCAGTCAATTGATCATCTAGGTTTGTTTAGAGACCTCCTACAAAGAATATGGAAAGTAGGTCAGAAAATTCCAAGCTCTTAAGATTTTGGCAGCTAGGTGACACAGTGAATAGAGCACTGGCCCTGGAGTCAGAAGGAACTGAGTTCAACTTGGACCTCAGACACTTGACTTACTAACTGTGTGACCTTGGGCAAGTAACTTAACTCTGATTGCCTCACCTCCTCCCTCCAAAAAACCAAAACAAAATAAAGATCTCCAATGAAAGTGAAACCAATATCTCCCAAGATAGGCCATTCTACTTTAAATTCCTATAATTATTGGGAAGTTTTTCCTTATATCAAGCCTAAATTTGCCTCATTGCAATTTTCATTCATTGCTTCTTTTTAACTCTTGCATTATATACATATATATATATATTTGATTGCTCTCTGATGCATAGTATTGTATAACTTTTGTTCAAGAACCATTTCTTATCTAAATTTTCTATTTCTCACACTATGGTTGTGCCCTGCACTAATTAGGTCCTTAATAAAAGTTTGTTTCATTTGTTGGATTTTATTTGATTGAATTCTGTGTCCCCCTCCTTCATACCCTTTGAAAAATGTGACAAAGAGGATTCATTCCCATTGTGTGGTACCAATTTCATTTTCTAAGATTAACAGCAGTGGCTCTGAGGTCATACTTGCAGATTCCTTCATCATCCTGGCACAGCATTCAACAAAGCCTAATGCTGTATAATGATGAGGAGTCCTCTAATTGACTGCTGACCTCCAAGAGCTCATAACTTAAGAGATATGTGAAAGGAAGATACTGGGCTCTTCAAGGCATTTCTTTTTTTTTATCTGTGAAACCTGGTTGGTTGCAATGACAGATACAGAAAGAGTGGGCTGTTAGCAGAGAAGTTATCTGGCAAGTGCTCTAGTGCTCTTGGAAAGAATAGCTGCTCCTAGAAGAGAGAGTCCAAGCCTGACTCCATTTATCAGTAGAGATGCTAATTAGCAGCCTTTTCACACTGCTTTCTGCCTTGTTGAGGCTTAACTGTCAATATCCTAGGAGAAACTGTAACAAAGTTCTAAGTTGAATTACTGAATCCTGTTTGAACTGTTTTGTTAAGGTGTGTATCATTTCACAGCTCCACTAACAATGTATTAGCGTGCCTGTCTTTTCACATTGCCATAGTTGGGGTCATTTTTTGGCAGTTTGCAAAGTGTGAGGTTTTAAAGTCCAATTCATATACTGATATCTTTCTTTGTTTAACATTTCCCTGAGTAGAGATCTAAACTACTTGTCCTATACCAGATTCATATTTGTAGATTTTTTTATGAATGTGAGAAAGGGAAGGCTTCCCCAGCCCTGACTCCACTCTGCAAGCCACAATGGCTGGGTACAGAACAAGACTCCAGACTTGTACTCTCAGCATTAGTTTCCCTGTAACCTGCCAAGCCTAGAGGCCTGTATTGGGCTACCCGAGTCTTTCTTACCTGTCCCAGGTCTTCGGTTGGCCAAACCGGATAAACGTATGAGAGAAAGGACGTTCCAGAGTCAAACAGGGGTTGAGCTTTATTTCAGGGTCTGGGTTACAAATGCAGGGAGGTCTTCCTTAGGAGGAAGAGGGGGAGATTTCCTAAGGAGGCTAAGCTTAAGGGATTGGAAGTAGAAGTACAAGCGGGGAGAGAGGGGGAGGGGAGAGAGGAAAGAAAAGAAGCAGAGCCCTACTTTTCTCTTTGGCTCCACACGTGCTAAGAGAGCTTTTAGGCTTCCTCAATCCTACTTAACCTTTAGCCACACAGTTTGCATCTCAATACCGTGCTGTTAGGTAACTAGGTGTGCTCCAATCCGGGACGACCTCGAGGGCAGGGAGACTCCACCCATCAGGTATCTCCGGGGGAGAGGCGGAAATACCCGAGCTAGCCGAGCTAGCTCAGTCTGACCTTCTCGAACCCCCGCTGTTCATGGAGGGCCTCGTAAGACTCTAAGATTTAGAAGTCCCACTTTTACCTGCCCGAGACTGTCCACATGGAATTGAGCTTCCAGTCCCAACAGTAACCTATACTAAATAAATAATAAAAAAGAAAATAGTAGAGAGACACCCTGGGTTCAGGATAGACCTTTTACACATATTGACTGTTACCTTGGGCAAATTCTTAAGTCCTCTGTGCCCCAAGGCATTTTTCTAAGACTGAAAGCTTCAAGACAATAGTTGGTTTGCTTGGATGGTTGTACTTTTTGTACCTGTTGTTTTATCCAGTCCAACTCTTCACGACCTCAGTTGGGGTTTTCTTGGCAAAGATACTGGAGTGGTAGTTTGCCATTCCCTTCACTGGCTTATTTTGCAGATGAGGAAACTGAGGCAAACAGATGTAAATGTCTTACCCAGGGTCACAAAGTTAGTGTCTGAGGAAGGATTTGAACTCAGGTCTCCCTGACTCTAAGCCTGTTGCTCTAACCACTGTACTACCTTCTACCAATGAAATCACATGTTTGGACCAGTAAAGGAAGGAAGGAAACAAATATCTATTATGTACTTTCTATGTGCCAGGCACTGTGCTAAGTGCTTTACAAATATTACCTGATTTGGTTCTCACAACAACCCTGTGAGATAAGCGGTATTATTATTATTACCATTCTATAGATGAGGAAACTGAGGCAAGGAGAGGTTAAAGGACTTGCTAAGAAATATCTGAAGTTAGATTTTAACTCAGGTCTTCGAGACTCTAAGCTCAGAGTTCTATCCACTGCATCTGTGGATCTGCAGCTGTAATATCTCTGCAAATGTAATGTATTATTTGATCCTCACTACAACCCTACAGGGGTACCTAGGCAGCACAGTCGATAAAGCACCAAACACAGCATTAGGAAAACCTGATTTCAACCCTTCTTGAGACACTGAGAAAGGACACACTTGCTGTATGATCCTGGGCATGTCATTTATCCCTATTTGCCTCAGTTTCCTCATCTGTAAAATGAGCTAGTGAAGGAAATGGCAAACTGTTCCAGTATCTTTGCCAAGAAAACCCCAGATGGGGTCATGAAGAGTTGGGCATGACTGAAAATGATTGAACACCACTACACACAACCCCACCAGCAAGATAGGACAAATATAGTATTATTCCAGTTAAAAAATAAGTAAATGAAAGTTGGGTAACTAATTCAATATCACACAGCCAGTTAGAAATAGCAGTAGGTGAATCTTGGTTCCTGAATCCAAATTCTTTTCCAGTATACCACCTTAGGCCTTCTGTGTTTTTCAAATTAAATATACATTTAAAAAAAGCTTTTTGTTATTTAGTTCTATGTATGTGTGTGCCCATGCATGAATGTGTGTGTGTGTGTGGGGGGGGTTTGACACGGTTTCTGCTGAGTTGGGAAAAGCTCTTCTCATCAATCTTTTTAACGGTTCCACTTGGGCTGTAACTATGAAAGAGTGATTATTTTCTGCCATCATATCCCTTTTCTCCTTTCTGGCTTTTAGTCAGGCCTTTGCAGGTCATTACAATGTAATAGATTAATAAGCAAATTACTTTACATTTTAGATTTGGCATGAGCTCTTCCCTTTCTTATGTTATTATTATCAGAGGCTTTTCCCAAAATATTTTTTCAAATCCTGATTGGATGTAAACAAAGTAAATTAAACGGATATAAATTTCTATTTCACTGTGTGCCATGGAAGAAGAATGGCTTAATGGTAGAGCCTTTTAAAAATCAATTTTAGGTTTTAAGGATATTTTGAGAATTTTTAGAAAACTCAGGTTGAAAATAGTAATTAAGATTTTTCACTAACTTGCTAACGTGAGCAATGAAATACTCTAGGATACCAAATAGGTATGAGGATGCACATTATCATTACTTCTGTGTGACATTTCAATAAGTTTCCTGAAAGCATGTACTGCTCCATTTTTCATCTCCATATTCCTAGCACCTAGAACAATTTCTTGTACACAGTAGGTGCTTAATTAATGTTTATTGAACTTTTATTCAAAGATCACCTGTATGCATTCCTCTGTAAAACACCTTCTATTAAACCTTTTTGTGACCCTTTCCCTGCCCAGCACTTTATCTTTGCAGATGGGCTCCTCTGTAAAGTAAAAACAAACACTCATATTTGAAGACTTTTCTAGACTTCAAATAAGACAATACAATTAAATAGATGTTTCCAGACTTTTTTTCAAAAAGGAATATTTTTCAAATTCTCAGTGGCTATCATGATTATCATAAGCAAAATCTAAGTAGTAACTAGTGCCAGGTTTATTTTTTGTTTGTTTCTTTTGCAATCCCCTAAACTGGAAAATACATCAAGGTGGCTGACCTATTGTATGCATTTTGAATGCAATCAAATTAGGAATAATTGCTTGATTTTACTTTTCTTTAAATAAAAAAGCCCTGAATCTTTCTCTAGGACTTAGGTTGTTAGCCCCCTTTGATGAGTTTTAATCATTCATTTTTTCATATCAGAGCAGAACATAGGAATTTTGTACTGTTTTGTATCTAGAAATAGTTCTATGAAACCATGTATTGTTTTAATTTGTTGTTATTTTATCTCTAGTTATTTTATGCAAAGTGATAACCCAGCCTAATAATGGTAAGATATACTAGAACCCTGGAGAGCAATGGATACTGATTGGATCCTCTTGTCTTACTTTAACTCAGTAGTGGACAATAGGAATAGTGGACATTATCAAATCTTCAGAGTGCTTCTTTATTCCTCCCTCAGTAGATGGTAAATCAACAGATGAGGCCATTCCAACTAGAGCTTGGGGCTTTGCCCTATTCAGATGGAGCAATCCAATTGTTCTAGTACATTTTCGACTCTGCTTCATATATGTATGTATATACATATACAATAAATGAATACACATATATATATATTTATACATCTATATATCTATGTATCTATGTATCTATGTATCTATGTATCTATCTATCTATCTATCTATCTATCTATCTATCATCATCATCATCTACATGGCAGGAGGGACAGTGTGGTGTAGTGGATATGAGACTAGCCTTGGAGTTTAGAAGATCTGGATTTCAAATCCTTTCTTTGACACATATTGACTAGGTGACCATATCTCCAAATTCTCCCAGTTTTGCTACTGTCACAAAAGAAAAATGCCAGTCGTTGATGTAGCCACACAGGCTCTTTACTATGAAACAAGCTTTATAGATCTGCACTATCCATCTCCTTAAATATTCAATCTAAAATATTCTTGGGAATTGAACTACAGCTCATTGGCCTATAGTTTGCAGCCTTGGGTTTCTTCCCTAATATTTGCCCTTCCCCATTTCTCTAGTCCTTCCCTCATTTCCACATTTTGGATATCATCACCAGTGGCTTATCTGCCAAGTTTTTGTTGTTGTTGTTGTTTGTTTTGGCTTTCTTTAGTACTCAGGGACGAAGTTCATTTTGATTAGGTGACTTGAATTCTCTGAGAGCAATCGCATTTCTTGTCCTTCACTCTCATTATATAACCAGACTATTTCTTTGTCATTGATGATTTTTATAGGTTCAACCATCACGGAGGCTAAGTTACTTGCCCAAAGTCACACAGGTAGTCAGCATTAAGGTGGGATTCGAATCTAGGTCCTCTGATTCCAGAATCAGTGGTCTTCCCACTGCTTCTCAGTGGCACTATTGTTTATTTATTGAGGGCAGGAAATTGACATAATGGAAAGATCACTGAATTTGAAATCAGAGGTAATTTATGATGAGGATCTAATGACCTAATTCCAACATTAAAAAAAATGCTTGGCTTAAATTCTTCCCTTAGAAATGGGCCTAACCAGTTTATACTTGACTGGTAGTGAGGAGGACTGTGCCAGAGACAGGGAGTTACTTTGATCAGAGATTTCCTCATCATAGAATCCTTAGTTTTCTGCAGAACTTGGCTTTATTACCACCCTGATCTAACACCTATTTTGGGTATATTTTGTATTTAATTTTCAATATGCATGTTGTTATCTGTTCCTCCATCCTTCAATAGAAGATAAGATCCTGGAGGGCAGAGATTTTTCTAGTTTTTTGTGTTTGTTCTGTCTCTAGCTCCTAGCATAGTGCCTGGTACATAGTAGGCACTGAATAAATTCTTGTTGTATTATTGAATCAATTACTAGAGTCTGACTTTCTTTTTGCATAGAGGGCTCATCTTTTCCAAAATACTTTCCTGTGTGAAGATGTAGAATGGCAGTGGAAAAAAAAAAGAAGTTGATATAAAACTAACTATAGCCCAAAGGAAAGTAACACATCAAATTTGTTTGAAAAGAAACAATATTTATTAAGAAATTATATGTTGAATTCTCCTACAGTCTCTGTGAACATGGACTCTTCCATGTCCATAGCACAAGACAGTAGCTATGGCATCTGGAAAACACTTGGGATGCTCAGTAATGGAAAGCTCCTATGACCAGAAGATGGATGAAGTGTTAAATCGCATTTAAAATTTTGGATTTTGGGGAAAGAACTGTCATTTCACTTGAGAGGAAACAGGAAAATCATCTGCACTGATATGACCATTTCTCAGGGTGATACCATACCTCTGATTGAGGCATCACTCAGAAAGATTGTTAATAATTGGCTTGTCCCTGACTAGGGGAGCTGAGCATGCTCATTTTAAAGACATCAGGTGAAAATGATAGGTTTTGAATGATTCATATCATATTTGAAAAATTTGCATTCTTCAGCATTTCTTACAGTGCATATAGAGAACAGAAATATAACTTTGCCTTGGTAGTTTATGCCTATGAACTGAAGTTATAACTAGAAAGTCTAAAAACCAAAAGTAATGAGAATTAGCATACAACATGTCTAATCATAACATGTTATTGTTAGAATTAAGCTTTAAACAGATAATTGCGATATCACCTGACTTTAAATATGATATACAGTAAAACATGCTAATCATAAAAATAGCTTTTACAAATATACATTTGTATACAGTGTCTCCCTTAACTTTTATATATGTCCTTCACATTATCATACAGTACACTGGCCTTTAAGACATCAAAATGAAAAAAAAAGACCAATAATTTGCCAGGAAAAAAACAAACACAGTTTACAATCTAAACCATAAAAATCTGACAATTGTACAGCTCAGAACATATAAGAAATGGAGTTTCTAAGGTAGAACAATATTGTCCATTTTATTTACTTGAGTTTTCATACAAATCTGATCGAGGATGTTGCTATTCCAGTAAGAAACCGCAGTTCACATTTCTGGGGGAGGGTGGTCACAGTTTCTCTTTTCATCATACTCAGGCATCACATATGACTTCAGATCACTTTATCTGTAGAAACTGAGAGAGATATATATGTGTTTAATGTAAAGCCTATGACTTTGTCTTGGTAGCACATACACATACATAGATTTGGTTTGAGACTAAACGAAAGTAAGATTGAAGTATGGTGACTCTCATTTCTCATTTTTAGGTTCCTCTGATATGTCATTAAAAGTTGTACATTCTGTTGGCTCAAAGATATTCTTTAAAGGAAAACCTCTGCTATATTCATTATCACCTGTATGACAATAATTTTATCAAGACAGGAGAATAGAAATTAGCAGAGCATTCCTAGAATTCCCTATATTTGGTTTTCTTCTGGCAATTACTAAACCCGATTTTTTGACCTAAGCATTGGGAGATTGTGATGACCTTAAATTAAAGGGATTATAGAATTTAGAGCTGGAAAGGACCTTAAAGATCATGGAATCCAACTTCCTCATTAGTCATCTAAGAGAAATAATGCCGGAAAGGTTAAGAAAATTGCTCAAGGTCCCAGAATTAGTAAGTAAAGCCAGGATTTATACCCAGTACTCTAGATTCTCAATCCAGTACTCTTTTCATTATATTGTGTTGATTTCCAATAGAAGGCAGCCTCTGAAAGGTTCTTGTTAAGGTAGGGGATGAAATCACTGAGTTAATTTTAAAAAAATATAGCAGAGGAAAAGAGGAAGACCACAGAAGAGGTAGTACAGCGCTTGAAGTAGATGGGATAATTGGCAAAATTAATTATCTGAAATAAAAAGAAACTGAGGTACAATGTTACAGCGCATCTGTGATTTAATTTTCAAAACTAACATTTGCCTATCAAACCATGTCATCTGACTTCTCAAATGTTAGAGACCAGGAGTGATTTACAGATATGACTTTTATAACACAAGAGAAAAATAATTACACAAACTTGTTTAATAATTTGTATATTTATTTGTATATTATTTACAATAAATTGTAAATAATTTAATCGGCAAGGCAGGTGATCTAACTAGTTAGCTTCTCCCAGGCTTTCTTCATCCAAATTTGTTCGTTGGCAACATCTAGCTGTCAAGGTGAGGTTACCCCAGAACTCTTTGCTCTACAAGTGATGTCTTTTGTAACCAGAGAGCTCACTTTAAAGGGAAACTTATGGTTTGTGATGAGCAGTCACCTTCCTCCCTCATCTTCCCACTGCCAAGATCCATTTCTCATGTTACATTCTAGCTTGAGAAAGTGCCTACAATCTAGGTACTAGAACCTAGAATCTAGGACCTAGAAGATCTTGATCAGTGCCTGTCACTAGGTCCAGATGAGTTACTAAAACCACTATCAGTGATTTTTCAAAGATCTTGGAAAATGGGAGAAGTGCTACAGGAGGAAAGGACAAATACTCTCACAATTTTTAAGAAAAGGAAGAGAAATGTGTCTGTAAAATATAAACCAAGCATTTGACTTCAATTCCAGGCAAAAATCTACAAAGTATAGCCAAGGGATGGTTAGTGAACATCTAAAAAAAGAAGGGAGATCCCAAAGAGTCTGTAGAAGAGGCCATGCCCAATTAATCTCATTCCTTTTTTTGACAGAGAAGATTAGAGGAATGATGCAGACAAATTGTAGTTTATTGAGATTTTTAGCAAAGTCTTTGGCAAAATCTCTCATGCCATCTTTACAGACAATATAGCAAGAATGCAAGTTAGGCAGTAGGAGAAGCAGGTCTATTTGGAACTGGTTATACCTAAAATGTCCCTAAAGAGGCTCTATTAGTGGTTTGGGGGTCCACTTACAAAGAAGTTTTCACTGGAGTTTCCAAGAGTCTATCTTCTGCCATGTAAAATTTAAGACTTGAATAAAGGCATGGATATAATGTTTACTTAATTTTCAGATGAAGCAAGGGACAGCTAAAATGAGGAATGACAGAGGCATGATTCAGAAAAGATTTCAACAAGTTAGATAGAACACTGGGATGAATACAGTAAGATGAAATTTAATAAGAGCTGGCTGACCACTTCTTAGGTATGTTATAGTGGGAACTGTGCTAGAGGGTCACTGAAGTCTCTTCTAATACTAAATTCCATGATTTATCATTTATATCTCCTGAGAAAAATAATTTTAAAGAAACATTTATCTTTCAGAGTTATAATTTCAACGTGTCATATTGAATATGTGAGTATGTATATGTATATAAAAGTTTAATTAATTAGCTATTTTCATATAGAGGCCTGAACTTACAGAAAACAGTTCTATAAACAACTTAATATGTTAAAAAGACTTAAGTATTTTAAAATATTTCCAGCATTAATATAAACACGTATAAAATAAAAAAATGAAATTGACATATGGGATGACATCCAGGTTAAGCTGATACTTAGCTGGCCATGACCCAGGCGCTGTGCCTGACACAGAGTAAGCATTAATAAATGCTTGATGATTGATCCTGAGTCATCATTAATTTTGACTTTGTGTCACTGACATTTAGTTTTCATGGATATGCTAATTAAAGACCACAATGTACATTTGTACATTCAATGCACATAGGAAGAAATTTCTGTTCATTATATTACTGAGATTTCTGTCTTTTAAAACATGTTTTCTTACTCAAAATAAAAAAGTTTTCAAAACTTCTACAAGATCTGTATTTGGAGTTTGTTGAGCTTTCTTTTTCCCTAGATAAAGGTCCTTGGTAGACCTAAATTAATTTAATGGATTCTGATTCCTCCCTGGATGCCTCTGAGGGGATAGTGGTTGTTAAGTAACTATCCATCTTGTCAGGAAGAAAAAAAACACCCTGCAGTTTCTGTGTACATCCCATTACCTCCAGAGATATTTCTCACACTAGCCTTTCCTTCACCTTTCCTTTGCTAGCCAGTTATGTAAGTATATAAAAGCCAATAATTATTCAGAGAAGAAGAGAGACAGATTTCAAAATTATTTTAAAAATTAAATTTAAAAAATTAAATTAAATTAAAAAAATCTTCTGTACATAAAGCTTCAAAGCCTTTAGTTGTCATTGATTGGCACTGAAAAAGCTTCATTGAAGTAGTATTAAGAAGAAGGAATTACTGTTTTCCTGCCATTTAGAAACAACTACAAGACTGTGCTGAACCACCCACCTCCCTGCAAAGCTCCCAGCCAGGCTAATTCTTTTGGAGGGAAGGCTTGTTCTTTGCTATTTGTTTTGAAAACCCAGGAAGAAATGTGAAAATCAATGACATTTCTCTTCAAGAATGATACTTAGCAATAATTGGTTTAATATGAAATGAAGCTAATTGTATTCTATGGCTTCCCCTTGAGAGTTGGGTAATTTATCTATGACTTTCTGGTAGCCAAGATGATGTTAAAACTAATCATCTTGATCATAAATGCTAGTTTTTCATTCTCTCCCATTTATAAACAAATGACAAAAGTATTAGAGGTTCAAACATGACAGCAAAATAGGACAACACTGCACCAAGTAATTTGCTTTCATCTAATAAATATAAAAGGAAAGTATTAAGCCAGAAAGACAAAACACTCATTTTTGAATCTCAGGTTTATAAAAGTATGAACTGTAATGTTACAATAACGTGAAATAAATGTCTTTTATTTACAGTTATAAAAATAATTTAGCATCAGTAGAGAGCCTTATAATTTCTTTATGATCAGAAATATTTCTGAAATTATTTTCTAATTCATATTTATGATTATTAAATGATTAGAGAAGAGAGGAAACATGGTATAGGGAATGGAAGACAGACCTGGCAATCAAAAGGCCAGGATTCAAGTCCTGTCTCTAATACATGCCAGTTATGTGGCTGAGAGGTCATTTAACCTCTCAGCAACTCTACAAGACTTGAAGTTACAGATGAGTGACTGTTTTGCGCTGATGGAGAGAGTTTCTATGCTAGGAGTACTCTACAATCAAAGAAATCACAGGTCTAGACACCTTCTAAGACACTCCCCTTGCCCCCTTCCCCACCATGACTAAAGAACATGAGTTAGCTATTAGATCCTATTCCTGAAACTGCTCCCTCTCCCTTTCTTTCTCCCATCCCTTCTTCCCCCCTTTTCCCCTGTGAGCTTTAATGTCTGACAAGTGCCATACAGACATTCTTTCCCATTTGATCTTCACAACTCAGTGAGGTAAGTACTACAGGTATGATTATCATCACTTCACAAATGAGGAAAATGAGGCACAGAGAGAATTGTGATTTATATATTGTCATGTGGCTAGTAAGTGTCAGTAGAAGAATTTGAATATGTCTCCCTAACTATAAATCCAGAATTATTTCTGCTATTCTGTGTTGCTTCTCTACAAGTATGAAATTAAATGGAAGTAATTATCCAGATAATTCAAGCAGAGTCAATAGAACTTCAGTGAACTGCTAGATAGTTTATTTCAATCAAACCACACTTCATTTGACTGAGTAGACATAGTATACCTCAGTTTGATTTTACCTCACTTAACCTTTCAAAAGAATTTATACTGATTCCCAGGATGCATATTGAGCACAAAAGTAGAAAGTCTTTCTCTACATCAACCCAAAACCTGTTTTAATTCAACATCATTTCATCATACCTGGATTTTGTTAGGAATCTGGTCATAGAAAGTACTTTCAGTATTTCTTTTAATCCTTCATGTAACAAAAGAAGAAGACACCCACAGAATTGAGGGTCACAATGTTAAGCAGTCCCAGGGTGGAGACTAGAATAGTCTCTGTTTAAGAAATAATACATTACAATTTAATGACATGACTTTGCAGTTATCAAATGTTAAAGTTACCACTTATCCATTGTTGAGTAATATGAGATGATTTTTTAGTCCGTTTAGGCATTGTTGGTGTGGTATTGAGGCAATAATTTAGTAAATCAAATAGAAAAAAAATTTGCTTCTTTCATGGACTTGTTGGAAGCTGTTGACTGTATGTAATTAATGAGAAAGATACCTAAAATTTTGTTCTTTAGTAAGAGAAAATGAAGTACTAATCTTTTTATTGCAGAAGGAATCTTCCTGGGAGAAAATTAATTATGAACTATTATGATTCTTGCATGCATATTTACCTTTCATGATCAATTTAATTCCACAAGCATTTAATGAGTAACGAGTATGCATTAGGGACTGTGGCAGGTGTTGGGCAGGCTAAGATTAAAACAAAAAAAGTTCTTGCTTGTCTTCACAGAGCTTGCATTCTACTGGCAGAAATGGCATAGAGTCAGATAAATAAATGTAAAATGTATACAAAGAAAATCCAAAGTAATTTGAGTGATAAAATAGGGGAGAATGCTAAAAATATTAGGGGGCTAAGTTGAGAGTTTCACTAAAATCTTTTTATATGTAGTGACACTCTTCTTCAGCGTAACTATTTTTGTTCAAACTATGTAACATGGCACCCCTTTCTAACTGGAACAGTCTTGTTGATTGCAAGAGAAAGAAAAATAAAGTTAGTTGCAATGGAAACAATGAAAAAACAATTTCATAGAGTGAAGACATCCATTCAGAGTAAGTGTTCAACTTCCTATCATCTATTTAATTTATGATTGATACAAGGAATTTAAGATGGAAAACTGAGAAACCATGATACCTAGAATTATTTGGTAACTATGGGATGACTGTATATTGCCTATTTGTAGCTTGGCTGACAGAAATGTATATTCTTTCACACAAAAAACCCTTGCTTTGGAGCAGTAGTATTGATAAAACCAGACCCCTCAGGGACAAGGTCTGACTTCTCAATGGGTCTGAGAAGCAATCTTAGAGCTATTAAGATTTCAGAATCTGCATTGCCACTTGCTGCTTGATAGAGGCAATTAGAGGAAGTAATTCTGCTCCTTGGAGAAACTTGTAGGAAAAAACTTGGCTGTTTTGAAGAATTGAATGAAAGAAAAGTTTTGATGCTTGGAAGAAGAAGCATTGCTTTTGGATGAGCTACAACAGCAGGCATTACTCACTACTGCCTACAAAGGAACAACCATTCAGAACATGGTCAAGGAAGCATACCTAGCAAGATCCAGCAGTTCCTAAGGGCTTAACATTAATGGGCCAACCCAGAAGTGAATTTGATCTGAGAATAGTAAGAAAGCAAAGAGGCCCAGAAGAGAAGGGATCAAATTTATCAATGACTTGTGGTAGACAGTTTCTAAGGGGGACAAGGGACATCAAGTGCTGTAGTCTACAATAGTGAGTTGCCCTGGGCAATGTATTCCCGACTCATGTGCTTTGCTCTGGTTTTGAAAGTTTAGACTCACTCTCTCCCTAGGACACTGTGGTCATTGGAGACTGTGTCTCTGGATTATGACTGAAATATTCTTTTAAAATTATTTTTGCTTTCTTTTTATTAAATGTTTCTGATTAAGAGTTAATGATGTTATATTGGCTAATTTGGAAGAGTACACTAGTGAGAATCACAAATGACATAATATATGTAAAGAGCTTTCTAAACCCAAAAAGGTTATACAGATCATTATTTTTCTGTTCTTCATGATCTTCAAACTCACCACATCATTTACAGACAGCCAAGGTGAAGGGGCACTATGGGATTAGATTCTTTATTTTAAATTGAATCATAATGTGATTTACAGAAGGAAAAATGGTTTATAATTAAACTATATTTTGTAGTAAAAATTTGTGTGAATCCTGAAGGAGCAGGAAGAGGGACAGGAAAAGTGGGAGAGGGAAGGAGAAGGAGAAGGACAGTGAGAGAGAGAGGGAGTCTGATTTTATAGGAGAACTCTATAAACTTTTTCAAGGATAGGTAATTTCATTGGAATGGTGCCTTCTTCTACTGACACCCATGGCAATCTTTCTATGACTTAGTAGATAGTTTTTAAATATTGATGTGGCCAGAAAATTGCTCTATGAAACTTTTCTGCTGATCCCCCAAGTTGGTCTTCAAAAAAGATATATCTAGTCCATCTCTATGCCTCTACTTAAAGTATTTTCTAGCATGCTTGACTGGTCTAGCTATTGAGAACTCATGGTCATCTACAAACCAAAGGGAAGCATCAGAAGAACTTTGGAGAAGGATTTTATACATACATACACATACACACATACATACATACATACATACATGCTTACATATATATATATATGATTTCAAGAAATATGTACACAGTAGCATATCCTAAATATTTGGTTGCTTTTTCTTAAGTATTTTAGTAAGGCAATTCTATTTTTTGTCCAAGTTGTCTCAATGGAAATTTTCTATTACATGTTTACACAGGCATTAAAAACACAAATGTCAGGAGGAGTAGGGCGGCAGTGCAGAACACACTCCAGGTTCTGAGATAGAGACTTGGGACAACTTTAAACTTAAAGTGTTACTTGCTAGGGTCTCAAATGAGGTTAAAACCAAATAAAAACAAAAACAAAAAACAACTCTTACATGAACAGTGTGCCACAGTGGAAAGAGTGCCAGATTTGGAATTAAAGGATATAGATTCAAACCCTGGCTACATCACTTACTACTCAGGTGATCTTGGGCAAGTTCCTTCACATCTCAAGATCTCATTTTCCTTATCTGTAAAATGAAGGGATTGCACTAAATGATCTCTAAGATCCTCCCTAGCTCTAAATCTAGAACACAATTTATAAAGAGCTTGAGCTACAATTTGGGATTCTGGGTGCATTTTCTTGTACACCATTGTGTGTGGCCATTGAGTTATTAGTCTAATTCCCAAAATCTATTTCATGTGCAGTATACCTGAATACTTAGTAAAGTGCTCATAGTACTACAGGATTAAAGGAACAGTCAGGTAAATGCTAGAGAAAAGCTCCCGTTCAGGATTGACTATTTTGGACATTTTGTCACAGGATAGGGTATAGAGAAGGCTCTAGGTGAGGAGTACAATGAGGCTTCTGGGGCTGGGATAAGAAGGAATCAGAATAATGCCATCAGTAACCTGAATGTAGAAAGAGTTCAATTAAACAAACACTGTTTGCCTACTATATATTAAGTCCAGTCAATAAGCATTTATTAAGTGCCTACTATATGTCAGGGATATAAAGAAATACAAAAGAGTTTACATTTTAAAGGGGGAGCCAACATGTAAATAACTAGGCTGATACTGTAATTAAGTTGATAGAAGTTATCTATAGACCTAGTTGTTTGTCCTTCATTCTGGAAGAGGACCATGACATCAGGAAGGTGATATCTTGACTTGCAAGTAAATCGGATTTAAGTGAGGGAGGGCTGTGCAAAGTCACCAGCCTCACTTTCTCCTCTGTAGTCATCTGGGTCCAGTGGCAAGACACAGAACAGGACAACTAGAGATGCACCTGGATGCAGTGGAAGACCTGGCAGGTAATCTCAGAGGGAAGGCATTAATAGCTGGAGGGTCAGGTGAAGTTCTCCCAAGGTAGGTGGAATTGGAGCTGAGTCTTGAAGGAAGTCAGAGAAAACAAAAATGGAGGTAAGGGAGTAGAGCACTACAGGTCAGAAGGTAATCCAGTACAAAGGCATGTCTAATGTGGGGCAGTGGAGAGATATGAGATAGTGTTGTGTTTGAGAAATTAGAAGTCAGTTAGGGTTGTTGGAATATACATTGAATGGAGGGGAATAAAGTGTAAGAAGACTGAAAAGGTAGGAGAGTATCAGGCTATGAATAGCTCCTTTGAATAGGAGTCTATGAGTGATTCTAGAAATAATAAGGAGCAATTAGATCCCATTGAACTTTTCTTTAACATTTAGGTAACTCTCTTTAGTTCTGTAGTATAATTAGCACTATACTATATTCTCAGGAGTGATCTGGTGACCTAATGCTTTAGAAAAATCACCTTGGAAGCTGAATGGAATATATATTGGAGTGGGGAGAGACTGATGCAGGAAAACTGCTTAGAAGGTTATTGCAATAGTCTGGAGGTGAGGTAATAAGGCAATAGACACTTGAACTGTGGTTGTGGCTGTGGGCAGGCATTGTGTTAGGTAATGGGAATATAAAGACAAAAAAAGAAATAGAAACCTCTTCTTAGGGAGATTATATGCTAAGTAGAGATAAGGATGTTACATGGAGGATTTACCTTCCTCTTGCCCTTAGCCACTGCCTATTCTTCCCAGGATTGTCAATGCAGTGAAGTGAGAAAGAAATAGTGAGAGGGGAAGGTTTCTGGCATTATTAGGGTCTGTCTAAATGAGTATGAAAAAGAAAGAAAATGAAAGAGAAATTCCAAGCCATGTAAATGAAGAGGCAAGGTTTTGGATAGCTATTCTCCCAGGAATAGGTGACTATAAGGGAAAGCATATACCTACATGCGTACATGTGTATATGTTTAAATCTAATACATATGTTTATTTTGATATATGTTAATTTAATAGAATATGAGCTTATATTTAATAGAAGACAAACTCCTTGAGGGGTAGGCATTGTTGAATTTCCGTCTTTGTATTCTCAGTTTCTAGTATGGTTTCTGACACAAAGTAAGTGCTTTAATCAATGTTTATTCAATGAATTCTTGTTGAATATGCAAGTTGGGGATGTTTTCCCAATGTAATGCTGGTATAGACAGTGTAAAAGTTATGGCTTGACTGTGACTAATTGCTTTCAGTAATACCTTTTGTTAATGCAATCTTGAATGACAATATATTTTATAATACAGATATATAGCTTGAGAGTTTGATAATCTAACCTAGGTTAAATAATTTAATTTAGAATTAGCAAGAAAAAGTTTAAATGGATGATTAAATAGCAATAACTAATTACATTGTTTAAATTCTACTTTGTTGATTTATCCATATATTATTTCTGAACCCCATTTCTTTTCTTACTTCCACATATATACTATACTCTCTTACTTCATGAGGTTCAATTTGGAACATGTTTAGAGTGTTTTGTGTTTCCTGAGCCAAAATGTTTGTTTAACTGAGTTGATAAATTACTGTAACTATGTTTGACATAGGACTTGTGTTTGACTATGTACCAGTGACTTAGTTTTCATGTCAATTACATACTGTCTAACAATGATGTATATCTCCTAATACTGGAAATGATCATGATTATTTGATTCTTATTGTCAAAACTGGAATATGCTTCAGTAATTCTAGTATTAGAAGCTAAATGCTAATTAACGTTGACAGTCCTATGTCTCTTGGGATTACACATATTATACTTCTCCTATTTCCTTAGGATGGTTATTTTTGGGAAACCTAAGATAGAATTGTCCTAGATCATATCTAACAACTCAATGCAAAATATTTTTTGGTTTAGAATTACAATATAAAATCTGTCTTTTGATTAAAATACTACTGTGAATTTCTGTTTTCTAGAATAGTTGCCAAATGGATCCTTCCAGTTACTTGAATTTGCTTAGATGAGAGTTACCACATCCACATTATCTGTGTACCTATACTGTAAATCTTGTTAGTAGAATACATACTCTGAGGGAAGTAATTATTTCCTTTTTTCCTTTAGACAATAATATTTATTGAATTAAATTTTCAAGGAATGAAATAGAATACAATAAAATAAATATGAAAACTATATTGAATCTACTTGAATTTAAACATAAATAATAAAATATTAATAAAACAACAACTAACATTTTTATAGAGCTTCCTTTGTGTTAGACAATATTTTAAACACTTTATAATTATTACGCATTTGATTCTTACAATAACCCTGTGAGCTAGATATTATCTCCATTTTACAGATGAGGAAATTGAGGCAAACAGAGGTTAAGTAACTTGCCTTCATCATACAGCTAGTATGTATCTGAGGGTGAATTTGAACTCAGGTCTTCATCTCTCTAAGCCTGGTGCTATAGCCAACATATTGATGTGGATACAGCATGTTAAGGGTTGCTTTTCTCGTACTTTGTGAGGCCCCTCCTGAGGGGTGCTCATCCTGTAACTTCAGAGCGTCTTAAAGTTCTTTCTTTCCTTCTTATCTTTAACCACCATAAAACTACATCCTCATCCACAACATCTATTGGTTGTATGACTTTCTGCCAGAACTTCACTATGTAAGCCTAGCTCCCCTAGATACAGCCTTACTTTGCCCAGCTGCTATATAGGCCCACTACTTTAGCATTAATAAAGTTCCCACTGGCTAAGTGAATGTCTAAGCCCTCCACATTGGGAAGGCCACAGATGTTCCCTCCATAGCAGCAGCTCATGTACTAAACTGAAACCTGCATTTCTGGTACCTGTAGATTCTTGGTTCCTCAGGTTAGACCTATACTTCTGCCAGTATTATCTAGGGGCATGACCTGGGAGGGAGACAAAGGTCAGGAAAGGGTTTGAAGAGCTTAGAGCAGGGGATAAGGGGACTTTGGTTATATAGAAATTTCCCAGGATTATTTCTCCCCCTTTTGTCTCTGCTTGTCTCTTCTCTGGGGAAATTTCTGGGAGGACACAATGTTGGTTGAATCACACATGCCTTCAGGCTAGTGTCTCAATGCTTCGGGCACAGGAAGCACCCCAAGGGAAATTGGCTGTGATAAATCCGCTTCAGCTAGTCAGCAAAAGCTGTGTCCTTGATAGCACCTTCTGAAACATTCTGCCTCCCTTAGAGCTTGTCTATGGCTGAGGTCAGAGACCTCTGACACTTCTGATAATAATGAAGGTGCTTCAGGATATTACAGTGGTTGGTGTCACACTATGGACATAATTATTTTTTCATAGTGCTTGAGACACCAGAAGGGATAGGAAATTAAACTGAATCTGAACTGGCCCTATGACATACCCTGAAGGTGGCTTGATGATAAAAACTCCAATATCAACTTACTGATTTATTTGCTTTTTCTCATAAAAGCAGAGCTGAGGACAGCAAAAAATAAATCCAGATATTTTTAACTTTCTGGTCATTGTGTTCTGGAAAATAGTAATTTACATGAATTAATTTACAATAATTTACAACTTACAATAATTAATTTGATGACAGAAATTCCAAATAGCCTTAGCTGTGACACGGAAAGCTTCTTGTTAGGGGTTTTTTATCTACAGGATTTCCCTTTAAAATCCAATTCTTTTCAGAATTCTTGTTGTTGTTCAGTTGTGTCCAAATCTGTGATACTATTTGGGGTTTTCTTGGAAAAGATGCTGGAATGGTTTGCCATTTCCTTCTCCAGCTCATTTTACAGATGAGGAAACTGAGGCAAACAGGCCTCATGACTTGGTCAGAGTCACACAGCTAGTGTCTGCTGCCAGAGTTGAACTTAAAAAGATGTCTTCCTGATTCCAGGCCCAGCACTCTATCCACATCATCAGTTGCTTTGTGGTTTAAAATAATAATATAAAAGCCATAGCAACACAGGTTTAGATGTAGAAGGGATTCCAGAGACCCTCTAGTTCAATGCCTTCATTTTATAGATGAGGAAACTGGGTTGAAAGAGAGTAAGTGATTTGCTCAAGGTTGTAGAAGTCATAAATAACAAAGGCAAAATTTCATCTAGGCCTTTCAAATCCAAGTCAAAATTTTTTCTCATCAAATTTTTCTTAGATGTAGGTCTCAGTAATTAATGAAAGACTATTAATTATGTATAATATACTTTACTAATCTGCATGTGAACCAGAGGTTGCAACAATACATGTTTGGTAAAAATGGATTAACAATGCCACCCTCCAATCTTGACTTCTAGACAAGGTATCTCTATCTGTATGTCTCCTAGGGACCTTTAACTCAACACGTACAAACCCCAGGTTGTTTTCCTTACACTTAAAGTCTGTTGAGCTCATTATTTTTATAATTTCCTTCTGACTTCAAAATTTTTTGAATAAACAAACTTTATTCTTCAAATGACACTCTAGAGGTACAGACTGGGGCATTGCAACTAATGCAATAGGTCAGAGATATCCACAGCAGAGAGGTGCCAAAATCTCACATCCCAACAAAAAGGAAGAGATTTTTCATAGTAACAGACAAACAAACAAAAGTCAATATCACTTCAAGACTAGAAATGTAATTCTAAACATCATGCTCCCCCAGTAGCACCTAGCTCAGCCAGCCCAGCCAGGGAAAGTGCTCCCAGAGAAAGCTAAGGATCAGATTTATCTTGTCTCTCCTTTTACTTTAGAAAGTCAACCCCTTTGCACTTTGAAATAGAAAAGGTTATTTTTTTTTAATGTGGTGTGTGTGTGTGTGTGTGTGTGTGTGTGTGTGTGTGTGTGTGTAAGGAACTCAATCATACAAGATTCCTTGAAAGACATAAAAACAGAGATAACTATTCATGACTCCTTGAAGCAAGGCATAAAACAGGGAACTAGGTTCTTGCCCAAGCTGTTTGCTGCTCTCATAGAATATGGTCAGTCCAGAGACTAAATGAAAGAGGATTTTTCTTTTATAAAAAAATATATTGACCTTTAAAAAATGTCACATAATTTTTGAATCTATCCTTTCCCCTCCCCTACACAGTACAAGCTACTACTTGTAATAAAGAATGAAAAATAAAGAGCAGTTCAGCAAAAATAGCCAACATATCAACTGAATCCCATAGTATATGCAATGTTCTGCAACCATTGTCTCCCACTTTTGTGTAGAAAAGAGATGTCTTTTCTCATTTCTTTTTCAAGGATAAATTTCATTAAAATTACACAGCGTTCAATTGAATTATTGTTATAATTATTATTTTCACTTATACTGTTGTAATCATTATATTCCTGGTTCTCTTTAGGATTCTCCTCCTGATGTGATGTTCCTGATAGCAGATGACATTGAAATGATTGCGTCTAGGCCTGGAATATTGCAGAATATCTTAAATGAGATGCATAATCACTTAAAAGATTTTGAAATAACTATAGATGCAGAAAAACCAAGTATAAGAAGAATGTCTATTACCGAGGCTATAATACAAAGTGGGATAGATAGCTCATCCATCAGGATGTCTTATCTTGGACAGACATTGAACATAGCTAAATTAGCTGGATCTGGATTGAATAAGAAGTGAGTAGTTAGAACACCTTTGGTAAATTGTAAAAAATTTAAAATATTATTAAGATCTTCCTTGAAATAATTCTCACCTTTAACTTCAGTAATCTTTCAGTAATGCTGAATGGTTGCAAGTTATGGAATACTACAATCTCCAGAGATTTAAATTTTTGGTTTATCCCATGGATAACAGAAAGGTATATGAGAGACAAAAGTGATAGGGTACAAGTACAAGCTGAGACCTTTGTCCCTTGGATTGGGAGAGTTTTGGTCCCATTTGTCTGAAGGGCCCTGGAAAGCCTGGCCTTGGGGGCTCCTTGCTTGATTTAGCATTCTTTTGATATTCCTCCCTTTGATCCTATTACCTGCCACTTCTTAGCCTTCTCTGGAGGTTCAAATTGCCCAGCCAGGATGGTGGATTGTCTAGACTACTGGCCACTCCCATCAGGATCCTCCCTGGGTTTGTTCTACATTCCAGGCTGACCTCCCTTATCAAGACCATCCCTGGGACCCCAGACTACTTGACAATACCTGGATTCTTTCCTAAATCTTTTTCTATATTTAAGTTTCATCTCGCTTCCATGAAGGCGCTCAGATTCACTCCAGCACAGACTCTGTCTAGCTGAGATCTGGCCCGCTTGTTAATACAAGCGTCACAGATGCTTAGGCTCTTTAAGAGTCAACCCGGTATGGCGAATCTTCAATAAACTTTGTTTTTCTTTGGCTTTAAGAAGGCTTATGTCGAATTCATTCAAGCAGGACCCACTGTGTCAGTATTTTGGGGTCCCCACAACCTCAAACCTCAGCGAAAGTAGGTTGCAACATATTAACAATGAAGGATTCCACAAGAGAAGGGGCATAAAGATGGTTTCTCCCTGTTTTAGACCTTCTTCCACTCTGTTGTCAAAGCAATCTTCCTAAAGTGCAGGTTTGACTATGTCATCTCCCTATTCAATCAAGTCCAATGACTCACTGTTACTTCCAGGATCAAATATAAAATAGTCTTTTTGGCTTACGTTACTTGTACCTTCCTACCTTGTTTGTCCAAATAGTCTGGGAACCAGTGACACTGACCTCTTCTTGTTGTTTCTTGAATAGTATCATCTCCCAACTCTAGACATTTTCACCGCTGTCTCCATGCCTGGAATTCTCTCCCTTCCCATCTCTGTCTCCTGGTTTCTCTGGTTCCCTTTAAGTCTTAGCTAAAGTTTCACTTCCAATAAGAAGCATCTATCTCTGGCTCTCTCCCCCCACCTCAATCTTAATGTTTTCCCTCTGAGATTATCTCCAATTTATCCTGTCTCTATCTTTTTCATGCATGACTGTTAGCTCCCTGAAAGAAGGGATTCTTTTTTTTGGGGGGGGGGGTAACCCCAACACTTAGCACTGTACCTGACCTGTTATTTATTGCTCAGTTGTTATTAGTGTCTGACTCTTTGTGACCCAGTATGGGGTTTTCTTGGCAAAGATACTAGAGTGGTTTGTCATTTCCTTCTCCAGAGGATTAAGACAAAGAGAAGCTAAGTGACTTGCACAAGGTCGCAGAGTTAGTGAGTATCTGAAGCTGGATTTGAACTCAGGGCTCCTTGACTCCAGGCCCAGTGGTCTCTCTGATGGATTGCTTGGTTGCATGTATTTGGGCTCCAATTCTAAAATCACATTTCTCTTTAAAAACCACATTTCTTCCTAACCTCAAAATACTATCTTAGGCAGTTTCTCACCAGCCCAAGGACACAGCTTGCCCGTTATCTCCTTCCTGCTGTAGTAGCCAGATGCACCTACAGAACTCATTAGTTTGAAACAACTTTGTCATAACCACATTTACTACTCAGTGACCAATCATATGTATCCTAGTTGGACATACCTCTACTACCTTACATTAATCTTGTCTAACAAGACATTGACAAGAGAAGCTTGGTCAGCCCTGATTCTTGGTTGACTTAGCAATATTTCAGGCCTAAAAATCACACCTCTTCGTAGCACCCCCTTGGGCTATTTCCTGATGAATTTTGGGTAAAATACCTGCTCAGTACATACCAAAAGTGCATGTTCCTTTAAGAACTGACCACTCCTTAACCACTCCCTAATCCCATCCCCAAACACCTAGTTAGCATATTTGGCACAAGTGATACCTTAGAATATTCTATCACTTTCCCTTTCACCAGGCTTTATAACCAGTCAAACATCCCTTTAACAGAGAATCTCAAGTCAAGTCAAGAAGGATTTATTAAGTACCTACTCTGGAAGTAACTAGGTGGAGATGATGAGGGCTGGAAAGAGGGTGTGAGACCCCCACAAAGACCAGGGTATGAGGGGGAAGTCATCTGGAGAAGAATTCTTGAACTCAAGCATTGTTGTAGTCAAGATAAAAATTTATTACGCTTTTCAGCAGGCAAGAGTTCTTAGGGAACCTGCAACCTTAAAGGGGTACAGGGAAAGTTTATATAGGATATATGCATCTGTACTAGGGCAAGGCTATTTAACCCAAGGTCTATGAATTTGTGTTTTAAATAGTGTTCTATAGTTTTAAATAGTGAGATAACTGAATTTCATTATAAAGGTATTCCTTTTAAACTTATGTACTAAATTTTGCATATTAAAACTTTTTTCTAAAAAGGGATCCATAATCTTCACCAGATTGCCAAAGGGATACATGACCCATAATTAAGAACTGTTCTAGAGCGATGTTCTCAGAAGGCTCGGAGAACCCCCATGTCAAGAATTTGTAAACAATATAGACAAGGGTAGCAGTGGAGGAGGAAGCCTGGATGGGTCGTTATCTATATCGTTGGAGGGTGCTGCTATATTGACAGGATCTTTATTTCAGCCAAAATTTAAAGAACTATATTCCATTAGCAATGGTAAGCCTGGCTAGAATTTCAGTCTGGAATCTCATTAATGATTTTGAACTTAACTTTATCTTAAAATTTAAAATTACCTGGAAAATCTAAAAGAAAATTTATACTTAATTGATCAATTTTCTTTGGAATTACTTTAAACTGCCTGTAAATATTAGGGAATTTGAAGCTATTTAAATCATCATTACTATTATCTTCCTCACAGCAAAGACAAGCAATGAATTTAAAAACAGATGATATACCATATTTCCATTGCAAAAGACAAAATTATTCCCTATAGAAGAACTTAAAGCTAGCTATCACTGGAACAATGGGCAATCAGATTACTCAAGTAATTAACTAAGGATGGAACAAGCCAGTTCTTCTAAATTATTACTTTAAAAGTAGTTATGGTAATGTTCAATTTTTATGAAGAATTGGAGTTTTCCTCTCATAACACTTCATATTGCAGCTTTTTCAGACTTTTAAGACATGGGCATACAACAAAAACTTGATAGTGACTCAGTTCTCATATTACTGAGCTTTTCTAAGGGAAAACCTCATGTAGTAAGAGCAAAGACTCAAGCAGGTTTGTTAGTTCAAGCTTGAGATTAATTGACCATCTAATGGTTAACAAAAGATTTACTTAGCTATTTTATGGAGAAGATACTCAGTGTAAGACTACAGCACAGGTGAATAGCTGAATAGCCCCATTCCCCCCGATCTCTACTTCTATATAGAAACAACTGTATCTGGTGGAGAGGGTGATGACTGACTCTGCCACAGTGGGTCACCTACCACGTATGAAGGACACTGATTCCTTTTGTGGATTTGCATCTTTTATGCCCTGTGGTTGCAGGAAAGCCATCATGAAGGTCTTAAACCTTTTAGACCAATCAAGTCTTGGGGACAGTTACCTTGCTTTTAGGGCAAAAAACCAATGCTGACCTACACAGCAGGGACCCTGCAGCCTAAGCACAGAGACTGCACTAACATCACATCCATACTGGCGCTTCTCCTGGGAGTGATAAACACCAAATGAGGTCAACACTTTCAAAAGTTAGAGCCATGAGGTCACTAAGGCTGAAGAGGTAGATGTTTTTGTGTACTAAAACTAAAACAAAACAAAACAGAAAAAGCAGACACGGGAGGAGATAACTTCAGGAAGTAAAATGCACAGGTTTTTTGTTTTTTTTTTTTAATTGAGGGCATTTTTTCTTCCTTGGGAAGGTTGCAACTTCAGAAGAAGAAAAAGTAAAATATAGGAAGTGAATAGCAGGTTATGTGGACAATAGCCTCAGTTCCCTCAATGGGGAAAAGACAATTAAATGGAAGAGTGAGCTGCATAACTTTCAGGAAATTGCTAAGTTCACTTTATAACTCCAAGGCTCTTCTGGAAGTATTTTTTTAAATGTCATTGATCTCCCAATGTTTTTGTATGGCTGGGAGACATGGAACATAATAATGTTCGAAGAAGTAAAAATTAATTACCATGCAGAAGGCAATAGAGAGCTGTATACTTGGATTATTATTTATCATTTGTTAATATTGTTTGAATTTAGCTTTATGTAGCTAAAAAATTAACTAACCCACAGAGCCTATTGCAGAACCCAGGTTGTCCTCAGAGACACTGCAGGGAGACCAGATGGTTGTAAAGAATGCTTGGATCTCAGCCAGGGCTTGATTTGGGTCTCCTCAGGTTTTATTTTGGGTTCACCCAAAGCTTGGGTTTTGTGTTCCCCCAGATAGATTGATTTGTCTTGCTGATATACATCTCAAACTGCCCTTGTCTCAGAGACTACCTACTGCCTACTTAAGAACAATTAAGCAAACGTCCTTATGCCCTTGTCTGAACTCTACGTAATGTAACCAACCTCACAAAGACTTAGGGAGGGAGTCACCTCTTTCTGTCTCTGTCTCTCCTTCTTTCTCTCCTTCTCCCTTCCTTTCTCCCTCCCTCTCACTCCCTCCCTCCCTCAGATGACCCAATAAATTTCTTTCTAAAACTATTTCAGATTTTGGTTTTGATCTCACAAAGAAAACTAAGCTGTAACTTACAAACAATGAAGAACTTTGTAGAAGAATAGAATAAAAATATAGAATTCAAGAAGTATACGACAGAAAAGAGGATGGGCTGGTCCTTTGATGAAAAAGGGAAGTAAGGGAAGACAATGGACAATCTGAACACTCTGCTGGTATCCTCTCAATGCCAGGAGAAAAGCATGAACTCCCTTTGGTGAATTTGTGGGAACGCACAGACAAACAAGCAAGCAGTGAATGGGTGGAGAGAATATCTCAAATGATGAGATCACAGATCCACTAAACTTTGAGTATTTTGGTATTTTTGGAGCTTGACCAAAGATTATAAAATGAAAGCTTTCTGGCTAGGGTTGGAGTATGTTTAATGATGACTGGGGAAAAGTGTGCTTGACTAGAGATTTGTAAATTTGCTTTGGAGGGATTTAAATGAAAAATGAAGAAATGCAAAGTCATGTAAAAAGGGCAAAATGAGAAGCACAGCAAAAGGTAGTAATCCAAAGAATAGCAGCAGAGAAAGTAGGCAATAATTCAAAGGAAACAGAGAGGATAGTTTTGGGCCATACTTTTAAAGTCTCTGATTCTCATAAGCCATAGTAAAATTATGGGTAGCAAACAAAGTAAACCTGAAATGTTATCATTAGGTAGATATCATCCAAAATACCAAAATATGGTCAAAGTTAGGCTCATCCATAGAATATGGCAATGTAAAAAGCAACAAGAAATCTAATGAAAGGGTTGAGATGAGTATCTCATGTCAAAAAGACATGCATCATTATGGAAATTGATTATTCTAGGGAAAAGAATTTGGTTGAGAATAAAAGAAGAAAAACACTAGGGATATTATGGTAGGGGTATATTGCCTGGCTAGATGATAATAGAGATAATGTTTTTTTTTTTTTTTTCTGAAATAAAAACACAAGATACAGTATTGATGGTTGAACTATCCAGAAAGTTGCTGGAATTACACTCTGCAAAAAGGGTGATAAATTTGCCTTGCCGAAAGTTATAAATGTAGTAAAGTGGATTCTTACATGTAGTATGGGGGTGTCATTGTGTGGTTCAAAGGGAGACAAAATAGACATCTCTAGTATCTTCTCCCTCCCACCATTCTCCAAGGAGACTTTAATTCCTATCAGAAGAGGAGGCAGGAGTTTGGGGCCAGAAGCTTGCCCACTCAATTTTCCTCAGAGAGGTAGTATTAGTACCTTGGAATTATATCTATCTGTTCCCTTAAATATACTTAGTCTATGGATTTGGTCTTCAAATCCAGTCTAAACTTTCGATTTCTATTCATTAATGGGGAGGAAGGATCCAAGCTTTATATCTAAGGCTTTACTCCCTTTCTACCAAATACCAGTTCCACAATGAACACTCATAGAAATTAGCAAAGAAATCTATTTATCCTATTCGATAGCAAAACAGAAATTGTATTTGTTTTGATTGAAAAACATTGATTATATACCGGATGATACAAAGTGAAGAGCTTTCCCAGTGGGAGCAACATAACTTAACTCATCTATGAGAGGGAGTTCCAGATCTCATTCAAGAGGAAATTCCCCAAAGTCTCTAGTGTAGCAAGGGGACTGTTAGGGACATGATAAAGACTGCTAGCTCTCTCATGTTGGCTTCTTCCCAGAGTCTTGCTCTCCCTTCAGTAATCTGAAATGGTGTTGGTGACATCCATCTTGTTGTTCCTTGAAGCTGGAGACCAAAAGTGCCTAAAGCAATTTTAGGGGTCAAAGAGACAGAGAAAACTTGAAGAAATTCTAAAGACTGCTTTTTAGAGCTTTCCTTTCTCTCTCCTTATCTTGCCAGCTCCTTTCCACCTCTCACACAGACATGGGGCATTCCTCTCCATCAGCGAGGAGAGAGTCCAATACCAGTGGGTTTTGAGACTCAGATTGCAAATATTTCAGAAGATGGGGAAAATGACAAAGAAAAAAACTACCCTGCATCTAATTCTGAACAATATTGGTAAAGTGGCTACAATGGGAATCAAGGAAGATGAAGCCTAGATCATCTTTGAATTGATGACAATCAAGATAGACAAGAGGCTAGGCAGTGGTCAGATGCATTTCATAGACTAAAGGAAGTAGATTGTTAAAAGTTCAAATATATATTTGGCATGGCTTGAGATTCTGAAAGGGAAGACAAATCAAGGGAGCTGAGTGGCTTTCAGAGGAAAAAAATGTTCCTGAGAGGCACAATAAAGGGGAGAAATTGAAGGCAAACCATAAAGTTATTTGAAACATATTTTAAAAGAACTCATGAAGAAGTGGAAGCAGGGATCTACAACCAAGGAAAAGTATAAGGGAATGGAGTCACAGATCTAAATAATGTCTGAAAGGCTAATGCTCCAAATGAGTTGAGGCTTCATCTTCTCTTGCCCTCCAATGCTAAGAAAAAAAAACTTAGTTTAAGATTAATGCTTAAGGCAGAGCCAAGATGGTGGAGTAGAGGACTGACCTTCTCTAGCTCTCCCCCATAACCTATAAAATACCTGTAAAAAGTGACTCTAAACAAATTCTAGAGCAGTAGAAATCTCAAAATGACAGAGTGAAACAGATTTCTAGCCTAAGGTAGCCTGGAGGACTGACAGAAAGTGTCCTATCTCACTGGGCTTGGAGCAGAGCACAGCCTAGCCTGGGCCATGCAGAATGAACAGGACTGGAGCAAGCTTCAGGGCACAGGGTCACGGGTAGCAGCTGCAGTTCCCAGATTTCTCAACCTACAAACACCAATATCAGTTTCAGAGGTCAGTAAGAAGGCTCTTTCCCCTGGGTGAGAGTAGAGCGCAGTCTGATCAAAGATCTGGTCACAGGGCAGCAGCACCCACTGTGATAGCAGTGTCCACTTTTGGAGCCCTTGGCCTAAAGGCCGTGGGGGAATTGAGCAGCTGATCTGTCTCAATTCTGAGTGGTGGTCCTGGGATGAGAAGGAGTGCTGGTGCATTGAAGCAGGTGGTGACTGTGGAGAGGGAACCCTACTGGCAGTTCCAGGGCAGAAAAGAGTGCTTATGGTTTCTCACAGACCAGAGTGCAGGCCAGGACAGGAGTAAACCCCTCTCCCTTGGTTGTGCCACCTTGGAGGAACTGAGAACTTACAGGTCCCTAGAGATATCTCAGAGAACAGCTGCACAAAATCTCTGAAGCCTAGGGTAGCATACTCTCCACTTGACAAAAGACTCAAAACTCAAGTAACTGGCTGGAGAAATCCTCCAAAAAAGGGAAAAAGTAAGACTATAGAAGGTTGCTTTCTTGGTGAAAAGGTATTTTTTTCCATCTTTTCAGATGAGGAAGAACAAAGCATACCATCAGAGGAAGACATCAAAGTTAAGGCTTCTACATACAAAACCTCTAAAAGCAATATGCAATGATCTCAGGCCATGGAAGAGCTCAAAAAGGATTTTGAAAATCAAGTAAGAGAGGTGGAGGAAAAATTGGGAAGAGAAATAAGAGCAATGGAAGAAAATCATGAAAAATGATTCAACAGCTTGCTAAAGGGGACCCAAAGAAATACTAAAGAAAATAATACCTTTAAAAATAGACTAACTCAAATGACAAAAGAGGTCCAAAAAGCCAATGAGGAAAAGAATGCTTTAAAAAGCAGAATTAGTCAAATTGAAAAGGAGGTTCAAAAGCTCACTCAAGAAAATAGTTCTTAGAATAGTTAGAATAGAACTATTCTTTAGAATAGTTCTAAATAGCTCTTTAGAATGGAGCAAATGGAAGCTAATGACTTTATGAGAAACCAAGAAATTATAAAGCAAAACCAAAAGAATGAACAAATAGAAGACGATGTGAAGTATCTCATTGGAAAAACAACTGACCTGGAAAATAGATCCAGGAAAGATAATTTAAAAATTATTGGTCTACCTGAAAACCATGATTCAAAAAAGAGCCTAGACATCATCTTCCAAGAAATTATCAAGGAAAAGTGCCCTGATATTCTAGAACCAGAGGGTAAAATAGAAATGGAAAGAATTCACCAATCACATCTTGAAAGAGATCCTAAAAGGAAAACTCCTAGGAATATTGTAGCCAAATTTCAGAGTTCCCAGGTCAAGGAGAAAATATTACAAGCAGCCAGAAAGAAACTACTCAAGTATTGTGGAAATACAGTCAGGATAACACAAGATTTAGCAACTTCTACATTAAGGGATCAAAGGGCTTCAAATATGATATTCCAGAGGTCAAAGAAGATAGGATTAAAGTCAAGAATCACCTACCCAGCAAAATTGAGTATAATTCTTCAGGGGAAAAAACATAATTTCTATGAAATAGAGGACTTCCAAGCATTCTTGTTGAAAAGACCAGAGCTGAATAGAAAATTTGACTTTCAAATATAAGAATCAAGAGAAACATGAAAAGGTAAACAGGAAAGAGAAGCCTTAAGGAACTCATTAAAGTTGAACTGTTTATATTCCTACATGGAAAGATGTTATCTATAACTCATGAGACCTTTTTCAGAATTAGGGTAGTTAGAGGGAATATATGTATGTATATGTGTATGTGTATATATATATATATATATATGTGTATATATGTAGGTGTGTATGGGTATGTATGTATATGTATAGTTATGTATATGTACATGGGTTATATGTATAGACACATATATGTATGTATATGTGTACATGTGTATGTATGTGTATATATACATACATAGACAGAGGGCACAGGGTGAGCTGAATATAAAGGAAAAATACCTCAAAAAAATAAAATTTACTGTTGAATGGCATGTACTAGGAGTAAGAGAAAGGGAGAGATAGAATGTAGTAAATCATCTCACATAAAAAAGGGAAGAAAGAGCTTTTACAATGGAGGGGAAGAGGGGAGAGATGAAAGGCTCAAGAAAGAATAACACACACTCAGTTAATATGGAAATTTATTTGACCCTGCAGGAAGGCAAGGGGAAGGGGATAGGAGAGGGAAGATAATAGAAGGGAAAGCAAATTGGGGAAAGGGTTAATCAGAAGCAAACACCATTGTGGGAGGGCAGGTCAAGGGAGAGAATGGAAAAAATGAAAGGCAGGATAGAATAGAGGGAAATGTGATTAGTCTTTTACAACATAACTATTATGAAAGTGCTTTGCATTGTTACACATGTATGACCTACATTGAATTAATTGCTTGTTTTCTCAATGAGGGTGTGTGGGGAGGGAGGGAGAGAATATGGAGCTCAAAGCTTTAAGAATGAGTGTTAAAAATTGTTTTAGCATGCAACTAGAAATTAAGCTATGCAGGCAATGGAGTATAGAAATCTATTTTGCCCTACAGGAAAATGGAGGGAAAAGGGGATGGAAGAAAGGTGGTTAATAGAAGGGAGGACAGACTGGAGGAAGGAGTGGATGGGTGCATGCTGTCCTGGGGTGGGGGGTGGGGAGAAAATTTTGAATTCAAATTTTTGTGGAAGTGAATGTTAAGAACTGAAAAATAAATAAATTATTTTAAAAATTAATGTTCAAATAAGAATAGCACTTTTGAAGAGAAGTTAAAAAAGAGAAAAAAAACACATACAGTTCCTAAGTTGCTTCTGATTCCTTTGTAAAGTGAGCAGGATAAATATAGTAAGAAGGACTTGAAGCATAATTGCATTTTAAAATAGTAATTATCAAAACTATTTGAAACTGACTAAGGAACAGAAAAAAGGGATTAGCTGAACAGACTAGATAAGGAAGGGTCAGAAACAATCAAACTTAATAACCCAGTATTCAACAAACTCATGAACATAAATTACTTGGGTAAGAATTCTTTAATTGACAAGAACTGCTGGGAAAACTGGAAGGTCATTTGGCAACTTAGATCAGTATCTTATACTTTTTGCCATAGTACACTGAAAATGAATTCACAACTTGAATATTAGAACTTACAATACAAAACAATTAGGAAAAAAAAAGATTAACCACCATATTTCTTATATTCATTCCCTTCTCTTTAGTAACATGGATAGTACCATCAATACTGATTGATCCATCAATAAATCAGGAGCAAACCTGTCTTTCCTCCTTTTTGCTTCTCTGTCTTCACTAAGAGAGCACAGCAGAAAGCCAAAGTTATCTCTAAGAAGCTGCATCTCACTCAAAACTACAGATGCCTCTAGAGGGCAATTCACCTGAAGAGCTTCAGCCTTTATCCAGCCAATCAAGAATGAGCAGCTGAAGCCTTCTTGTCAGCGGAATCTCCTTCTATCAACTTCCTTACTACCTGTGTGTGTTTGTCCATTGTTGCCAGTGTTTCCACCTTGTGTTAAGTTTTCTCTCTGTCTTAATTCTTCATACCAGACTATTTATTCATGCCTGCACCCATTTCCCCGTTCCCTCCACCTTCCCACCCCCTGCCCTAAAAGGGCTTACATGTGGCCTCAAGGCCACAGGTTCTGACCCCTGTTCTAGTTACTGGCTCACCTTTCCCTGATGAAGCAGTAACGCACAAATTTCCCTTTTCTGTTAGTTATGAAACTAGCAGCCCTTATTTAACCACCCCATAGTCTCCAAACAGTTCTTTTTGATTCATTATTTTCTGAGTTTTAACCACTTAAGCCTAAATATAGTTACATGCAAATGAGATGAGGGACTATAATACCCTGAAGCCTTAACTATCCCTCTGTCCTCAAACCAGCCCTCTTAACTTTCTGTGCCTCTGAAAAATGTTTTTCACAATTGCATTAAAGAGTTTTTAGTATATAAAAGTTCTTTTTTGCATTTGTTTTAGTTACCAAAATGTTCATCTATGAAAAGGTCATCACTTCATACCTTTTAAAGGCAATTTAAGTGTTTTTTATTTAGGCAAGAGTCCATTTTCTGTGTCTTTATCTCATCTTACTGAAAACTGTTTCTTCACCCTTTCATTAATGCATTTTACTACCATTACCTTACATTTTTCCATAGTTCATTTATTTTTCTTCTTTACAGAATAGCTTTTTTTCCTACTATATAAGCAGCCAAATGACTCTGATCTTAAAGGTATCTCACCTTACATTAGATCAATGTTTTCCAAGTTCTTTGCATCTCAATCATATTGTCAGTTCATTACAGAGTGATTTTTAGATAGCCCACCCTTTCTGGATGAGAATATACATTTCCATATTAGAGGCCTTATATCCTGTAAAATAAAATGTTGCATTTCAATACTAAAAATTTTCTGAATAGCCTCAAGAGATTTGTGGTATATACTGGAGAAATCTGACAGCTGGCCAATGAATGTATTGTGGAACTAAATTAATCTGTTCTATGGAACCATATGTAGATACAATATTTATTTTGGGATTCATTTCAACTCTTCAATTAACAGTGTCATAAAAAGCCCCTACCAAAATGGGACCATCTAAAAGTGCAACATACTGTGTGAGCGGAAATCATTTGGCAATTCTTAAAAGACTAAGGGAAAAATATCAAAATTGGAACCAAGATCACAGAATTATAGAGGCAACTGGAAGGAACCACAAGAGAACATCTTGTCTAATACCCTATCTTCTGAAACTCCAGTATCAGCCTGAGGTGCTTTTGATAGATGTGTCAGAGAAAGAATACTTTCTCTTTCTGTGGTGTTCAAACTCTGTCTTTCTTCCTTCTCTCTCTCTCTCTCTCTCTCTCACTCTCTCTCTCTCTCTCTCTCTCTCTCTCTCTCTCTCTCTCTCTCTCTCTCTCTCTCTCTCTTTCTCTCCATCCTTGGCTCCTTGACAGAAAAGGACAGGGATCAGGTGTTTGGTGGTAGGAGGTGTTCAAGAAAGGGGAAGGAGAGGTGAAAAGTTTGAAAGAAAAATTTCCCCCACCTGACAATTCTTTTAGGGGTGGACCTTTTTAAAAATAACATTATTATTGTAGTATGATCAGATGAGTATTAAATAACCAAGTATAGCTGAATGAACATACATACACACATATCCACCAAAGTTCAGCTTTGATGCCCTATTGAATTTAGAAATAACTCGTTTGCCAAAGGCTTGGACAACAGAGTTCAAACTCTGGCAGAATCAGCTGTTTGAGATATAGTTTCAGGTACAGAGTCATTGAGAGACAGCTTTCCGACAACTAGCAGAGTTAAGTACAGATCAAAATGTATTTACTTTTACTAAACCAACCAGAGGATGTGTTAGCCTTCAATCAAACAGCATAGCAAGCTAAGTAACAAGAAAGCCTTCACCCCTGAACAAAGACACTCTCCCACGGATATAACGGAGAGGTGCACACATACAGGGAACACTTGTGGCCAGGAAAGCTTAAGCGTCCAACACTGCAGAGGTTGATGTCATTGCATTGTTCTCTGCTACTTTCTTCTTTGCTTCCAACAAGCAGCTTTACGTTCTTATCTGGTGGTCCACAGCTGCTGTAGTTTGCTTATTTACCACGTTGATTCTCTGCTTCCATATGTGGGAATTTAGCTTCCATGTCTAGCACCTGGGATTATAGCCTCAACCACTATCTTAAGTTCTTTTTTGAGGCAAATCCCAAACAGTAGTGCCCAGGCAAATAGCTAGAGTAACCCTTAGGCATCTTCAAGTTTGTCTTTTGCACTCCTTTTCTTCTACATGACATTAAAGGTCTTTTAGTCCAAACTCTTATTTAAGTTATAATTGGAAATTACCTCTAACTCTACTATGTCTCTGACTTGTTAGCCTATGTCTCCATTAAATCACTCTGATGACTAGTAAAGCTTTAGAGGAGTTGGGTGAAGCAGTGGTAAGGAGGCTGCTGTACTCTAAATTAAAAGTGAAGTAAGACCAAAAAGGACTGAGTAATGATAATTACGATGGTAACCCATCAAACAAAGAAAACTGCTAAATGACTCCCAATCCTGTGTGACTTTCTTCTATTGTACTGATAGTGGTAGAGTGGCTGAAAGGTGTGGGTGGGGGTTATGCTAATCATTAAAAATTACCTTAATTCTTGATGTCATAAGTGTGATATCCTTCTCCATATAGTGAACCAAATACTGACTTGAAATCAAGATCTGAGTTTCAATTCTGCCTCAGAAACTTAAGATTTGTAACCAAGGGACCTCAACTAACCTTCATGAGCTTAAATTTCTTGTTCTGTAAAACGAATATTACAATAATATCTGTAGTATTTACCTCACTGGATTTTTATAATGATCCAAAGAACTTTACAATTGTCTGTTATTATTGCGCCAGCTTGTGATTTCCTTGGTGTAGTGACTTTCCATTGAGGAAGCTCCCTTTATCAATGCAGATCATATGTTATCTAGAAAACCTAGAGATTAAGTTACATGCCCAAGGTTCAGGAAGGACTTCTAGGTCTTTCTGATTAAGAAGCTAGTTCTCCACCTAAAAGATACACAGGGACACAGATTGAGTTTTGTGAGAAATGATTATTAATAACCAATATCTTGGGGAGATTCAGAGACTCCCTCCTTCTTCTAAATTCCTAGTTAAAAAAAAAAAGTTCCGTCTGAAGGACATTACTGATAATACGATTGCACTGACATCCAGGTCAGACTCCAACCCAATCTTGCAAGGAATTCAACCTAGGGTGGGGAAGCCCATTGAGTTCTACTCAAACTTGGGTGGAAACAGACCCTTTTGTCTACATACTGCAAGGCTGGGAGTAGTCTAGTGTAGTTGACAGTGGTCTGTTCAAGGGTGATATGATGATGGGTGACATCAGCCCTGCCATTTGAAAACTATATAAACTGTGAGGCTGCCATCATTGTCTTTGATTTAAGAGAGAGAGCCAAATGATTATCCTTTTATTAATAATCTGCAGGCCTTATTAATAAGATGATCAAATTACCCATTAACTGTTTCTTGAACCTTTTTAAACATCACAGTATATAGCATATATATGTATATCAACATATATGTATATAAATGATGACTGTAAAGTAACATATTTAATATTCATTTGACAAATATTTCTTGAGGATCAACTCCATAAGAGTAACATTTATACACTCTCTTAATTACCATTTTTTTGATCTTGCTCAAATTTTGAAGCTCCTAAACAACAGTGAGTTGTCCTCACTATAGTGTAAGTTCTGTGAAGACATGTTCTGTGTCTGGTTGTCCTCTAGAACTTAGCACACTGATCTATGCATGGTGGTTATTTAAAAAAAAAATAGGTGTGGTACAGCTAGACCACTTTTCTTCACATTTTTTTCATTGATTCCCTTGATATTCTTGACCTTTTGTTCTTCCAGATAAATTCTGTTATTATTTTTCCTAGCTCTATAAAATAATTTTTTGAAAGTTAGATTGGTATGGAAATAATTAAATTTAGGCAGAATTGTAATTTTTACTATATTGGCTTGGCCTACCAATGAACAATTAATCTTTTTCCAGTTGTTTAGATCTGACTTTATGTAAAAAGTGTTTTGTAGTTGTGTTCCTGAGTTTGTCTTGGTAGGAAGACTCCCAAGTATTTTATATTGTCTACAGTTATTTTAAACAGAATTCCTCTTTCTATCTTTTGCTGCTGGACTTTATTGGTAATACATAGACATGGTGATGATTTATGTGAGTTTATTTCATATCCTGGAACTTTGATAAAATTGTTAATTATTTCAAGTAGTTTTTTTAGTTGATTCTATAGGATTCTCTAAGTATACCATCATATCATTTGCAAAGAATGATAGTTTTGTTTCCTCATTGCCATTCTAATTCCTTCAATTCTTTTTCTTCTTTTATTGGTATAGCTAACATTTCTAGTACAATATTGAAGTGATAAAGGGCATCCTAGCAATACCACTACAGGGTCTATATCTCAGACATAAAAGAGGGAAAAAGACCTATTTGTACAAAAATATTTATAGCAGATCTTTTTGTGGTGGCTAAGAATTGGAAATTGAAGGGATGGCCATCCATTGGGGAATAGCTAAACAGGCATGTGATTGTAATGGAATATTATTATACTATAAGAAATGGCAAGCAAGAAGATTTCAGAAAAAAACTAGAAAGATTTACATGAAATGATGCAAAGTGAAGTGAGCAGAACCAGGAAAACATTATTGTATGATGAAGACCTGTGAAGGATTTAGCTATTCTCAGCAATACAGTGATCCAAGACAATCCCTAAAGAATAATGATGAAGCATACTGTCTGCCTCAGAGAGAGAAATTATATTGTTTGAAGTACTGAAGCATGTTATTTTTTCACTTTTATTCTTTTTTTTAATTTGAATCTTCTTGTACAAAACGACTAATGTGGAAATAGTTTACATGATTGCACATGTACAACCTATATTTGATTGCTTGCCATCTCAGACAGGGGAGAGAAGAGGAGAAGGAAGGAGGGATAGAATCTGGAACTCAAAACATTAAAAAAAACCAAAAGTTAAAAATTTGTTTTAACATGTAATTGGGGAAAAATGAAATATTTGCAAAAAGGTGAATTTGTTGTCCTACATGTCACAGAATAAGATAAAAGAAATGGATTCTTAATGAGAAAGGTATAGAAACATTTCCTTGCTGTTGTTCAGTTGTTTCAGTCATGTCTAACTCTTCATGACTCCATGTGAGGTTTTCTTGGCAAACATACCGGAAGAGTTGGCTGTTTCTTTCTCTAGCTCATTTTACAGATAAAGAAACCAAGGCAAACAAGGTTAAGTGACTTGCTCAGGGTCACACAGTAAGGTGTGAAGTTGGATTTCAACTCAGGAAGAGGAATCTTTTTGATTCTAGGCCTGGTACTCTATCCACTATGCCACTTAGCTGTTATAGAAATATTTTTAGATAGTGCTTAAAATTAATGAGTTGTCAGGCAGTCATGAAATTTGTTCTTAGACTTATGACCTTAAGATCAAGTAATGTCAGGCCAAACTGGCATCTACAAATGAGAGACTTAAACAGCTGAAGCTCCATAATCTCAGTCCATTTAAAAACTGAATTATATATTCACACATTGTTCCAGTCTATCCTATCTTCTGATTCAATAAAAACAAAACAAACAGAAAAACCAACTACAGTCAAAAAACAAAAACAAAAAGGAAAAAACATTCATAATTCCATTTATCCACTAAATATTACCATTTATAACTATTACACATTTATCTTAAGCTTCCTTTTTATGCATGGTTCCTGTAGTCCCACACAGTTGGCTTATGGGGGAAGAAGAGAAATTTGGGGAATCTTTTCTTGCATATTTAAATATGTCTCTGTACAAACTCTCACATATGCTCATAATTATGTGTTCCTGCTGCTCTCAGAGGAGCAATTCATTCTTTCTCCAATCACTCTACTATCTTCCCCTTTTTAAAGGTCAAATTCGAATGTCACCAATTTCATGAAGCCTTCTCTGAATATTTTCTCTTCTCTTTCCCTTCCTCCTACTACCCCAGCAGCTGAAAGTGATCTTTACCTGCTTAATATCCTATTTCCATTTTTCCTGGACCTCTCTTTTACTTTTATCTCCTTCTCTCTTAACATATAGTTATTTCCATTCATGTCTTTCCCCCAATGAAGTCACCGTCACCGTGAGAACAAGTGCAGAGCAGGCACCCAATAGATTTTTGAGTTAAATTTAGTTAAGTAGGAATGGTGTTAAAAAAATAAACTTGAGTGTGTCCTAACTGGAGGAAAAGGAAGCAATCTATTTTTTTTCTAATCTGTTTTGTATTCTTTTCGGTCTACAACTTTTTACACTTCAGAAGTATTTAATTGTACTCTAAAAGCCTTATTTTGCATTTTTCTTTATTTCTCCAAAGTGGTTGAGAGGGCAACTGTAAAACATGCTCCTTTATTATTTACCATAATTACACTACACATGTTCAAGAAGCTAAATTTTAGATTACTGTCTGAATTTTAAAACTTTTCTTACAAAATGGTAAATTGCAGAATATTAAAAAAAATATAATGTGGTAAGAATTCTTAACACATTGTACTTGATAAGAATGCATACCAGGTTTCTCAAGGTCTTAACTCTCATCTGATCCTACTGTGGCATGCATGTCCTCCTTCCATATTCAGAGTCTATTCTTAAAGCAGTAAAGATTTATGACAGAAGATGCCTAGGTAGAGTATAAATAAGAATGCTGATTAGCTTTCATCTGTGAAATTTTTTAATGACTACGAAAGTAACTGAATTTAAGCAATTATATTTCTTGGGTAAAGGAACCACAAAGTGCAGGTAGTGAATGAGAAGTAACTTCTCCAAAACATCAAAACCTAACTACATAAAATCTCATTTTGTTTCAATAAAAATATCTAAATAGCCAACTTCTAAAATAATGAGCCAGAGGATGGTGAAAGGTCAGACTCTTTGTGATAATTAATTTCTTTCCTAGTGTGATCTGTTCTGCTGCAATGTATATTAAATTGAAAAAAGGGCATGCTTTTCTTCTCTTCAATTTCTAACTTAATGAATTGCCTTTATGACTTTTTCCATTTCTCCCGTCACAGATTATTAGATTCAGTATAGCCTTGCAGGTACAATGCATTAGTTTCCGTCAGATATACCACTGCTAATGACTTTCTTAGCTTACTCAAGTACAAACTTGAACTGATATTCATTAAGGCAACACCAACTTTTACCTATTCATTTATCTTTGTGCTGAAGGGCTTTTTAAAAGTTCATTGTACCCAATATTCCCAGTGATAGTAAGAAAAAGTTCAATAAAATTTGATGTATTCAGAACACTGGGGAAATCGACCAATTCTATTTTGGACATTAAAAAACTCCAGATCCAGTGAAAACATTTTTTTTTTGGCTAGAAATTTATCCAATAAAATACTTAGAACATCGAACTTATAAGTCTTTGGGAAAAGTGATGGAATGTGATGAGCGCACCGTAGATTAGTCTGATCGATCCACTAATTTTGTAACCTTTACTGCATATATGGTTTTAGAAAATTCAGCTTATGTGACCAGATGGTCAAATAACCTTGATTATTTTAACATGATCAAGTTGCCATATATATTATTCTGAGTGAGAATTTTCATGTTATATGGTGGTCCAATGAATATCTTCTAATATTTCTTTATGAGATATTTCATTTGTTTTGAACTTGATATATCTTGGAATAAAGGAAAGCACATCACTCAAGTCCCTACCATTCCTCATAGATTTAATATTATAAGAAAGAAGAAGATACTATGATGATGTGGCACTGGTATAAGAAAATTATATTAAGAAACCTTTTATTTGAGTATTCATGTTGTGATGATCATGGAAAATGGGTAGAATATAGATTTTGTTAGGTGAAACTCATGTACATTAGGATGAAGGAAATGGATCATACATCTGCTTTTGTGCTAAGCTGTACTGTCACAGACTGCTTAATTTTCTCCCAGTAAAATGTGGGGCACCAGCTTGACCTAACAATACATAGGTCTCAATCTAAAAAGAGTATAAATATGAGAGATCAGATAGAACAGAGGTGACATGTTGGACAGAGTGCTAGACCTAGAGTCAGGAAGATCTGAGTTCAAATACAGCTGCAGATATTTATTAGTTGTTATACTGGAATCACTTTAACATCTATTTGTCTCAATTTCCACATCTGCAAAATAGAGATAATAAAAGTATTTGGCTTACTGAGCTTCTGTCAAGACAAAATGACATAATATTTGTAAGGCATTTTGCAAACCTTAAAATGCAAGCTATTATTATCACCACAAGGAAAAGGAAGGGAATTGGAAGCAAACAACATTATAGAGGCAAAAGAAGACTGTTAATAAAAGGGAAATGAGTATTGGAGGAAAGTGTTATTTTCATGACTAAGGTGCTGTTTTGAATGTCTCTTTAATAAATTCTATTTGGAAAGACTTTAAGTTAGATTGAATTCCAATTAAAATGATCTTTAAAGAGTTACTTGCAGTAAATTTTCAACTGCTAGACCATCAGGGAATAATTTTTAATGGGCAGCTGACTGATCAATAGGAACTCCTATCCTCAAATTAAAAAATGCATTAGGATGCATGCTTATATATGCTCCTTTCTTGAAGATATTTTATTCATCATTACTATAATTGTTCTTTTTCTGGAACTATAATACTACACAGTACTTACTAATACTATGTTTCATCTTTTTAGAATAAAGTATGGGTACTTAAAATGCCTATTTGTAGTTGATTTTAATTTCAGGTTCTCCAGGTGGTTGGCATTTCCAAAACATTTAAATTATTTGGTCAAAAAAGCAACTGAAAGTGAAATTTTATTTGATACTTTTAGTTAGCACTGTCCGAGTCTGAGATAGAGAAGATCCATTAACCTAGGAACAGTTTTCTGTCACTGACCCATAAACCCCACCTTTGACTAACCCCTTAAGTGATTTTTCTTGTGCTTTTTCCACTATCATAACATAACCCTGTCTGAAGAAATTCTGACCTTATTTCCTTATTTTCAGCAAATTCTCCTTAAATTCAACCAAGACTGAATCTCAGAATCTCCGAGTTAGAAAATCTTTGAGATGATCTTACCATTAAAATATCCTGGATACAAAAATATCATGGTCATCTGACCTCTGCCAAAGTACTCCAAATGAAGGAGAACCCTCTCATATTCCTTAGCCACTTACTTCACTTTGTGATAGCTGTTAATTGTTGGTAAGATTTCCTTATTGTCAAGCCTAAATCTGCCTTTAATTAGGTTAGACTATTGACCTTGGCTGTGCTCTGAAGTTAAGCAGAACAAACATAATCTTCTTCCACATGGTGGCTCTTCAAATGCCTGAAGACAAATATCATATTATCCCTTAGTCCTTGCTTCTCTAAGTGAAATATACAAGGTGCTTCATTTGAACATCATACTGCATGCATGATCTCCAGGTTCCTCTTTGTACTGGCTTTTCTCCTCTAGATGCTTCCCAGTTTATCTATGTCATCCTTAAAATGTAGCACTCAGAATTGAGCACAGTACTTCATATGTGGTCTACACAGAGCCAAGTCTCAGAGTTAAGTGAAATGTCTTACTTGTAGTTTGTACTTAATAAATGCTTGTTGACTTAAGATCCCATTTGCTTTTTTCTACCAACATATCATATACATCCTGTACTTGTAAAACTAATGTTCTGAACAAGAAAAGAAAGTCTTCTGTCTTGTTCTATTCTCCTTCCTCTCCCCCTTCTTCCCTCCTCTTCTTTTCTCTTCACCACATGAATAAAAGCGTGCTTTACACAGTTGATTTTTAAAGAAGTTAAAAAAGCTATTACTATGAAATTAAGGCAAAGAGTAATAATATAATAAAGAGTAATAATAAATCAGCCTCACTGGATCGAATGACCAGAGATTCATCAGGTCAACTGGAGATGGCCCAGGATGCAATGGGAAACCCTTGAGACGTAGGCCTTTTTAGACTAAGGCCTTTTCAGATTCTCATTTTGAGTGAGTTAACACCCATTCAGTGAATAGTCCTTTTTAAGAAGTGAGTCAAAGGATGGCCCCTTTAATTAAAAAATAAAACATCAAACTGGGACAGGAAGACCCTCAGGGTTTTTGGTCAAAAGAAAAACAGCTAGTATTGACATTCACTCGAACCAGAAGGGCCCAAAATACAGCCATTAAGTGGTGCTTCTCCAGGGTCTCCAATTGGATCCAGGTCCATCTCCAGTCATCCTGAAGGGCCACTGGAACCAGATGTCTCTGGAGGACAAAGCAAGGCTGGTGACCTTGCAGAGCCCTTCCTCACTCAAATCAAAGTCCTGCGGGTCATGTGATCATTTTGCTGATGTCATGGTCTTCTTGGAAAAGGGATAACAAACACAACCTGTGAGCAGTCCAAGCTGCCAGAATGGGTACTCAACCAGTTGGGTAGCCCAGACTGTCCTCTCCTGCCCCTCTCCTCTCCAAAGGAAGGTAAATTTTGATGGTCGGAAGCTGCCCAGTTAACTTGGGATTTAATGACTAGATTCCTTCCTATCTTCCTTTGTTTCTTCCTTCGTTTCTTCCTTCCTTCCTTCCTTCCTTCCTTCCTTCCTTCCTTCCTTCCTTCCTTCCTTCCTTCCTTCCTTCTTTCTTTTTTCCTTCCTTTCTTTCTCTTAAATCCATTTGATCCATTTAATTGGTCTATGGAACTTCCAGATGAAGAAATTGCCTCAACCAATATAGGTCAGGAGTTTCTTTGCAATTTATAGTCTTAGAGAATTGCCTGGACCACTGAGCAGTTAAGTGATTTGTCCAGAATGTATCAAAGGCAAAACTTCAACCCAGGTTTTTCTTGGCTCTGGGTTTTCTCTGGTTCACTAAGCAACAGCAGTTCTTAATCTATGAATAAAATAAATACACTATGATTTTCTTTAAAAGAGGAAAACTGTTGACCAAAGGTTTCAAAAAAGGCCTGTGGAGGTGACCCTTGAATGGGGATAGAATTTCCAAGAGATGGATATTTAGTAAGGAGAACATTGCAGGGATAAAGCACAGCCTGTACAAAATGACAGAGGTGGGAGATGTGATGTTAGCAAGTATGCCAATTTTAATAACATGTAATGAGTCTGGAAAGATGACTTAGAGCCAGCTTGTGAAAGGCCTTATAAATCAAATAAAAGAATTTGTATTTTTATCATAAAAATAATGGAAATATCTAGAGACTATGTATACACAGTTTAGATCAGGGGATCTTAACACTTTTTGTGTCACGGACCCTTGTGGCAATCTGGAGAAGCCTTCTCAGATAAACATTTTTAAATGTGTAAAATAAAATACAGGTGATTACAAAGGAAATCTATTATATTGAAATATAGTTATGAGGGACAGCTAGGTGGCACAGTGGATAGAACACTAGTCCGGGAGTCAGAAGGACCTGAGTTCAAATCTGTCCCCAGACACTTACATTTAACCTGATTGCCTTTAAAAAAATGAAAAAAAGGAGAAATAGAGTTATGAAAATTTACAGAAAAGTTCATGGACCATAGGTTAACAACACCTGATCTAGAGGGACAATCTACAAACAGCCTATATGAAAAGGTCAGGCTATGGAGAAAACTTTTATCTCTGATAAGACAGGTTGTGTTGTAAATAGCTAAAGGACTTAAGGATGATTTTAACCAAGTTTCTAAGTGCTACTTTCAATGATTATTTTTCTTTCCCATATCCCTTGTTCTTATATTTTAATGTTTTATCTTTTGCTTACCTGTAAAAATGAAAACAATCTAAAAAATTGTGTAGGTTTTAACTTTTCTCTGAGCATTTTAATAGCCTTGGGTTAAACCATCACACTTCAACTGTGATGTACACCAGAGAATCTCTCAAAATATGTTTTTTTAAAGCATGTAAAAATAGAAGAAAAGCCCTCATAAATAATTTTCTATTGTTACAACAGGGAAAGTCATGGTGTAAGAAAAAAAAGTCAAATCACTTTTACTATTTGATCCCTAAGAAATATAACTTTTAAAATTCCATTTTACTTAAAAAAACCTCAACAACTCAAAAGGCTTTGTATTGACATTTTCCTCACCACCATTTGAGAGTATTAAGAAGTCATTGTTATAGTTCCATTTTGCCTCAGAGTTATTTTAGTTGATTGAAATCCATCTTGTCATTCTCCCTACATCACGCCCACCCCCATTCAGAGTGTGTTATGGGACAGGCAGATTGTCTGGATTAGAATTTCTGAAGCTTTGTACACTGGGTTTGAGGAAAGAGTTTATTTTATTTGGCTCTAGGCTCTGGGTTTATAATTCTGCCCTTCAAACTCAACAGAGACAGCTTCAAATTTGCATCTCTATCCCAGAGTTCTTCAAGAAGCCAAACCCTTTGCATCTTTTATTCCAAAGAGCAAAGAAAAATAAGTCTCTATTTTTCTTGTATTTATACAGAAACTTTATTTTTTGAAATACCTGTCATTTTTCTTGAAGTTTTGAGTTTCTGGGTTTTTTTTTAATTTCTGGAGGGTTTTTTTTTTTTTTTGCCTATAGAAATTCTAGTTTTGGAGAAAACTTTTATCTTCCCTTTTGGCTTTCTAATGCCTTCTGGCTTAGCTAACTTACATTAGATCACTTGATGTTTGCATTTTTATTACTCCTGGGAAGGAATAATACAGAACCACTGAAAACCAACAGAACAGAGTATTGACTGATACAGTAGTGTAAAGTGGCCCTCTGTGGCCTCCTCAGTTTCTTAAATATACCTTTACTGATTATATGCCTGGCTAGGTGAACTACTTCTAGAGTAAAGAGTGTGGTTTTCCCCTCCCCCCTTTCTCTTTATAAAATATACTCCCCAAATCATAGCAAGTTGAGTCTAAAAATATTAGTTAGAACAATTTGTGGTGGACAATAACTTCTAAGGAAAAATACAGGGAACATGTCTCCAGTAATATTTAACCATTAATGGTTCACCATGGAGTAGAGGTGAACCTTGGTTCCTGAAGGCTTGAATAGTGGAAGATAAGCTGTTGTAGGTCCAACCAAACTAGAAAGGTTTTGAGTATAGGGTAAGTAGCCAGAACTGGAAGTTGAGAACCAGTTAACTAACTAATCAATCAAAAAGCATTTATTAAGTGCCTGCTATGCACCAAGCCTTGGAATACAAATACAAAAATGCCCTCAGCAAGGTTTTATGTTCTAAAGAGGAAAACAACATATACTCATAAGTATACTTCAAATAAGAATATACAGAATATGGACCAAAAAACCAAGGTAATTTTGGTGGGGGAGGCATTAGCAGCTGGGGGAATTGGAAAGTTTTATGTAGAATAGAGATTCTTAACCTGAGTCTATACACTTTAAGCTGGCTCATGGATAGATTCCAGGGTATCTATGAACTTGGAATGGGCAAAAAAAAAAAATCACATCTTTATCTTTACTAGCCGCTAAACTAATTAACTTCTATTATGAATATGAGCAAAAAAACCACACTATACTGGACATTACCAGACTATCAAAGGTATTCATGATACAAAAATCCAAAACAAAACCCTTAAGTCCTTTGACACTGGAGAAGGAGGCTTTGGAGTTGAGCTATGGAAGAAATTAGAGATCCTAAAGTGTGCTGGAAAAGGAACAGCATTTCAATCATAAGGACAGCCTGGGAAAATGTACCCAGACTGGAGATGAAATGTCCTGTGTAGGGAACACCAAGCCAGGTAGTTTGCCTGGACCACACAGAGTGCACAAAAAAGAGGAATCTTTAATGAGAAATTGGAAAAGTTGTCTGAAGCCAGGTTGTGAAGGGAATTAAATGCCAAATCAAGGAGTTTATAGTTGATCCTGGAGAGAATTGTGAACCACTGGATTGTGGTTCACACGAAAGAGACCTATACTATTTAGGGATGTCATTTTGTCACCTATGTGAGGTATGGACTGGGAAAAGGAGACATAAGGCAGAAAACTTATTAGGGGAGGGGAAAGGAGGAGGGAAGAAAATGTGTGCTAAGCACTTTACAAATATTATCTTATTTGATATAATTAGGAAGCTATTCCAATACTTCAGGAATAAAAGATGATAAACTAAATGGGAAAAGACACTCTCATGAAGGCATCTGCTAACCACAGAGGAGTACACTGTGAAATCATGGGTCTTTTGAAATAAGTTGTAAATGGGAATTCACAATTTGGTTGATAGGCAATTAGAGGACCATCAAACATTTACAATCTTTGTCTTTGAATATGTTGAATTACATTTTTTCTATGCAAACAATAGGCCTTTTTATTGTCTTTAATATCTTCTGTAAGTCTTAACTCATTCAGGGCTTTGACCTTTCACAGCTATCTTACAGATCTGTTATATTCAATTGCATTCATCTTTTGCTTGTGTGACTCTTTCCATTTGGTGCATAATCTATTAAGCTGTTAAACTTGCGAGCGTAGACACATTGGTGTCTTTACATGGCTCCTCATTTTCTTCAGTGTCCGTACAATTCAAAGTATTATCATGAGGAGTTCATTGTTTAGAGCATGCTATTTTTCTTCAACCAACTATCCAATTTAGAACTACTGGTTGAGTACTGTAGTAACAACCAATGTTGTATTCTAAAGTCAAATTTTGCTTTACATTTTTTTTATTTTAGAAAATAGCTAAATTAATTTGGAAACTATAACTATACAAAGGACTATTCACATATAATATATGAAAATAGAGACAAATTCTTATTTACTGAGAAATTCAGTGTATTCATAGTATTCATTATGATGGAAAGTCATTCTAAGATTCTCCAAGTTTAATTCAAGAAATGTTTGAAAATCGGGGTGTTGTATGTGAATTTGTCCAGTTGCTTCTTTCATTTCCACCTGCCACATTAAAGACAACATGGTGTAATGGGAGGAATGCTATATTAAAGGCAGAGGCTTTTGGTTCAGTGATTTACCAGGAGTAACTTGTCATTAAACCTTTCTAGCCCTCAGCCAATGTCTCTCTGCCTTTCAGATGCTAAAAAATGTGGGAACTGTGCTAGCTAATCTCTAAAAATCCATTCCTTCTTAAAAATCTATGATCTTATAACTTCTTTCCATTTATGAAACTATTTCCTGAGGTTATACTGAGTCAGACATGTACCCTAGGTGTTAGAAATGTAGATTCAAAAATTAGAAGAAAAGATAGCTATGCTACTTAGCCAGGGATTCTAAATAGGGTGGTCGATTGAAGAACTATAGAATACTCTAAACAATGAACTTCTGATGATAACATTTTGAATCACAACTAGGGGAACCATATAAAGATACAAATGTGGCTACACGTGGAGGTCTAAGAATTTAATAGACTACGCATCAGCAATGGAAATAAGAGGCACATAACCAAAGATGAATGTCACCGAATGTCACAGGCCTATAACAATGGCAGCACAAGGCTAAGATCCTGCATGAGTTGCAGCTTGCAGCAGAAGCTAAAGAAAATAGAAAGGTCTCTTTAAAAAAAATTGCTACAGGTTCTTCAGAGTAAGGAGGACATGTAAGTGATAGGCCAGTGTCTCATGAAGTGGGAGTAATCTGTAAATGTTTGTAATTTAAAAACAAAATACATCAATAAAACTTCGAAAGAAAAGTATGGCTACCATTAGTAAGATTAAGTAGCAGCAAATTCAAAAGGGATTTTTAAGTTCCTAGAGAGGAAATCAATAAATGATTATAAACCACTATGGTTAAAGCAAATGCATTTTAAAACACTTAATATGGTGTCCTAAAGTGAAGTTCTGCTATTTTTTAAAAATACAGGAACCTAATTAATTTATAAGAATTACACTAAGCTTTGCACCAGCATGCTAAAGTCTATTTTAGATAGTTCATGAAACTGATATTCCTACATCAATTATGCAAATTCTACAAAAATCTACTCTTCTTTCCATATTATAGTATCACATAGGAGTACTGAAGATATTTAATTATATTTTATTCCACATTTGCAAATTTAAAATAGTGGCACACTTAAGTAACTGCAATTTAGTCAACAAATATTTTTTAAAACACTTATGTGCTAGGCACTGTGCTGATTACTGGAAATAATGAAGGCGAAAACAGTCCCTGCCTTCAAAGTGCCCATTCTAATGGTTGGGGGAAACAATATATAAATAGCTAGGTACATACAAGATACATACAGAATAGATGGAATGAAACCTGCAAAAGGAAGGTAACATTAGCAGCTTGGAGGACTCAGAATGACCTTTCCTGAAGAAAATGGGATTTCAGTTATTCTTGGAAGAAGCCAGAGAAACTAAGGGGTAGAAATGAGGAAAAGCAAGTAGGCACATGTAGATGGATTCAGGGAGCTTGAAGAGCAGTGAGCTATAAGAACTCTACAAAGGTACAAAGGGTCCAGGTTATGAAGGGCTTTGAATGCAAAACAGATAAGTTCATATTTGATCCTAAAGATTACAGGAATTGCTAGCACTCATGGGGGGCTAGAGATGAGAGGAAAGAGAGAGGGGGGAAAGGAAGAGAGACAGAGACAGAGAAAGACACACACACACAGAGTATTTATCTTCGTACCCTTCAACAGAAGTCCAAGGGAAAAATGTGAAGAGTCCTAATGAATCAAAGTCCTTTAAAAAGAAAACTTTCATTTCTACTGGGCTTCTCTGTTGCTTTCACCTTTTCTGTCAAGAAAATAGTTTTTAGACTTAGAAGGGTAAACAGACTGACTAAGAGGAAATTGTAGCCAACGGAACAAACACATCACTACTCTAAATGAATTCAGATCTCTTGATCTGGAGTTATTATACCTCTAGGTAAAAAGGAACTTTGTCGATGTTATCACTAACCTCCTCCTGATGTCTTAAAAATAGGGAAAATAGGAGAGATATTACAAGGCTAGAGAAAGCCAATATCCTAATTTCCATGAGGGAAAAAAGGCACACTCATTCTAGAAACTCTAGACCAATGAATATGGCATCACTCCTGGGCAACATTCCAACTAATAATAGCATTTATTAGATACTTTAAAGTTTCCAAAGTGCTTTACAAATATTATCTCATTTTACTGTCATAACAATCCAGTGAGGTAGATGCTTTTATCTACTCACACTACTTAGTGACAACCAGAAGACATCATAGATTCTTGCCAGTGACAGTTACTAAAACTGAGTTCCATGTCCCAGGCTCAGCTGAGGTCCCATGTCCACCCCCAGGTTCAGCTGAGCTCTCAAATTCACTTAGCTCCCAATTCTGTATTTCGTGTCAAGAGTTCCAGTCTAAAGCTCCTGTCTTTCCACCTGATGCTATCCTATGAAAATTGTTGCTTATACTTCTTTGCAGGTGTCTGGTGTAAATGTAGGACAACTAATCACATTCAAAATGTACATTTTCTAGAGTTCCTGCATCAGACTGATCTTTTGCCTAAGGATTTCCAGAATCTATGGGAATGAATGGCTCACAGCTGCTTGATTATGTATTTGCTTATCGATTCTTTGCCAAGAGGGAAAAAATAGTAACATACCATATGTTTGTTTATCTCTGTGATGAGCCAGTTCCACTGTGGCAAGGTCAAATGTCTAAGTCTCATTGATATAGCAAATTTTGGACGGAGGCAGAGTTTGGGGAGTTGGTGGGGAGCTCAGAGCTAATTTATCATTAGGCAAAACTATAAACCTATAGAGCTTTGATTGATGAGTAAGAAACATTATTCAAGGAGGGGTAGAGCTGGAATCATCATCCTTTCAGTCACATAGACTTGAAACCTGAGTCATCCTTGTATCTTTCCTTCCTCTCATTTCCCCATAGCCAATTACTTGTCAGGTGTTATTGATTCGATCTTCACAGTAACTGCTACCTCCTCTTCACTCACGCTGCTCCTACTCTAATTCAGACCCTTTCACTTCTCCCCTTGACTATTGTAATTTTTTAACTGGTTTCTCTCCTTCCAATTTCTCTCCTTTGAAACCTGTCCTTCCCACAGCTGCCAAGTTAATCTTCTAATGCACATGACATATTCCTCAACAATCTTTAGGGCTTCCTTACTGCCATTAGACTAAAATACAAATCAACATTTAAAATCACTGTCTGATCACTTTCCAGACTTATGTGATACTATTTCCCTTCACATAGTCTATTTCAACCCAAATTGTACTTAGAACTGGTCTCAGATTTTGTTTTGTATTTTCCTGTTTTTCGGCATTCACTCATGCTTTACCCTAGCACCTAAAATACATTAATTCAAACTATTTCCCTGATTCTCCAGCTGAAAGTAAGCTGCTCCTCCTTATATTTTCTTATAGCATGTTGTCACATTTTGTCTTATATCATAATTGTGCATATATTAAATCCAGTACATTAGATTAAAAACTCCTTGAGGCAAAGACTGTCATTTTTCAACCTTTTATCACAAGTGCCTAACGTAGTGTCTTGCACAGAGTAGAAAATTAATAAATGTTTGTTTAATGGAAATGGATGGTATATGGATCTCTTTAATAACACTGTGCATTTATGACAAAGAACAGTTTGCAAGTATCATAAACTGCAATATTATCCTTTCTAAAATATAAGAATGTAGGTATCACAGGTATGATTTCCTTATTTCATAGGTAAGGAAATAAAGGCTCAAAGACTTCCTTGATAGCTAATGTTTTGAAACTGGCATTGAGAATCAGGTTTTTTGACTCCAGGTGTGTTCTTGTTCCCATTACATCATGCTTTCAATTTGCTTCACCTGCAAGTCCGAGTTGGTGGTTTAGAGTTCCTTCAATATGTAGAGATATATGACAGTTCTGTAAGCCTTGCTGGGATAGCCTCATTATTACTCAGTAGATAGTACCCAGGCCAAGATATTACTCATTCTAACTTGACAGCCTATTCCACATTCCTTCATGATTAGTCTTATTTTGATTGTGTCTAGTCAGCAAGAAAAGGAATAATTCATCACAAGCACAATTCATAAAAGTTAGAATTCTCTTGGCATCCTTAAGACAGTGATCTTCCCCCTCCCGCACCCCACTGTATATGGCTTACATTGAAAAGTAAGAATGAAATAACCTAATTCATTTCAAATGCAATGGTACTTGTCCCAACCTGGATGCTTATGTAAACCTCTGTTTTTTCATTCTTTCTAGTGGTTTGGTTGACTTTGGGGGATTCAGGCACCAAATAGAGTTGGCAATTGAATTTCTTTTTTTCCCTTTTCTAGTTTATGTGAAGTTATGCAGTTCAAATGTGGATTTGCAAACATTTGCTATATTTTACACAATCTAGAAAATTTTTGGGAATTTATAGGGTTTGAAGTCTAATGGAGAATTCCCCCTTTTTTGTGGTATTTCTATGAATATCATTCTGCCAATTTGGAATGCTTCTTCCCCCTTGCTCTATACCTATCTGTATCCTACTCATCATTGAAGGCTTGAATTGTGCCATCTCTTCCATGGAGCATTAAATCCTTTAGCATTTATTTTTGGTTTTATACTGCTCTAAAATTTGTATTTATCTTTTGGTGTCTACTATTGTTAGTTCTCTTTTCTTATGTCTGTACTTTACTTTCCAATTTAGATGGATAACTCCTTGAAGTCAGAGACTCTGCCGTGTGTACACATTTACATTTTCACTGCGCTTCTCTTGGTTGGTGCTCGGTGAATGACCTAATTGATATATAATAAGCAAGTGTGTGGTGCTGGTTTAAGAGATCATCCTGTGTTTGTTTGTTGTGTGTCTCTATATAAAGCTAATTCTTCCTCCTCTGCCTCCTCCTTTTTCTTCTTCTCTTCTCCTTTTTCTACTTCTTTTTCCCCTCCTCCTCCTTTTCCACCATTTCCTCCTCTTCTTTCTCTTTGTTCTTCTTTTTCTTCTGCCATCATCATGATCATATTATCAGCATCTTCTGAATATGTCAAATCTAACTTAAACTGAGATTTAAGAACAATGTATTTAATAGATGTCATCTCAAAAAAAAAACTGTCTTCAAGTTTTGTGGAACAAAAAGTATCTAATGTTGTCTGATCTGCTACTAGAATTGTCTTGAAGATGCCTTCAGAAGATGAGCTTACATTGTTATACTTTTAATGAATTTTAAAAATCAGGTATTTTATCTATCTGTGCAATAGTCTATCAAATATAGTAGAATAGTGGTTTGCCCTGGGAATATTTCAGTTTGCACTCCAATAAAATGAAAATAAGGTTATTGTTAGTAATAATAACAAAACCCACATTTGTATAACATTTGGAGGTTTATAAAGTTTTTTCCACCTCACAACAACCTTCAAAAACAGTATATATTATTGATATACAGTGTGGTTTAGTGGAAAGAACATTGAATTTGGAATCAAAAGATCTGGCATCTATTCCTGGTTCTACCACTTACTGTCTGTGTGACCTTGGGCAAGTTATTTCCATCTTGGGGCTTTAGTTCACTCATCTATAAAATGAGGAGTTTGGACCAGATTACTTCTAAGGTTCTTTCAAGTTCTAGACCTATGACACTAAAATCCTATATAAAAATTCTTAGCTAACTGCTGAAAGTTGTTGGTAGAAGTACAGACAATTATAGATTCAGAATTAATTAGAAGGGACATTTTCTAGTTCAGTATCTTCATTTTATGTATGAAGAAACTGGTAATCCATTCACTGAGGTAAACTGAATTAAAAAAATACATGATCTCTAATACCCTTCTTTCAGTAAAAATTCTATGTTGGCTGATCAGGATTGCGCTTGGAGCAAGTTTGTTTTGACTCATAAGAATTGATGGTTAAATTTTCAGTGTGAGTATTTACACCTCACAAACAGGCAAATGTTACAAATCAGGGCTTCATTTATTGTTTTGTTGGTTGTCTAGACTAAAGAAAGTGATGGAGAAAATGGTAATAATATAGGTTAAACTTAAAAGTGTGTCATGTGTACTTTTTCCCTCTGGACAGCCAGTTATTAAAACATTTGCCAGAACATTTGCCAAGGTTTTTAACCCAGCTGTTTTCTAGATGTGAAATGGACTTTAAAAGTTGGATAGTGAGTTAGTGTCCCTCTGGAGATACAAATGCAGGTATTCTGATTCAATCAATACTTTCCAGGAATAAACCTAAATAAAAGTGAGGCACCTAGTAACTGAACATTGACTACCAAAACAAATAACAATAATAAGATAATAGCTCATTTTATATAGCACTTTAAGATTAGCAAAGCACTTCACATGTTATCTCATGTTTCAAACAGACCTATGAAATACATGCTATTATTATTCCCATTTTACACATGAGAGAATTGAGGTAAAGAGAAGGTAAATGATTTGACTGGAATCCTATCTGAGGCAGGATTTAAATTCAGGTCTTCCTGACACTTGCAACACTAGAACATACCCCTTCTTTACACCCCCTTCCTTTTTATTAGTTGGGGCCTTGAAAAATGTTATATATGATTCCATGATGAATAAAGTCAGATAAATAGCATCATCCACAGGTGTTTCTGGGTTCCAAGCTGTTAGCATGGCCATGGAATGAAGGAGCAGAAAGGTGGCGACGTAAACAGTGAAGATAACTGAAGAGGAAACATATGGTGAAACATTAAAATGAAAGAAATTATTTAGCATGAAGGAGGAAAAGGGTTGTAGGATCTTAGCCTTAAGTAAGAAAACAAGCCTATGAGACGCAGCTGCAGACAGCACCATGGCAGTCATTACAGACACAGACCAAAATTAATCATCTTTATCCACATTGTGTGAAAGATCATCCTGGACACATAGGAGTTTTCAGCATCACTCAGTGGAAATGATCGCTCCAGTCAGTAGCATTATCAAGGACATGGGTAGGCAAGATTTCTTTTAGTAAAATATGGTAAGTTATTTCAGGGATGGTTTATTAATTTGTAACTCATTTCAAATCTTACTGACTAATGAATAACTCCACACACAGCAGAGCAATAGTAGGAGCAGACATGTGCATGTGTCATTTGGGATTTGAGTCCTCCTTTTCCTTTCTCCTCCAGATAAAGCTCCTGTTCTTCATTAATTAAATATTTATCACCCACCATGTGCAAAAGCTCTATCCTAGCTAGGTGGTGAAGTGGGTAGAGTCCTGGTGCTGGAATCAAGATTTATATTCAAATGCAACCATTTTGCTAGCTCTGTGAATCTGAATGAATCACTTAATCTTTGCCTGCCTCAGCTTCCTCAATTGTAAAATGGGGATAATAGCACCACCTCCTAGGTTTAGTATGAGGATAGAATGAAATAATATTTGCAAAGAATTCTGCAAACCTTAAAGTGGTATATGAATGCTCACTATTATTAAAATACATGTGAATAAGAGACAAGATTAAACTCCATTAACCCAGGTTTTAAAATAAAAAGGACTTAGAAATTCCCATGTTATTTACATGAAAACTTTAGATACTAAATATTTAATTCATACCAGCTCATGACTTCCATCCTCATCGAAGTCCTCCTCTATCCCATCAGTCATCTCTTCTCCATCTCCATCTGCATCTGGTCCTCCTTCAGTAGGTTCTTCTGTAGAGTTATCTGCATTCTCTGACACACATTCCTCTGGGTTCAACTCGATGTTTTCTTCTATTTGCTTCTTCTGAGCTTCTAAGGGAAAAGAGCAAATGGCTACCTTTCATAGTTAATGGTCTGTTCTGCTGAACCAAAAATATTTGAAGTAACATTCCATTCAAGATGTCACTGTATTGATAAAAATGTGAATTTGACAACTTTATTTTTGTTTGTTTATTTTTGCCTGTGATTTTGTCTTTGAGTGGACTTGAATACATCGATTATGTATGACCTCACTTAAATAATGGAATTAGTGACCTGTGAGAGAGAGAGAAACATTTCCATAAAGCAAATCATTCTGGTTGACATACATATATAACTTACAACATATTTTAAAATATAATCTTTAAATTGAATAGGCACCTTTGAAACAAAATGACAGCAAAATAATGAGCAAAGATGATGTACAAAAAATTAGTAGTAAGCCCAATGAAAAGGGGGGAAGCATATAAGCAGACCAAACCTAAATATGAGAAGCACATAAAAACATGTTGCTGTAATTAACGAATGCAGTGGTATAAATATTAATCTTGTTTATCATTGAGTTATTTTTCAGTTGTGTCTGACTCTCTGTGATCTCATTTTGGGTTTTCTTGGCAAAGATACTGGAGTGGTTTATCATTTCCTTCTCCAGTTTATTTTAGAGATGAGGAAACTGAGGCATGTAGTAGTGAAGTGACTTGCCCAGTGTCACTCAGCTAATAATAAATCTAAGGCCAGCTTTGAATTCACTGAGATGAATCTTCCTGTCTCCAGGTCCAGTGCTTTATCCACTGTGCCACCTGACTGCATTGTTAGCTATATATATTGTTAATAATAACAATACCTTCTATTTATATAGTTCTTGCAGAGTTCTTTCAAGAACATTGCAATAGCCATAAAAAAATATTATTGTCGCCATTTAGCAGATGAATTAGCTAAGATGAAGACAAATTAAATGATTTGTCTAAAGTTAAAGGGTTTTTATTTATGGGCAAATGAACCACAACTATTAAAGGTAAAGTCTAAGTATGTGAAACATAATTTTAAATAATATAGATTAAATTCTGTCATTACATATTTACTTATATTTTCCATTTTCCATTTCTAATCTCATACATCTTCCCAGGAAGGTCTTAATCATCACTAGACATATGAGAACATGAATATTTTATCTGTCATATTTTTTCTTTATAATATTTCTTTAATATACCTGAGATCATATCAGTTTCAACTCAGTAAGGATGATATTTTTTGTTTACTTTTTGCATTATCAGTAATATTTAATATTAGTTTAATTTTGATTGTGGGATTTTAAGGGCTTATTACATTGTTGATATATTAGACATTTCTTGGGGTCTTCCTTTTCCTAATGTAAGATGGCAGGTCAATGTAAAGCAGTTCATTAATACACAGCCTTTCAGAACCACATCTAATGTTCAACACACATACCTAAATGGCTGACAATACCTATGTTGGAATAAGACTGGAGTACTCTCTTTAAAGTGAATCAGAATTCATTACGTATGTGCCCTGTTTTATATTTATTAATTTTGTTGATTTTTAAATGAGCATTTTTAAGACTTAAGGAGGTAGTGGTAGAATTATGGGCTACTAAATTTCTAAGTTTCTATGATCTTATTGATGTTATTTTTTCCCATTCTTTTTCTTTCATCACATGACTCTTGTCATGTCCTCCCTAAATCCATCACAAGGGTGCCACTCAACTTGTAGAGAGCCTTTTTCTAGAAATCTTAATTTTATGTGGGCACAAAGGGAATAAATAGGGTATGCATTGGTTTAGTTCCTAGTCATATATCTCTTTTGAAATATTTTTTTATATAAATTTTTTTGTGTGTGTGTACAATTACGCATTAGTAAACTGTTATAACCTGTTTAGTTTCACCATGGTATATATCCAGTGTAATTTTGACTCATCAAAACTTATGATATTCCATGGTATGTAGTAAATTCTGAAGTTAAAAATGCAGTCTTTTAAACAAAGCCTTTCTTGATCACCCATTGCCAGTTGTTTTTTATCATGCATATAATACAAATTTGTTCATATTTATATATTTTTTTCAAGCAAAATATAAGCTTCTTGAGGTCAGGGCCAGATTTCATTTTTTTGTTTTTGCATGCTCAAGGCCTAGTACTATGCTAGACACATACTAGACAACAGATGTTCAGTATTGCTAGATATGAGAGGGACTACTAGATTATATTACATAAAGCAGTGAGCCAGGCAGACCCACCCTTTAGGAATCACCAGCAGCTGAATGGAAAATAGATTGAGGAGAGACTTGAGGAAGGGAAATCAATTAGGAGACAAGAGCAATAGTCCAGTTCAGAGGTGTGGAAGGACTGAACTGGGGTGACAGCTTTGTAAGTGGACAGAGAGGGATGTGTGTGAGAGATGTGGAGGCAGTCAAGAAGATATAGTAACTAATTGCATATGGGGGTGATTGAGAATGAAGAGATTAAGATGTTGAGGTCGTGAACTTGGGTTTCTTAAAGGATGGTGGTACCACTGACAGAAATAGCCTAGTTTGGTAGAGGAGTTTGATTTTAGGGAAGAGATATTGAATTCTGTTTTAGATACGGTGAGTGTGAGATACATACAAGACAAAATAATTCATTATAGAAATTTTAGTAGATCTTTCCTTTTTTGGATCTATTTGTTGTTTCTTTTCCAGTTTTATCCTTAAATGTTTCAATTCTCTTTTTGAAGAAAGTATCCATAATATCTATGAGTGAGATTTCTGTACAGTTTACAAACCTTTCTTGACCCTGCATTATAGTCTAATATTTTGTGCTGCCATTCAATCTATGTTCACCTTTACTTTGAAGTCATTTTTAAAGTATAATATTAATTTAATTTGAAGAGTCATTGAATTTTTCATAGAATTTCTCTACTTCTGTAACTCTAATTGATGCTGATGCATAAGCTTCAATTATCACCATGTTGGTCTATGTGCTTATGTTCAGAATGAGATTACTAAGTAGCTGCTAATATATATTAAAGATTCATCATGCATTTTCAAATTTAAATTCCACAGACAGCATAGGTTAAATTATAAAAGATATATTAAATTGAGGAAACAATCCATTGTAAATTATATTTAATAAGGGGAAACGGTATGTATATCTTTACATAGTTTCACTGAATTAAACATATAATTTTTTTGGGGGGGGGAGGGCTATACTTATCACCTAATATAGCCCAAAACAAATTCTAAAGGGGAAATGAATAGTTGCATGAATTGATATAGTGGTTGTAACTTTTCTTTGTGTACATTGTGGAATTTTATGCTATAATGAAAATTGAAGCAAGCACAGTTATATACATAGGCATTGATTACAGTTGGAGAACTGCTTTGATTTTTAAAAAATTGTTGGTCACCTCTATGAATTAAAGAGAAAGAGATATGATTGAATTCATGGATTCAGTGAAATATGAAAGTGAGTATGCATGGTTATAGGTATCTGAAAACCCACTAAATCAGTGATTCTACTATTCTTTTCAAATATTTCTGATATGTCACACAGACACAGGTTAGGTTCTTCTGGTATCTGAATGGTTCATTTTTTGTTTTTCCTTATAAACCTCCAATTCAACTGAGCTATTCAAACTATTCTGAATGAATAAATCTTGGTAGGGAATAAGGATTTGTATTTTAATTTCATATACACATTGCTTTAAAGGAATGCCAAACTTATGTAGTATTTAAAAATAATTTTGGCAATTAAGGAACTAAAAAAGAATGAATATAGTAATTGTGATGTAAAACATATGCAGTTAATCTATAGACACAAATGGAGTTTTTGATTGAAGAGGGAGATAAGATGAGAGCTACAGAAATGATATATCAAATGGCTTAGAAAAAAATCCTCCATTGTTTTGGCAGATCTTCTCTTGTGGATTTGTGGGAGGATACAAAAAGGAATCTCAAAGACTGAAAAAGCATTGATGGGTTATGACTTGTATTTGCATGGTGAGAATCCATAGAGAAGAGACAGAGCATGGCATAGTGAAAACAAGTGTTGAACTTGGAGTCTGGAAGACCTGGGTTTAAAAGTCTCACTTCTTATATTTACAAGCCATGTGACTTTGGGCACGTCACTCAACATTTTCAGTCTCAGTTCCTTATCTGTTAAATGGGGATAACAATTATAATATCTACTTCCCAGGCTTACTGTAAAGTTCAAATGCTAAAAGGATAAGATTATATAAAGCACTGTGTAAATTTGAAAACACTATTCAGGGTATTCAAAAAATCTCAATGTGGTTTTATGCTCTAGTAGATTAAAACTGCACTGAGACTTGTGAGATGACCTGCAAAATTGTACCATTATACAATATTATGTGATATTGTATGTCCTGTGTTATTATGAGATTATGATCTATTGAAGTAATGTAGTACTGATAAATATGCAAAGTATAAGGAAGGGCTGTGTTGAGTTAAAAGGGAACTGGTGATTGAAAGTGAAGTGGTCAGAAACAATGAATTTTGGGCCACAAAAGTAAGTAGAATAAATATGTGTTCTCTCGCCAAAACAATCTAAGAGAATTCCAAGTGCTGCATCGTCTCTGCAGGATTTCACCAGCACTGATTTGCATTAGAGCCCAGGCAGGAAATCCTCTAGTCACCAAGAGATGACAAGGTCCATCAAAGAAATAATACATGAAAGCACATCTTATTTATTAACATTGTGATGGATAGCTTCATAACCACTTTTGCTTAAGAGTTACACTGGCATGACAAGGAAAAATGACTATGCAGGATGACAACTTTCAATTAAATAAATGTGCTTTCCATAGAGATATCTGACTGCATTTACTTTGACTACAAACTAGTAAAACTTTTTTTAGTAGTGTATCTTTTCCATTTACAATTTAAAAATATATTTTGATGTGGTTTGCTTCTTCAAAGTTCTAGATGATAGTGTTTGTCTTCCTTATTTAATAAAATGTGACAAAAATATTTGTTAGGGACATATGTTAAATGACATCTTTAGATAAGACACGATTCCTCCCTCCTCATGGACACTATAGCTTAGTAAAGGATAAGCAAAGATAACTATTATTATTCATTATGATACTTGAAGGTTACATAACATGCACATTGCAAAGGTACAAAATTTGTGCTAGATAAGATCTTGTGGGGAATATTAACAACATGGAGAATCAGTGAAGGTCCTATTGAAGAGTAGCAATTGAACTGAGTTTTGCAGAATGAGTAGGACACATTTGGAAGAGGAGTGAAGATATTCCAGATATTAGGGATTAAAGATATAGGAGCGTTAAAGTGTAGGAAAGGTATAGGGATAGTATAACTGTGTTAGAAAAAGAGTTTGGGTTGTGTGTGGTAGACAACTTTAGGAAGCTAGAGAAGACTTTTGAACAGAAAAGCCAATGCTTAGGGGAGATTTTTCTGGCAGTAGTGTATAGAGGATTAATTAGAGATGGGAGAGGATAAAAATGAAAAATTATTAAAAGAATGAATAAATGAATGAGAAAACATTTGTTAAGCATTTACTATGTTCCTAATACTGTGCTAAGTGACAAAGATATAAAAAGAAAAAAAGAATAAAAGAATAGAGCAGTCCCTGCTTTCAATAAGATTATAATCCAATTTTGAGAGACAATAGATAAAAAGGTCAGCAGTATGGATGATGAAAAGGCCTAGATGTCCAAAGTGCCTATCCCAGACCAAATGAGAGTGCGTGGAACAAAGTAGAGAGAGGTAAGGCTGGGAGAGACATTGGGATACAGTGGAAGATGGTAAAGGGTTAGTTCTTGATCCCCAGGGCCTAGTTCCATGCTTGACACACAGTAGACAGTTCATGCTTCACAGGAAGGATCTGAGTTTGTGACTATCAGTTCATTCCAGAGGTGTAAACAGCAAAATCACTCTTTCTGCCCTCCTGTCCCATGAGTGCTGAGTTTGAGGAGAAGCTGAATGGCTGCTATTGCAATGTCTAGGTGATTGGCAATGAGAGACTTTATTAGGGTACAATAAGTGTGATACCAACAGCTGAAAGTTACAGAAGATAAAAAGTAATGGGGATTAGTCTGAGAGAGCTACCAAAGATGACCCATTCCATTTGTTAAGTATGGCTGGAATTGCAGAATTATGTATTACATTTAGTAGATGGACCAGGAACCATAAAGGAAATTCTACTTCCAGAATGATTAGGAGTGCCTCAATAGACTATTTATTTTGAAGAGACGTAGTAGAGAGGCAAGGTTGGGAGATCTATCCAGCCAGTTGTGCAAGTAACTGAAAATATAGTGACTTAGATTATATAGACCTCTAGGGAATGGTTGGTTTTAGCAGGTACATTTTTTTTCAGGTGGCTCTAATACAAGTTATATTTGCTTTAATTGAGTTGTAAAAACAAACAAACAAACCCTCTTTGTTCTTCAAAGCTTGTGATATGTGTGTGTATGTCTGTGTGTGTGTGTGTGTATGTGTGTGTAACAGAGAGAGAGAGAGAGAGAGAGAGAGAGAGAGAGAGAGAGAGAGAGAGAGAGAGAGAGATTGGGTGAGGGTGAAGTGAGAAATTTTCCTTTCTCCCAATGCATCTGGGCCCTTTGTGCCATGTGAGAGCCTCTGACAGAAGGGTTACTGAGATGGGAAGTGACCAGGAGATACAAAAGGACATATGAAGAGGATGGTTCCCTCTGAACAATGAGGAACTTTTGATTTTCTCAGAATTTGAGTCAATTTGTCCATCAATAAGAACCAACTAAGCACTTACTCTACATTCTTCCAGGCATGGGTCATGGGAAGACAACAATGAAACAGTGTTTGTCCATGTAGACCTCCTGCCACATCAAGTTTGAACCCCAATGAGCCAAAGCCTGAATTAATCAGATTGCTTTACTTTGCTCCTTTGTGGCAAGATGCCTGCAACCAGAGTGGTGGGTTTTATCTTATCTTAGTATCCCAGAGGCATATTGCTATATAGAGAAGAACAGATATCCTGGGATCATAATTTCCAGCTGTTACTATTTTGTCAATTGTCTTGTCAATTTGTATTTACAACTTATTCAACTAAGAAACTTCCTTTCTCATGGTATGACTAAAAACATATAGAGACCATAAATCTGAGGGACACAGACATCCTGGGACTGTCTTAAAACAAATAAAGACTTTGTCATTTTTTTATCAGATAGTCAGAACTTAGGCTCTGGTTCCTTGTGCGTACAGGTTAAGTTAGTTTTGGCTAGCTTTAAGGGAATAAACAGCATGGATTTACATATCATCTAGCCTGTTTGCCTCTTTAACCAAACTTTCAGGTCAACAGTTAGGGTACCAGTGACTGCAGATGAACTGATGGGATGATAGAACAGCCCATCTAGCCAATCTAATAACTTAGGGACTTCAGGATTCATTTTTCCTGGAGTCTTATCCTAGACAGAATTAGGCAAACTTCTCAATTCCCAGCTTCCAAAGGACTCCCACTAGTTTGGTTGAAGTATGAAATTCCATTTAGGCTAGCTCTGGGGTAGGGACTAAATCGGGTTAAATCACTTTGGATTAATTAGGTCCCCTTTGAAGATCAATCTAGGAAAATAGACTATGGGTTAATCAGAAACTAAAATTAGAAATCTGGCTAACAAGATAAAAATTTAGCTAACAAGCAAACCATTACCAGTCTGATGACCACAAGTATTGCTAGCACTAGTGTCAGTTAACTAAAGATAGCCCCAAATTATGTAAGCCACAATATGGCTCTTTTGGACTAGTCAAAGTTACTTTATTTTAAAACCAAATTTAGTTTAAAGGCCAACCAAACATCTAACCTGTTTGCCTCTTTAACCAAACTTTCAGGTCAACAACCTTAAGGAGCATACATCCTACACAGGGAGAGAAAATATCTACAAGAACACACAAGATGATATGAGAGAAGTATGAGGCATTTTTGAGGGGAGAGGAATTAGCAGACAGTGGGGTGAGGAGTCAGAGAACTTTCTGTCCGTTCTCTTTCTGGGTGGATGTGCTTTTGTCATTTTCTGATGGATATTTCTTCCTTCTTTTGATTTGCTAGGGATTTACTTTTTGTTTCTTTTTTATTTAATATTTTATTTTTTCCCAAATACATGTAAAAATTTTAATATTCTTTTCCCTTTCAAATTTTAAGTTTCAAATTCTCTCTGTCCCTATCCTCCCACCCCTCATTGGGAAGGCAAGCAGTTTGACATAGGTTATACATGTGTAGTCATGTAAAACATATTTCCATATAAGTCATTCTGTGAAAGAAAACATAGACAAAAACCCCAAGAAAAATAAAGTAAAGAAAAAGTATCTGATGGATACTTGTAATGTGGGTGGTGAAATATAGATTAATATGATACACTTCTGTATCTTTTTAAAGGTGCTTTTGCCTCTGGACTATTACATTGAGTGTTACAGCTAAGATCACTTAGTTAACTATCTATTCACTAATATACACATGGATATATTCTTTCTTATATTATGGGAGGGGGAAATGAATATTCTTATCATTGGAGGCATTGTGGTCAGGGAAAAGTCCTTGAAGAACTCGACGAAAACCAATTGAAGAAATATATAATAGGAGTAGATCCCTATTCTCATTGAATTATAGTGTCCACAATGACCAGGCCAGGGAAAGAAAGATTTCTCTGCTTAAAGAACAGACATTTGTTCTAAAAAACCAAGAAGGAAAGAATTTAGTGTTATATTTCAAGAGTCATATTCAGGTATTTTGCATCTTCACAGATGAGTACAACTTTAAAAGCCTTACTAGGTACAGAGACAATGAAATTGTTTACTGGGATTTATGTCTAAGACATTTTCTGTAAAAAAAAAATGAGTGTGTCTGCTGTTAGCATTAATTTCACTCAGAAAAATGGTTGAGAACACAATTTAGCCTTTGATATGCTGGCTTAAATACTAGTTAATTGTTGCTGAATTGTACTTAACAGATGGTTGAAAAAATGTTCATAGAAAAATGGTAGCAATATTAAATAGAGCCAAACCAATAACTTTGTAATTATCTAAATGTTAACTTAAATAAGCCTATTTTTCTCTTTTTCTAAAGTTTCTTCTAAAACACCTGAACACAGCTGAAATCTAAGTAATTGCTCCTAACAAATGCAATTATAAAGAGCTATGCAGGAAACTCAGGAGCATAGAAGGCATCACTTCCAACTTTATCAACTGAATACTTTGCAATTAAAATTATCCAATAAATATGCATTTTTATTAAGTTTCTATTACATGTTAGGCACAGTGCTAGGAACTATGGATATGATACAAAAAGGAAGTAATCCTGCTTTCAGGAAGCTTACACTTTGCTGGAGGAAACAAAATTCACTTAGATAAAGAAACCACACACACAAAATAAATACACAGTGATTTGGGGGTCAAAGAAACTAAAAATTGGAGGAATGTAGACAAAGCACTTAACGAAGGTTGCATTTGAGTAAAGCCTTAAAAGGAGATAGGGGATCTGAGAAGTAAAAGTTACTGGAACAGGAGTGTGAAGGCCTTTAAAATGTCAAAGAGGAGAGTTTTGTTTTAACCTCAAAACAAAAAGAAGTCACAGAAGCTTCCTGAGCAGAAGAGTGATATGATGAAATTTGTGCTTTCAGAATATTAATCCTCCATTCAGCTATGTGGAGGATAAAATGTGGACGGGAGAGATTTGATGCAGGAAGACAAAACAAGAGGCTTTGTAATTGTCCAGAGAAGAGGTGATAAAGACTTGAACTAAACCAAGTCTTCTTGTGTGGGAAGAGAGAAAATTAGGAACCTGTCTAGTATATTCATTAACCTAAGATTTTCAATAATATATACCATATGTATATATGCGTATTTTATATATCCACATACACACATAGTTATAGTTAGAGAATACTATAAAATTGTATGTAAGACGTATTGTGAATTTGGAGTGAGAGAAGAATTGAACTTGAAGTTGGGAAGACCTGGCTTCTAATCCTGTCTTTGGAATGTATTAGCTGTGTGACTCCTGGTAAATCACTCACTCTTCAAATACATCCAAGACCTAGGGTCATAGCTTCAAAGTTGGAAGGGACCTCAGAAGTCATTTTCTTCAAATCCTTCATTCTGCAGAGGAGAAAATGGATCCTAAGAGGTTATAGGATTTGTCTAATATCACACGGGAAGTTGTACAAAAGCAGGATCTGAACCTAAGTTCTGTGATAACAGATCTATCCCTCAGTATTCCCATACTAAGAAGTCCCTATAATTAAGAAATCATGTTTTATATGTAGTAATATATAATTATGTATGCATATATGTACCTTTCTATATAAAACTATTTCTATATAAAACTATTGATATCTATATATGTATATATAAAATAAAGCTAAATTACTAATAGTATGTTTCTTTCTTAAACTACATCCTTCAAAATCTGTTAAATCTAGGTTCTTTCCCTTGATTTTCTTCTCTTGGAATTACCAACTTATCATACATACTTGACTCCTAAGCATGGTACATCCGTTTTGATGATAGAGCACAGCTTCATCTTACAATTCAGGATGTTGCCCACTTCTCTCTCCAATGTTTAAAACAAAGAAAGGGTAAAAGATCTTATATGTAGAGATGAAAAGGTCTTCAGAAGTCCTCAAGTCCAAACTCCTTATTTTACAGATGAAGAAACTAAGGCCCAGGGAGATTAAATAGTTGAAAAAATAGAAGTTAAAACTCAGGGGTAAGATTTGGACTTAATTCCTTTCACTCCAAAGTCCATGCTTTCTGCTATGTGAACTGAATGTCCTGGGCCTTCTTTCCTGTCCATTGAAGGACTGAAGGGTGTCTTGTGGGCTTTTAGAGGTTACTGAGATGGAACAACAGTGGTGAAGAAAAGGTAAAACAGAAATGTTTAAGGAAGATGAGTTCAATAAAGGCAAAGAAAAAGAGGATTAACGGCATTGATAGATAATCTGATCATTTTTTTTTATGTTCCCTGTTTTGGACCTGTCACATCAGTCAGTTTCATGGTACATTTTATATGAAAAGACACTGGTATGTTCTAACAGATAGACTCTTGTTAGATGGCCATCTGTGCCTCTTGCTTGAAAGAGGGACGGAGAATAAATAGCACAAATAATATCCTGTATCCATTCAATATCCCCAAATCTCAAAAACAAATAAAATTGACTATGTAGAAATGATGCTTTAACTCATATTATGAGGACATATTCTCTGTTTATTTGGCAGTACTATGGTTCTAATGATGAAAATCACATTTTGGTTCAGCCACACAGTCAGTAAGCATTGACTGCAACCATAATAAAAGATCTGATTGATACATCAAAGCCAACTTTGAAGGTTTCTAGTGTCATGAGAAGGATTGTCTATATCTCTATCACAGTCTATATTTTTAAGTAATGATTGAATGAATAATAATACACTCATATAGCAACGAAAGGTTTACAAATCACTTTCCTCGAGAAAGTGTCCATAAGGGCTAGTATTTCTATTCTCATTTTACGTATAAGGAAGCCGAGGCTCAGAAAAGTCAAGTAATGGCCCATGTCTACACAATTAGTAGATGCTGGAACTTAAGGATGAAACCAGGTCTTCTTCCTTTTCACTATGCTACATCGCTTCTTTTTCCCCCTCATATGTATCAAATGAAAGAAAGCTAGAGGCAATTTTAGACTTAAGATTTAAAAAGATAGGGTAGGATCAACTAATAGACTAAACTTAAAAATATAAAATCTTGCTTTTATGTTGAAAAAATCAATTGCCTAATTGCAAGATGGAGGAGATCTGCCTTAGTTGTAGTATGTGTGAAAAGGAACTGATGTGGCTAATGATTGCAAGCTCAATAGGAGCCACCAAATAAGGCTGATAAACAAACATACAAGTGAGAATAAAGGCATTTAAGGTTACATTAATAGAGGCGGCATGTCCAGACTGTGGGAGAAAACATATAGAGCACTGAAACAGGACAGAGATGAAGGAAGCTATCACCTGCTAATCAGACAATCCCTAAATGAGGCATCGCACTTTAAAGGAGATAGTCACAAACCAGATAACATGTAGGAGAGTGTAAGCAGGCCAGCCACGAGTCTAGAACTAGCTCAGTTAAATGATGCAGCAAAGGAAGGAGTGAAAGTATGAATTAAACAATGTCTTTGTGTTCTTTGGATTTGAATAATTTTCCTTAACCTAATGTCCATGAATTTGAACAAGAAACAGATCTAGCTTTATTTTCACTAAAACCTCTAACCAAAATTTAGCATTCCTGTCAATGATGATAGTAAGTAACCTATCACATTTAGATCAGGGATCACAGGCTGCCATAGGAGACCATGATGCACAAAAAGAAGTCTTCAGACCCTGATCTAAACTATTCCTGTCTCATAGAATAATAGAAATATGTCATGTACCCTGAGGAATAGTTATACAGAATCATAAAATTTTTAAGAGGAAGGTATCTTAGGGATCACATAGTCTAGACAACTCATTTTTCAGATGATGAAAATGAGAACCATGTAGATTAAACCATTTACCCAAGGTCATGAAATTGATGGGTAATAGAACCAAGACTAGAACATAGTCTCCAATACAGTGGTCTTTTCATTAAATCCATATCAAGGACATGTACACCACGTGACAGTGTGAGGTATAAAAAGCGTGATCTCTGCTAAAACAGAACTTGTCATGTAAATAGTGAAGAAAGAATACAGAAAAACAGAATCATAGATTTAGGACTGGAAGGGGCTTTAGAACTCATCAGGTCCAACTACCTCATTCTGAGGCCCAGAGATATTAAGAGAGTTGCCCAAAGTCACAGAGTGTCTGAGGTGGGATTCAAATAATGATGTACAAAGGTAATCAACTGTTAGAATGAACTGGTCTGTGATGGAGGCAAAATGATTTATTTACATCTGAATATAGGTGTTTCTGGTGCCTAACAATGTTTCTAAACAAACCTAGCAAAGAAAAAAATTACATTCTGACAGCTCAGAAAATTCTGAGAAACTGCTCATTTCCCCACTGTGATTCCTGAATAGCTACTCCTTGTAACTCAGTCCATACTGGGGACTGGTGGGTCACCCTCTGGAAAAGGTTAAGCAAAATAGTTTTATAATCAAATGTTTTCCTGGAAAAAAGGCTGTGGTTAAAATTTGTAGGTTTAAATAGCTTCCCTATGAGATGTAGACTTCATGCAAAATAATAGTACACTGAGCATGAAATGTATAAAACAAGCAATTAAGAAGCATTACATGAAAGTGATCTCCACAGGTAGATGCTAACCAGCCAAGTAATTAAAGATACTACCTTAGTTGCTTATCAATAAATTGGAGAGTAAGAGTTGCTTCAGATAACTTATTATTCTGATAAACTTCTTTAATTACAATTAACTCTGTATACACAGCTCTCATTTCTTTCACTTTAGAAAACTTGGAAAATTACAGCTTTCAACTTCAGCTTCCAACTGAAGGACATCCATATAAATGTCCTTCGGCAGAAAATACTAAGAGAAACAAATAGTAAATTAATTAATTCAATTTCTCTTCTCATGTGTTAATGTGAGGGGCATGTAATAGTCCCAAGGGAACAAATAGGTTTTAGTCTTTAAAGAAATCTTCTGACTGGGTATGGCTATAGGCAGGTGAAGCAACAGGGTGCCACCCTTTCATCAGAAGAAAATACAGGCTTTTGAATTACAGTATAACATTTATAGATGATCATTCAGGAAGATATGTGAAGGTGTTATTCAGCATAGCAGGCTAGAAGATGTAACACAACCCCATAAGGATCAAATCTTTCTCTTTGAGGTGATTTATATTTAAATGAGTTCACCATAATCCTTTAAACTGAAGTGCAAATTGGTTATCAAAGTCCATTGCTGGAAGGGTTGTTCTGCATGATAATGAATTTCACAATGTTTCCAAAAATGGAAACAATGATTTCAACAGTATAACAAGATGATATTTCAGTTAGAGAAAAGACTTGAAGATGATGTCATAACATACAGGGTATATAAAAATTATATACTTGTAGACCTCCTTATGAGCAATTTGTGGATAAACTTTTTTTTGAAGGGTGGGGGAGTAAGGAGGAAAAAGGAAGGAAGGATCTAGCCTTGTATTTTCAATGGGGTAGGGAAATAAAATTCCTCTATCTATTCAGATGTGTAGCTGTTTCATACAACATGTATGTGTAAGAGGCAGAATTTTTACTCAGGTCTTTCTTGCTACCAGGCTAGCCTCTCCACTATACCCTACACTGCCTTTTGTGGGCAAAAATATATCCTTGGGAATTGTGTAAGGGGTGATGGTGGTGTGTGACTGAGAAATCATTAATTTTTGTAGATTCTTAAAAGATTCTATTTGTGCAGGCATTCCATTAAACATGAGTAAAAATAAGGGAGTAGGCAAGAAGAAATGATACTTGAAATATTTAAATATTTGTTTCTGTGGTTGCCTGATCTTTTATTTCTACAGCCACTTTTTCCTATAGTGATGTCAGTGTCTCCCACACTTCTGACCTGTAGACCTTCTACAGTCAGAGAGGAGAGTTTCATCTTTGACACAGTGATGCAGGATGAGATCCTGTAAACTTAAGCAAGAGATCCTAGCTGGTGCCACTGATAGTTTCTCAGTCAATGGACCTCCCATTTAATGACTCTGAATGTCTTGGATCAAATAGATATGAGTTATGGTGGTTTTAGAAGAAGTCTTACATTCTGTTGGTATCTGAGGGGATGGTCCCAAATAATAATATGGGGCTAGAGTCCAATCACTTGCTTATACTAGCCAGCTACATACTAGCCATATTGCTGCTTTCTGAATGATGGACCTTGAAGGAGGGGATCCAGACAGGGGACAGGACTTCCCTTTGCAATGCAGATTTGTGTTGCATTGCATTGCATTTTCATTTCAATGGTATTCCATCCAATACCTTTAATCCTTCCATACTGATAGAGGTTAGATGTAAATCCTAAACTCCCTTTCCTTTCTAAAATTGTCAATCCTAGAATAAACAGCTATTCATAATCTTTGAAAGTGCCAAATTCTATCCCATCACTTCAAGTCCCAGTTTTGTGGCTTTATGACTAGCATCTATAATATATAATAAAAACTCAGCAAAGTTTCTCCTCTTATTCTGTGCTGTCAGTGTGACTGATAGTGCTGGCCTGGTCTCATTTACCTCCTAATGACCTGTCTATGACTGCACATCATTTACACTTACCTGCCTCAGCCTTCTGCTGCTTTTCAATCTTCTCCAGTCTCCCTAGCAAGGAGTCAATTTTAGTTTTGATTTGGGTTAATTCTTTCTTGATTGTCTGTAACTCATCTGATTTCACTGGAAGGGGGGACAAAGGAAAAAAAGAGACAGATCATGAAATACACTCTGATTCACGCAAAGAGCCTCCACTTCCTGTGTGCCCTTGCTAACGTATGCAGCATAGGGCCTAATATTACTGGCTTCTTGTTTTTCACAGGACTCTTGGGAATGGACGCTCAAAATGGACTTCTTTCAGATGACAGATACTGAATCTCAGCAGGATGTGTGTGAGTTACATAATCCGACTGACAATGGGTTATTTTACAAAGGGATGGGGAGCTTGAAAATAAGATATAAAAAGACTCAAAGTATAATAATAGGTTCATTCTTGGAAAATTACAACGATACCTATAAGTCTATAACATGGAGAGTATTTAAAGAGAAGAATGACCGAATCAGGATAGGCACAGTCATTTCCTAACACTATTCTGTAAGGCTATGTTGGAAAATTATATCTCCTCAGGAACTTTATGTTTTTAATCCAGAGCTAAGTGATATACTAATACCAACATATAACGTTAACCTTTTAAAATAATCAATTATAAGGTTTTTTATAATAATCCAAGCAAGAAGTGATTAAAGTATGAACTAAGATGGTGATCACCATATGAGTAGAAAGAAAGAAACAACACATTCATCAGTTAGTGATCAAGAATTTATCGAGCATTTACAATGTGACAGCCACTATGGTAAGTGCTAGGCATACACAGGCAAAAATATTCCCTTTTCTTCAGGAGTTCGCAGTACAAAGTGAGAGACATCATAAAAACAACTGTGTACAAGCAAGAAGTATATTGGATAAATAAGAAGTAACCTCAGAGAGAAGACATTAATATTGAGGAACTCTTGAAAGGCTCCTTGCAGAAGGTCAGATTTTACCTGGGATATGAAGGAAGCATAGGAACCCGGGAAATAGAAGTTAGGTAGGAGAGAAGTTCAAGCATAGGGGAGAAGCAGTGAAAATGCCCTGAGTCTGGAGATGGAGTGTTTTATGAGAGGAACAACAAGGAGGTCTGTGTCACTTCATTACAGAATTAATGGGAAGAATGATGCATAAGAAAATTTGAAGACTAAGAACGGTCCAGGTTACAAAGCACTTTAAAAATCAAACAGGGGATTTGTATTTGATCCTGGAGATACTAGGGGACTGATGGAACTGATTGAATGGGTTGGTGGGTGACATAAGACCTGTGCTTCGGAGCAGAGGATGCACTGGAGTGGGGAGAAACTGGGGATAGGAATACCAATGACCAGGCTCTTGCAATAGTCCAGGATTAAAGCTGGCATGAGGGTGGTGGCAATGTCAGAGGATAAAGAGGAGATATTGTGAATGTAGAATTGATAGAATTTGGCAACAGATAAGAGATGGGGCTGATGGTGAGAGATTTGGAATGATATTTAGGTTACATGTCTGGGGAACTGGGCAGATGATAGTACCCCTGATAGTAATGGGGAAGTTAGGAGAAGAGGAGGGTTTAGGAGGAAAGACAATGAGATTCCTTTTGGACATGTTGAGTTTAAGATGTCTACATGTCTAGATTGACATTGCTAATAAGCTGTTGGAGAAAGAGAACTAGAAATCAGTGGAGAGAAGAGGGCTAGATAAATAGATCTGAAAATCATCTACATTGAGATGACAACTGAATCTGTGGTGGCTAATGAGACCACTAAACAAAAGGATATGTCAAAAGAAAAGAAGACCAAGAGAAAAAGATATATGAGACACTACAATTAGTGGGTAAGACCTGAATGATGATTCAGGAAAGGAGATTCGGAAAGAGTGGTCAGACAGGCAGTAGAAGAACTAAGAGAGATTAGTGTAGGGAAAACTTACACAAAAGAGAGAATAAAGGAGGATTGTGATTAACAAAGTCAGAGGAATCAGAGAGGTTCAGAAGATTGAGAAGTTAGAAAAGGCCATTAGATTTGGCAATTAATATATCATCGAGAACTTTGGAGTGAGTAGTTACAGTTGAATATTGAAGTAAGACAACAGGTTCCATCAAGTTAAGAAAAGGGAAAGAAAAGGAACTGCAAACATCAATGGTTGATAACTTTCTAAAGGCATTTATAAAAGGAAGTAGATATAGGATGATATGAAAGGGACAAGATCTAAGACAGTATAGTAGAATAGGTAGCTCATGTAAGGATGTTTTTAAGCATGAGGAAGACAAGGGCATGTTTGTATGCAGCAATGAAGCAGACAGAAAGCAGGGAGAGATGGAAGATTAGTGAGATAGTGGGAATGATGGAGGGGACAATTTACTCAAGAAGATGGCATAGACTGAGCTCACTGGCTATGAGCCTTGGCAAGAAGAGTCACCTCTTCAAGTTAAATGAAAATGAAGGAGGAGTTAGTGGGAGAAGACATCCGAGTAGTAGGAGAAGAAAGGAAAAGAAAAAGAGGGAACTCAGTGAACAGACTCATTTTTTTTTTTTTGCATTGAAATATGACACAAGGTCCACAGCAAAAAAGGTGGGAAAAGGGGGTGCCATCGGAGGTATGAAGAGATAAAAAGGTTTGGAAAACTTGCTTTGGTGAGTATATAGTGAATCAATTAGAGAGGTAAAAAAAGATTATTTTGACACAGGAAAGGCTCAGTTGAGATGATGTAACATACATTTGTAGTGAACCCAGTCAGTATTTTTTAAAATTTTCTCTAGCTCTATTCAATAGCATATGAATAAAAACAAAGGCAGTGGATAGTGGGAATGATAAAGGGCTGGGGCTTGGTAGAGCAAAACTGAGGAGGCAAGGGACTTGAGAGTAGAAGAGATTGTAGAACTGATCTCTTGAACTGACACCAAAGGGTCAAGATAGGGTAGTCAGTTCAGGAGCAATGGCCTCAGAAAACCTGAGGGAGTAGTGGGATCAGAGGCCCTGGTATGGAAGAACAGGATTTGGGGCTATAAGGCAGGGGAAAAGATAGAATGATAATAGATTGTGATCAGATGGAGAAATTTCAGAGTTCATAATTGTGGAACATCACATGCTCAAGAAAATGACCATCAAAAGTAGCAGAGGAAGAATTAATAAGAGACAGGAACGGGATATGAGGTATTAAGGAAAGGGAGGAAGCAAGGATGACACTAAGGTTAAATTGCAAAACAGTGACTGGGAGGATGATGGTGCCATTGAAACAAACAGGAAGCATGAAAGGACAAGAAGTTTAGGGTAAATCATGAGTTGTTTGGACAAGTTTGGTTTCAGATGCCTATAGCACAGCAGGGAGGAGATACCACGAGGCAATTAAGACATGTGACTAGAATCAAACATGAAAACCAATGAGATCTCCTGAATAAAACATATAGAGAAAGAATAGTAGAAACAGAGAATGCAAATATACATTACATAACCAATTGATTGCTAAGACCTGCTAATTCCATTTTTCAGTAGACTATTAGAGGTTTTCCTTCCTTTTTTCCCCTCCATAAACCTCTAATCAATTCTTCCTCCTATTCCTGAAATAATCTTTCTTATAAATATAGCTAGCTATATCACATCTAGGCTCAAAAATATCCAGTGGCACCCAATTGTTTATAAATAAAGTTCAAGTTCTTTCCCCTGACATCCAAGACCTTTCATAGACTGACATAAATCTACTTTTCACACATATCACATATAAATCCCTTTTTCCAGTGTTGTACACAAACCAAATTAGACTGCTCTTTGTCACATGAACACACTCTTTCTCAGTCTCCATGGTTTGGTGACAATGCTCCCTACTACTGAATTACATTTCCTTCCTTTTCCTTTAGTTTGTTGAATTCCTGCTGATTCTTCAAAATCCAGTTCAAATGACTCCTCCTGCAGAAGTCCTTTTCTAATCTCCTTTGATCAATAATGACTTTTTCCACTGGCTTTCATAGCCCACAAAGTATTTTGCTTTATATCTCTCTATTTCACTTACTATATTAATATTATGTGGATCATAGTTATTTCTCTTTGGGTCTTATCTCCCTATTGCAATGGATGGGAGAATCTCTTATCAAAACTTCATATCAATAGAAGCCAAAATGGCAGATTAGAGGCAGAACTCAGCTGAACTATCTCAACATTCCCCTCTAAATAACTTTAAAATAACATATCAAATAAAATTTTGGAGTTGAAGAGCCAATAAAAGGTCAAGGTGAAACATTTTTCAAGCCTAAGAAAATTTATGAGGTAGGCAGAAGTCATCTTTGACACCTTGTATCAGGGAAGGCAAGGCACAAACTCAGAACAAGACAACAATGTAAAAATAGCTATAACCAAAACCTCAAAGAAAAATGCCCAAACACACACACACACACACACACACACACACACACACACACACACAAGAGTTGTGAATAGAAATCTAACATATCTCATAGGGAAATAGCAGGGGTAGGGGATAATAGAAAGAGGGATAATGATAAAAGAGAAGGTGAATTAAGAGGGGTGGTAGTAAGAAGCGCAATAAACTTTTGAGGAAGAATAGGATAAAAAGAGAGAGAAGAAGAAACACAAGATTATGGAGTAGAGGAAAATACATAGTTAGTAATCTTAACTGTGAATGTGAATGAGATGAACTCACCCTAAAATGGAAGCAGAGAGTAGAATGGATTAGAAACTAAAATCCAACAATATGTTGTTTAGAAGAGACACATTTGAAACACAAAGACATACAAAATTAAAATTAGGGCTGGAACATAATCTAATATGATTCAGTTGAAATAAAAAAGGCAGGAATAAAATCATTATCTCAGACAAAGCAAAAACAAAAATAGACCTAATTTAGCAAGATAAACAGGGAAGCTACATTTAGCTCAAAGGTACCAAAGACAATAAAATAATATCAAAGACTTTTACGGCAAGTTTATCTGATTAAGGCCTCATTTCTCAAATAGATACTGAGTAAAGAACTGAGTCAAATTTACCAAAATAACCATTCTCCAACTGATAAATGGTCAAAGGATATAAATAGACATTTTTCAGAAGAAGAAATCAAAGCTACCTATAGTCCTACGAATAAATGTTCTAAATACCTACCAACTAGAGAAATGCAAATTAAAATATCTTTGAGTACTACTTCACACCCACCAGAAATGACAAATACTGGAGAGGATGAGGGGGAAAATCCATTCTGAAGAATTTCAACTATAACCAAAAGGTTATAAAATTGTACATATTTTCTGACCCACCAATACCACAAAGAGATCATTGAAAAAGAAAAAGGACCTATATGTACAAAAATATTTACAGTAGCTCTTTTTGTGGTGGCAAAGAACTGGTAATCAAAGGATTGCTTATCAGTTGGGAAGTGGCTAAACAAGTTGTGGCATATGATTGTGTTGGAGTACTATTGTGCTGTAAGAAATGATGGGGGGGAATGGTTTCAGAAAAACATGGCAAGACTTATATGAACTGAAGCAAAGAAGAACTGGGAGATTGTTGCACACAGTAACTGCAATATTGTAATGATCAACTATGAAAAACTTGGCTACCCTGATCAATGTAATGATCGAAGACAATTCCAAAGGATTCATAATGAAAAAATGCTATCCACTTGCAGGAAGAGAACTAATGAAGAGAGTGCAAATTGAAGTATAATTTTCTCATTTAATTTTTCTTGCTTTTTTTTTCAAATATGGCTACCATGGAAATGTGTTGCAAGATTTCATAGGTATAATTGATATTATATTGTATATCTTCTCAGTGACTGGTGGAGGCATGAAGTTAGAGAGAGAATTTGAAGCTCAAAATTTAAAAAGAAAAGAATCTTCAAAATAAATAAATCATAAATTTTGTGCCACAGCAAGGAACTGGTTCTGTTGTTTTACAAGTAATTGGTTCTCAAATCACCTGCAAATTAGTCACCAAACTTATCTATTCACAGAGTTGGCCCCAAGGGAATGAGTCCTAACCCTTATAGAGAGCACAGGAAGGAAGCCAAAGGCAGCCCGCTTCTGACTAAAGAGGTCCCATCACACTTTGTGACCACATTGGATTTAACTGGGAGGTGCATATTTAGAGGCCCCTTGAATGCTTTCAGATTATCTGTATTCAAAACTATTGTTCCTGTTTTACCCCCACAATATTAATTATGTTGCATTAGAAATCTTGGCTCTTCCATAAAATTATTGTTTTTGTTTTTGAATCCATGGAAATGATCACTTTGTAATAGCTGAGGGCAGTTTAGGAAAACATTTTTCTTATATTTTCATGAAGTAGAAAGAAAATTCTGATGAGTAGTTCTTATGGTTGAAACATTGATAAACTATTCTTTAGTACAACAGAAAATGTCCTGATGCTGCAGACTGAGAACACACCAGTGTCTCAAATAAAACATCACTTGGGATTTGTATTTGGCTGTATTGACTGAAAGAGTTCCCACATGGATGAAACCATAGGCCCTTGATATTTTTGCCTAAATTATTCTATTATTATAGATTATTTACTATAATTTTTATATAATAAATTCTATAACTTGTATATATAATTTTCTATATATTCTAATTTATATAGAATATAAAATATTCTATTCTATAACAGCACCCACAGGTTGTTACTGTAAATATAATTGTCACCTGTTTATCTCAAGAAAATCGAGGCTCAGAGAGTTAAATGGACTTTCCCATTGTCAAGGAGCTTGTAAGTATGGAAGTTTTGACATGAAGACAGGGAGGTATTGTCCCTCTAAATCCAAGGTTGTTTACCTCATATTCATAAAATTATCCCTTTAATAACTGTTATCCACACTCTCATTTTCCTCTCTCCCAGGCAAAAGTCTCCTCACATCCATTTTCGAAGGCATTTGTTGCCATTTAGGGACAACAAAATGGCTTATTTAAAAAAAAAACAAAACAAACTTGGGAAATTAAATGTGTGTGTGTGTGTGTGTGTGTGTGTGTGTGTGTGTTCGTCCTTCAATGCCGAAGAAGACCATGCCATCAGAGAAATAACGACATGACTTGTACTTGACTTTGTTTTGAGTGAGGGAGGGCTGTGCAGGCCACCAGGCTCACTTCTCCTCCAGAGCCAGTGACCAGATATTCATCAGGATGACTGGAAATGACCCAGGATGAGGCAATTGGGGTTAAGTGACTTGCCCAACTGTCACATAGCTAGTGAGTGTCAACTGTCTGAGGTGAGATTTGAACTCAGGTCCTCCTGACTCCTGCACTGGTGCTCTATCCACTGCCCCACCTAGCTGCCCCAGGAAATTAAATAATCAAAGAAAGGATCTTCAGTTAACAAACATTAAGCACCTAGTACACATCAAACATTGTGTAAAGTACTGAAGACATAAAGAAAAGCAAAAAATAGCCTGAGAGACAATAAGCAAACAACTATGCAAAAATGCAATATACACAGGACAAATTGGGGACAATTATGGGGCAGAAGGCACTAAAATTCAGTGAGAATCAAGAAAGGCTTCCTGTGGAAAGCAGGATTTTACTGGGTCTTGAAGAAAGCCAAAGAAGGCAGGACATAGAGGTGAGGAAGGAGTAGATTTCAGGCCGAGTGACAGCCAGTGAAAATGTCTAGCCTCAGGAGATAGATTATCTTGTTTGAGAAACAGGAAGGGGGGCACTGTTACTGGAATACATAGTATGTTGGAAGGGGGGAAGGGTGATGGGGTATAGATTGAAGGAAGAATATGAAGGTAGGAGGACCGCTGCTCAATATAGGTGAAGTGATTATAACTGACCCCAAGAGGAGGCAAATCTGCTCAACTCTTACTTTGTTTTCATGTCCTCTACTAAGAAGAATGATCATTGTATTAGAATCAACAGCACAAAATAGTTAACAGGTAGTTGATATCCAAATATTTAAGGGAACTTTAAGAGACCTAGCTGCCTTTGATGAGTTCAATTCATTTGGCTCAGATGGCTCAGATGAAATACCACTAGGGTGCCGAAAGAAATGGCAAAGGTGGTTATTGAATCACTTTCAAAGTGATTTGATCCAAAGTGATCTGAAAGACTGGAGAACCAGAGAGGCAAATGTCCTAATAAGAAAAATACATAGGAAGAGAATGAAACATGCAAACTAAAGTGCAGTGAGTTTGTTGATTCCAACAAAATTCTAGAACATTAATAAAGTTCGTGGACATTCAGAAAGGGAACAAGTCTTTGTTAAGAATAAGCCACTTCAGACTAATCTCATTTCTTTCGTTAACAGGGTTACTAACCCAGGACGTCATAGGCATGCTGTAGTGATAAAGTTTCTTATTCCACTCCTGTGTAAAAGATAGAGAGGTATGGCTCAATATTACAATTAGATGGATTTGAAGTGTTTAAGCAAATTGACTTCACAAGCATTATTAACACTTTTATATCAACTTCAGGCTATTTTATTGCTTAGGAGCATTTTCACAGGAGAGTGGGTAAGGTGAATAAAAACCATGAGGGGTAAAGAAGTTATTTTTGCTACTTGTTAGCAGTCTGGTATAAGCCAAGTCATGAAATCTGGGTTTGAGTACAATCTTTACCATTTATTAATATTGTTAATGGGCAAATCACTTTATCTCTGAGACAATTTCTTCTATAAAATGGTCATATTAACATATATATATGTATGCTGCTTACTTGATAGGAGCGGGATAAAGAAAATACAATATAAAATGTGAATTTTCATTATGGGAAAAGAGGATTTTGAATGGAAATAATGAGCAAAAAGAGATTATCATTATGTACAAATTAATCAATCAATCGACAAACATTTATTGAGCACCTACTACGTGCCAAGCACTGTATTAGATGAGGATATAATTATAATAAATGAAACAGTCCCTGCTGACAAAGAATTTATAGTCTGATGAAGGCCAGATTCTGAGTTGCCTATGTATTTTAATTATTCATTATAAGATATTTCTATATATGTATGTGTCTGTATTGTATAAATGAGCAGAGAGTGATAAAGTGAAGTTCTTCATTTCAATAATCTCTAGATACCCCATTTAGTTCTGAATTTCCAACGAACATGATGTTCTACATCTACTTCTTTTTCACTTACAATGATCTCACATTGGGCATTCCCTGAATATTACTGAGCCAAATGGAACATTTAGTTTGACTCTCTTCAGCCCTCAGGAAACATTTAATATTTAATCAAAATATATTACAATTCTATTTCTGCTTGAGCTATAGTCATAGTTCAATTATAATCTCATTTTGAGATTTTAAACTTAGAAAAATGCTTTATGCTAGAATCTCATTAACAAAATAGATCAGATGAGGTTTTTTTTCCCTTAAAATTTCTCAATTATAAAAGCAGTTACTTATTTGCATTTTCTTAAGCTGCCAAGTCATTTGTAAAATAAAAATCACAAGACTTAGGAATCTATGGGGAATAGCTATTTTAAAAATGCCAAACAACAGGCAGGAGAATACAGTTTTAAAATAAGGACTTATGTTTCATGTCAATTATTTGGGAGATATGAAACTATCATTTTTGAGTCGCAGACAAATCTTAAAAAACATTTTCTGCCACAACAGCAAATTGATTCTCCTTTGAAGAATGGCTAACGATTCTTTTGCTAAGAGCATGTTGTAGTTTACTTAAAGCTATCAAATAAAATACCAAACATTTTGTTCTATTGCTTTAAATTTCAATGCATAAGAAAATGGCAGGTCAAAATGGGATTGCTGATGAAAACTAATGGAGTCCTTTTAAAAACTGCAAAATCATTTTTTTGCAATAGGAATGTGATTGCTTATCTTATATTTGTTTATACTTTAAAAATCTCAGTGTGGCTCCTAAAACACATTGACACCCAAGAGCCTGCTGCTGTCTTCTGTCATTGACCCCATGGTGTTTGGTTACCTTTGGGGCCTGCTCTCATTTTACTCTCATTTGGTAATAATAATAATAACAACTCTTTATGATGCCTAAGTTCTTACAAAGTATTGTTCCTCATAACCACATTGTGCAGCCAGCAATTGGTATTTTTATTCCCATTTTTTGAAGGAGGAAATTGAAGTTCAGAGAGGGGAATGACATTTATGTTCACAGAATTATAGGATTTCAGAGTGGAAGGGACTGCTTTTACCATCTTGTCCAACAATACTGAAAAAGAATCCCCATTATAACAAACCAGACAAGTGGTCATCCAGATTTTGCTTGAAGATCCTAGCTAGAGGGAAACCTTTCTGTCTCAAGACAGTCCATTCTATTCTAAATGGTAAAAACTTTCTCCTTAAGCAAGCCTAACTCTTTGCCACTTCTACCCATTGTGCCTAATTCTGACCCCCTGGGACAAGAAGAAAAGTCTATCCCTCCACCACAGGGTAATTTCAAATACTTAAAGAGAGCTAAGCGGTCTCCCCAAGACTTCTTCAAGTGAAACATTTCAGTTCCTTAATCCATCCTTTTATGGTTGTGAATTATCCTTATTATAATTATCCTTCCTAAACTGTGGTACCCACATGTGGGCACAATACTCCAGATGTTGTCTGAGCAAGGTAATGCACATATTATTCTTGGAAACTACGCCTCACAATGCAGTTCAAGATCACATCCCTGGTCACAGAGCAAATAAATGTCAGAATCAGAATTTGGTGTGTGAACGGGATTGGGGCCCCTGAACAAAAAGGCTTCTATTCTCCCTGAATTTGGTACAGGGAATAGCCTGGCAACTTGGTCAGTTCCTGTTCTCTGTCAATACCACCACAGCCAAACATTTTGCATTCTGTTTACTTGCTGATACAGTGTTCTTATCCTTTTCAGAATGTATGTTTCTTGCACAATCAGCTTATAAATCCTTTGAGGGTAGGGGACATGTCATGGAAAGGAAATTTACAGGATCCCTTAGAACACTCAAGGATTCAAAACGAATGGTTTCTATTGTTCTATTGTTTACCTGATTTGTTGTTGTGTCCAATTCTTCTGAACCAATCTGGAGTTTTCTTGGCAAAGATACCGAAGTGGTTTGCCATTTCCTTCTCTAGATCATTTTCCAGATGAGGAACTGAGGCAAACAGGATTAAGTAACTTGCCCAGGGTCACACAGTTAGTAAGCACCTCATCACTAATTCACTACTTGTTAATCTTAGTTTGGACAGAGTACTAGGCCTGGAGTCAGGAAGACTCATTTCGTGATTTCAAATCTGGCCTCAGACACTAGGTGTGTGACCCTGGGAAAGTCATTTAACCCATTGCCCTTAGTTCCTTATCTGGAAAATGACCTAGAGAAGGAAATGGCAGATCATTCCAGTATCTTTACAAGAAAATCTCAAAAGGGGTCACCAAGAGTCAGACATGACTGAAAATGACTGAACAACAAGCAACAACCCTACATTTAAGATCTTTAAGTTCTGGTCATATATAATTTTTTAATTAAAGGGAAAGATAAAAACTGATAAAGCAATGTTCAAAAGATTGATGACTACACAAATTTGATGCTCTTGCTGCTCAATAAATTTGTTAAAAGAAGGGATGAATGATATAGGTAGAAGAATTAAAACAAACTTGGAGAAAAGAAAGCTTTGAAGAGAAATGCTGTCAGCTGTCTGAATGTCTGAAGCAACAAATATTGATTTATTTTTTAATTGATGGAGATCCCAAGAATCTGACTAGGAACAGAGAGGGACTCTGTACTTTTTTGGACCCATCAGAATAGCTGGTCCAGTATTTTGTATATGGTGGGCACTGAGTAACTATTGGTTGATGATGTGGAATAGTAGTGGTTTATAGTCAGCACTTTGTTATTATTTTTCAATTGCAGTACCCACAAAAGATCAGTGTCTTTTTTACTCATCTATATAATAGATAAGTAACTATATTTTTTTTCTAGCATTTGGATTTAAGAGCTGGGCAACAGGCAAGATCAAGGAGGCTCAGATTTTAAATTTACTCAATATATATTATGGTTTGGAAGCAAGCTACGAACATACATTTAATTTATTTTCGAGCAGTCTGATTCATTTGGAACAGTCTTCCCTCTACCTATCTCTTCTATTATTCACATTAATCCCCACAAGATGCAGAAACTGTGATGCTCTAAGCACATTTTTTTGTGTGCCATTTATTGAAAGCAATACAAGTCCCTCTGTCATTGATTATTAGTGAATTATTTTAGAGCATGAAAAGAACTCTTGGCCATGGGTTTTGTCTCCAGGGAAATTGCCATGTTCACATATGCATAGCTGCTCATAGCATATGTATAGTTAAGGAAAATAAAATGACAGAAAAAATTTTGAGATAAAAAGAGATAGACAAAGAAAGGTGTTTTAAAGAATAATGGCAGTAGTCATTAAGTGCCTATGTCCAGAGAGAGCTAGAATAGATTGTAAGGAGGTTAACAAATTTAGGTAAGCTATAATCTGTGCTCCAGAGTTCATAGGAGGCAGAAAGAAGATCTGAGTTACCATTCTGTCATTAAACTTACTAACTTGGTGGCCATGGGCAAGTAACTTAACCTCACTGGGCCTTATCTGTAAATGGAGAAATAACCCTTGAATACTCACCTTATTGGATTGTGGTAAAACTCAAACAAGATAACAAGTCAAGTGTTTTAAAAACTTAAAGCCCCACATAAATATCAGCTTTAATTATTATCATCATCATTATTATTAGGGGGTAAGATACCAATAAACATGGCTATAATGTCATGTTATATGATCAGTACTGTAAAGGGTTACAAAAGGTAGTGCTATTAGGGTCAATATATAACTTCATAATTTATAATATGGATTATAACTTGGTATGATACAAATCATAGAGATGTTCAAGGACTAGAAGCTTATGAGTTCCATTTTCACAAATACTACTTAACAAGTCATGTTGATTAAACTCCTCTATCTGGTAGAGTAGTTCTGGGTTTAAGTTTTTCCATTTGAAATAAAGCAAAATGGCAATTCAGAAAATTAAAATTCCTGAGATCTTTCATTTCTAGCTCTTTTTTGATGTGGATCTTTGTTTAGGAGCCAAAGAAAAAAAGAATGAAGTTAAGATTATCCATATTATCTTGACTATTTCCTCCTAGATTATTCTTTAAATGTTTTTTCTAAAGAGAAAAAGAAAGTAATTAGAATTTGTCAGTTTTATTCTCTCTGAAGAAGTTGGTTGGTTTTCCTGACAAATTTTTTTGACAGTATCAGTAGATCGCATTGTGTCGCAGCCAAGAAAATGATGTTTCTGCCTTATGCTGAGAAGAGAGATATAATCTGAAAGGGAAATTGGGGGTATAAAACTATATTGAATATGTTTATCTTTATTAAAAGTGTTTGTTTCTTTAGTTTATGTTGTGTAAAGGACTTATCTTCATTTCACTCTCACACATTGCAGCCAAATCTACCCGAGTAAAAAATTATCATGAAAGTGGGACAACTCTGCAGATAATTCTCATACTTTTCCCTTCTTCACTAGCCTCATCCCTCCCATTCCCCCTTTCACATAAACCATTCCAAATGAGAATTAAATTGCTTCCAATTGACTTGAGTTTGGAATAATATTTTCAAAATGCTGGTGGAGACAAAGCCTAGAAATTGCAATAAAATGTCAAATGATGAGTAATACTATTATTCTTATAGCATATAGTAAGTACTTACCAAAGACTTGTTGCCTGGTAACTGACTAACTATTGTGGGCTTAATTCTGATCTAAAAGTAGGACCTGCTTATCAAAGTGAATATAATGGGACTTATGAGTGTCAAGGATAAAGCTGTAGAGGAATCTTTTTAAATTCTGGAGTAATCTAGAAATTCCTTATTTAGATAAGGAAGGGAATAGTGATGATAATGAGACTTCGTTTTCTAAGAGTTCAGAGAAAAGCTAGGTAGCTTTTCGTGGTCAAGGAGTTGAAAAGGTAATTGACTTAAGGGGCCCAAGAACTTCTTAAGAATGGAATTTTGATGCTATCCACATTCAGAAAAAGAACTGTGGAGTCTGAACACAGGTCGAAGCGTACTATTTGCTCTCTCTTTTTGCTTGTTTCTTCTTTCTTGTGATTCCTCCCATTGGCTCTGATTCTTCTTTACAACATGACCAACGTAAAAATATGCTTAATATGAATGCATATGTAGAGCCTATATCACATTGCATGCTGTCTTGGGGAAGGGGATGGGAAGGGAGGCAAGGAAATTGAAAACTCAAAAGCTTGTGGAAGTGAATGTTGAAAACTAAAAATAAAATAAAAAAAGAATAGAATTGTGAACATAAACTATAAATGATATTGATAAGGAAGAAAAAAGGTAAAGTGACTCTGGATAATTCCACAGTTTAAAAATCAAATGATTAAATAACAAGCAAAGAACAAGGAGAAGCTAGGTAGCACAGTGGAGAGAGCTTCAGACCTGGAGTCAGGAGGATCAGAGTTCAAATTTGGCCTTAGACAATACCTGTGTGACCCTGAGCAAGTCATTTAACTTTCATTTGTCTCAATTTCCTCATCTACAAAATGGAGATAATAATAGCACCCAACTCCCAGGATTGTTGTGAGGATCAGATGAGACAATAATTGTAAGGTGCTTAGCATAGTGCCTGACACATGGTAAGTACTGTGTAAATGCTATTATTATTATCATTATGATGGTGATTACTAGCAATGTGACCCTGGAAAAGTGACTTAAGCTCTGTTTGCCTCCGTTTCCTCATCTGAAAAATGGGTACCACTTAACCCCTTCCTACTTTTCTCGTTTTCTTATATATTCTTCAATTCAGTGACACTGGCCTCCTGGATGTTCTATCATGAAACTCTCCATGTCTCAGCTCTGGGCATTTTCTCTGGCTATACTGCATACCTAGAATGATCTCCTTCTTCGTCTCCAACTATTGACCTCTCTGGCTTCCTTTCAGTCCCAACTAAAATTCCACCTTAATTGCTCTCAATTCCAGTGCCTTCCCTCTGTTAATTATTCCTTATATATCCTACGTAGAGCTTGCTTTACCTATATCTGTTCGCATGTTGTCTCTCCCATTGGACTGTAAGCTCCTTGAGGGAAGGGACAGTTTTTTCCCCTTTGTCTATCTCCAGTGCTTAACACATAATGGGTTCTTTATAAATGTTTATTGATTGATAAGGTTGTTATGAGGATGAAGTGAGTAATTGTAAACATTGTAAACTGTAAAACATTTAGCACAATGCCTGACACTTTGTAAGCATTATATAAACGTTATCTGTTCTTCTTATTGATGAAGCAAGTACTATGTGTCAAGAGCTTTGCTGGGTGCTAAAAAGACAAAATGAAGCAATCTTTGTCCTTAAGGGCCCATAGTCCATTCTGGGAGTCAATTATGTCTCTTTAAAGGTAGATGCAAGGTAATTTTGAAGGAGAAGGTATAGCTAGGTTCCAATTAGTATGAATAATGAATCCCCTGAAGTAGTGGCATTATTTCAATTTGTACTGCATATATCCATTGGGCTGGAACCAATTATAATATTTGACATAATTAGAATGTAAAATACTGCAAATTCAAGTATATGCAATCACTTACCAGATTCATTATTTGCCCTAATCTGTACCCAGCTTTACTAGTCAGTGGTCAAGTGAGGGATCAAGGTTCTGGTGGTATTTCATATATAAGACTGAAGCAAGGGTGTAAAAATGAGGACAAATATGAAGTTATAGAATTAAAAATATATTATAACAGATAGTATATAATATAGTAATATAATTAAACATCATATAACTGCTAGCTATTATTATTGTTGTTATTCTAGGGAGTAAGGAAACTCCTCCTACAGATTGGCAACTCCTTTGCCTTTTATAGTCTTAGAGAGATGAGTGAGATAACATGAGGCTGTGACTTGTCTAGGATAACATGGGCAGAATAAATCAGTGGTTGGACTTGCATGTAGGATTTTTTAGCTTTGAAGCTGGATCTCTACCCATTATGCAATACTGCCTGTCTTGGGCTTGTTAGAAAGAATATTTCAGCTCAGTCATGGGTGCGGGGAGAGGGGCAGGACACAGCAAGAAGAATTGCCCAGGACTTCAAGTGGACCCTGTGCCCAGGCTTGCCCAAAAACCAACTCCTCAAGAATGTCTTGGATTGAGTTAGAGTTCACTGAGGCTGGATGACCAGGTGGTGGGGATATTGTGGAGGGTATTCATGCTTTAGTTACCATTTGGATTAGGTAGCCTCAGAGTTCCCTTCCAAGTAAAAGACTGGGATGATGTCAGGAACCAGCATAGGCCATGCTTAAGGATTAGCTCAGAGACCTATCTGGATGAAGCACAGGTTATAGTGTAGGGGAAAAGGGGTAAAGGGTAGTGTGAAAGGTAGGATGTAGTATGATTGCAGATGATATTAAATGCCAAATTGGGGAGTCTGGGCTAGTGCAGACCAAGGTGAATTGTTAAAAACTGATCAGCAGAAAGACAATGTGAAGGATGGAAGGGGTACTGATCTTGAATACAGAAAGATCTGGGTTCAACTTCTGCTAACACTGGTTTTGTGATTTTAGGAAAGTCATAAAACATAATTTCTCAATAGTGTAAGGAATTCTCTAAGAGTGTAAGTGGCAGAATTGTTGTGTATCTGCATACGTAGGAGTTTCTTTACTAGGAAGGAGATCCCAATATTGTTGAAACTACAGCTCTGAACAACAACATTGGTAGTATATTGACACTATGTATTTGTTTTAGGAACATAAATCTGGCAGTGATAAGCAGGATGGATTAGTGAGACAGACTGTAGGTGGGGAAATCAATAAGGAGGATACAGTAATATCCCATGGAGCCAGACAGCCAGAGGGTCTAAATAATATGACAGCAGTGAGAATAGTGAGTAGGGGACAGATAACAAAAAATCAGTGGGATTTTGACTGTACTTTTATAGTCATGAATTTAGATGACAAAACACACTTTGCTACTACTGACATAACCATAGAGGAAAAGCATCTTCATGTTAATGATCTAATCTTTGGAATTAGTCAAAAACTTTATCCTCTATTAATTTTTTTGCTATTTTTAATTTAGAAAGAACCAAAGCATGGCCCATCACCAAAGTACTCATTTTGACAGTAAGAACATTCTTGATTAGAAATATTTTAACCACTGTCTTTGCTATATGAGAGCATATCATCTATTCAGAAACATTTACCAAATAAAGATTTTATTAAGTCTCTTTTCTGTCATACTTCTTTATCTTTATTGTTATATTTGGCCTAAATTAATATAAAATCATGGGACCATATATTTAGAGCTGGAAGGCACTTTAAAGATTAGCTAGTCCAACTCCCTACTTGTACACATAAGAACATCCAGGTTCATAGTGAAATAATTCTGCTTAATGTCTTTGAGAAATTCTTTCAGGCACTTAATTTTTTGTTGCATTTACAATTTTCCTTTAATAGTGAAATTAAATGTTAAGGAATACATAATAATATAATAATAGATAGCATTTATATAGTATTTTAATATTTGCAAAGAGTTTAGCAAATATTATCTCATTTAATATTATCCCAAGAGTATTTGATGAATTGAATCATCTGTAACTTTCTGCCTAGCCACATTGGTTTTTGGGGTTTTTTTGCTTTTTCAGACTGTTTTTGTAGTAGTTGTTCAGTAATTTTTCAATCATATCTGACTCTTCTTGGCAGAGATACTGGAGTGGTTTGCCATTTCCTTCTCCAGTTCATTTTACAGATGAGGAAACTGAGACAAACCAGGGTTAAGTGACTTACCAAGGGTCAAACAGCTAGTAAGTTTCTGAGGCCAGATTTGAACTTAGAAAGATAAAAGAATCTTCCTGACTCTAGGCCTGGCACTCTATTAACTGTACCACCTATCTGCTCTTTCAGACTGTCACTTTTTAATTAATTATAGATTGATACTTTCATGAAGGGCCAGAATTATTTAGAAACTCCATGAATAAAAATAAGTAGCACTTATATCGCGCTTTAAGGTTTTAAAGGTCTATGTAGGTTATCTCATTGAATTCTCACAACAACCTCATGAGGTATGTGCTGTTATTATTCCCATCTTACAGAGGAGTCTAAGAGAGGATAAGTGAGTTGCTCAGGGTCATATAGCTGATAAGCGTCTGAAGCAAAAATTTAACTCAGGTCTTCCCAGCTAGAAGTCCAGTACTCTATCTTCCATGCCGCCTGGATGCTTCCAGGCAACAGAAAGAACTACGTAGGCAGGCACAAAGAAGCAAATTCATGTTCACTAGAAAGCAAAACTTGCTCACAATGGAGCTCTTCAAAAATGGAATGGGTAGGCTTCCGGCAAAGGCTGGTTTGTTGCTTGCTGCTCTGAAGAAAAGATTCATCTTCAGGTAAATATTGGACTAGGTTGCCTCTGAAGGCCCTGTGAACTGAAAACTATCGATATTTCTTTTATAAGATGTTCATTATGTGAAAGGGAACTCTGCCAGGGTAATGTTTTTCACCATTATGAAACTATGGCCTCTATCAATAACACATTTATTGCCCTTTCTAAAATGCTTGAATGCCATCATCATTTCTGCAAAACTCATGACTGCACAGTTTGATTGGATTCAATAAAGACTGAGATGATTATTACTCTAGTTTTTAGTGATACGAAGAGAAGCAAGAGTACCTTGTGCTGATCCATTGAAAAAGTCTTATCAGTATTCAATGCTAGCAAGTTATTGTGTTAATTTATTTTCTCTTTATGTGGTTTTTTTCTCCTCAGAGGAAGTCATGTTTAAAAAACTTCTGTATGCTGAAAATGATGAATTATGCAAGCCACGACATTAATTTTCTCTCCTGTACTTGCCAAACAATTAAGTACTGGCAAAGTCATTAATGAATGAGTAAAATGGATACCTGAAAATCTATTTCTGGTTGAACTAATCATTTAATGCTTTATAGTTAAGACTTCATAGTATGAACTCTGAGGTAATTATTAAACTCAGGCACTAGGCTAATTATGTAAAAGTCCTATCAAATACAACTCCCAATATGCACAGAATGGTTTGACATGTTCCTATGCAAATGAAGGTCCAATTATTGTGCTCTTGTTAATAATGACATACTTCATTTAAAAAAATCTTGTTTAGATTTTTACATTACTAAGATAAATCTTTCTACTTTTATTTACATGAATTATGAGTTAAATACATAGAAATGAATAATATAAACAAGGAATAGGTTTCCTTTCCCATTAAATATTTTATTCAAGTTAAATATCAACACAATAGAGAATTAGAATATTTGATGTCATTTTACACTAATAAATAGTCCTTGAGTAATTGCCCTCATAGCTTTTCCCTTTTCCTTTCCTCATCTCCCTCATTTTCCTCATTTCTAATCTTGGAATCACATATAATTCACCAATAGTTACCATTTCATAGATGCCACTAAGCGTAAAACACTGTATTAAATGATGTGAGATTAAAGGCTTAGAATCCAACCTTAGCATTGGAGAAGACCTCAAGGAATATCTAGTCTATATTCTAGCTAGCTAGATGTCTCCTCTATCACATCCAAGACAAGTGGCCATCTAGACCTTGCTTAAAGACCTTTAGAAGTAAATAATTCTTGAACTCCGGAGGCAGCTAATTATTATTTTGTGTCTATTCTCTGGATCTATATCAACTAAGGATAACCAGTCTTCCCCAAAGCAACTCTTCCTCTAAGATTTTTCCTTAAAATACCAGGGTTATATTCTTCTTTTGCCATTCATAGTAGAACTCAGTTCCTTGACAGGTCTCTCTCTCTCTCTCTCTCTCTCTCTCTCTCTCTCTCTCTCTCTCTCTCTCTCTCTCTCTCTCTGTCTCCTTTGTATTTCTTTCATTTTTGATTAATAGCAACTAATGCAATGTTGGGCACATAGTAGATGCTTAATAAATTAAATTAACTGAATTAAATTAATGGACTATTACCTTAAGGAAATATGAATGACGACTTTAGAAAGAACTTACCTTTCAAGCTTAAAATTTAATTAGGTATTTTCTTGAGATTTCTATTTATTATCCTACTGATTTTTTTTTAGTTAGGATAAATTAAGATGTTGTCAAGAAAGCTACTATGAAATATTTTTAATTTTATATATCAAGTATTACAATTTCATACTATAATCAAAAGCAAGTGAAATATGGGTTTATGAAATACAAATTTTCATCTAAATAGTAATCAATGAAAATTTGGGAAGAAAAAAAAGAGAAATCCAAGACAGAGACATTAATTAATACAAAGGGTTGTCTTATTTTGTTCATTTCTGTTTTTCCCTACTGAGGATTAAATGGTTTCTGGCGCACAAGTCTAGAACTGTAGGAATGTTCTTTCTTCATCTTGGGTCCAACTCTTCTTCCTTTGCCTAGATTCAATCAATCAGTATATCTATAGATATTTACTTATCATCTACCATGTTCAAATCATTGTTAGGGACAGAGAAAAATGTAAAGCATTGTGCCCTCAAGGAATTTACAGTATACTTGTAGAATGGTGAACTAAAACATATGAGAACTTAAAAAGAACAATCCAACAAAACAGAAGACATCATAAGTCAGCATACAGCCGATTTTCAAATGAGTGTATTGAGTAGGTGCAAAGGCAGGAGAAATCACTAAGTGATGGAGTGACCTAGGAAGGTGAGAAGTGAAAGATGAGGTCAACTTGAGATAGAAAGGTAAATGTGGTGTACTCTAATACGACTAAACTTCAGTTACATTGAAATATCCCAAAACTTTATAGGAAATTAATTTTCAGTTGCTACTTTAAGAAGCAAATCTAATAGCATCATATCCTTCTTCCACCATTATTAGAGAGTATAAGAATTATAATATAATATTGTTGCATATGAAGATTAGCATTTCTCCATCTTAATTTTTTACCACCAGACTAATTTTAGGCTAAAAGTAGTCACTTTCCCTTTATGTTTGTCTATTTAAATATCTTTGTATTCATTTAATCTAGCTATAATTCAGCTCACCCTGTATCTGGACACATCCTTATAATGCCAGAACAATAGGATGCTTCCAAGGATAGTAACTCATTACTGTTCCCAGAACTTAATAATAGGAATAATAATAACAACACGAATAATAAATAATAGCTGGCATTTAGATAGCACTTTAAGATTTGGAAAGCACTTCCTATATGTTATCTCATTTGATACTCATAATGACCAATGAAGTAGGTGTCATTTCACAAGTGAGAAAATTGACATTGAGGGATGTTAAGTTACTTGCCCAGGGTCATAGTGGTAAACAAGTATATAGGACAGGATTTGAACTCAAGTCTTCCTAATTCCCAGGCCAGTGATCTATCCATTTCTCTACATAGCTGCCAATTAACCACATGTGCAAAATGCCTGGCATAAAGTCAGTTCTTAATAAGTGTGTGTTAGATTGGATGTCACTTCAACTTCAAACCCATCTTAATATTTCTTATGGTGGTTAAGGTATAGTTATTTCTAGAGAGGCAGTACTGTGGGCTGCATGTGGACTTTGCAATCAGAAGACATTGTCTGCCATTCACAAGGTCTATGGCTATGGACAAATCATTTCACCTTACCTTCCTCTGAGCCTCATTTTCCTTAGGCGTAAAATGAATGGATTGGATTTTCTTCCTGTGTAACTTTGGGCACTTAAAGCCATCGGGGTTTCAGCTTCTTGCAGGCAGCATAGTACAGTGGAAAGATCAACAAATTTGGAGTTAGAGGATCCAGGTTCACATCTCATCTCTTAATTAATACCTGTGTGACCTTGGGTAAGTTACTTCAGGTCCTTTGGCTCCAGTGTCCTTATCCAGAAAATGAAGAGATTAGACTAGATGACCTCTTCCAGCTCAGCGATCTATGATCCTGATATGGGAGAGGAGGGGGTGGTCTAGATGATCTTCAGAGTCTTTTCTAGTTCAAAATACTATTCTCCTGTATAGCTAAGAAGCACATTAGATACAGCACTTGGCCTGGAATGAGGACCTGAGTTCAGATCTGACCTTGGACATCTACTAGCTGTGTGAGTCTGGGTAAGTCATTTAAACTCTGTCTCAGTTTCCTCATCTCCAAAATGGGGATACTAATAGCAGCTACTTCCCAAGGTTGTTGAGAGAATTAAATACAATAATAATTGTAAACCTTTAGCACAGTGCTTGGGACATAGTAAATGCTATATAAATCTCTAGCTACTACTACTACTACTACTACTACTACTACTACTACTACTACTACTACTACTAGTTCTACTATTACTACTACTACTTCTACTACTAGTTCTAGTATTACTACAAGTTCTACTATTACTACTACTGCAACTATTACTACTACTACAACTACAATTTGGAGCTGAGAAACTCTCATGTTGAGGCACTGTAAACCAGAAGGTATTTGGATCTATGCCTTTGCTCTGTTTGTTTCTTTTGACTGGAATATCCTCCCACTCACTTCTTCCTTTTAGAACTCCTGACTTTCTTTAGGACTTTGCTCAAACCCTATCTTTTGCAGGAAGCCTTTCCCAGTCTTCTTGGCTTCTACAGCCTTTTCTAATAAGGTTATCTCCCATGTACTCCTTAGGTGTCTTATATGTGTTTACTTATTTTGAAGTTATCTTCTCCATTAAAATATAATCTTCTTGAAGACAGGGACCATTTGGGATTTGCTTTGTATCCTCAACACAGTGACTGGCACTTGGTAAAATCTTAACAAATCCTTACTGATTGGTCAGATAATGTCTGGATTATTGTGTTCAGTTTGGTTTCCTACATTTCAAGAAAGATAAAGAGCAAATCAAGATACATTCTCCCAGAATAATTAGAGGGCTGGAGAAATATCACATGAGGAACACTTAGAGGACCTGGAAATGTTTTGTCTAGAGAAGACTTAGAAAACATGCTGGTTGCCTTCAAGTATTTAAAAGGTTGTGACACCGAAGTAAAATTAGCTTTGTTCTGGTTGGCCCCAGAAAGCAGAACTAAAAGCAATGATTGAAAGCTGCAGAAAAGTAAATGGTAGTTTGAAATTTAGATAACTTTCTAATAATCAGAGCTTCCCAAAGTGAAATAGGTTGCCTCAGGACTTAGTTACTTCTCTATTTATATCCATCAATCAATAATAATTTCACTTTTCCCTTCACTTTATTAAGTGAGGGATAAAAAAGACATAAGCAAAAACATCTCTGTCCTCAAGGATTTTTCATTTTGTTTGGGGAAGCAATATAGACACATCTAAATATAACTCTTGATTTGTCCAGAAAATGTTGGACTCAGAAAGAAGATCTTGATAGAGTTGAGGTAGATAAAGCAAAAAACTTTTGAATGGCTAATGGGAACCCTGAAAATCACATATGGGAGGAAGCTGGACCCACCATATACACCCTAGAGAACTGACTCCCTTCAGGGAGAACATTCCCACCCTTGGTTCTTGCTCAGGTCTTATCTGGCTCCCAGAAAAAGAGTTAATTTACTCCTATGGATTCCATAGTATATTCTCATCTGTAAAAATTCAGTTTCTATTTGCTGTTTTCCTCGGATAAATGTGTTTACTCAGGATTAATGATGGTCTTTTGTGTAACCAGTGTTAGATGGGAAGGGGATAAGATGGCTAGTAAAAGTTAAGGGCTATGTTCATCTTTAAGAGTGATCAGGAAAGTGGCTTTCTTTCTGAACCTATCAGAGTCCTAGACTAGGGATATTTGAGGTATGGTGGATAGATTTAATTCTAGCCTGATAATCTTAGAGACAGGAGGAGATATAGCCTGATGTCAATAGTCCTAGATCTTGACTACCCTTCAAATTATCTGGGCTCCAGCATAACTCTCTTCCTACTCTTGTAATAATGGGTCAAACTTCAGATAATGTCTAGCTAGCCATGCCACCTGTGAGCTACACATACATCTATTTTATATAAATAAATAATAAAACATATGATGCATGAGAAACTGAAGAGATAAGGTGAACTACATATTTTTACCATATGTGATTATATATTTTATAAGAGATATAAGATATATATTTGCTATATATACACACATATGTGTGTACATATACATGTACACACACACATATAGATATAGATATACGTGAGTGTAGTATATATGTATAATCAACTATATAGAGATGCCTTCAAGTGGAGGTTTGATAATGACCTTTCAGGGATGGTTTAAGAGTACAGTTTGAATCAGATGACTTTTTACCTCTGAGATTGTGAGTCAATTTTTAGGTTTATTTGCTCTCCCCACACTTAGCATTCTACTTGCTGTTTCTGTATCTTTGCACAGGCCATTTCCTACCCCAACTCCCTCTGCACTGCTTCAAGGCTCAGTCCTTGTGTTTACCTCCAGGTTTCCTGATATTCCCACCAGTTGTCACTGCTTTCTTTTTATTGTGTATAATACAAACTCTTTAAGGAAAAGACATCTTTAACTTTTGTCTTTGTATCCCCAGGACCCATCGCAGTGTTTTGAAAGTAGAGGCACTTAAAAATATTAAATTGAATTGAGCTGAAGATATCTTGGTAAGACAAATTCACTTGACACCCTTTAAGGAAAACTGCCATGTAACTTGTTCATACTCATGGCTTTGATGCGCACATGGCCCCACTATGATGAATACTGTTTAATCTTTTAACCTGAAACCTATTTTGTGTCCCCTTTTGAGTGGTATGATTTACTTACTATTTCACTAAGTCAGAAGGATGCATTATTGACCTCTGATTCTATAGACACATTATTTTCCAGTGCAACACGTTCAAACACTCTCTCAAAGGGAATAACAATGAAGAAAATGACTCACATTTTGATCCCGAAGAAGCAGTCCCACTCGATGTAGATTTTGATCCCCCTTTCATGGAAAAAACACCTTTGCCTCGACGAGTTGCTGTCACAGCCACACGGGGACGCTTCAGGGGTATCACTGCTCGGGGAGGTGGAGGCACACGCCCGTGGTAATCAAACAGCCTTTAACAAATAGAACTGGTGCTTAGATTTGGCCACACATATATGTATACACACACACAAACACACACACAGACACCATATATCCAATATATGTGTACCGTATATATACATACAGTACATATTTATTTTGTATATACTTTCTTCATATTTACAGCCTATGCGATGTCTAGGAATGTAAGTTCCTACAAGGCAGGGACTCTCATTTTCCTTTTTGTATCTTCAGTCCTTAGCACAGTACCTGGTACATAGTAGGTGATCAGTGCATGCTTACTGGTTAACAATACACTGCTGGTCACTTTGTTGATAAATATCAGAAGAAGTCTTTTTGAACCTTAGCCTTCCTGGCCTGTGCTTGGCTCTTTCTCAGATATGTCGGTTTCCCTTTGGGTGTTCTAATGCAATGTTGCTTAGATGCAGAGAATGGTGTAGGTAATTAGTGACAATACATAATATTTACACAGTATTATATCCTTTTTGAATATTTTTACTATATGTGTGTGTATACATACACACACAAACACACAAACTCTATAGTACTTATGTTGGTTAGATAAAAATTGTATAAGTGGTGTAGAAAATATATGGAAAGAAGTAATTCCTACACGTTAGAACTGACAATACTTTGATGTGGTTATAATGTGCTACACATATTCAGCATTATTATCAATTATTGTACATTAATTTTCTATTTGTGTTTCTCTGTATAATGTTTATGTTCACATTTTGCAGTGAGCAGGGTAGGTGTTACTATGTTCATGTGACAGATGAAGAAACTACAACACAGAGAGGATGCACTCAACATTTTGTCAGTGTCATACAGCTGGCTGATGGAAATGTCCTCTTAAAAACATAATTGGGATAAAAATCCCTAGAAGTTTACTTAAAAATTAATAAAAATATCTTACTGCCAGCAACTATGGTAAACATATTTTGTCCTTGAATAGGATAAGATGTACAAAGCAGATACTCATCTATGCATATGCATACCATGTATGGATATACATAGTTTGTACTGTTATATCATTTCTCAAAAAAGCATCAACACAAATAAAAAGCAGGAGGTTTGATTCAGAAATATCTCTCCTAGGTCTGTATTCCAAAGAAATCATAAAATGGGAAAAGGATCCACATGTACAAAAATATTTATAGCAGCTCTTTTTGTGGTGGCAAAGAATTGGAAATTGAGGGGTTACCCATCAATTGGGGAATGGCTGAACAAATTGTGGTATATGAATGTAATGGAATACTCTTGATCCATAAGAAATGGTCAACAGGTAGACTTCAGAAAAACCTGAAAAAGACTTGAATGAACTGATGCTGAGTGAAGTGAGCAGAACCAGGAGAACACTGCACACAGTAACAGCCACTTTGTACGATGACTGACTTTGATAGACCTAGCTCTTCTCAGCAATGCAAGAATCTAAGACAACTCCAAGAGATTCATGATGACAAATGTTGTCCACGTCCAGAGAAAGAACTTTGGAGCCTCAATACAGATGGAAGCATACTATTTGCCCTCCTTTTCTTTCGCTGTTCTGTTTTGTTTCTTTCTCATGGGTCCTCCAATTAGTTCTAATTCTTATTTACATCATGACTAATGTGAAATATGTTTAACATGAATGCATAAATAGAGACTATATCAGATTACACACTGTATTGGGGAGGTGAGAGGAGAGACAGGGGAGAAAATTCGAAACTCAAAATCTTATGGAAGTGAATGTTGAAAACTAAAAATAAATAAATAAATTTAAAAAAAAAAGAAAGGGCAGGAGAAAAAAATAGCTTATTGAGCCTGAAACTTATTTAGTTGTCTAGAATATGAAACTATCCCCCAGTGAACTAGATGTGTAATTAGGCAATCAACTCTGAAGATAATAGTGCTATTGATTTAAGAAATACAATGGTTACATATAACATTGTGCTCCCATTACATAGATTAAATTCTTGTACTGTCTTTAAAAATAGACAATCAATAGCAAGAATTCATTGTCATGGTGAGCAGGACAGAAAAGATAGGAAAAAAATAAAAACCTTATATAACACATTAGTGTGGAAAATTAGTTTTCTCTTAGGCATAAAAATGAATGATACAGTAATTCCATTTTTAAAAAAAGAATCCTTTCATGATAGGACACTCTGGGGAAAATTTAAAAACATCATTACACAATGGAAAAAAGGAATATGTAAAGCTAATTTTAAAACTGCCAGACAGAACTCCAAAGTACTTAGAGATTTTCTTATATCAGAGGTAAAATGTTCTGAAATGGAATAAACACATTCTGAGGAAAAAGCTGAGTGATATTTGGAAGGGAAGAAAGATGAAATAAGACAAGTCAAGAGTCTCTGTGAGGTCCATTTCAGGGCAAGATACTCTTAGCATTGGATGTGACATGAAAGTCTAATATGTTACAGTTTGGGAAGATGAGGCTAGAAAAGGTTATAAAGGCCACCCATGTCTATAAAGTCTTGAAGGTAAAAAGGATTTTTTATCCTCCTAATTTCAATCACATAAGGCCTTTTATATTTCATATGTCAGAAATACAAACCAAATATTATTGTGTTCTCATGAATTCCAAACCATAAAGCTACTAGAAGAGGGCTCTGGCAATGGTCATAACAAAGATTAAGATCTCTCCAATGCAAAAGCTTCAGGTCTTTACAATTCAACTTTAAGAAAGCAACAAGAAACATAAATGGATTTTTAAAAATTCCTTTTAAGCCCAACCAAAATGCATTTTACTCTAGGAATAAAGAAGCATGCTCAGGCAAAACTCTATATCCTTACACTTCAAAAACAACTGACATAATATTTCATAGGAGTGAGGGAAAAGAACATTAATACTTCCAGAACTCAGTTTGTCCTGGATTGTAAAGTGTACCACTCAAAGTAGTTGAATCTAATCTTGTACCTGAAACAGCAATTATTCCTTTTCTTTGGACCGACAGTATTCCCTTTAGGGTACAATCACTGGACATCAGAATTGAAGATAGAAATTGCTTGGTTTTTGCTTTTGTCTCCTCAGTGCTTAGCATAATGCCTGGGATACAAGAGATATTTAGTTCATGTTGTTCTTGTAGCTTCAGAAATGACCCTCATATCCTGTGTGTGTATGTGTCTGTGTGTTTGTGTGTGTGTGTGTGTGTGTGTGTGTGTGTATTTATTTGCCGGTCACATTGCTAATAGATGAGTGAGAAGAAGTCCTGGAGGTTTTACTCACCTCTTGCCCTAGGTTAAGCACTGTACAAACTGAGAATATATATGTATGTGAATATGCATATGTATATACATACATATGCAGACATACATGCAAAATATGTGTGCATATATATGATTTTATACAATGTTACCAACAAATACATACATATCATATATGTATATTTGTGTGTGGGTAGGTGTATAATGGATATATAAATACATCTGTCACCACCTTGAAGGTCTTAACAATGAACTTGAGCATAATGTTATTGTTTTTTCAGTGTTCATGTATGTGTGTGTATGTGTGTGTGTGTGTGTGTGTGTGTGTGTATGTGTGGCATAGATGTGACCACACACAGTTGCACACAGACATTCAGTAAGACATTGAAATCTAGCTTACCTAACAAGGAAAACCTGAGAAATTCACCATGGCATTGGGAATATAGTGCTACATGAGGATACCTAGGTTAGCTTCTGACCTTATATACTTAGGTGACCATAAGCAATTCACTTAATAGCTCTTTTCATCTGTAAAATGAAGATATCTACTTCACTTGGTTTTTTGGGAAGGAAAGAGCCTACTGTAACTCATATAAGCTCTGAGGATTCCCACTCCTCCCTTGAATGAGTTTCGTTTCCCAGAGGAAAGCTACATCTCTTCTTTATGGTTCTAGGGGTATCCAGGAGGAGTCAGAAGTGATTCTCTAATGCAGTCAACTAGATCCCCTATCAGTGTACTCTCACCCAAGGTTATCAGTTGAGAATTATTTTGCCAGTAAGTGTTAAGATGCTTTTAGAAAAAAGGTATTTACAAGGTGGTGCAGTAAGAACTGTTTGTACAAAAATATATACCCAAATGTCTATGGCACATTCTACCAGAAGTAAGTACAGAATCCATGGGTAGGTGGGCTGAGGTTTAAAGAATATTTGTAGAAGAGGTGAACTCACAGCTCCTGATGGCTGCAAGTCTCCCTCAGTTGTGGGGTGCTCAAAAAGAGCCCTTAGGCTTAGTATAATTTCTTTACTGGGTTTCTTATAAAGTCAGAAATCTGTGACTACGGTGTCTTTGGCTCTAAATACAGACAGTGTTGTCATCTGATTTGCGGAGACCACTAAAATACCCATGGGAAGAACTTTGGACCCTTCAAAGCTCCTAAGATCCTTATCTAGTCAAAGGGAGAGGAGAACAATGAGATCTGGTCAAAATTGAAGGCAAGGTCTGTCCTCTCCACTTCTGCCAGTCTAGCACCACATTCCCACCTTCAATCTGTCCCAACAGTCCTGAGCCACTGAGGAGCTGCTTCAACCTCTCAAATGACCTCAGTTCTAAACTAGCTTTATGAATCATGACTAAGATTCCTTAGCCTATTTGATCTTTTTTTCTTGTGCAAGATCCTTCCAATTCCAAATATAAAAGCACTTAGTCTAAAGCCTATGATTGAAAGTAATTGATTGATTATCTTATCACTTATTTTAAGTGGTATGAAGTAACTTGATTGAACAAATCAATCAGTCAATCCAACTCTTATTTTTCCCCCCAATTCTGACATTTGCTGTTCTCAGAGAGTAAAAATATGTAACATGTTGGTGGTAACTGACCAATTCACAAGGTAGGGGAAGTATTTCTAAGTACATGTCTCCTTCCTGGCAACACCCAAGGTAAAGAATTTCAAAATGTTGCTTAAAGACGTGTTAGCTTTTTAATAAGCTAAGTATTAAGCAGTCTAATACAATACCTTATGATCTTCAAGGGGGCCCACAATCTGAATGTTTCAACCATACCCTGATGAATATGTTAAGTGCATTGAGACTAGAATGAAAATCTCATCACAGCTGACACATGACTTTCTGAGTACATGTGTGCAGCTCTACCAGGAATGCCACTGGCTTTACATTTTGATCACATTTATTGGTGTTTTAGCATCAGTCATACTTACTCATTGATTTATATTTTTGAGTCTCTGAAGAGACTCCCACAACAATGTATCTCTCAACTGAGAGAGAAAGAAAGCTTACCACCTACTAGAACTTTGGCACAGAAAAATACTGAAATAAATAAACAATGATATGATGCTGGAGTTCATTGTCAAGATCATTCAAGACCTTCAAGTTGATGACAAATTTTTACTGAGAAGTCTTGGTGTTTATGGGACACACAAGCTGGTGGATGGAAAGTCACTCCATGTATAACAATGGAGAGACTGGGTAAGGTGACAGTTTACAAAATAGTCCCAGAGGATGGTAGAAGCCTTGAAAACACTATTCGTTGAAATCATTGATTGCCATTAGATGGGTTAGTTGGACCACCTGTTGTATAAATTGAGATGGATATTCATAACCTCTGCAGACTCTAATCTCAGCTATTAGTAACACTTGTTAGTCTGACAAGGCTATCTGACCCAGACAGTCTCTCAGAACGATATTTCCAATGGATAAAGCTTTGCATACCATGCAACATTTAGCCATTTTTGAGGTATAGTAGCTGTTTTTATTATTTTTCAGTGTCATTCTTTGTCATGAAAACCACAGAAATATATTTATTTCATACAATTTATTCAATAACCTGATATATTAGCTCTAGGATGAATAAGGAAACAACTTTAGTAATACCAGGTGCCGATTTAAAAAAATAGTTTGTGCATATCTTCTGTTATTCTGAAATAGGACAATAACTGTATATTTTAAATACATTGATGGAAATTTTGATAATTATAATTTTGAAACGGCTTTTAAACTTTCAAAGGTAAGATAAAGAAATTGTTACATAACTTAACAATATGTCCCATAAGTTCAAAATTGCCCTGAGACTTTTGGGACTCTATGTCATGTAAGAATTTTCCTCCTTAAATATCAAAATATTAAAGTCATTCTTCAAAACCATACTTATAAAAATATATATTAAACATATTAAAAATACATTTATTAAGCTTAAAATTGAATTAAGATTTTTGGGAGAGCCCATATAATGGAATCCAATTGGGTCAAATGCTAATTGAAATGAGCATTAAGAAATAGAGCTTGTTCTTATATTTTTCCAATACTTGCAAGAGCTCAGCATACACTGATACCCTGTAATCAGTGCTCTGAAACAACTTTAACTTGACCTAATAGTTTTTCATTCACTGAAATTACATTGGGTTTGCTCCTGTTTTTAATTAATATGAGAACAAAATGGTTCTACAACTGAACAACTGCTCATTATTAAATCTAACTTTTTAATCTTTTTTTTTAAGCATTTCAGGCATGGTTGTTATTGTTTTTCTTTTAAGAAAACAGTTTGGTGCTCACTGATTACGCAGTATTTTTGCTGATATTAGTGGATAAAAAGGTTCAATTGCAATTCGTAACATTATAGAAATTGAAAACACTTCCTGAGGCTCAAACTTTTTTTAGTTCTGCTTATCAATTTATTTTACTTGAATACATAAAGATTTTAATTTTTAAATTATGTGCAAAGACTTTCAATTTTGCAATGGAAGAAGAATATTGCTGTGGGAAGGGTACCAAGACTTGAAGTTTCTGAATTAGAATCCCAGCTCTGCTATTTACTACTTGGTGGACCCAGGGCAAGCTAAATCCTTCTATAAGCCTGTAATAGTAATTTAAATGGAAAGATCTTTCTCATTAATTAATAGGCCCATATGATCTGCTTAAACTGCCTGGAAGCCTGGGTCATCTGTGGTGGGAGGAGCTTGCTGAAGAGATGGAACAGGAAGGTTGGAGTAGAACCTGGAGGAAGTCAGTGAGTGGGGTCAAGTCAGAGGGGAAAGAACTCAGGCAACCGTTACAGGCCAACTGACACATTGTGACAGTTGATAGTGAGAAGGCCCTGGCTGAGGGAGGGGAGGTTTGAGAATGGCTTTGCCCCCTGCTGTGATCATGTTTATTAACTTCTTGGTCACCATGATGGATTTTGCTTTCTGGTTCTGGGATTTGCCTTTCTGGTGTTTAAATAAATGTTTTTCATTTTGTGATTGAGAACTATGCTGGCATATTCCTAGTCACCACCAGTGCTGTGAATATTGCCTGGCAATACAGAGTCCCAGTTTTCTCATCTGTAACAAAGATGTTATCTCGGATGGCTTCTGAGGTCAATACTAGCTCTAAATGTTCCTATACTATCGGCCTTTCTCCCTGAAATGCACACAGAGTTTTGAGAAAAATATACAAACAGTTAAATACTTCAGAGTCTCTGATACTTAACTAGTAAACCTAAAAAATAATATGACTCAAGGTGCTAGAGAAATCTCAATAACCTAGAATTTAATAGTTGTTTAAACTCACACATACATCTAGTGGAAAGTTAGTCTTTCTATTATAACTTTTCAAATCCATCCATTTAGGAACACTCAAATTGAAAAATGATAAGCTGCAATTAGCTAGGGAATGAAAGTAACATACATTGTTTTGGTGCTGAATCATTAGAGGACTTTCACATGGAACCTAAAAGCTACATGATCCTTGGTGAGGCTAGAAGACTGAATCAGAGACAAGTCTTTAAAATGTCTACTTTTAGTATCACCAAAAAGATAAACTCCTGGCCAATGAGTAGAGAGTCATTAATGGTGGCCCATATATTCTTCTGGCTTATAAATATAAAAAAGAAACAAGTTCTATCTGGCCAGAGTTAGAAATGAAGGTGAGAAAAGGGGGTAATAATTTACGAATGAATGTAAGCAAAGGAGTCCTTACAAAAATCAGCATCAACAAAAAATAATTTGGCAATGGGACAAAAATTCTTTCCTCTTCATATGCTACCTCTCCTTTCTGTTTGGTTTTCTTGGGAATTGATGTTTACTGGGTAACTACTGAGAATATCTGCTACTGGCAGATGCTTACATTCCCTTAAGAAATATCTAGATGATTAGAAACAGACAAATAACAGCACAGTAAATCTGTCATTTTTGGCACTGATAAATTCAAGCACTCCTTCATTTATTCATTCAGTCATCAAACATTTATTAAGTTCCTACTATATATGTCTAATACTGGGCCAGGTAATGGAGGAGACAGAAAAATTAAAAAAAATATGACTTCACAGACCTTAAAGTTCAGCAGAAGACATGGCACACACACAATTAGAAGAAGCTGAGAATATTCAGTCCAATTCATTTTACAAATGAGAAAACCAATAACCAAAAAGTTCAAGTAACTTGTCCAATAACAAAATTAACACATTATGGAATAGGAGGTAAGAAGGAGTGAGAAACTAGAAGGTTTTTTGATTCCTAATGGAACATTCATTGGATATTTATAAAGACATGCAGGTAGAAATCTTTTAAAAGTGGGAGATAATCTAGTGCATAATAAGGACAATGTTATAAAACATGAATATTCCTATTCTTTAAAGATCTAGGATTTCGTTGGTATGGATACCCTATCTGCCAAGCCGATGAAGATTACAAGCCATCTATGACAGTCAGTCACTTTTGAAAAGTTGTACTTGCTGAAAAATTCATCACTCTGTATTCAACCCTTCTATGAGCCTCTCCAAAATTCGCCACATCTTTGGATAACAGACATGCTGCTGCTCAGTCCGTCCTCAAAACTTGTCACCTTGGTAGAATCTGCTAAAGTTTGAATTCTACTGGCACAATGTGAGGGTCACCTCCATGCCTCACAATGACTTGGCTAAAAATAATAGCTATAGAATATGAGACAATGTATATTCACTGAATAATCTGATATTCACAGTCCCAAGTTTAGTGTTCTCCACATTAAGGAATCAATAAAAACTGTAGCAGAAACGTTTAAAAATCTAATTACCATCAATATGAAATTACAGAATATTAGAAGCAAGGTCTAAAGATTATCTTGTATAACTGCAGTACCAATAATTTAAAAAAATTCATCTTAACCTTCTTATAACTCCTGGGAGATCTATTAAGTTCTTAAGAATTATCAGAAGAGCTTGGGAAAATCTTTCTGAAAAGGAAAGTTTCTTTACAAACTAAGTTAATATTTGGGTACAAAAGAATCAACTTTCTCCTGTATAAGTTATAGATGACAGTCAAGGGCATTTCCATAGAAATTTTACACAGCAATAACTGTGACAAATGTGGTTGGTTTGCTCAGTTATTATGAACATAGAATTAGTGAGGCTATGGTTACAGGTTCAACTCCGATATGGACAAATTAGCTTTCCTTTGTTATAGGCCACGGACTACACACTATTCCTGCTTATCCATATTAAAAATTAATGTGGTCCCTCAGTCAAGCACGACTGGTGCACGGCAGTCCTTACCATTAAAAAATATAACATAATGGATACCACACAGTTCTGGGTACCACATTGTAGGAGGGAATTAGTATAAGCTAAAGTTTCTAGAGAATGCCTACCAGGACTGTGAAGGGCATTTAGAGCAATACATAGGAAAACTCTGTAGGGCAATTAAGAATGTTTACTATGGAGAACAGAAGATTTCAGAAGGTACATGAGAATAGTCTTCAAGTATTTGAAGAGCTTTTCTGTGGAAAGGGGATTAAAATTGTTCTTTTTGCCCAGCAGAGTGGAAATAGAAGTTATGAATAGAAGTTATGAAAAGGCACATTTTGGCTGTGTCCTGGATCTTCTTTTTTCTCTATATACACTTTCCTTTTTTATCAACTCCCATAGATTCAGTTGAGCATCTAGTTGTCACAATGGATAAAGTGCCAGACCTGAAGTGAGGAAGATTAATTTCCTGAGTTCAAATCTGGCCTCAGACACTTACTAGCTGTGTGATCCTGGGAAAGTCACTTAATCCTGTCTGCCTCAGTTCCTCATCTATAAAATGAGCTGGAGAAGAAAGTGGCAAACCACTCCATTATGATTGCCAAGAAAATCCCAAATAGGATCATGAAGAGTTGGACATGACTGAAACAAGTGAATAAAAACCAAACTGTATATTCAATTATCATTTGATCATTTAATATCATCTACTTTTGTAGATTGTTTTTAGATTTATATAACCAGATCTATATATACTAGTCTCTCTTGATTTCTAGTCTCACATCACAAATGGCCTATTGGTTATTTTGAACTGGATATCTGTAGACATCTCAAACTTGACATGTCTAAAATGGAGTACACTATCTTCTGCCTACCCCCACCCCAATTGTGAACTTCCCTGTTATTAATGAGGATGCCACCATCCTTCTAGTCACTCAGGTTCAAAACCTTGGTTTCATTCTGGATTTCTGACTCTCACTCTCTTTCCACATATACAATCAGCTGCCAAATTCTGTCATTTCTTTATCTGCCTCATCTCTCAAGTACACACCTATTTTTCCATTCACACAGCCAGTATAATGCCTCTCCTGTACTACTGAAACAGTCTTTTGGTTGACCTCACTGCCTCGTCTCTCCACATGCCAATATATCCTCCACAGACTGATGAAAGTGATTTTCCTGAAGTACAGGTTAATCAGCCACAAAACATTTATTAAACATTTACCATGTGTCAAGTGTATTAGATAATTAGATTTTAGACTATGCATATTTTCTTTCAAGGACATCTTTAGATCTAGGAAAACATTTTCAAGGGACACTGAAAAAGAATACATAAAATTACAGAAAATCACAACTTATCTATGACTCAATAGATAAGTCTTTGGGGGTTGACTGCGGTCAAATGACTTAGGAACTGCTTTATTTTTTTGTCTTTGGTACCTGGCACAGAGTAGTTGGTTAGTAAATGTTTTCCTAATGAATGAATGAAAGTAGGTGTATTTTAGCGGAACAGAACTTTCTGCTTTTGTAAAATTCCTGTTGGGCCTTAAGAATTCTTGAATTATTCTTCAAGAATTCTCAAGAGCACCTCACAATCAGGAAAAAATGTTTTTATATAAAAATGTAAATCTTTTTCAAATATTCCGTAATTTATAAAGAGACAATAAGATAAGCAAGCATATCACAAAATCTTCAAAATCTGAAGAAACTATAGAAAATATTCAGATGTTTAGGGACCGTTTTTGCCATTTTTGCATCATTACTGTTTGGCACAGTACTGGGCACAAAAAAAGCATTTGAGCTTGTTGGCTTGAAAAATGTAGGGTTAATGTCTTCATCCTTTGGCAGACTTTTATGACACAATGAGAAGGGTTCCTTTTTGTTTAATTTAAAAAATATATATCTTTTAAAACTAGATCAAGAAACATCTATGAGCGAAATGCATGAAACATTTAAATATAAAACCATGCAAAATAAAGGGTCACAGAGGAGTAAAGCCCAACTCACCGATTGTAGAAATCATCTCTGTAGTAATCATAATCAAAGACATAACCACTGCAAAGGGAACACAGAAACAGTCATCAGCTGGCATGGCTTTGGGGTATGGCAATATTGCTGACTTTCTTATTTCAGACTGATTTTCAACATATTGATAAATTGACTTTATAAAGTAGTATACACATTTCATACAAAGGTATATCAAGCGACTGCCAATTTTTACAAATATGAACTAATAATTTCCATTGGCAGGTTAGTACACAATAATGAATAGTAAAATGAAAAAGTATTATGTAACTTAGGGGGATGGGTGGGTTGTCTGAATCTGTTATTTTATCAGCATAAGAAATCCCACTGAGAAAAAACTCTTTCCTTCAAAAGCAGATCATAAATCAGCACGTGTTATTCTACTTAGGATCTCAGACATTTGCCTGGGAACAATGAAAGGTTAAATGAGTTGTCCAGGACCACAATACCAGGACATGTAAGTGGTGGGACATGAAACCAGGTCTTCCTGAATCAGAGGCTAGATCTGTATCCCCTACACAATGCTGTCTCATGTTATGCAACATAATTTACATACATATATATGTAAAACATGACATATTTTACATATATATGTAATATATATAATTTTTATATATAAAATAATATAAAATATAATTTACATATATATGTATATAAAATTGATGGCTTTCTTTCCCTTTCCCCTACCCAAAGGGAGAAAATACCATAATTTTCACTATTTTTTTCTTTCCATATGATCAGTTAATAGAAAGCAGAAAAGATGAAAGGAAAGATTTACTGGCTCACTGACAATGTGTATGACAAATAGAAATGTGGCTGTTTCAGAAATTTGGCACTTTTACCTGCAGTTAAGAGCAGGGTTCATACCTTCATAGGAGGGAGAAGAAGCTAAGAAAGTCTCCTCTGAGTGTGATGAATAACAATAAGGTCTTCTAAGTTTGTTTTCTTTTTTTAAGGGACTTCACAGAGTCATTGATAGGATGGATTTGAACAACCAGAAAATCAAAACAGATGGGTGAATGTATAAAATAAATAAACCCATAAGCATTTGTACAACAAAAGAAAACAGAGAGTTTAGGTAAAGACAAAAGTCCTCAAATATTAATATTGCAATGGATGAAATATTTTCACTGGCATTTATTTTTTACCAACTCCACTTTAATAAATTTTGATTCTGATATTGGACTTTTTTTTTAAATTGCAAAAGTCTTAAAGTACTACTGTGCTCTGGGTTTTCTTTAAGTCCCAAATAATCCCATCTTCTACAAGAAGCCATCCCCAACTTCTCTTAATTCCAGTGCCTTCTTTCTGTTAATTCATCCTTTATAACTTACGTTTTGTTTACATGTTTGCAAGCTGTCTACCCCATTACTGTAAGCTCCTTGAAAGCAGGGGATGTCTTCCCTCTTTTTGTACCCACAGTTCCTAGTATCTGGCACATAATATGCACTTAATAAATATGTATTGATTGGTTGATCGATTAAAGAGATCTATAATATCATTTGTTTATTATTTCTTGTTATTGCTAGGAGTTACATTTGCTGGTTGACAAAATAATGACTCTTGAAACATATATACATACACATACATGCATATTATAATGTATGTATATGTGTGTGTGTAAATATATATAGTAAAAGTCTGAGACACAATAATATACTTAGTCCATTAATCATGGTGGTTCTGACTTCATTGTTCTTATATCAACAATATACTTGGAAATGGCTTTTTAAATTTTTTCCTTATTCTTGGAGCTCAACCATTGAAAATTCTCACAGGATTTCTCCTGGGTAGGCACATTAAAATCACTGAACACAGAGGGCAGAACCATTGCTTCCTTTATGCTTGCAGCATGGCATGTGCTAACTGATGAAATGATCCAGAGAACTGAGGCTAAAAGCAGGTTTTTTCTAATACATGTAGATAATTGAGATAGGTGATTTTTAAAGCAATTATTCAAATAATTCCTTTATTTTGGGTAAAATGATTCTAAACAAACAAATGGAATTAGGTACTTTAAGAAGAAATGATCCATAGAATAATTAACAGGAGGAAAATATGCTCAAACAGCAGGGGATAACAGGAAGCTGAAGCTGCTTTTTTATCCTTATTGTGAAGTCTATCTGTCCTTCCATTTTCTTTTAGTCCACAACCCTTGCTCTAAACTAATTTACCTTTCTCTCTGCTTTGGCCTAGTCTGCTACTTTGGAGTTACATACATTTTTTTTCAAATCTGTCTCTATTGTCTTTTTGTTCTTCTTACTCTAGTAATTCTAAACTCTGGGTAATCACACCATCTGAACATACTTGTGTTCAGTACTTTCAGTCATGTCTAACTTGTTGTGGCCCCATTTGGGGGTTTTCTTAGCAAAGATCCTGGAGTGGTTTTCCATTTTCTTCTCCAGCTCATTTTACAGATGAGGAAATGAGGCAAATGGGACTAAGTTACTAGCCAAGGTCACACAGCTAGTAAGTATATGAGGCTGGGTTTGAACTCAGGAAAATGAGGCTTCTTGCTTCCAAGCCCAGTTCTCTCACCACTGTGCTTCCTGACTCCTAACCTAGCACTCTATCCATTGCACTGCCTAGTTGCCTTACATATTTTATTTATACGTAGTTATTTGCACATTATCTTCACCATTAGAATGTGAGTTCCTTGATAGAAGGGACCATATTTTTGCCTTTCTTCATGTTCAAAATAGAAACAGAACCAGAATTAGATTTTTAAAAACCTTCCCTGACACTTCTACAAACTCATGCGATCCCCCTATCCCTCTCTTTTTCATGTTAATCTTTTAACAACAGAAATCTACACTTGCTCTTGCCATGGTCTCACTACCAACTCATTCTTTAATATCTTTCAATCTGCTTTTTGTATAGTGTTGAAATTAACTACTGAATTTATAACAAAAATATCGACATAATTAACATCATCATCTCACTTCCACTGAGATATCTCACAGTTAATTCAAACTCAACATGGTTGAAAATGAATTTATCATCTTCTCTTTTTACAACCACTTCCTCCTCATAACATTCATTTTGTTCATAATGGCACCACCTCTCTTCCCATCAGCCAACCTTGTGACTTTGGTAGGGACCTCCTAAGATTTCACTTCCCCTGGACTTTTTCTTATCTAGCCCATTCTTCACTCCACCACCAGATAATCTTCATTATAGAAAAGTCTGACCATTTGACCTTACTACTCAAAAACTCTGCATAATGCTTCACTGCTACCAAATAAAATACAACCTCTTTGGCCTGGTAATTGAAGCTTTTTCATTCTCCTCCCAGCATTTATCACAAAACTATTAAACTAAACATAGTCCATTTTCTGTACTCATTTTTTTCCTAAGCAAAATGACATGCTAGCTATTTTTTGATCTCATCTATATTTCTCCCATATCCACACTTGGAATAATTCCCTCACTATTATCTGCACCTGATGAAAATCTCCCCTTTCTTCAAAATTCAGTTTACAAGCCACCTCTTCCATGAAATCTTTCCTAATCTCTCTAAGTGCTCTCTCTCTTTGATTTTCTCATATGGTAAGCATTTAGTAGGCACACCTACCCTCCCTCCCTCCCTCCCTCCCTCCCTCTCTTCCTTCCTTCCCTTCCTTCCTTCCTTCCTTCCTTCCTTCCTTCCTTCCTTCCTTCCTTCCTTCCTTCCTTCCTTCCTTCCTTCCTTCCTTCCTTCCTTCCTTCCTTCCTTCCTTCCTTCCTTCCTTCCTTCCTCTGCTATCTCCTTTATGTATCTCTTTTATGTTTTGCATTATCATTGTACAAGTAGTGATCTTATCGTTTGGGTAGCAATTTTGTTGCTTTGGGATAGCAACTGTGTTTCATTTCATCTTTTTATGTGCCTCATAAAGTGCATTGTACATAATAGGCACTTAACCCATTTGATGAATGCATGAATGAAGCATTCCTTGATAGAAATCCTTTTATTTTGCATTCAAGAGAGGATGAAGTGGACTTCTCTGTGAATTTCTTTATCTGGGGGTGGGAAAGGACAAAATATTTATTATTCAGATTTATCATCTTCAATCATTACTCTACCATAGGCTAACATAATTTCTAAGACTATATAAACTAGATTAGTACCTATGTGTAACTGATAAGCTTCATTGGCTAGAACATGGTACTAATAGGACCATGGTTACAGACTTAATTCTTTCTTCATCCCCAATGTTTTTCTGATATGTAGCCCAACATTTTGTTTTACTCATTTCCAGATAAATTCACATCATAAAGTCAGAAGCATAAAAAACCCTCATAAATATATTTGTAACTTAATAATTATGACGAACACATTTACGTGAATCTTGAATAACACTTGATTGTTTTAGACTGAGGCTTTCCTTAGAACTTCTAGAACATCAGTCAACCCAGGTAAATATCATGACAATTTAGAAGTATTTCTAGGAGTAAAGAGACAGGAGGGGACAAGAACTCAAAGATGAAGCCAGGGGATACCAACACCACAGCCAGGAACATGTGCATGGTGTTTTTCCCAGTGACTTTGTTTCCCTCCTTATTCCTTTTTCTATTGAGACTCTAAAAGGCAAGTCCTCTTAAACTTTCTTTTCTCTTTCCCTCCTTTGCCATTCCTTCTTAATCTATCACAGCAAACATAGCCAGTAAATAGTGCCAAGTTCATATTTCCATAAAAAGTATGGATAATACTTATATAGCACTCTAAGATATATAAAACACTGCATATATTATTTCATTGGATCCTCCCAATAACCTCCTGAGGTAAATCCAAGATTAACCCCATTTCACAAATGAATAAATCAAAGAATAATTCAAAGACAAATCTTCCTGACTTCAAGTCCAGTGCTCTATCCACTCTGCTACCTAGCTGCTTTATAGTAATCTTGAGGAGGAAGTCTAATCCCATTAGTAAAGTACTTGTTCTTGTATGATATTATTCTTACACTACTCCCCATGTCACCTCCTCCTTCCCTATAGAGAACTGTCCTTGCAAAGATGTGAATCTAGGTTAGTATGCCCTTAAGATATTTTATAACACATTTTTGCCTAGGGTCACTTAAAAAATTTTGGATTTTCACAGTATCAATTAAAGAAAATGATAAAAGTAAGAATTTGTTTCATACATAGAAGACATAAATCCAGGGAAGGCCAAAGCTATTTGCAGACAGGAGTCAGACTCAGAATTTCATACTTTAATAGCCTTTAGCTTCTTCTGGAAGTAATCTAATTTTATTAGTTGCCATCTACCCTTTCTAGAAAAGTGATTTACCACAAATATAGGCTAAACACTATTTTTAGTTTGTACTTTTTATATTTTAAATTCGTGTATTTTTTTCTAATTTTCATTTTACTTTTCAATTTATCCTCACAACAAAAGCTAGTGGGAAGTCAGAAGCTCCAAGGACTTTCAGGCTCTTCTTTTGCTTTTTGTTGATGATTAAATTTGAAGAGGTCAAAGCAACTATCTTAGAATTTAATATAAGTACTTTCATTTGTAGAAGCCATATCTCCTTGGATTTTACAATATAAGAGATTAATGTTATCTAGCCCTTTTTACATTCCTAAAATCAGTTCCATATGAATAGACTAATTCTTCTTTTGATGTCTCTGGTGAGCTTCATTAAAATAGAATCTTTAGGATACATGTAGATTTCCCAGCAGAAATCTAAATAACAATTTAATAATACCTTTCTGGGCAGACATTCTGCAAGCAGCCCCCCACTGTGAGAGCTTTCTCTAGGAATGTAGGGAAATAAGCAACTTCCTACATAGAAATATCTCTCTTAGGTACAGCTCCTTTCAGAGAGGCAATGTTTGGTTTTGGGAAGAAATGTATGAATGGAGCATCATGTAGACTTTCTATTCTAGTCATAAACCCTGACAAGGGAAAGAGGGGAAATCATGCCATCTAGCAGCTATTTCAGGGCTGATTTCCCACTGCTCAAAAATGACAGTGAATTCAAGCCATTTGGAGGGTATTAGATATGACTCACCAAAGGACTTTGATAATGGATCCCAAATTCATCCCTGTGGTAGTCATAGTTATGTAATTTAGAGCATATAAAATATGGTGTAGAAAACAATCCATCCATTTCCCCTCAATCCACACAAGTGACTTGTTAAGTAGTTTTAAAGTCTACATAGATATTAAAGGGAGAACTGTTTACTAAAAATCTAATGATAATGGAAAAGACTAAGGATGGGATCATAGATCCCATCTAGATCATAAATCTAGAACAGAGGGCCTCCTGGAGGTCATCTTACACAACCACTTTGTTTTACAGATGAAGAAACTGAGGCCCAGAGAGATAAATGATTTGCTTAAATGTTATGTAGACAGGAAGTAACAGAATCAGCATTTGAACTCAGGTGCCATGACTTGAAGTTTAGCACTTTATTTTACTCTACTATTGGGTTGATGAGAAGTTCTCATCAATATATTTAAATATATTAAATATATATATCTCTTACAATATATTTAAAGAGAATTATTTTGCTTTTCAGTGTGACAAAAAGCTGGTCTAAAGTCATTTTCTGCCTACAACTTCTTTAAAATAATAATAAATTAACCTAAAATGATATATACCAACATGTTTCTGCATGATAGTTATTAAAATAAAATAGTCTTCATTACAACCATTGGTTGCCAGTTCTCTACTAATTAGAGGTTTATTCATTTTGGAAATAACATAACCAGACTGAAGAGACCAGGATATGTATGTATGTATGTACATATATGCATATATGTACTTATATATATGTGTATACATACACATGCATTATGTGTGTGTGTGTATGTATATTTCCTCCCCCTGCTTCCTCCCTTCCTGCCATGCCCTGATCTGGCTGCTCCCATTTACAAGGCATTGCAACACAATACTGAGAGCAGCAAAGGTACTCAATAAATATTAGCTGATTAGATTTGCTCCCAGCATCCCCATGGAGAAGCTTTACTTGATGCAATCTATACCCACAGTCTAGCAAAGCCTGGAAATTCAAGCACATGGAGAGATTAAAGAATCACAACTAGGACTACCGCTAAACTCTTAACCTCTGACTGGTCTCCTTCAGTAACCTATCACGCTGTTGTACAAAGGCTGTGGGCAATCCCTTGTATTATTCTTATAGATGACAGGTAGAAAAACTGCACTTTATGTGCCCTTCTACTTTACAACTGTAACATCTCTTTGTAGACTAAGTAACCCCAGCTCTATTACCTCTCCGGCTCTCCTTATGATATGTCTCCCTCTAGAAAATTTTAAGATTTAATATAATAAGAAAGACACACATTCTTTCTCCATTGCTCAACTTGTATTGTTCAGTAGAACTGAAGCCTTTGAGGATAGCATTTGTTTCATTTTAGTTTTGCATCCTCAGTGCCCTGTATGTAGTAGCTGCTAAATAAATATTTGCTGAATTATATCTTGGGGTACATCCCTCAAGTTCCCCCTTTTTTGATCTGACAATTCAAGAACCAGTATCCAATACTTTATCACATTCCATCATTTTATAAATGTAGTTTCTCAAGGATTTTATTCATTTTCTTGGAAGGCCATCATCATTATAAAATAGCTTCCCAGGAATAGCACTGCTAACAACCCAAGGACACAGATGCTTAAGAGTGTAGGGGTAACATAATTCATCCCTGCTGACAGTAGCTGCCCCCATCTGGCACAGGAAAAGAATCCCCTCACCCATTTAAGGGCTATATACTGTAGCAGTAGAACTACCAAGGAAGAGAGGAAGCATCATGGGGGAATGGAAATGAGCAGAAGAGAGAAATGGGAAAGAACTATATCAGCAGATAACAAGTTCTACAGGGGTAGTAAGAGTGAATAATTACCGATAGCCTTCATGCTCCATCGATATCCACAGTATTTCAAGACAATGAGAGAACACCTCCCTCTAGTATCTTTGGTGAATCCATGTGGTAGAAGAGTGTGGAGACAATTCACACAGGATGGACAACCATGGTTCATATCTTTTACCACATGGTCTAAATATAAGACCATAGAGTTAAGGGTTGAAGGCACCAAGAGATCATCTAGTTCAACCATCTAATTTTCCATATATGGAAAGTGATTCCTAAACAGGTTGAGGAACTTGGGCAAGGTCATATGGAAACTGAATGGCAGAGCTAGGATTTGAACTCAGATCTTTTGACTCCAAATACAATATACTTTTTAATGTATCACAGTGCTTCTTAATAGTTTCTCAGGGATTACAGAATTAAAGTCCACTATTCTCTACCTGTCATTCAAGACCTCCTATATGACCATTATCTACCTCTTCAACCTCACAAAGCTTTCCACTTTAGCTAAAGTGAAATTTGTTCTCTGAATATGCCACACACATGACTGGATCTATACTTGCTATTGTTCATGTCTCACTTTATCCTGACTTTCATTCAGTGCCCCACTGTTATTCCATATTCCTCTTTGACTACAGCAGCTCATAGTGATCTTGCCTTTCCTGGAATGCTTAATAAGGGATAGCATTCATTTAGCACTTAGTACAATGTTCCTTATCATTATTTGTTTTTATGCTTTGCATCCAAACCCATTTCCTGTCAGTTCCTGAGGACAGATCAGTCACATTGTGTAGGACAGTGAAAGACATTATGAACTGGATTGACGGTACCTTAACACGTAAAAGTTTCAGTTGAGTGATAGGGTCAGAAACCAAACCATAAACAATAGAGGAGATAGTAAGAGGAGAGGAAGGGAAGGTGACTTCAGATAGGAATGAGAGATATGGAATAATGGCCTGATTGGAACAGTGGGGGAATCTTGAGAAGTAAAAACATTATGAACAGGTGCTGTCCCACTAGAGTGGGATAGTGATTCAATTACGTAGAAATAAAAGGATGGCTTTGTTGTAGTGAGAGCACAGATAAGCTTAGAGAAATAGGGACTGAACCTCTGATTTCACATACAGAGAAATTCCACATGAGAAAGGAAGATAGGATGGAAACAAACATTTATTAAGCACCTACTGTGTACCAGACACTGTCAAGCACCTTACAAATGTTGTCTTAATTGATCCTCATGAGAATCTGTGTGATAGGTATTATTTTTATTATTATTATTATTGGAATTTTACAGATAATGAAACTGAGGCAGACAGATTAAGTGACTTGCCCATGGTCACTCAGCTGGTAAGTGTCTGAGGCTGGATTTGAACTCAGGGGTTCCTGAATCCAGGCCCAGTTTTCCACCAACTATGCCAGTTAGCTGCCATTATGAATACAGGTCAGCATATTCTCTGTAACTTACAGTCTTGAGTATAAGTTCAGTGACTTGTCTAGGGTTACATATTTTAGAGGTACAACTTGAACTCAGATCTTCCAGGCTTGGAAGCCAGCTCTTCATCTACTCTGCTATGCTGTTTCTTGATTGCATGTCTTATTCTAGCTCTTTACAGTAGCAAGTGAGTAGGAACAAAGGAGGCAGATGGTAGGAGTAATCCAGGGCTAGACTTTTGGCAAGGTATGAGTGGTAAAGGAATGAAAGTGAAGGCAGAGTATGAGTGTTTGCCTGGGAAGTGGGGGACAAGTTGAGGATACAGAATAGGTTCAGGAGAAGTAAAACATAGGGAGACACTGAATGACAGGAGATTGACTGGATAAAAGAATTTTAGAGTTCCTGATTAGGGAAGTAGAATACTCCTGAGTAACAGTGAGACAATAGGTATGGCCATCTCTCTGTGAATGAGGTAAAAAGAAGTCAGTCATGGAATCTGTACTGATCAAAAAACTGGGAGGTTTTTAAATTCCTCTACTGATGGCAACTGTAACCCCTCTAAACTTTAGCAGATGATATTAAGTGAGTGACTGTGGCTGAAAGGAAAAAAAAAAACATCCCCAGTGGTCAGTATTCTGGTGATGAATACATCCTAATTAAGCCAGGCTGGCTTTCAGAAGATAAACATACACAGTCTATCGCCATTGACATAGTCTAAACATTTAGAGCTTAGTAAAAGCTGTCAGAGCTGGTGCCTCACTGGAATAGTCTTCAAACTATTTTCTATGATGCATCATAATAAAGCATGAGAGAAAGACTTCAGAGGAAAAGACTGAAGTCTTCCGCATGGAGAGAAGGCTTAAGACCTTATCTCTTTACACAGGCCCTGTTTTTGCCTCTTTCTCTCGTGTCTATTCATTCCTTTGCCTTTAGATAAAGGAGAATGGAGATGGCTATAATCCTGGGAGTTTTTCAAAAGGTCAGAAGAACAAACAATACAAGTCTTAGTAGTGTAAGGGATGGAGGCCGTGCTAGCTTGATCTGCAAGCCAGATAGTGAGGAACCAAGTCCCAAGTGATGTTCCTGGACCAGAGATGCAGACTCATACATCTGTTAGCTATATACATGATATGTACATGTATATAGCTGTATATACACATACACAGCTATGCATGTATGCTATATATATATATATATATATATATATATACATAACATTAGCTATGATGCATTTGGAGGTGAACTTGATGAGAAAAATGATATGCAGAAATGACTTTAAGTCTGAGCCCACTTTCCCTAGTAAGGAAGGAAGCAAGTATTTATCAAGTATCTACTGTGTACCAAGGACTTTAAAACACTTTACAAATATTACCTTATTTGATTCTTACAACAATCATCAGAGGCAGGTGCTATTATGATCCACATTTTACATTTGAGAAAATTGAGGTAGATAAAGGTCACACAGTTAGTGTATATCTGAGGCCAGATAGAACTCAGGTCTTCCTGACTCAAGGCCCAGCATTTTATTCATTGTGTCACCTATCACCCTAGAGACCAAGGTGGACAGTATGCTCCCCAAGTACTGTGGGGGAGAATGGGTATACTTGCTGTATCTTCATAATAGATAGCCCTATCTAAAATGTAATTGATATTAATTGTTAAATGGAACTGATGCGCTAGTCACTAGAAGGCAACATTGGAAGGAAAACTCCAGAATGAGGGCATGATTTGATAGCATTAAAGAATTATCCCTAACTTCTTGGGTACATCCTCCTCATGGGGGGTATATCTGGTCTTATTTGGAAGAGTGAGTCCTGAGACTTTCTAAATATGTACATACATACATATCTATGTATATGTATATACACAAACATACTTCTATTTGTATATATGTATGTGTATATATACACACATGTGCACATATACACATATGTATTTATATACATACATAGTTAAATAGAAGGTATCTCAAGAGGTAGGCATTAGCCATTAGAAGCTGGGGAGATCAAGAAAGGCTTCATACCAGAGAAGCTGCTTGAGAGTCATCTTAAAGGAAGGAAGGGACTCTATAATATAGAAGTGAGGGACAGGTAGGTGGGAAGGTAAATGAAAAGACGAGATCAGAGATGGAGTGTTATATATGAAGAACAGTGAAAAAATACATTTTGGTTGGATTGAAGAGCATGGGAAGGAAAATTAAACCCATGAGTCTGAAAAGATAGGCTGGGGGCAAGCTGCAAAGGACTTTAATATACATACATGCATATATACATAAACACACATTATATATATATGTGTGTGTGTATACATACATGCATGCACGTATGCATACGTATGTATTTCTATAACCAATAGGAAGTCATTGGAGATTTTGTTGAACAGGAAAGTCACCTGGTCAGATCTGCATTTAAGAAGAATCACTGGAAGCAGTTTACATTATGTACAGAGTAGTGAGAAACTTAAGTGGTCATAACAGTTAGGAGACCTTTGAAATGATCTTGGTGAGAGATGATAAGGACTTGAATTAAGGTGGAAGCTATGTGAGTGGAAAGTAGTGTTAAGATGCGGGCAATTCTGCGAAGGAAAGAAATGGCGATATGTGCACTAAGGGAGAGTCACCAGTCAAGGATAAAGGTGAAATTGATAATGGACTAGAAGAATGGTAGTGCTTTTGATGTATGTAGAGAAGTTTGGGTAAAGGAACAGATAATGAATTCAGTTTCAGACATGTTGAGTTTGGGATGTCACCAGGCATCAGTTTCAAATGTTCAATATGCAATTGGTTATGAGGGATTGAAGAGACTGGTGAGAGACTGGAAGTGGATATCTATATACACACATACATATGTAGGTGTAGAAATCTCTCTGTCTATCTCGAATAAGATCACTAAAAGAGTGAATGTAGATGCAGTAGAGTAGAAGGGTCTGAAATAGAACCTTGGAGAATACCCACAGTTAGGAGCTTGATATAGATGATGAGCCAGCAATGGAGACTGAGGAGTGTTCATACAGATAGGCAGAAAAATCAGAAAGAGTAGTGTCATGAAAACCTAAAGAGGAGAGTACATCAAGGAGGAGAGGGTGATCAACAGTGTCCTACACAGCATATAGGTTGAGAAGGATGAGAACTGAGAAAACATCAGATTTGACACTGATTTCCTGCTCCTTGAACATTGAATCATTAACAATTACTCTGAGTTCCCCCATGCCACCAGCTCTTATTCTATCTAACTATATTTTAAATATGCTACCTTTTAGTCAACATCTCTCCATCCTTTCCATAAGAATAATATGATACCTTCTTACTTTTGCTAAAATCTAGTTAAACTATACCCATACTTCCCTCATCTAGTTTATCCTTTCCCAGTGGTTTACAACTACATACTACCTGTCTTCCAGTGTTCAGGCTAATCTCTCTTTTAATGTTTCCAGAAAAATGGAGTCAGAACAGCATTTTTTTGCTTTAAAATTTTCCCTCCTAACTTCACTGGATACTACCAGATCAGGTCTTCCTGCACTATTCTAAATTTTTCCCTTCAGATTTACATCTGTCAGATACTAGTCAGGGTCTTGCTTTACTTGTCAGTTAGCTAATCTATAAAAATTTGTTTCCAAGCCTTTTTTTTTTTTTACAAATCAAACTTGCTTTTCCATAGATCATTTCTGTCTTTTTCCTTTAGACTAATCCAGTTGTTTTTCAATTTTACTTCTTTTTCTCTTCCTCTTCTTTCTCTGTCTCTGTCTTTGTCTAACTCTAACTTTTTACATCTGTTTATCTCTTTTTCTCCATTTCTCTTTTTTCTTTTTTTCTTTTCCTTATTTATTAGACTGGAGTGCTTAGAGTAAAATAATCCAGAAGGGCTCATGTCAGAGTTTTATAACAAATATGATCCTTCTCTTTGTTTCAAGTTCTATTAAAGACCCCCAAATATTCAAACCACCCTTTTATCACCTGTTTCATTGTCATGTATTCACATACACACACAAACAAATACACATTTATTTATTCCATATAATTCTATTTGGTCTTCCTTCTTCAAAATATCTGTAAAGTCATAGTATCTTCTAACTCTGGAATATCCATGTGCCCCTTCAAACTTCATATCCAGGAACAAACAACGACCATCCTGCCCCCTTCTCCCATCGGTGAGTTCCTCCCAGAGCCTTCATTTTGGGCCCAGGCCCACACTAGCCAATCTTCATTCCCCTTACGGTACTTTGCCATGATGCCTCAGTTGTAGTCTCACCCTAAAAATTCCCTCAGTACCTGGCGGGGGAGTGAGGAGGGGGAGTTCATCTCCTCATCCTCAAAAATATATCCAGCCCTTCAGGCTTTTCAACCTAGAACATCTGTCCACCATGCCATCCTGTTCTCTCTTTGGTGAGTTCCAGTTGGGGCCTCGATTTTGGGAAGGGCTTCTACTGGACAATCTTCATTTCCCTCTTGGCCGCTTTTGACCTTCTGAACTTCTACATCATGCTCCAGTGTGGGTATCTTCTTTCCCCTTTCCCTCTTCATTCCCACTTTTCTTCTCTCTTTTGTGTATTGTCTCCACCCCACCATTAGAATGTAAGTTCTTGGGGACAGGAAATGTCTTTTAGCTGATATTTGTATCCTCAGGCTTATATGCCTGGAACTTAAAAAGCATTAATAAATATTTCTTTCCTAGTCATGTAAAATTTTTTTAAAAAAGCATTAGAATTGTGATATTGGATTGGGTTTGCCTTTTTCCATCTCAGTAGTATGCATCTGACAATGGCAGAAAAGGACACGTGGGCAGACATTTTCAATTCAATTCATACAGAGCACATGACTTTTCTTTTTAGTCCTAGCCTTAAAGAATGGGCATGCATCTCCTATGATTTCAGTCTTGTATCCCTAATGATCTAATTTGGATTTCTCTAAATATTTAGGGAAACTGTTCTACTTGTATCAGTTTTGGGAGGCAGAGTGAATAAATTCTGTAATTTTTTTTGAAAAATCTAGAAATATATCCTAAATTCCTCATTCAAATGGTTAGAAATGTGCCCCCCCCCATTCCTAATTTTTCTTACTGAATCCTTAGGTACTTCTATAAATACATCATTTTATCTAAACTGACTTTTAAACCATTTCTACTTTTAACCTGTGTCACCTTTAAGGTAATGTGCTCCATATTTTAATTACACATTATGTAAAGTGATACCTTCATTTTTCTAGAAGTTACCCTTTTGTATTGGATGTGGGACATATGAGCCTATGTGTAAACTATTCATATTCATCTTGATTTTATGCATTTTCATCATATTTTCTTGGAGAGACAGTAGTTTAATGCCACTGAGTGACTGGTTGATTGACTCACAAAAGATAAAATTATCAGTGGAATTCTTCAAGGGATCTTTTATCTCATCAGTTTGGATACCTATCCAAACTGCAGGCATGGATGCATGTAGACTCCCTTCTAACTCTTGTTCTAGGAAAGCTAATCAAATCAACACCTCCATTGTTTCTGGAAACGGCATGGCAATTGAGTTTTCTAGGATCCTTTGGCCATCCTTGTTATTTCCTAGACCAAAATATCCTTACTTGACCACTACTATCCTATATACATTGTCTCCCTCATCAGAATGGAAGCTGAGGACAGAGACTATGCCACTTTGGTATTCACATCCCTGAGCATTTGGCATAATGCTTGACACATAAGAAGTGTTCAATAAGCGCTTTTAAATCACTCTGTTTCTCTTACCAGTTTCCTGTCATAAATTTATCATAGGGGGTCCATTCAGTCTGCTTGAGTCCTTCCTTACTTTCTGCTGATACTGAAGTGATATAAGCAAAGCCCTCAGGCTGTTTACCTGTCATCTGACTACCTTACTGATGACTAATTAACTTTCTCTTTTTAGCCCAAATTTCACTGGTGGTAACAATTTTTTTAGATAAAATCTGTTGTTCAGTTTCTCTTATTGCTTATGTGATGCAGCCTGCTCATACCTATCATGTGTCTCTCCAATGTCCTTTGTGTGATATTTATTTTCAGTTTTTTGGACAATGCTGATCCATGTCTCATAGTCATAATATGCACATAAATACACACTTAGTCCAAGGATTTTCTTCAACTGAGATACCCACTTTTTGTTATTCTTCAACAAACCCATGTCATTTTTTTTATCATTTAAAAATTTTAAACTTAAATACAAAAATGAGAAAAGAAAAAAAAACCTGTCATGTATACAACAGAACACCAGAGGATTCAACATAAAACAATAAATTTCCATTTCAAGAAAGTCTAGCTTTTCTTTGTTTCCTTGCTGATTTTCTTTTGTCCTACTCCCTCCTCCCCACCCCAGCCCAAAGAAGGCTACAATTAAGCACAGATACACATACCCATATATGGATATCTATAAATGCACACAAAAATGCACATATATACTCACACACATACATATGTAAGACAGTACTATGCTTATTTCCATCTGTCATCTGTCTTTCTGAAGGTGAATAGCATCTTTCTTCATAAGTCCAATTCTTTCCATGTTTTTCTCATCTACCCCATAGCCTGCATTCTAACCCCTGTCACATCCTGTTTGAGACATTGTCTACAAAAGTTTTCACTAGTTTTCTGCATTTCTTCTATTCTTGGTTGCATAGGTTTTATTTATACAAAAAAGTTAATTTCAAGTTATCAAAATTATACATCTTACACTTCAATAGTGCTCTTATCTTATAATATAGTTTAAAGTCTGATGCTGCTAAATCGGCTTCCTTTATATCTTTTCTCCCTGATTTCTTTGAAGTTCCAACCCATCTCATTTTCAATTTGTGAGCTTCCAAACTTAAAAAAAATCATTTTGCAGATTCAAATTAGAATGACACTTTAAAAAATCAAGCCTAAGTAATTATACACTAATTTTACCCTTCTACTGCACAAGTATATAGAGTTTAACTTATTCGTGATTCCTTTATTGCTCATTAGTCTACAATAGTTATCCTCTGAAGAGAGTCTATCAATATCATTTTAAAATGCAGTTTTCCCTATGATCACTCCCTCTGGTAACTGTATAGAGGCAAATAATATTGAGCAAATCTTTTTGATCTCCACCACAAGCCATGGTATGGAGCTGAAAAGGGATACTTTTAAAAATCAGAGTCAGAGCAGACCAGGGTCACTAAAGCTATAGATAACCTACTAATTTCAACTCATATAAATCATCTTTTCTGAAGCAAGGAATATTTGGAGATGACATCACATATTTGAGATGGTATCATTTCCAATACTTAATGTCTTTCTACTAAAATTTTATTTCCAATAGACATTTGCATATCTGAGTTAATTTATTTGGTCATTAATTCATTCAGTAGCAGCAATCGTATTTATACAGACCTCTAAAGTTTAGAAAACACTTTTACACAACCACCATGTGAAGTAATATGGGTATTATAATTTTCATTTATAGATGAAGAAACTGAGGCAGATATTGTTACTGCCTGTGGTCATGCAGTAAGTGTTGGAGTCAGAATTCAAATCTAGGTCTCTTAATTTATAGTACAAATTCTACTACACTATATTACTTTGCATTCATTCAATACTTATTAAATGCCTTCTCAATACAAGACACTGAACTAGGTAATACTGTTGTCCTGGAATTTAATAACTGAAACTTTTGACACACACACATTCTTAGAAGCTCTTGCATCAGAATGAGCTCCCTGACAATAGGTATTGGTTTAGTTCTTGCATTTTTCTCCTGGTACCTAACACAGTGCCTAGCACATAGTGGGCACTTAATAAATGTTAGATGCTGGTTAATGGATTGATTAATGGGGAAAATATTTTATCTTTCTTTGCATTAGCTCATATTCAAAAGTCTTCCTTTCTGTTATTATAGTCTACTATTCTAGTTATAACTACTGCATATAATATATTTTCTTTTTTTATTGAATTTATATCTTCATTTTTGAAAAACATATCATATTTATCTCATCTAGATTCCAAAAGTATAGGCCATAATTCCAAGTCAGAGGTAGAAGAGGGTACATCATCCCACATCTGTCAGAGTTAAGCATTCCTAGGACTTTTATTTCTGCATATCATATAGAAAGGTAGCAATGCTATAAAAACACCACTTAAGAGTTTCAAGAAAACATACAGTTACAAGGGAACCCTGAAGGATTGTGTGTCTTTGGAAATGCATGCTCACAAAAGTATTATATTCCATTCCTCACCATGTATGTACTAGATAAATCTGTTTTTAACTTGAGTACCTATATTATATATATATATATATATTCTAAATCTGTATAAATGAAGTAAAATATAATAGCAATTCAAAAAACTTTAATATATACTTCAAGATAATTGCTCAAGTTTATATAAAGATGTGGTCTATCCAACACATCCCATTTTAGCCCTAATCTTAACTAGATGAGACCATACTGCAATCTTAGTGGTTAGAATAGTGTAAGTGACAAAAGTCTTTCTGGATTTCTATTACAAGAACTTTTGTACAAGAATCAAGAATAATATTCAGATAAACTGAGGAAATTTCTTCATGACCCTGAAGTCATTGATAAATTATTAAAGTAGTTAGAACCAGAGGCAATTGAGAGGGCTGGAGCAAGGATGGCTTTCCAAGGAACTGCCTAAGGATGAGCCACCTTAGGGAGAGGGAGGAGAATTCTTTGCTTAGATCTTGGCCAGGTCTCTGGTCAAGGTCACTTCTCTCCCACCACCTCTGACCACAAAAAGATCAAGAAACTGTGAATGTTGTGGAGGATTTTGGATTTCCCATCTTCCCATCAGTATCCAAGTGACATCTTTGATTCAACTGATGCCAGTGTCTAAAGTTAGAATCTTGGACAGATTCAACATGGATTCATGGCTCCACAAGGAGCCTAGCGACACCACACCATGCCTAAGGGGAACTTCTCAAGCATACTTTGAATGCAAGAAAAGAACTTGAATTGCCCCTTTGTCATGTGTGCTTTCTAAGCCAGTTTCTATGAAGCATGGGTGAAAAGTTAATTTTACAAGGTGATTGTTTAGATAAAGGCATGGAAGGAAGCAGGCAATGAAATGGAACTGGAACCCTCTGACTTTTCATAACAGTCATAGTAGAACTTTTTCCCAGAATGCTGTATGTATTTTTCTATGTGACACAGACTTTTTCCTTGGAGGGTGGGGGCTTTTTGTATCAACTGTTCTCATTATTTTACCTTAGGAAATACATATCTCTAAAAGTAACTTAAGGCTGGCTTGCTAAAATGATTCTCAAGTAATAACCTTAGAGGGGAAGTACACCACTGAGGGCTCAAGTTGATGGCATTCTAGAAAGCCATCCCAGCTCTTCAAGAGGAGTACTCTTAGAATCCTGAGAGTGAAGTCTTGACTTGTTTAGGGGAACCTGATTCATCAGGGTTGAGTGAGGATCTTCAGAACGTATATTTACACATATAAACAAAGATGATTTATGTGCCATCTAGGTATCAGAAGTACAGATATACACCCTAGTGGAAGATGGAGAGAAGGTACCTGATCACATTTATGTCATACAAAAGTTTCAATGCTATTAAGAGTCTCAAAGAAAACTATAGTGATTAAAGCTAAGGGAAAGAACAAATCCGAATTGTAGAATCCTGGAGGTGGAAGTGATATGAGAAATGATGTAGCTCAATCACTATCTGACTAAGAATACTTTCTTTAAGATCTTTGGCAAGTGCTCAACTAATCTCTAATGGAAGATGTTCAATGAAGGGGGAAACCCTTCATTGAGGTGGTCCATTCCACTTTGAGAAACTACGACAAATGTATTGCCTTTTGACTTGGTCACATGATTATTAAGGGAGCTTAGAGAAAAGGAGCTTGCCACAATCATTGTGGCTGCAAAATCAGAAAACTCCAATTTCATTCAAGTTCCCACCCTCATGCCTTTTTATATATGGTCCACTACTAGAATGAAGCCCCTTTTCACTTAGTTTCCAGAATCCCAAACTTCCTACAAAGTATAGCTTGGGTGACACCTCCTACATGAAGTTTCTTCTGATCTCCACCCCCACCTCCAAATACTAGCACTCTTTTCCTCTGGGAACTACTTTGTATTAATTTGAATATATTTTAATGGTTATCCTTTCCAGTATTGCCAGTAATCAATAAGCTCTTGGATATCAGGAATGACTTTGTATTTGTATTCTGGGAAGATTAAAATTGATCCTGTATCATTTTCTATTTGATCCTTTTTACATGTAATTGGTTTTGCACTGTAACTGTCATAGTTCAGAGTACAGCTGGCCTCTAATGGTTTAAATTTAAAAATCCAGCTCTTATCCCTCAAGGAATTTGATAGAATATGTGAAAAAGCAAGGGAGTTTGGGCCTGATATCTTCACTCCAAAAACTTATCTTTTGCTTTCCAAAACTCTAGGCCTCTACCTAGTACCTGCACTCAGACAATGAGTCTCATGAGAGAAGGGGGTGGGGGTGGGGCGTGTTGCTAGCTCCCATCACCAAACTTCCAACCAAACACATTGTTCTTTGTACCTCAGTTCTCTAAGCATTCATGTTGCCCTTAATTCCATGATGCCATTCATGCTCTGTTCTTTGTTCTGTACTCCCATAACAGGGGCAGCTAGGTGGTGCTGTGAATAGAGCACTAGGGCAGGAGTCAGGAGGACCTGAGTTCAAATCTTACCTCAGACTTTTGACACTCACTAGCTGTGTGACCTTGGGCAAGTCACTTAACCCCAATTGCCTCATCCTGGGTCATCTCCAGTCATCCTGATGAATGGATTCATCCTGATGGTCACTGGATTCAGATGACTCTGGAGAAGTGAGATTGGTGAACTGCACAGCCCTCTCTTACTCAAAACAAAGTCAAGTGCAAATCATGTCATCATTTCTCTGAAGATGTAGTCTTTTTCTGCAACAAAGGATGAACATACACTCCTCTAACAGCAAGCACCCTAGCACACCCAGGATGAACTGCTAGCACAGGTTCTTGGATCTGTTTTTTAAAGGAAAGCAAATTTTAAGGGGTCGAAAATCATCTTTAATTATATTCACTAGTTCAGGGAAAAGTCAGCACCCTGAACAGAGAAAATACAAGCAGATAAATTAGCATAAAGACCAATAGACAGGGCTCTGCTGTCTGAATCAAAGTAATATTGCTATACACTTTACGTACACCACTGGATCGACAGGGCCTTTACATCTGAGCAGTTGGGGGTCTGAACATACAGCTATTCAGACTCTTGCTCAGGGAATCACAAGGTCCTTCTCATATGTGAGTCCCCCCCAAAGCAAAATATCAACTCAGAGAATATATATACTTCCCAGAGCCAGAAGGCATCACAACCCTCGTGACTTAGTGCCTAACCAATTTAGACCAAGAGGTATGGAAGCCTTCCTACAAGCAAGCCTCCCACTAAGCAAGCTCCTTCTTAGGCAGGACCCTCCCCCAACAAGCTCCACATGAGGCCTATTAATAGGAGGGGAAGATCTTATTATCCCATTAACATTTCATTTGGCCCTAAGATCTTTCATATCTCCATTACATAGGTAGCTTGTATCTGATTTTTAAGAAACAAGTATAACCTAATTATCACAAAATAAACAACACATCATGAACTTCACATTTAAAAGGTACATAGCAACATTACCAGAATGGCCACATGACCTTAAACAAACAAAAGTATGTAACATAACATATTCTACACCCTATATATTCTTTCGGGGTCAAAATCTTTGGGGAGTGAGGAACTAGCTCCTCCTCAATCCCAAACAAAAATGCCCAAGCAAAAGTCCTCTTGGGGGTGTGTCCTTCTCCCCACAATGCCCTTGCAGGTTTCCTCCTGGCACTCTCAGGTGCATGCTCTAATGAGCCAAATCCCAGTCTTAACAGTGCTCTACTTCCTACTTCCAAGTCCTGAGGGGCAGCTGGGCAACAAAGCCAACAGGGTAGGTCCTCTGGGGTTCGCAGCAAGTCCCCCAAAACGCCATAGATAACTTTATCCCCTGGGTCCCAAACCATCTCAGGGGAACAGGAACGTGGCAGGAAAGCACCTTCAGTGCTTCTGCCTTGCTATAAAGTTTTCATTTTGCCCCAGGGCTGATCTCCAAGCTCCAGCTTCTTCCACTTGCTGGAGCAGACCATTCCAGGCTCTTACCTGGGTCTGCATACATGCAGCTCTCTGCTCCTGCTCCAGGGCTCCATTCTAAGCTTTACCTGCTCCTGCCTGGGCCATGAGTACCATACACTTTCAGGGCCTTAACTCCTATAGCACAGTCCCAGGCAGGACTATTTCACTCATGTTATGGCCATCCCTACCCAATACGAACTTCTTTTTCTCCCGTAGCTGCTGCCCTGACTTCTCATCAGAAGCACTAGTGGGCTAGGGAGGAGGAAGGAGAGGTTATCTCCCAAGGGCATCCGGGTGCCACTCTGGGCACCCAGGAAACCACTCCTGTCACTTACATTCATATGTTTCCCCTCAGGCCACTGCTGCTCCTGGGGCTTCACGAACCATACAGACCACGACTGAGAAACAATGAACAATTATTCTAGTCCCCATATTTTCCTTTTTGTTTATTCAGATGCTGCTGACTACGCCATATGCAACAGCAAGCATCCTAGCATACCTAGGATGACCTGCTAGCACAGTTTTTTGGATCTGCTTTTCTTAAAGGAAAGCAACTTTTAAGGGGTCCACAATCTTTTTAAATTACATTCACTAATTAAGGGGAAAAGTCAGCACCCTGAACATCAGAGAAAATATGAGCAGAGAAATTATCATAAAGAACAACAGACAGGGCTCTGCCTGAATCAAAGCAACATTGCTATACACTTTACATACACCACTGGATTGAGAGAACCTTTACATCTGAGCAGTTGGGAGGTAGAAACATGTGACTACTCAGCATCTTGACCAGGGAATCAAATGGTCCTTCTCATAAGCAAATCCCTAAAGCAAAATACCAGCTTCAGAATACACATGCGCGCGCGCGCACACACACACACACACACACACACACACACACATACACACTTTCAGAGCCAGAAGTTATCGCAATCCTTCTACTCAGTGCCTAATTACCTCAGTACTAAAAACTGTGAAAACCTTCCTATAAGCAAGCCTCCTTGTAAGCAAGCTCCTCCTTAGGCAAGTTTCTCCCACAATGGGCCAGAATTTAAAGCAACAAGACATCTCTGATCAGATGTGATCATATAGGCCTATTAATGAATGGGGAAGATCTTCATATTCCATTAATGTTACAACTCCCCAAAACCTGCATAAGCAGAGTGTTCTCTAGCTTGAAATCTTTGACATTAATGTAGGTAAGCCAGGGTCCCATTTACTGATAAGTAGCATGCTTCTGCTAATATTATCTGGCTTGGAGATGTGTCGAAATGTACCCTTTTGCTAAAATCCAATCACACTAATCCCCAATGTACTATCATGAATAATGCCTTGCATATAGGAGTCATTTAATGAATATTTAGTTGAATTTAACTGAAATAAGTTTTTGTCAAACTATCTGTTCTCATGATCCAGATGCCCACATTTTGGCTATCTTTCTTTGTATTACTCTTTCAAAATTTTAAGTATTCCATGTTGGTCATTAAGTGCATTAAGTGCTATTGAAATAGTCTTAGTAAAATAAAATATTAGGCTTTTAAATGAATGGTACTGCTTTCTATTCCTTGGTTTAAATCTGAACTTTCCTTCTGCAACATCTTTCCCATAGCAAACTACGATCCAGGGCTGGATATGAAGATAGAAGCCCTGGGCTCATATCCTATACCTGTTATTACTACCTGTGTGACTTTGGACAAGTCACTTCACATTTTGGGACTCCAGTTTCCATATCTGTAAAATGAGGGAGTTGCGCTAGATTTCTAATGTCCTTTCCAGATCTAGATCTTTGACTTTATGAATGCTGAATTGTTCTTAGTTTATATCTTGGTAGAAAAATCTTCCTAAATGTTTATAATTATATATGCTTTTCTCAAAAGTAAAAGACTAACACATTTCAACAACAGACGACTACATTTGATAGAATACAAGTCCCCAAGCATGCTGGTTTCACTTTTCAAGAGGGAACATACAGATACTTACTTGAGACAAAGACTTTGAATACAATGCATTTCCAACTTCATCGTGGAAATAAGTAACAAGGGAATGTTAAAAAAAGGCAAATATTGGGAGCCCTGCTGTGTCATCAACATAAAACATACCATGTTATTTTTTCTCCTGATATTTACCTTAGTTGCCATAGTAAGTGGATTAGAAACTTCTCCCAACGGTCAATAGTATTTTTCTTTATAAAACTATGCAGGATTGAGTGGTGCATGACGTTAATGGCATTTGTTAATATTTCCTACTTCTCACAGACATTGATTAGACTATGATCACTGAATTGCCCTGGAGAACTAAATAGAAAATCTTTATGAATCAGAAAACATTTTGTACTTTGAATATGTAATTAAAATTAGTCAGAAGGCCAAATTTTGTGACCCATGAAAAAAGATAAACTATTCAGAGTTTGGATAAGTTGTATTTCATTGTGAAGTGAGAGTTTTGAATCTCTTGTCAGCAATTTTTATAATGCAAATATGGGTGCCACAATGCTGAAATCAATAAATAACATTTTTATGTTAACAATGATTTTCCTGAATAATGGGGGGCCATTATTCAGAAGTACATAATAAATGAAATGAATTTATAGACCTTAAATCACTTTAGGGTAGAGGGAGCCTCAGGGTTTTACTTGTAAGAAAAGGCTTTGGTCTTGGTTCTAGTTCTATGGCTTAACTTTAGTTTTCACAGAAAACAGAAATAATACCTGATCTACATTTCACAGCCATATGTAATGATTTATTGAATAATGTAAGAGCAAACAATATTTTAGATCATCTGAGAAAGGTCTCATAAACACAAAGCATTTCTTCATACTAATAAGTTAGGACTCAACTAAAATGTAGTTTTAGATAACAGTAGCTTACATTTCTAAAATACTGCAAGTGCTTTTCTTACAACACCCCCAGTGAGGTAGGTGATGCAAATATTATTATTCTGATTTTACAGATGATGAAACTGAGGCTCAAAGAGTTTTTTCCTTGAATTAATACTCAGAAATGTAGTTGGGCTGTATCTGGCTCAGAACTATAAAATTCTGAACTTGGCCAAAAAGCTTGAAGATATTTTTTAAAAATGTAGATGCCAAGAAGAAACCCCTTAGTCCTTAATGCAATGTTGTCTGAATGCTTTCTGATTTGAAACAAAAGCTCCTATTCTCTCCTCTAGGGTTGGATAACTTTCTTCTCCCTGAGATACTCTATGCTACCTTTGAGCTAAATTGCACCCATATCACCAAAGCTATTCTTTATTACTCCACTCACTTCCCATACAATCTGCCCCCATGTACTCCTCTGACACCTACATCTGCTTAGCAGATTCTGATATTTGAATCATGGTGCTTGACTAGGAGAGGCCTCTTCCCTTATCTTTTTAATTAATTTAACTGTGCCTTTACCTGTGATCATTCTCACAGAACTGGAACCTTGTTCTTCTAACTTATATAGATCACTACCTCAATAACAGCACTTATCTGTATCGATTTATGAGAATTAAACTAAAAATTAATGCATACAGATAAATTTAGTCTTGAAAATAAATACAATTACATTTTTAGGTAAAAAAAATGATTAACCAACCTTCCCTTCCCTAAGGAGGGATAAATATAAGGAAAATAAGAATGCTTTACTATTTATTCAGCAAATTTTGATTCTCACAATGACAAAGTCATTATTTACAAAGCTAATTTTAAAATACATTGGAGTAACATAGTATTTCAATAAGAATTAATAACAGTCTGTAACAATACATTTCTAGTATAATATTTAAGGACATAAATATCCGGTTAAATCATATGCATTCATTCCATAAAAATTCTGTGCACCAATGGCATTGTACTGAATCTTTCCAATTTGGTTTGACATTGGGAGGGAGTGGAATCTGCTTTAGTCAGAAGTTTCTCTTCTCTTTACTGAAATTTCTTGACCTACTATAATGCTCCTAAAAGAAAGGGAGAAATGGTATGAGAGTTATCCATGTATATTTCTAGTGCTTTTAGCCTGTTTTGTGGATGTTATTTTCAGATAGATTTATTGGCATTCCTAGATTGTATACTTCTTAGATACAAGAGGAAAATACTTGCAAATATCACTGGTTGCCCACAGGGCAGAAGGTTCTTTTCATTCATTCCCTCATTAAACATTTGGGGCAGGTAGGTGGTGCAGTGGATAGAGCACCACTGCAGGAGTCAGGAGGACTTGAGTTCAAACCTCACCTCAGACACTTGACACTCACTAGATGTGTGACCTTGGACAAGTCACTTAACCCCAATTGCCTCATCTTGGGTCATCTCCAGTCATCCTGACGAATGTCTGGTCACTGGATTCAGATGGTTCTGAAGGAGAAGTGAGGTTGGCGACCTGCACAGCCCATCCTCACTCAAAACAAAGTCAAGTGCAAGTCATGTCATCGTTTCTCTGATGGCATGTCTTCTTCGGCAATGAAGGACAAACACACACACATCAAACATTTATTAAATATCTACATTTGATGCATATGCAAAGGTTGCCACATGCAACATGATTTTACCTAAAATGGGGGGGCACAGGAAGGAGCAAATAAAATATTGAACTGGCAAATCACTGATATGTTCAAGACTTGTTATATAGCTGCCACTATTTAAAGACCAGATGTCAGAGAATTTACGAATATTCTTAGATGCCTTAAAATGCTTATTAAACAAAACTTTGGTCCCTATTTTAACTTTTAGATTGCTTATGATTTATAATGTCTTTTTCAACCAATCATGTCAATTCCCTATGCAAACTGCAACATTTGCCTTAATGTGGTGCTTTATTATAAAGCTGTAAAACACAGTGGTGAAAGCCCTTGCAGTGCCTTGATAAACCATTAGAAATGAAGCCCTGCACTGCTGCTTCGTTTACAGAGAGAACTTAAATAAATCTGTGTAATGGTTCTGTGTCTTTACTTCCCTCTATGTTAAGCTATATTTCTGCATAATGAAATCTGCAATTACTTACTTTTCCCAGGGGAGGATATTCAAGAGAAGAAATGAAAACCATTTCCCGTCTCAACCAGAATCTTCATCCCCCATGGCATCCCTTAATTGTACAGATTGTGAAAGGCACTCTCTCTTTGGCTTTACAGCATTTTTCTCACTCAAGAGTAATGAGTTCCCACTTCTTAAAAATGCATTCAGAAGCCCTTGCATTCAAGATACTACCGTCAAAATGCACACACACGATTGATTACCCAATTTATTGGTGATACTGTACATGTCATCATTGTGCAGCTTAAATGATTTTGACAAGTGCGGAAGGGTATCAGTGACAAGTGTAGAAATAAATGATGGGTTTAAGCTTTCAAATGTTTCTCCAGCGTTTCACTGAGTGGCAGGTTGATAAATTAAAATTATAGTTGCAGCATCATCCTGAAAGGTTTTAGGTTAAAAAAATAGTGCTCCAGAAATTTTGTATAGTCTCCGGAGAAGTAGCCTGAAGAACACCACAGGAAAAAATGAACAAGTGAATTTCCTAAAGGAATCATTAATTTTAAGGTAGCAGTGTCTCCTTTTGGAAAAACAAAAGTAAATTTTTAGGTGGAGAAGATTGCCTTAGTATCCTTTCTTCCTTTCTCTAGGAAAAATACAGCAAGTTGATGTCTTTTCACATTTCCCCTCTAGGCTTGGCCAATATGTAATTAATTCTTTGCTGTCAGATGCACACATTCGAAGTTTCAGATTGCCTTTCCATTGGAACATCTCATTTGTTCTTGATGTTACTGAACTTCCAGATTACAGTTTCTAGACAGTTCTTCTATCCTTTTATCAACTTGCTATGAAAGAAATTTCCAAGTTAATCAGTAACTCTCATGCAAATTTGTTTTCAATGGTGTCTTCTCTATTTGTCAGTTTCTGCTCTTTCCTACTGTCGCCAGCCTTGTCCTGAACCCTATGTAGTTATAGCTGTAATGCTTCTAACCGATCCCCTGTGCACACAGCCTCCATACCTTAACCATATCATTGCCCTGTTTATAAACTTTCAGAGGCCACCCAAGTAACCCCAGATGCCCATCATTTCATGACAATTCAAATTATCATCTGGCACAACCTATTTAATTTATAGATGAGGAAACTAAGTATAAGGGTGGGCGAGGTTTCTCATAAGTCAGCACCATTCCATTTTAGATACCTCTAAGGAAGCTCCATTTTGTGTTGAGTCAAAATGCACCTCACTAAAACTTCCAACAACTGGTCTTAGTTCTAAATTTTATATTCAGGAGCCATGAAGGAAAAAAAAAAGTCTGATTTCTCTTCCACATCACTTTAAATATTAGAAAGTAGCAATAACATGCCTCCTAACCCATTCATTCTTTACCAGATTTAATATCCCCAGATTCTTCAGCTGTTTTGGCTATTGTGAATAGAATGCTGGACTTAAAGTCAGCAAAACCTGAGTTCAAATCCTGCCATAGGCACTTACTAGCTGTGTGATTCTGTGAAAGTTATTGAATATCTCAGCCTCACTTCCTTCACTTGTAAAAACAAGAATAATAATCTCACATAGCTTACAGTATTATTAAGGACATCAAATGGAATAACAAATGTAAAGCACTTTGCAAATCAGAAAGCACTGTGTGAATATTAGTCATTATAATAACAAGGTAATAACTCCTCTGATAATTCCAACCTCTCTTTTCTGAACACATTGTACTTTATCAATATTCTTCTTAATAATGTGGAACCTTGAACTGAATAAAGAGGTCTAAATATGGGATCATCCATCACAGAATATTGTGAGAATATTGTCAATCTACTTTTGTACTTTATAATTCCATTATAGAATTTAAGATTAAATTAACTTGCTAACTCTAGTGGATATAGTTTGAGTTAGTAGTCAATTAAAATTTCCAAATCCTTTCACATGAACAATGTAATTTTTTTTTTTGTGTGTGGGGGAACAGGTCTCCTCAAGCTAGTATTTGTGAAAAATTTCCAAATTTTGGAACATAAGCATAACACTTTCCCATTTTCTTGATAGATTTCTCCTTGTCATATCTGGCCCATCATTTCAGACTTATGAGGATCTCTGGGGACTATGATTCAATCATCTAGAAGTTTAATTTAGCTATATCTCCTAGCCTAATCTTTTCTAAAATGCCATTAAGCATCCCAAAGCAGTATGCTGTAGACTAGTGTTATCAAATTCAGACAGAAAGAGATCCCTGCAAGCAGCAGAGATTGACCTAGAAAACCACAAATTAACATTGTCTATATTGTATTATATTTTTATTTATTACACATTTCTGAATTATATCTTAATCTGGTTTGGGCTATACTTAAGTTTGACACCTGTACAGTGATACCTTTTCTGTAGAGTACAGAACACTGGTTTTAAATGCTGAACATCTTATTTGAAGGTCTCATGATAACATTTATTGATTGTATGAGCTTGGGTAAATCATTTGGGCTCATTTGGTTCACAATTTCCTTATCTGTAAAATGATGGCATGGGTAATGGATTACAGTATCTCTAGATTTCCTTCTAGCTCTCTCAGTCTATCATCTTGTGACCAAATCTAATTATAAAATACTTATAAAATGGTGACCAGAACAGAAATAAGGGCAACATGCCACTACAGACATCCCTCCAGATTGACTTCAATCAAGACATTATGTCTAGTCAGTCAACAAGTTACTATTCCAAATAAATCATCATTGAGAAAGTATTTCTTCATTTTACTCATAGTTAAATAAGCCTTTTTTGTTTACCTTCATATTTTCCTTAGTCTCAATTCAGAATAAAGATTAGCCTTCTTGGTATTACTCTCACAGGTCCATGATATTCTTTTGTATTATCCATTGATTATGGGCTACTGCTTTCATTTTTAGTCATGCTTTTAAAATCTGAACTCTTTAAAGAATTCCTTTGTGAAATCACACTAGATTCTCTAAATGTCTTCCTCTATTTTTCCTCATTAAAATAATTCATACTTGCATAAGATGAATTCCTTTTCTGACAGACCCTCTTTCTTCTTGAGTTACCTCCTTCTTTAGAGATTCAGGATATATAGATCTTTTCCCTTTAATTCTTTGAAATTTGATTTCCTAAAATGTTGTATAAATATTTGGTGATGTTCAGCATTCCCCTTTTGACTTTAAGGAATTCAGGGATGATGTGGTTATATTGTTAAACTTCCGGTCCTTTCCATTTCACCCATTAGTTCCTACTTATTGGTCAGAATTAGGCCTACTGTAACAATTCTCCTTAAAATTTCTTCTACTTTGTGAGAAATAAAATTATCAACAAGCTAATTTAGGAATTCATCAACTGTTCTGCTTTGAAGGGAATAGTCTTTATGGAAGAGGTCCAAGTAATTGAAGTCTTCCATAATTATGAGGAAATCATTTTGTAAACCTTGAAGCACTATGGAAACGTAAACTATTACTGTCATTGTATCAAGCCTTTGTGCCATTTGGGGGATCCTTACTAATTTCATTCATCGAGATGGACAGTAAGTAGCGTATTATATAATGCTGCTTCTATTTTTTCTCATTCAAATGCTATCTACTCTTCCTTCCATTTCAGGGAGTTTCATTCAGCGATTGATTTAGATATATAATGCTTTTCTGTTGCCCCTTCTAAAAGATATGTCATTTGATCAAAGAATCTCTTTTAACTGCCATACTCCAGTCCAAAGTCCATTCCACTAAGTCTTTGTAATGGCTATGAGGTCAAATTCACCTGAATGAATTACATTTTGGGTAGTTAGGTGGTCTGGTGGGTCTGGAGTCAAGAAGACCTGAGTTTAAATCTAGTCTCAGATGCTAGCTAGCTATGAGACCTTGGGAAAGTGACTTACTATGTCTGCCTCAGTTTTTTCAAATGTAAAATGACTTTTATAATAGCACCTACCTCCCAGGTTGTTGTAAGGATCAAATAAGATATTTGTTAAGTGCTTACTAGAGAGCCTGGTTTATTTTTGTTATTGTTTCAGTGGTATCTGACTTTTTGTGAACCTGTTTGGAATTTTCTTGCAGAGATAGTAGAGTGGTTTGCTATTTCCTTTTCCAGTGCATTTTACAGATGAGCAACTGAGGCAAACAGGGTCAAGTGACTTGCCCAAGGTCACATAACCAGTAAGTGTCTGAAGTCAGATTTGAACTCATGAAGAGAAGTCTTCCTGATTTCAAGCCCAGTGCTCTATCCACTGATCTACTTAGTTGGCTCTCTGGTATATAGTAGGCATATAATAAATACTTATTACCTCCCCTTCATCTTATTGCCATTTTCAAATTCACTGTATTATCTATACTTTATGAGTATACACATATTTCTATGTTCATATGAATTGCTAATTTTCTTTCTAGTTATTTTCTTCAGTTAACTAATAAACACCTTCTCCACTGTTTTTCTTCAATGTAATACATGAGATATCCTCTATAATCTATAAATAATGCTATGTGGTTAATGTTCCCCTGTCCCATCCTTTTCCAATTTTCAGTTTAAAATACAATTATTTAGATTGTTAATCTCTGGGCAAGCATATTCTTCCCAATCATTTTGATAAGTGCCTCATTTCCAGCAAGGAAGTCACAACACAGTTATCTCAAATTTCAGTATTGAACACAATTTACATAGCCCGCTGTTCACATCCCATATCTTTCTATGTCTTCTAAAATTCCAGACTTCAAATTGAAGAAATGATAAAAACATAACTTGTGCTCTGAAATCCTTTAATTTTACTACCCAATTTTCCTTTAAGATGTTTTCTAGGTTTCTATAAGCTGGGTTTTTAATGTCTGGGTTTGTTCTGTTTGTCCTAAATAAAGATAAATTATAATAAATATAATAAAAATGTCATTCTCTCACACAAAGCATGTGAGGGGAGGTGCCTTGGCGTCATGGAAAGCACACTGGATTTGGAGGCAGACAACTCACATTCAAATTCTGTATTTACTTTTGATGTGATGCAGTCAGTCACTTTGGCTCTGAAGGCCTCAGTTTCCTCATCTGAAAATGAGAAGGCTGTCCTAGGTGACGTGTAAGGATCTTTGCCACTCTGGGTCACTTATCCTATGATTTCAAACACCTTTATTCATATCAGGTTTTTATAAGAGACTTACCTCTGGAAAGTCTTTCTCTGCAACATTTTTTACCACCTACCTTGAAATGCTAAATTTTACTTTTTGATTTTCCCTCATTTTCAACAGATTCTAGCTAATTTAAATAAAAACTAAACCATTTTAGAAAGGATAACTTTGCTTAATTAAATATTCGGTTTTCAAGAAAGATATAATGCAGTTTAATTACAGTATGAAAAGCAGTTGTGCTATGGAGAGTTAAAGGAGGATTATAATAATACTGTACAGTTTATTATGTTATTAAACAAAATTTCTCAGAAAACCAATAAAGGTAAAATGACAAAAAATTAGTAACGATAACTCACATTCAAAGAGTCTCATTGTAATTTTAAAATCATTCCATAGATTTGAAAAGAAATTGGTCTGAAAAAACATTTTTACATACTTAAAATGGTTTTCCTCCAAATGTAGATATGGGAGCCAACATTTAGTAACAGAGCTAATAATGGGAACTGAAAGTAAACCCTGAATTAGTGTCAGGGAGATTTGGGTTTGAATCCTGAGTCTAACAGTAGCTAAAGGTATAAGGAAGTCACTGAAGGTCTCTGAGACTCAATTTCCTTATCTGAAAAACATAAGAATACCTGTGGTAACTATCCCACAGGCTTGTTGTGAGGTCAAAATGAGACAATGTTTATCAGTCATCTTGCAAAACTGAAAATGCTTTAATAATGGCAGCTGTTATTACTGAAAGGGAACATGGCACAGTTGATAAAGACCTAGCCTTGGAGCCAGGTAGACCTGTATTCAGATTCTACCACGGACACATACTGGCTGTATGACCCTGGGCAAGTCACCAATACTCAGTTTTCTAGGCAACCTCCATAATACTGTATATGGCAGAGGCAGTGCTACTCTACATAAGTATAAGGAAGTTTCCTTACACAGAAGTTCTCTAAATCAAAGGTACAGTTCCTATTTCTATTATTATTATACTTGTCTACTTGTCTCCAAAAAGCAGGACTTGAAAGAATGGTTACAAGCTACAGAGTGACAGATGGGAGCTGTATGGAATGAAAAAGTTTCTGAAATTAGAGAAGCAATATGATGCCTAAAGAGGTAGTGGGGTTCCTTTTATGAGATGTCCCCAAACAAAGGTTAAATAAAGACTTGTCAGGTATGCTTCCCAAGGACTAGGAAAGGACAAGGAAACTAGCATTTTTTATGTACCTACTATGTGCCAGTTACTTTGCTTTTCACCTATTGTCTAATTTGATCCTCACAATAAACCTGGGAGGCAGGAATTATTATGACTCATTTTACATTTGAGAAAACTGAGGCAAAAAGAGGTCAAGTGACTTGCCTAGAGTCACATGGCTTGTAAGTGTTTGAGGCTCGATTTGAAATCAGGTCTCCCTTACTCTAGTACCAGTTCTCTGTACACTGTACCACACAGCTACCTCTATACCTCTATAAGCCCTTTACAAGAAATTCTTGCTCAGTTGTGGCTTGGATTAAGTGGTCTCTTACATTCTCCCTTCTAATTTGAAATTCTGAGCTCCTAAATTACAAAGCTTGCATGGAAGTATAATATAGTAGTGATGGGGGCACTTCAATAGTGCTGACATCCACTGAAGTTCTTTTTTGACCAAAAGCTGGGAAGTTAATACATTTTTGGCTTGCTCTGATTCACTTCAATTTAGTACATGAAACATTTGTCAGATACTTACTTACTCTGGCCATGGGTTAGGAATAAAAAGACAAAATGAAAGTCAAGATAACTTGAACAGTATAATTTCATCCTTCACAAGATAAGAGGACTTGACAAGGGGACTGCTTTTTTGACTTGAATATAACCAGCAGAGAGTAACTGCTTGCTGAAGTAGAAACGATGGAATTGGGAGGGGGCAGGCAAAAGATGATTTTACATTAGATTTTATAATATGAAAGGTTATAAAGACTGGCATAGTCTGATATATATACTGAAGATTTGGGGAAAACAAGTTCCTGGTTCTCAGAGAAGGTTAATTAGGATCTCAGTGCCTAAACTTTCATCGGAGATGCTAGCAAGTAAGGGCTGAGATACTCACTAGAATGAAATTCTGAAGATCAAAGAGAGATACTAGGAAGAAAATAAGTAGTCATGAGACTGATGGGGATGCATCAACCAATTTAAATTTTTAGAAACAGGTATAGAAGTCACAAGCTCCTGCTGGTAATGGAATGAATAGAATAGCAAGGTATGTTCTTATAAGAATAGTATCAGAAGCTTTCAATCTCAAAATGAGCTGAGGCTGGGAAAGAATAGTAAAGACAACCAAAAGGCATTAATTTTTTTTTAAGTTAAACTTGTAAGTAGAGGATGTTCAAATAAGGATGTGACTATTGCTTCAGGTGGACAGGATGATCTGGTAAAGGATAACGGAGAAGAGGTAGAAATAATGTAACTCTTACTTTGCTTTTGTTTTCTCTGATAAGGAAAATGACCACTGAATGAAAGAGGGAAGGTAGAGTTCAGAATAAAAGTGGTAGGAGTCAACAGAGTCAAAATGTCAGGATACAAAATTCCTGGAATTTTAGGTTACATTGTGAGATACTTTGCAGTACACAGGAGAAGATGGTATTGATGGACTTGTCCATGACCAACCTAGGCACCTTAAGCTTAACCTGTCCAAAAATTATCTTTTCTTCAAAACTTCATCTTCCCTATCTGTCCCAATGGTGGCACTATCATTTTTACTTGAGCTTGAAACCTAAGCCTTGTCTTTACTCTTCTATTTGAGCCCCACATCTAATCAGTTTTCATGTGCTGCTAATCTTATCTCTTTAATCCTTTACATTTATCTCCTCCTATGCATTTCGTTTTCTACATCCCTCTGCTTCCCCAACTCAGGGACTCATTATGTATTACATGAATGACAAAGTCTTTTAACTAATATCCCCTCTCTCTAATCTATCTTTCACTGATATGTGTGTTCAAATAGTTCTTTGATCTCATCAAACAGGGAGTTTTCCTCAATGATCCAGTTCACAATCTATCCAAGTCTGTCTGTCTGATATAATTCAATTATTTTCTCCCAAAGTCTATATACTGTGTGCTGTCTATACACAAAGGCTGAAGGCCTTTCTCATTTTTTCTTGACATTGTGAGAGTACAAGGGCACTATTCTGTTTGCCCACCTGTCATCCTTTGCTTCTTTTATTGTCATCAACTCCTTGAATTTCTCATTGGTTATATCAGGGGTCAGCAAACTATAGCCACCAGGCCAAATCCTGCCCCCCCTCCTGGTTTTTGTTATGACCACATGCCATTATTGTATTTAAAATATAAAAACCAGGTATAGTTTTCAGGCCATACAATATGTGGGGTGCAATATTCAACTATAGTTCCTAGACCCTTGGGATATATGATGCAGCCTTCTCACACCCAGTGCCATCTGTCTCTCTATTGCCCATTAGTTGATGTTTTTTTCCCCTTCTCTTCTCTTAAGACCTTAAGAAATCTGACCTGGGGATAGCTAGTTTTGAATATTGCTTTTATATTAACTATATGATAACAGGCAAATTACTTAAACTCTCTACTACTTAATTACTTCATCAATAAATTGAGGATAATAATATTTGTAATATCTACTTAAACAGCTATTGTGGGTAATCAAGTGATACTTCCTATGTAAAAGTACTTTGTCATCTTTAAAGCACTATACAAATTTTAACCATTATTATTAAAGCCCAGCTTTGGCGCACCTTTTCCATGAATCTCCTTCTTCTTGCTTCTTAACCTAACAGCCATAGTGTAGATAAAAGAGAAGTGGGTTACAGTCAGAAGACTTGGGTTTGAACTCTGTTATTCTTTGTATTCTCTCTAATTGAGTAAATCAATCAACTTCTCTGCACTGTTTCCTCTTCTATAACTTATCTCAGAAGAGATTCCTTTATGTCTGAAATCCTACAATGGCTCTGTCTTCCAATTTTCTTAGAATACTTTGTCTTGATCCTCTTTTTATCCTAAACATATCTTTTTATTCTTTTCATATTTTAAAATCTTATTTATATGCCCCTTGTTTTTAGATTAAGTTCCTATAAGACAATGAACTTTGTTCTCTTTCTTTTTCTTTTCTTTTCTCTTTCCTCCCTCCCTCTCTCCTTTCCTTCCTTCCTTCCTTTCTTCCTTCCTTCTTTCCTTCTGTTCTTGATATTGAATTAAGTTGCCTACCATAAGCCAGGCATGGTGCTAAGCTCTGGAGCTACAAAGAAAGCCAAAAGATAGTTCCTGCACTGGAGGAATTCAGAGCCTAATGCAGGAAATGACATAAATGCAACTATGTACTAACAAACTACACTAGGATAAATTAGAGTTAATCAACAGAAGAAAAGTGCTAACGTTGAAGGAGATTAGGAAAGGTTTCTCACAGAAGGTTGGATTTTAGTTGAGACTTGAAGGAAGCTAGGGAAGTCAAAAGGTACAGATAAGGACGGAGAGTAGTCTAGGTATGTGAGACAACCAGCAAAAATGCCTCTCTGATGATGGCCTGTCGGGTATGAAAAATGGCAAAAAAGCTGTGACACTGGATTGAAAAGTAAGTGGTTGTGGTAGAAGTGGGGAGGAAGGAAGGCGAATGAAAGCTGAAAAAGTAGGACAGGGTCAAGTCATGAAGGATTTTGAAGGCCAAACAGAGGAATTTATATTTGATTCTAGAACTGATAGGGAGCACCAGAGTTTATTGAATGAGGAGTGGAGGAGGGTGACATGTTCAAATCTGTGCTTAAGGAAGATAACTTTGACAGCTGAATGCAGTATGAACTTAAATTAAATTGGGTGATGGTTGGTATCCTGTGCGTAACTGGATTTCTGCAGTGGTAAGTAAGATATCGCCACAACCAAACACTGTTTAAATCACTTTTAGTCTAAGGGAGGATTCTAGTTCGTCTACCTTTTCCTTAGATGATAAGGGGAAGAAGGGGAAATATAAAACGATTTTCCAATGGTTTTATGTCTTCAAATTTAGGCCAGGGCTTTCAGAGCCCTGGCTCTTTATTATTCTATGTCACATTAAAGATATTTTTCTCAGATGAACTATCATAATAATAAATGTCAGTCAATATAATTAACAAAAATGAACTTGATTTTTTTAATCCCCAAATTGTTCAGGCTTAAGTTACAGCAAATAAGAATTTAAAAATTTTCTAAAACATGTATATGTGTATACATATATGTGTATATGTATTTGTATATAGTACTACAACAGATAATTCACACCCTGAACATGTCAATACTTAATAAACTTAGGAAATTTTGTATGTCTCTGGTCCTAGATAAGTGAAGTCTGGCTAAATTTCAGAGAATCCAACACTGCTTTCAGGTAAGAAGGAAAATGAGGAAATATGCCTTGTTTTGTTTTCAAGACCTATCAGGGGCTTGAGGGATTCAGATTTTGCAGATGTAGCCTAGGGGTAAAAGTGAGGCATGGCAAGACTATATACATAACTGCTACTTTATGTTAACATTGAATGGAATTTCCATTGGCGAATCTGAGGGAAATTTAAACTGATGACCTTTTCCTTAAGTGCCAGGCCTAGAGGCCTGTGGGCTACCTGAGTCTTCTTACCTCACCTCCCGAAGTCTTCGGTTGGCCAAACCAGATGCTCGTATGAGAGAAAGGACGTTCCAGAGTCGAACAAGGGTTGAGCTTTATTTCAGGGTCTAGTTACAAGTGCAGGGGAATTCTTCCTTAGGAGGGATAGAAGAATCTCCCAAGGAGGCAAAGATCTTACAATAAGAGATTGGAAGTAGAAGTACAAGAGGGGAGAGAGGGGGAGGGGAGAGAAGGAGAAGAGGAAAAGCGGAGCCTTGTGTCCTCTTTGGCTCCTCACGTGCTAAGAGCTTTCAGGCTTCCCTGATCCTACTTAACTCTCCAGTCTCATAGTTTGCATCTAAATACCGTGCTGTTAGATAACAATAGTGTGCCCAGATCCGGGACAATCTCGAGGGCGGGGAGATCTCTCTCCCATCACCTTTCTCACGGGAAGAGGCGGAAATACACGAGATAGCTCGGTTCACCTCGATTCCCAGCCGTTTCCTGGGGGGGTCTCGTGAGAGCTCTAAGATTTAGAAGTTCCCACCTTTACCCGCCCGAGACTGTCCACATGGAATTGAGTTTCCAACCCCAACACTTAAGAAGTTCAGATTCTGATCATAGCTCAGTAGTCTTTCTTCATGTGCTAAACAATTTTAGATTTACAAATATTTCTGCTGAATTTAACATTTGCTGCTTTAATCTCAGTTTTCACAGTGGCAGGTAAGTTTTATATACCAATCACTGTATATAGATATCAAGGCAGGGATTTGATTCACAAATTTATACTAATTACAGTAAACATTAAATATGTATTGACATTTTCTTCCTGTTTTGCAAAATTTATTTACAGTTATTGGTTCTTATCAATAAAGATATAACAGCTTGTTATTTTTCTTACTTGACAGTTGATTTACATGTACATTTCTTTCTTCTCCATACAAAAATCATCTTTTTGTGACTGCATGTGACTATGCAATGCATATAAAAGAAAAGTTTTATTTTCTGATCTAATGTGGAATACTAGCTCAGTAATAATTCAGTTCTCTGGCTGCCATTGGGATCCATTATGGGTCCATTATGCCTGAAAATGGCTCATAGAACAGTAATAGTCCAGTGGAGCAGTAAGTTACTAAATAAGGCCCTAATGGCCTAGAAGAGTTAAAAGCAGCTTCTTGGGATAGATTACTGTTAACCAGTTTAGGCCTTAGCACAATATATATTTTTTTCATCTAGTAGAGACAGAAATTGTTCTTGAGAAAAATGGGACCAGACTTTGACGTCACTTAAAAATCCATAGAACAGTAATTGCCTTTGCCAGTGAGACAAATAACTTGTTGCTTTAATTAGTATAGTAAGAGAGGCATTGTGGCAATGGAAGAAGAGTTAGTCTTAGAGCCACCTGGATCCAGTCTTGTCTCTGACACACATTGGTTGTATCACTCAGGGCAAATCACTTAACCTCTCACTGCTCTAGATAGATTCTCTAATACTTTAAGGTGATTGTCTGCATTGCTATGGAAGATCCTCACTGGAAACTCCCTATGCCAACTAAATTATGGTTCCAGTCCCAATTTCCATACCCCCTAATTCTGTGTGTCAATATAGCAGATGACTTTATCATGCCAATATACAATTGCAAGCAAAAATACAGAAAAAGTGTGAGAGATTCAGAATCTGTGCTGGAATAATACTATCACTTGTTGATCCAGCTTTGGTTCTAGGGGATTAAGTTTTCTCAAAAAACAACATGGCCTTCACATCTGTGGGCTGCATACTGCTTACATAAACACTGGCTGAATTTTACAGAGTTATGAATTGACATGCAAACAACTATCATTCTTTTGGGTTAAAACCTTGACTAAAGTTTCAAGAAGGGAATTAAACATGTAAAATATGAAAAACAAAAGTGATGTGGGATACAGTTTTGATATTATGCAAACAAAAACTGGAATCAACTCAGACTAGTTCATGAGAAGAGAGAACACTACCCCAAAAAACAAAATGGAACAAAAATCCTGCATCAAGTGAGATCAAAGTGTTACTTTAGTCCCTTTTGACAAGAGAATGAAAATTGGAAAATTAAAAATTCGTATCAACCATAAAGCAAATACCAAAATGTGGAAAACAAATCTGCCAAAAGAGTTTATATGAAACAAATTTGTTTTCTATTTTAAAATTTTCTGGTCAACATACACAGCATTTCCCTCTCTCTACTTCCCTTCCCAACATTGATTCTACTGTTTGTTACTTGGATTGTGCTTAAATGTATTTCTTAGAAGCTTGGGAAGGAAGAAGAAATTCCACTGGTCAGTGGATGAGTTTAGTACTTGACATCTAACATCAAAATTTGCAAGTAATGGGAAAAAAGTAATCCTGATCATTTCTAATTAAAAGCCTTTACTATAATGTTTCTGGCTAACCTCGTCAGCTTTAGTTCAGTTTTCTGTACAAATGCACCATTATTCTTGCCAACTTGCCTATAGTTTCCTTATAAGCCAACACCCAGAGAGAACATAATTGTTCTCTTTTTTGTGTTCAATGCCACACATCCTTATACCAGGCATTAAAAGTCATTAATACTAGCTAATTGACTAGCTATCAATCAGAATGAACTTTCATATTTCACAAAATTTACTCCTCAATGACAAAAAAGAAACACAAACATTCAATGAACTCTGAATTGCAATAGTGGCACATGTACACTATAGCCAGCAGCGCCATCACATTATGATATCAGTGAAAGAGCAGCTGGAATTTGAGACCCGTGTCATGATTGAGCAGTTACCCAGCAGGGCCGGTTAGCTTGCAGCCTCACCTTTATCTGCCTCAGGACTCTTCCTCTGTGTGTTCAGAGCAGCATTCAATATGATGGTGTTGGGGAGATGAAAGTGAGATAAGAAAAATGGAAAAGAACATATACTGGAAGACAAGTTTAGAAAAGTTGAGAAGAAGCAATGCTGAATCAGAGAAAATGAGAGAAAAAGAGTGAAGAGAAATTGGAGAGGCAGAAATGTTAAGATTAAGAGGACCTGGGAGAGCAAATACACAGAACTAAACTTACCTCTACATTGTAAATCTCTCTTTTAATTTGCTTTGTGTTCTATTTTGTTGAAGGGTATAAAACTTTATAATCATTCATCAACTGAATTATTCATGTTTCATAATTATTAATTGTATATATTAGATGGCAAATTTTCATAAAAGAAATTTAAAAACATAAACATCTATGGTGATGTATGAATAAAACATGCATTGATATGACTTCATATGGAATATGGAATTTACATGATATCAGAAGGATTCTATTATTCAACTGAGTTAAGCAACTAATGTTGAAAGAAGATTTGCAGACATACTCACCCAACAGACAGGAATGGCTCCTTTGATTCAAGTCTATCAAGTAAATAACACATATTTCAAAACATATACACTGAAAATAAACAACATGCTAAGCATTTTCAAGATGCCTTTTCATGGAAACAGTAAAATTATTGCATCTGCAGGCACATAAATGCATAATTTAGTAATTTTGAATAATCAGAAAATATAAAATTACTTCACCCCTTGTAAATTAGAATGATTTCTCTGTGGATTAATTTAAAGCCTATCTGAAATGGAATAATGTTCTCATTTAAAAGAGAATTTTGTCTGAGTATAATAATAATAATAAAAAACAAGTAAACGGATAGAATGATCTGTTTTTACCATATGTAGTATTCATGAGGAATTTCTTTGTAGGAGGGTCCATATACTATCTCTTTATGATTTCATGACTAGAATAAGTTTGTGTTTCATTTGACCAGATTTCATTTCAATAACCAATTTCCTTGGTATTTAAGGTATGTATTTTGTGTTTGTTGTTTAATCATTTTTTGTTATTTCTGACTCTTTTCGACACCTTTTGAAATTTTTTTTTTTTTTGGCAGAGATACTGGAGTGGTCTGACATTTCTTTATCTAGTTCATTTTCCAGATAAGAAAACTGAGATCAACAGGGTTAAGTGACTTGACCAGGGTCACACTGTTAGTAAGTATTTCAGGTCATGTTTGAATTTAGAAAAATGAGTCTTCCTGTCTGCGGGCTGGCATTCTATCCACTGAGTCACCTAGTTCTCCACTGTGCCACTTTGCTGCACAATTCCTTCATGCTTTGAGGAGGCCACTTAATGCATTTTTACACATGTTCTCAGGAGTAATTTCTTCCAAAAATAATTTGCATCCATCAATGCTCAGATCAATTCCATAGGACTATTACTATTTGTCCTGAAATAAACAATTTCCAAAATTTATCTTCTAGGAAATGCAATTTTTAAAAACCCTATTCTTTCACAATGTCCATTTTCATTCAGAATGCAAGTTCATTTGTCATTAGAAAGAAATAACATATTAATGAACTGTATTTCTATTTTGCTTTTTGTTATAAATTATAACTTTAATTAACATTTGCCTTAACAATAATTACTAGAAAATAAATTTCACAAGATATATTTAATTCCATAGAATAAGACTCAAGAAACACACTTTTTTGTATGCAAAAAGTTCTAATCCTTTACATAAAATTGGCTTTGGCAATATAAGCCATAAACATAATTTATTGAATTTTTCACTAACAACTTTGTGTTAGATATTTATTATATACATTCCAGAATCCACTACTTTCTACTTTATTTATTTTTAAAGTCATTAAATGACAAGATTATCAAGTAACCACTATAAGTATAGTATTACACATAGCACTTTACATGTCCCATTTTAGGGATGTAAATTACAGATTAGAAAGAAGGGACATTATTGATACCTAGACTCCATAAGAACCAAGGTGAATGATCTTTAGTAATGCCTTTATGTCACTAGCTGTACCATATGATATTGGACAAGTGACCTTTTTTTAGGGCTCAGTTTCCTTATTTTTAATATGAAGTAAATAATCATACTAGATAATCTCTGTGATATTTTCCAGATTGAGAGAATATGTTTCATGAATTAAGTCAATAATTTCTAGCAATAAACCAGCTATCTACTTGACAGGTCAAGACTTCTGTCCTATAAAAATGGTACTTTTTGATTTTATTTTCCTTTTATAAATATTTTAAAATGGGACAAAGTTTAATCCAAATAAATACTGTTAAAGATACTTCATGAGTTTCTTATAAGTATTCTTACAATGATTTTTGTCAAATACAAGTAGTACTTTTAGTGATTTTCTTGGAAATTTTAACTATCAAAAAGCTCTAACACACATTTCTTGCACTCTAGAATTTTATTAAGGCACCAACATGCAAACATTAATCAAAGAGAACCTTATATAATTTCTTAGTCTCTTCCCTATAATGCTATTGTTAATAATTTTAACCCAAACTCTATCCCAAAAATTTAATGTATTTAAATTGTTCGCTGGCTTATGAAACTTGATAGTAGCATAGAAAATATGTAAAATTTTATCCAGATTTAAAACCTTAAAGTCATTCTTTATTATTCTTTCTCTTTTATTCACAATTCACACATACCTTACAAACTAATCACAGAGCTGCCACCTCAGTTCAGAGTCTTATCATTTTCTTGCCTGTGTTGTTACAATGGTCTCCTGATTGGTTTCCCTGTCAGAAGTCTCTCCCCACTCCAATCCATGCTCCATACAGTTGTCAAAGTGATTTTCCTTCAGTGCAGGTCTGACCATATTGCTATCCTATTCAAACGTCAGTGGAATGACTCTCTTTTGCCTCTAGGATAAAATGTAGACTCCTCTGGCAAGTCCTTTGCATTTTGGACCCTTCCTATCTTTCTAGGCTGGTTATACATTATTTCCCTTCTTATATTCATTATCCAGACAAACTCTCTGTTCCTCACACATGGCACTCCATTTCCTATCTCTGTGTTTTGAAAAGGCCATCCCCCAAACTTGGAACACATTTACTCCTCACCTTTACCTAAGAGTCCCTCTTTTCTTTAAAGATGCAGCTCAAATGCTATCTTTTACATGAAGTCTTTCCTGATCACCTCAACTGCTAGTGCCCTCTCTTCTTCACTGCCATATGCATATACTAGTATTTTTTCATCTTTGTATCCTGATCACCTGGCATATTTGTTCTCCAGTTGTTTCAGTCTTATCCAATTCTTTGTGATCCCATTTGAGATATTCTTTGCAAAGATACTGGAGTGGCTTACCTTTCTTTTTCCATCTCATTTTACAGATGAGGAAACTGAGGCAAACAAGTTTAAGTGACTTACCCAGGGTCACACAGCTGCTAAGTGTCTGGGACCAGATTTGAACTCAGGCCTATCTACTGAACCTAGCTGCATGACATATGGCAGGTGCTTAACAAATACTTGTTGATTGTATGGTTCTCCATCTCCCTCAAATTTTCTTCTTACACATCTCTTGCATATGCCCCAACCTCTTTATTGGTATAATAATCATTATGGTCTAGGGCCCTATAATTTCATCACTTTACTATTTCTAAAGACTTCTAAGTGGCCATTTTGATCCTGGTCTTTTCCTGCTTTTAATTCAAAATTGATACTACCGACAGATTAATTTTCTTTAAATGTTGCTTCCATTAAATGAAGCTCCTGGCTAAAAAAAATAATGGTTCCCTATTTTCTACTGCATGAAATCCAAATTTCACTGCCTGGTTTTCAAGGACTTCCATGATCTGGCCTGTTTTTCACATTTACTTTTATTTTCCACTATTTCCCAAAACATACCATCTACTTTAGTCAGGTCAGTTTTCTCACTCTTCTTCAAACATTTTAAACTAATTTCTGGCCCTGAATCTTTGTATAAATTATTTTATTAGCCTGGAATGCCCTCCCTTCTCATCTGCAAGTATAGAAATCCAATACTTTCCTGAATGCTCGACACAAATTTCTAAACTCCTACATCCCTTGTACTGTAAATCACACAATTTAGCATTTTCTACATTTTACTTTTTATTGTGCTATCATTTTGAAGTGTGTGTGTGTGTGTGTGTGACAGATAAAGAGTGAGAGCAAGATCGAGAGTGAGAGAGAGAGAAACAGAGAGACAGAAACAGAGAGACAGAGAGACAGAGAGTGAGTTTTGCTTCCTTAAGTAGTTTGCAAATTCTTTTAGAACAAATCTTTAATTTCTTCCACATACCTCACAAAACCTAGCATAAGGCTACAGTCTTCTTTTTTACTTTCTGATTGTTTCAGAGAGGCAAGTAGATGTGAAGGCAATTTGACTTTTACATTACTCACACCTCTGACTTTCAAGTTGGATTCAATGACTGATATCATTGGACAGATATGTATTTGACCTATTCTTAGGGATGTGTTTCTCAACAGACTATATATTCCATAACACTTTGTGGTAAAGACCATAAGAATCCTGGTGGTGGTGTGTTGGAGTGAGAGGTGTCTGTATGTGTGGTTGTGGTGGGGGGAAATGATTCAGGGATATCATTGAGAGTGCATACTTTTCAAGGTTAAATTTAGATATTCAAAGAAAGATAGGAAAAATATCCCCATAATTATCCTGATTCCCCCCCCCCCCCCCGGACCTAGGAAAAGACAGTAAGTGGTGCCTCTCACAGAAGCAGTGCTAAGAAAATTGCACTGGACCCTGGTATGAGAATACTATGCTGTGATAACCTGTAGAATAGCAAGAAAGTTCCTGTCCAATGGAACTAATGATCAAAAAATGTGTAGAACCAGTACATGCAACTGTGGCACTTTCTATAATCCTTCAGTCCATGAGGAGAACTCTCTACCAGTGCTGACTCTCCTAAGTTAACACACTTCATCCTTCTCTATACCAGGAAGAAGTTGGGGGGAGGGGTTGATGAATACACAGGTTTTATGTTCATTTCATACCAATTGAGCTTTAATTAAGAGTGAAATTCTGATCTGGGATTTGGGGGTACTGGAGACATTTGAAACTTCTATAATATACTTGGAAGTTTGTTAATTTTATTATACCTAATCCAGTCAAGCAATTTACTAAGGTTATGACCTTTAAACAGGTTTTGACTGATACAGATGGTGGGAAGAAATGACTGCAGAGAGTAGCTTGATAGAGGCATAAGCCATTAATTGAATGAGTTACATTCCCTGAACAGGGAGTCGGAGTGATGGTGCTCATTAATAATCATTCCTTTCCATGGTCCTGACACATGACTACTCGTAGTACAGAAAGATGAGGGATTGTCACTATCTACCTCAATTTCCTCATATATAATATGGGGATGATAATAGTGTCTACCTCACTGTGTTATGAGAATCAAATGAGTAAGCATGTATAGAGCACTTTGAAAACCTTAAAGAACTATATAAATGCTATACTATTATTACTATTATTATTATTACCCTAATATGCTTAAAGTAAACTGGGAATAGGGGTTACAGGGGTTACAGGAGTTGAGGTAACTGAAGAAGTAAGAAGCCCAGGTGTTTAAAGGGATAAGAATTAAAGCAAAGAAGAAAACTGTGAGACAAGAAGAGAACTTCTTGTAGAGGGATAAGGAAATATCATGGACCAGGATAGGAGGGAGGAAAATTTAAAGGATAAGAGGTGAACCTCGAGTGATGGAGGCAAAGGAAGTATCTTAAAGTGGCAGTGGTAAACAAGACATATGCTTTTTTTGCTTTTCAGAGGATGGGAAAGAAGGGATAACCAACCTTGAAGAGAGTTATAAGAGATATGATGTTTTCAGGAAATAGCCAGGCTTCAGATAGTGACAAAAGAGGGAAGAAATGGGATAGGGAAGGAAGTTTATTAATAAGGCATGGTAGAAAGGCAGGGTAGAAGAGTAAGACTTAGAAGAACTAGGGATGAATTTATTATTGGTGTTTGGTTTGGGGATGGAAGTTAGCATGCCCTGTCTTTACCATAGTTATCTTCACTGATTCTGGGCTGATCCTGTACATTCTATATGACAAGATAATGAGGCAGGAGAATGCATGTAATGTGTAGTAAGTAACATGGCAGGCCCTGGCAGGAGATCCAATGGTCATGAGACAGTGGAGATGCTAGCAGCCCTGGGGTCACATAATATTCCCTGATGTAACTTTGGCTTTGAACTCTGAATTACAAATTCTGAGATACTCAGCAGGATCATTCAATGAGTGGGGAATTTATTTATTGCCTTTGCAACAACAAGCCAAAGCAAGTTGCCTACAATCTTTCTTCGTTGTCCACTCTAGTACAGTCTTAGTCAGAAAAATCCATAAGGGCAACATTAAAAATCTCACAGCACTTAGTACAGTGATAATTGGTCAAGTCTTAAGAAGACTCTCATGTCAGGATGAGTCCTTGCCATATTCATGGTTAATACCTGGCACATGCAAGAATCTCTCCATGTTGATGATGAAAGATAGGGAATTTTCACAGCTTTGTACTGGATGGCTATGTGGGTATATACACAAATCAATCATGCTATTATTGTTAATTGACAAGAAGCAGGCTCTATTCAAGACCAAGGAACAAACACAATCATGATGTCAACATTCTACACAGGAATTCCACCCCTTGATAAAGTATGAGTAGTAATAAGTCTTCCAATTTGAGTATTTCTTTTCTCCTGAGACCATAACCTGTGGTTATGTTACACAGATCTCCAAATCCACTACCAGAATAATCTTTCTCCAATACTTCTTTTTAAAAAAAATCATAAGGCTTCCTTGCTCAAAAATCTTCAGTGATTTTCCATTTCCTTCAGGATAAAATCTGAACTTCTTAACTTGTCATTCAAAGTGCTCTAAAATTTACACTCAAATTATCTTTCCAAAGTTAACACCTACAACTTTCATGATTAAATTCTCACTGAAGTTCCCTGATGTTGGTCTCTTCATTATTTTCTAAGATCACTATGATTCCTCCAGCTTTATCGACTCCTTTCAGCTATCTAAGTTATTGCTATCCTTTAAGAGCTGGCCCACTCCAACTTTACTCCAAGTCAGTGATCTCTGCTTTCTAAGAACTTAAATTGCTTGTTATTTATATCACTTAAAAAAAAAACAACAAAACCATCATACATTAAATATCATTTTGTCATCTTATATTGTGATTTAATTATTTAATCAGGGCAGGGTTGTATCTCTTAAAAATCTTGTTTATCTTCCAGTATTTAGCACAGCACTCTGTACTGCAGGGACCAAGGAGAGAGAATTACTGGCTTGAATACCTTATTGCTTGAAATGTCAAAAATGATACTGGGAACAGTACTTGTTAACAGCTATTGATCCACAATCATGAATGATCTTACAGGAAAATCAAGAAAACTTGTACCTTATTCTGGGAAAAGGAATTGTTGGGTAGGTTAGTTTTAATATTTGTCATTATTTGAGTTATACTGGGGACTGGAACCCTGATTTCATTGCTTTAGTCAACTTGAGATGAGGAAGCCCCCTCTACCAATATAAATTAGTGCTTCCTCTACAGCTTGTAATAGAGATGTGCCTAGAGCACTCAGAGTGCAGAGTCAAGCATTCTCTATATAAAGGCAGGAATCAAAACCAGGTGTTTCTGGAATAGAGATCAGTCCTATCGATTTTGCCACACTGCTTCTCTTGAGTTGTTTCAATTAACTAAAAAGAAAGATTTCAATTAAATAAGCATTTGTCATGTTGATTATGAAAGGGAGCTTGCTTGGTACTTGGGTACAAAGATGAATGAGAGGCAGTTCCTATTCTTAAGGGGTTTTTAGTTAAGCAGGCAAGATTATATGCTAGATGAATGAAAATAATAGTCTGAATTCATTTGGATTCATGATTCTTATGGTGCAGTTTTCTCTGCCAGATTAAACTGAATCCTCTCTGTAGCTTCTCATCCTTTATGATTCTTTTCTAAGTTGCTTCATGAATCCTCCATATAGGATGTACCCAATATGACAGTAGCTTTTTTTCTCATTATTTTACTTTTTTTTTAATAACAAATATAGAACTTGAGCTTATGAACCATGATCGTTAGTGGATGTTCACAGCAAGAGTGCTTAGAATCTGGGTAGCTTTTGTTTCTGGACCAAAGCGAGTGATTTGAGGGGAGAGGGAAGGTCAGAGTGAGAAAGGCACTACAGGTACCCGAATATAAGGAATTATTTTGAGGATGAAAAAGCATATGGCTATCAGGGAATGTTGAAGAAAGATTTTAACAGACATTCATGAGGTAACTTAAAGTCCCTTAAACTTTAAGATTCTTATGTAGTCCTTAAGTCATTCTTGAGGAGTCAGCATAATTAGAGGTACAGGCAAAACTGTACCAAAGCATATGACTGGGCTTGAAATTAAAGGGTGAAATTAAAGAAATGCAAAGAAAACTGGGAAGGGGCACCAAAAGAAAATTGTGTTTGGTCATCATATAAAGAAGCAACTATATTTTATTTTAAATACAATACAAATGCCTTTCTCCACCCTGAGAAGTTTGCCTACCAACACAAAAGAGTTGGTTATCCACCATCACAAATGGCATAATGTGGCCAAAGAAGATGTAAACATGGAAAATGACCATTGAATTTGGAAATAAAGGCTTTAGAGACTTTTTTTATAGAGTCATTTCAACAGAATTTTGGGAACAAGCAACTCATTTGCAAAGAACTAAGCAATGACTGAGGAGTGAAAAATGAGAAGTCAGTCGCATAGACTAATCCTTCTTTATAGTTTAGCAGTGAAGGCGGAAAGAGAAGAAGGTTGATAAGCTGAAAAATATCGTAGACCCAACTTTAAAGCCAGCACCCTCTTAGTTCAGATTCAAAGCTGGGATGAAATAAGGCACTCATAAATACAGAAAATTTAACAAGGGAAGATGTTTGCTTTGCCCTAATACAGCAAGGAAACGCAACAAAGCTATACAGCAAAAATAGAGAGGGGCTTAGTTTCTCTGTAAACCTTCCCCTCACCTTCTCAATCTGGAAACTGACCATTAAGGTAGATTAGTTAGTGTAGTCCCAGGCACCCACTAAGTCTAACAGGCATCAGTTCTCCATGGCTTAGACTTTGTATTGACCCTAGGACAGGAAACTTCATCAGAGAAGCTGGGGCCAACAAAGTTTCAAGAAAGGAAGTTTTTCATCAGGTAGCCACTAAGGAAGCTGGAGCCAAAGGAAGTTGTGGAGAGGTTGCGTGTAGGGAGAAAGCTATGTTACGGTAAGGGGAACTTCTTCAGAAAACTTCTGCCTAATGCAAAGGGATATCAAGTGACTATTATTTTTTGTATAGGAGAGACTTAAACATATTTTCAGGCTGAGAGGAAGCATCCAGTAGAGTGGGAGAGATAAGAATCAATGTAATGAGCTGCAGACCAGTATCTTTTGATATCTTTAACACATCTCCCAGTGCATGTCCTATCAGCATTTCAAATTCAATATGTCCACAATTGATGCTGTTAAGTTGGAAGGGGTCATTACTTTGCTAAATATTACGTTAAATAATATTTTTGTTGAATATTGTGAGGGGGCGTCATGGTGCCCTCTCACCAAAAAAAAAAAAAAAATCTGAGACACTTGTGGATTGAACTATGTCATTATGGATAAGTCACTTAACTTCTAAAAGTTTCAGTTTCCTCATGTCTAAGATTTCTGGATAATAATACAGTGGACTACTTACCTTTGTGGTACCTGTTAAGAAAATCCTTTGTAAAATTTAGAGTGATATAAATGTTAATAATTATTAGTCACTACAGAGAATTCAGGGAGTATAAGCCCTGAGGCAAAATTACTGAATTTAGCAATTAAGAGGCCAACATTGAAAGTTGAGATAGCAGTGTCAATTGAGGATTGGAAGTAAAATCACAAGAGAATAATAAAATCAGAAATTAGTTCAACTCTTCATTTTGTAGATGAGAAAACTGAGGCGAAGAAAGTTAAATGACTTGCCCAAGGTCACAAACTTAGCATGTGGCAAAAGGCAGGGTATGAACCCAAGTTCTTTGATCCCACAGTAAATGCTCTTTCCACTAGACCAAATGGCAATATAATCATGAAAGTATCTAGAAATTAGTAATGAAAAGATAAAAGTAGGAAAGACCAAGACGGTGTTAGTTCAAGTCATATTCAGGGAGAAATAAAGATCTTTTAGGTTAAATGAACTCTGAGTATGTTTATAGATTGAGAGGGAGGATTCAGGGAGGAGAATGAAATTGATTGAAGATATAGAAGGGAATGGGACTAAGGTTAATCTCTGTGTATGATAACTAGCTATTCTGAGTAGTAAACTTTTGGTAGTTTTAATCTCTAAAAAGGAACTTGTAGAGGAAAGAAAATACTAAGAGACAGAGCTCTCTGGTGAAAATGATTCATCATCTTACCACGTAAAACTAGATAATCTGATTGGAGCATAACTTGGGGAAAATTTCCCTACATTTAGATTTGTTGGATAGATATTTGCTTGAGAAAGGAACTGATTTTTATCTTTATTGAATTTGTGATTGCTGTGAAATAGAAATTTAATGTTATTGCACAGAAGATGAAAGAATGCATAAAATTAAAAGAAAAAAACAAATATAATCTTTTACCACAATTTTCTGAAATAGAACAGTTTTGTCTCATAGGAATAAAATGGAATAACAAGTATCAAAGAACAAAATCTGTTATGTAATAAACACACAAGATTGAGGATGATCATTTATGATTTAATGAAGACAAAAGACGGGAGGTAGAGAAAGAAGAAACTGAATTTGGAGTTTTAGAAGTTTGTTCTAAGAATATCTCACCAATAGCTGCTGTTTGTACCCACTACTTATATCAGTGCATTAGCAGCAAGTTGCTAATGGCTGATCACATCTGGCAAGGTAGTCACCACAAGATAAACAAAGTATAAAGGCACATCCTCAGGAGGCCCCTCCATTAGAGTTGTCCAAGCAGCAAATGGGTGGTTTGCCTTAGTGGTTATCAGTGTTAACAGATGTGGGAGAAAGTGACCACAAAGCACTCAGATGAAAGAGCTCAGTGAAAGCTGTTCCTTGGATATGAGGATGAACGACTATACCCATATACTAGAGGACAGGAAAGGATAAGATACAAAAACAATCAGAAAAATTCCTCCTGACCTCAAGATGCTTACATTTTACTGGGAAAAGGTTTACAACATGTAAACATAAATATATTCATACTTATTTTGGAAGGGACAAAACACTAATAAATAGGGAATCAGGAAAGGTTTGCTGTAGGAGGTGGTACATGAAATGAGATCTAAAGGAAGCTCAAGATTCTAAATGGAGCCAAGGCAAGTTTTCTAAGAATGCAGAGGGAGACAGACTGCTGAATCCATGGAATAGAATGTAGACCAGTTTGGCTAAAATAGAGTAATGTATAACAAGCCTGGAAAGGTAGGCTAATGGGTTTTAAATGCCAAGATGAGAAATTGTTATAATTCCATTCCAAATTATCCTCTTTTTTATTTTAATTTTAGGTTCTTATGAGGGATTAAAAAAAAAAAAGCCTGTAAAATTTTGTTTCTCCTTGCTGCTATTCTAATGGCTTGGAGGCCTGGTTCTAAGAGATAAGGCAAAAATGTTTCTTTGTGAGGCTGGTGTCCCAGAAGTAGAGCCAAAGTATTCATTGGGACGGAGATGAGAATTATGCCCAGGGCAAGGTGGTATGATGTGGAGATGTCTGGGAAGATCACATTAGCTTTTGGGGCTCCCATATCACATTGTTGACTCATATTAAGCTGGAAATCTACTAAAATACCGAGACTGTTTTCCACCATGCCTCTCTAACTTTTGTGAGGATGACTTTTTGAACCTAAATACTTATAATTGTCCCTATTAAACTTAAAAATACTAGATTAGCTCCACCAGTCTAGCTAATGAAGAACTAGTCTTAAATGCAGAGTCCAAGTAATAAAGTGAGCTAGAAAGTACAACAAAAGAATTTAAATAAAATATTACATTATAGGCATCACTGAGATATAATTCATGGATAGGCTATTACAGTGGAAGGTTATAGCAAGGACATATAATCCTATGAAAAATCCATAAACTTGAGGAAAGGAGTATGGCACAGAGGTCATGGGTATTGGTAAAATGAAGAGACAGAAAGATATTGTGGTGGAAGTACCTTACAGACCACTAATCTAAGAGGGTTAATAGATTGTGGGCACCCCCTTTCCCTCTAGAGGAAATTGCCAAGACATACCTCCACAAAGGTTGCTTCCATTATGATGGCTACAAGGAAGTGATGTTACTGTTCTGTCAGGTCTTGAGACAACTTTCTCATGGTTGGCAGTTGGTGGTGGTTGGTGGTAAGGATGGCAGGCAATTTTCAGGAGAATTGCTATTCTCATTGATGGCTTAGGAGTGGCATCCATGACTGTGGAATGATGTGAGTTCTGGGCAAGAATGGCTATTCTTAGAGGGCTCTTGGATACAGAGTTTCAAGCTATCTCCACTAAGAGCTGAGAGGAAGTAGTGGTCTTAGTCACCTGTTTTTCCTTCAAAGCATCTTGTCTCAACAGGACTAGTTTCTGGGTTTGGCTGGAGGAGCATCTTGAAGGCAATCCCTACACTCTGTCCTTGGAGCAGGGAGCATTTGCTTGTATCAGGATGCCTAAAGTCTGACTATCTCTTTCAACTCAGCCAGGACTAGGGGCAAAGAGTTCAAGGACTTGATAATATTGTGTGTTAGATTCAGAAATGATTTAATGATGATTAATGGATAGATTGGTGTTAACTGGGAGGGAGGTTTGCAGGGTACATAAACAGAACATACTATACTTGATTAAAAAATCAACTGTACAGGGAGCACAGGGAGACCTTGCTAGAATGTAGTTACTGGAAAAATCCACTATGCTAGGCTACCTTTCACGAAGGTGAGAAGCAGAAGCATTTTATATTAGGTTAAAGTTTTAAATTTTAGCATTTATTCCACAACTGAAGTGTGACATCCAAATATTTGCATACTCATGTAGTAGTTTGATATACTCTTTTTGCAAATAGACCTCTATTCTAACGTAAATCTCCAGGTATTTGAAATGTAGCCCAAAAGGTATCATCAATCATGCATGCTCTAGCCCCACCCCTCCTGCAGGATATTGAGTTAGGTTCTTGATGTTTTCATCATTTCAGAGGCTTTTATGCTTTTTTGCAGGTTCCCTTTCAAGCTAACTGATTAAGCATAAAGACAACTACTGACGGTGATCAAATACCAGCAGTTAAAAATGGACACAGACTGATTCCTGAATTTCTTGAGGGAAAATTTTCCTTTAAGGGAGATTTTTCACATTAGGATATGGCTCTATTTTGTGAGCATTTTTTGAAGCACCACTTATTGTTAAAAAGAAAATCTCCTACACATAACTTGGACAGAAAATTCATAGGTCACAGTACTTGAATTCTATTACCTGTGTTGAAAATCAATCTTTCACAGGAGTCAGAGAATGCTAAAATTACTTAATCTTTTACTCTAGTGGTAATACTACTTGCCTTTCTGGAAGAAGGAAAAACAAGCTATAGTTGAGGCCAACACCAGCTATAGCCCTCTGTTCCTGTTCAAGTACTTCATGTCCCAAATCACACTTGCCTTCTTTTCCCCTAAACTGGGACCTTTCCCATAAGCTCTCTCTTTCACTTGAGAGAATCATCATTATCCAAGTCATATAGGTGCATAACTTTGGAACTATCTTGGACTTTTGCCTTTTTCTTTTTGATCCAGATCAGTTGCCAAGTTCTGTTGAATTTCCCCACAATATCTCATACCAATTATTTTCTCCCCAATCACACTGCCACTACCCTAGGTGAGGTACTTATCATCTCTCATCTGACTGTGGCTTTATAATTAGTTTCTTTATCTCTAGGCTCTTTTCTCTACAATCCATCCTTCACAAACTATCAAATTAATCTCCCTGCTAAACAGTACTGATCAAGTAATTTTCCTGGTTAAAAAGAACAAAACGAGACAAAATTCATCAGTGGCTCCTCACTGCCTTTGGAATAATTACAAGTTGCTTAGATTGGTCATTTAAGGCCCCCTACAATATGTCTGCAAGCTCCCTTTCAAAGCCTTACATGTCAGTAATTACCTATATACACTCTTTAATGCAACAAAACTACTTTGTCAGCCATGGCATAATCCTTATCTGCTACATAAAGTGTAAATAATACACCTACTATACCTCACAGGGTTGTTGAGAGAAAACCACTTTATAAAGTTCTCTCTCTCTCTCTGACTCTCTGTCTCTGTCTGTCTGTCTGTCTTTCTCCCTCTCTCTCTCCCCCTCCCTCCCTGTCTGTGTAGTGATTTATAAATGAGAGGCAGTATAACTTAGAAGACAGACTTGGCTCTGGAGTCAGGAAACCTGAGTTCAAGTCCTTCCTCTGACATCTTGGATGTGAGATCCTGGCCAAGTTATCCCCTCTCAATGGCCTAGGTAACTTTCTAAGAGTAAAAGTTGCAGAACCAATGCACGTCTGTATTGGTAGAAGTTTCATCATCAGTTCTCAGTACCATTTAAGTCAGAAGTGTGGTCTACTAAAAGAAAAAAAAAACTACTCTTAATTTTCTCAAAGCCACAAAGAGACTGAAGAAATGTGACAGAGTCCAGAATAGAACTCATTTCCCTGGAAATACCTTTTGGACATGTGGATTTAGAAATGTTAGCATGTGGTTAATGCCCTTATGTATGCTGAGACATGAATAATTTTTCAATTCCCAATTAGAGTAGTGTCAGGCATGTGCTGAAGCCAGTTCAAGAGAGCTAATTATTAAATTTCCAGTGTGAGCGTTTATGACTCACAAATCAGTAAATGCTGTTATCTCAGAGCTTGATTTACTGCTTTGTTGATTATCTAGGTTTAAGAAAATGATGAAAAATGTTAATAATGCAAATTTAATTTAAAGTGTGTCATAAGTATATATTTTAAAAAAAGAATTGGCTGTTGAGCATTTACTAGCACACTGGTGGTTGTTTTATTACACTTACGTTTTTCACACACTGTCTGATCTGTTCTCCACAACGACCCTGTACGCTAGGGAATGCAAATACAATTACAGCCATATTGCAAATGAGAGAACTGAAGTTAATGGAGGATGGGTGGTGAAGGTGAGAAATGTCAGAGCTCGGTCTCAGAACCAGGTCTTCTGAGTACAATTCCAGAGTTCTTTCAATTACACAATGCCATATTTTTAATAGATATAGATGTGATGTCATGATAATGTTGGTTTGTCTCACAATGAGAGACTTCTCTTTCAGCTTCTAATGGACTAACTTATTTTCTAGGCTACTTGTTTTGGATATTTCCTGAGACATATTTCTCAAATCATTTCTTAACTCCTTTTTAGGAATGTGTCTTAGGAACTTTCAGTGAATTTTGCCACCGTCTACTTTGGGAGGTGCGAAACAAGCTGATGACCCATGGTTCCATTTTGGTGGCATCCATTTTCACAGTGAAAAAATGAGTCAGCAAGCCTTGAGCTAAGGACTGCACTTGGACAATGGTAAAATGTCCTCGAATAACTTTACAAAAAGGAGAATTTAAGCACAAGGAAATTTAGGTGATAAGAGAGAAATGGCTGACCAGGGGAACTCCAGAACACTGGTGTTGCTCCTTAAGAGGCCACAAAAATTTTTCTCTGACAGTCTTAACAGACAGAAAACAGAATGGATAGGGATTTGGCCAGAGAGGAAAAAGTGTGGTCTTTCTTACCACTACTATGATTCTGTGATTAAGTTATACTGCACTTCACATTGGCAGGAAGTGCCCAAGACTCTGTCTCCTATTCCATTAACTTCAGAAAATTATTCTCTTACAATGACACTTTCAAACTCAATTATTCTCTTGCAGGAAATTCACTCATCTCAGTTCCAAGTCTGTGTAATAAAAGGAAGTAAATTCAAGATGAGCTAGCAAGTGGCTGGCTCAGCTGTCTCTTTCAATCTGTTTATCTTGTGGCTTGTTAATGGCTGTTAAATCCTATGCAGAAATTGTATCTGCCAAAATTGTAGTGTGAGAGAAGTATATAATCATTTACTGAGTTATTCTCTAAGAATTTATCTTTCAGTGAATGCTCCTTCATTCACTGGGTGATTCAAAGTGGCAGTTTACCTTTTTCTTCCCTTGAAAGACAAAAATATTACATCTAAAATAATTTCAATTAAAAATCTCCATTGAATTGAATCTTCCGAATGAGTTTAACCAAATGCAAGTCTGGTTCTTATGAAAGAACCCAAAGAATCATAGCTCTAGAAATAGAAGTCTACCTTTCCCTGATCTCCATTTTACAGAGGAGTAAACAGAGGCCTAAGGAGGCTAAATGAATTGTCCAGAGTCACACAAATAGAACGTAGCAGAAGTTGGATTTCAGTCCAGGTCCTCGATTCTGTAGTCAGTGGGTTTTTTTCTGTACCACTTCAGACCAAAAAGCATAATTATTCCTGGGGAAATCCTAGGGAAAAATGCAAAACAGGATGTTTTTAAAAAAATTCTTTATTTTTTCCTTTCATCTCAACTCCACCCCCTCCAATCTTCTATCTGCTCTGGAGAATTCTTTCTACACTCCCTCAGATACCTAGGGCTCTCTTCATTCCCTTGTCAAAATCTTATTTCAAGAAAGTGTTTGAAGCTCCTTCTAATGAATGAATGCATAGCTGATGATCCCTTAAGTCATTATCTATGCAAGGAGATTGTAGTTTGACTTGTCCAGAAAGCTTTAAGGTAAAGGAATCTCTGTGGAAGTTTCCTGTATCAGCAACAGGTAAAGAGGTATTTTGCAAGGAATGGGCCTCCCCTAGTATCACTGGCATCACACCTATATCTATTAAAAGCTAATTCACTTATTCTGTTTAAAGCTGAGAATGATAGGCAGCATGGTGTGGTAAATAGAAGACTGATCTTACAGTCAGGAAGACTGAGTTCAAAGTTCTGCTTCTGAAAAATAGAAGTTGTATGACCACCATTCAGTTCCCCTGGCATTTCTGTAAGAAAGTCACAAATATTTTGAGGTCAATCAAATCACAGTGTGCTCTTCAACAGAGATGATGTAGCAGAATTTTCACTGTTATGGTGTTGATGGGGTGCTTGGGTGCCTGTGCTTGGACCCTAATTTTAAAATCATATTTCTCTGTAAAAATCACATTTCTCCCTAACCTTCCCTGGCAGTTTCTCCCCAGATCAAGAATAGCCTACCCTAGCAAAACTTTTATCTCTCTTCACGATACAGTAGCCAGTGGCACCTATAGAATTTATTAGTTTGAACCAGCTGTGTACTGGTTGAACTGGCTGTGTACTGGGTCACAAAAATATTTACTACTTCCTGACCAATTATATGTATCCTAGGCTAAGATGTATGTATACTCCCTTCATTTATCTTGTCTAACAAAATATTGATGAGAGCAGCCTGGTACTCCTCCATCAGCCCTGATGGTTAGTTGACTTAGTGATGTTTCAGGCCTAAAACCACACCTCTAGGTAGCAGCCAACTTGGGCTATTTCCCGATGAACTCTGGGTAAAATACCTGTGCAGTAGATACTAAAAATACATGTTCCTTTAGGAACTAACCACTCCTTAATCCTACCCTGAGCCACCTAATTAGCATATTTGGTACATGTTTTACTATAGAATATCCTATATAAACTTTAACTGTCCCCCTCTAAGGTTGCAGGTTCTCTAAAAAACTCTTGCCCACTGAAAAGTATAATAAATCTTTACCACCTTGACCTTTGCAAACAGCCCACACAGAGAACTCCAGTCTTGGGGTTCCTATATCTTTTCTGATCCTCATAAGTGTCACATAGCATAATAGACACTAGTCAGCACTGGCTAATTTTTCTTTGTTCTTTTTTATTAAAAAAGCATGTACTGATCTTAGGCACACATGGATGACCAGTGGTGTCTACTATGTTCCAGTGTCCTTGACATTTTCCTGTACAAAGTATCTCATACTTTCCACAACCAACTCAGTACACATATTATAGTATTTCTCATGAAACATCTTCTTTTTTTATTCCCCTAAACAATAATACAATGAGATTTGCTATAATTGGCCAGGGTGCTAGACTATGCAATAGTGATTGGGGGAAAAAATGCCATGGTTATCTGCTGGCTGGGTATAATTCTGGAATGATGTCAATTTCTGCTAATAGATGTGACAATACATGTGTTTTGGCACTAGTTACCATTTGTCAATCTGCTAATCATTTCCCAGCAAGCCACAAACCATTACATAAATTCAAAAAAGGGAGAGCAGAATAAATGTTTGAATTTACCACATACTACATTTTCACAATTCATTTCTTTCACCTCCTAGAATGTCTTCGTGCTTTAGAAAGGCCAAAAAATTAGAAGATACAATTCTATTTTCTCCCTACATTTCACTAGCTATAGATAGATCATTTTGGCAAGACTGGGACTTGAAAAATCTATAACAGTTATCAAGCAGTGAACCTCCAAATGCTATTTCACACATGATTATCTATAGATTGTAGGTCATCTACAATCTTTCCTCTTTCCAACTCCAACTATTAGTTTGTGGTGTCACACACAATAAAGTGCATCCTCATAAACTAACTGTATGTCTAAGTCTATTCCAACATAAATTTTGCTGGGCTGATGTGTTCTCATTGCTAAGAATCATAACTAAATCACCTGCCTCTTGCTGTTACTTTCACCCTCATCTGGGTTGTATGCTTGGAATACTAAAGCTGTTCTCTAAGCTTATGCTTCTGTTGCTATTGGCAGGCCACATTGCCCTTGCAATGTGATATCAGCCTCTCAGGCTGAATTACAGCTTTGTACACAATTAGGAATGGCTATTGTTATGCAGGATCCATTGTCTAGTTACAGGTTCACAAATCTGTAGTCAGAAGCATCACACTTCCCATGCATCCTTGATGACTTATTTTATAAAAGCACGTAAGGGCTCATAAATTTTGACTTTTCTATTTCTCAAGATGAAACACTTCAGATAGTCTTCTGCTCTTCCCTCTACTTGAAACTTCTGCCTGCTCTGGACAGTTGATGTTTCTCCAAGCAAGTCAGGAGAGATGCCTTTTAAAACTATAGTCTGACTATGGTATCAAGGTTGATGCAAATGATTTTTAATATAATGTATTTGATAATCCAAGGAACTGGAGGCTGTAGCTCCTGAAGAGGAGTAGTGGCTTTGGAACCACCTAGTAAAGCCAAGTGTTTGGATGTGGGTTCTTTGGAATGTTGGTGACTTTTAACATCAGGATCTTCATCATCATCATCATCATCACTTCATCATTATCATCTTAGAAGAAGTCAATATCTGGTGCTTCATAGACATAAGAAGTAAGAAATAAACTAGCTCATGGACAACACATCTGTTCTTTCCTATCCTGCTCATCAAAATCAACAGATAATACTGGACAGCTTCTGCAGAGGCACAGATTCCTTCTGGTAGTGAAGTGGAAGATATATGCACAGATACTGTGCCACATGAGCAGACGCTTTAATGAAAGTTAAAGAGTAAACTGTATAGCATCACACTTTTTTTGCAACATGAAGGATTTAGCTAAAAATAATCTTTTTTTTCTAGAGGCAACAGAGAGAGAGGATGAACTAAGAAGATTCAGATCAAGTTGGTAACTTCTGCAGATTTTGCATAGATTTTCCAAAGCCATTCTTTAGGATAGACCTATGTCCAGATTTTCAAGGCAATTTAGCAATGCAGTAGCAGTTATGCGGGTTATTTAACAAGGGAAATAGGTCTGCCATGGTGGTGGAGGAAAATGACCCTGGGGATCCCAAATCAAATTTATTCCACTTGCTTCTTTCATCTCTCTCAGCACTGTATATATGATTTTACAACCACAGAACTGTATCACCTTGGTATAGGTGAAAAAAAGCATTGGCTCTGGATAAAGAGAACCTGGTTTTAAATCCTGCCTCTCATCCCTGTGTGACTTTGGGTAAGTCACTTAACCTTTATCTCTGGTCCAAAATTTCCTCACCTCTAAAGTAGAGACAATTATACCAGCACTACCTAATCCACAGGACTATTATGAGGATCAAGTGAGGAAATAACTATAAAAATTCAGCTACTATTAGAATCCATTCTCCATGATTGGATAAGTGAGGTAAGGGAGATTGAGGAGTCTTGGATAATGCCAAGTTATTAACATAAAATACTGAAAAGATGGTGGTATCTGTGACAGAAATAGGGAAGACTGGAAATGGGGTGGGCTTAGGAAAAGGATGAGTTCAGTTTTAGACTTGGCAAGTTTAAGATGTCTCTATGACATAGAGTTTGCAATGTGTAATAGGTAACTGATGACTTGGGACTGAAACTCAGCGAAGATACTTCATACACATGCATGCATACGTATGTATATAGTAATACATAATACATGCATATGCGATCTGCATAGAAAAATAATTTAAGCCTATAATTGATAATATTACCGGTAACGAAATAATGGAGAGGGAATAGAAGAAAACCCTGGATAGAACCTAGTGGAATAACCATAAATAGGTGGCATAATATAAATGAAAAGATAGCAAAGAAAACTGAGAAAGAACAGTCAGATAGGTAGAAGGCAAATCAGGAACAATTACTGCCACAAAAGTGCTGACAGGAGAGGGTATCCAGGAGAGAATGGTCAATATCAGTGGTGTTCTGGGAAATTTTTTTTAACAATTGGCTCTCTTACAAAAAAATTAGGATGGGACACTTTTGAAAATACTAAGATTTTCTCCACCATTTTCTTAAGTCTAAACAATCAACAAGACAACAAAAAAAGCCCTGATTTGTAAATTTTGCCAATTTCGGAGGTGTAAATGTTCACACTGACAATTTAATAATCAGCTCTCATGAGTCAGTAGAGCTGGCTCTGGCACACTACCTCTGGAACACTTGTCAAATACATCAGATGACTAGAGAAGGATTAGGGGAAAAAACATAGTGTTTGGCACTTTAAAGAGACGCCAACTAAAAAGATAACTTTGGAGAGGGTAGTTTCAGTTGAATGATGAACTCAGAGCTAGAATACAAAAGACTAAAAGGAGAATTGTCTTTCAGAAACTGTACAGCGCTTTCAACAATCCCCAAATGTTTTCCTACACCACATCTCTCTGCCCTCCCCCCACCACATCAATTTTTGTCAAGTCCACAAGCACTTTATAAATCATGAAGTTCCACTATCTTCAAACATTCAAAAATATAAGAACCCCCAAACAACAATGAAGAATGATGATAAAAATATTAAAAACTCTAATTCCTATTGAGTAGTAAGCTTTACTTCAGAGAACCAAGAGGTAGCTTCAATAATTCCAAATACTATTTTAAACTTAAGAAGCCTCCTTGTTATAACTGAGTTCAAATATGGCTTTAGATACTTCCTTGCTGTGTGATCATGGAACTCAGGGCTTCCTGACTCCAGGCTCAGCATTCTATCCACTACCTAGGGCTGATATAAAGATAAGTGAGAAATAATCCTTTCACCCAAAGAAGCTTACAATTCAGTGGGAAGACCAGATGTGTACATAAAGAACTATAACACGAGGGAGAACATGGTAAATAAATAAGATATTCAGATATGAATGGGAATATTCTTTTTATTCTCTGCACTCATGCCTATATGCAGGCTTTTAGATTTCTACACCCACTGTCTCTTCATTTGAAATTTTTTTACTGTTATTACTCAAGTTGTCATTAATAGCTAGTATTTATGTGCTACATCAAGATTTGCAAAATGTTTTACAAAGATTATCTAATTTTAAACCTCTCTGATAGGTAAGTGCCATTACTAGTCTCATTTTACAGATAAGGAAACTGAGCTTGAGAGACATAAAGTGCTTTGACCAGTGTCATACGGCTGGTGAGTGCGTGAGGGAGAACTGAAGACAGGTTCTCTTGACCCCACATGCAGTGCTCTACCCATCTTTTTTCACTTAGCTGTTTCAATACCATTGCTTCAATGACCTTTGTATACAAAGTATGATATGTGTTATTCTAGGTAAGGTAAAAAGTGGCATGATGTCTACAGTAACAGCACATGTAAGTCTATCATCAAAGGTTGTGTGGAAGGGAAAAGCATTTCTAATGTAAACTTGAAAAGGGAAAAAGGTGATGAAGGACAACATTTCTTTTATTATTTAGCAAACACCTTCAATTTTGGGGCTGAAGTAGAATTCAGAAACTTTCAAAAACAGAGCAATAAAAATGCCCATTTCAATCAATTCTTGACATAGCTTCTGGAGACAGACCTGACCATGCTTCTTTTTCTTTTAATAAACTTTAGTGGCTCCCTATTGCCTTTAGAAGTAAATGTAACTCTGGTTTGGCATTTGAAGTCTTTCGCAACCTGCCTTTCTGGTCTTATAAATTGCATCCCTTCACAGATCCCACGCAGGACTCATAAGATTCATCTCCCTGTCCCTCAAGTAAGGCACTTATCTCCCTTGTAGAAACCCCAGATTTCTTAAAAGCTCAGCTTAAGTGCTGTCATCTACATGAGGCTTTACTTACTTCTCTAAGAGCCAAGAGAACAGCTTTTAGCTGCAAGTTTCCATTACCATGCTTTCATTTTTGCATATATTTTTTACATGTACATATAATCTCCCTGAATGAACTTAAGCTCTTGGAAGGTAGGAACAGATTTAAATTTGTCTTTGTATTTTCAGAGTCTAATACAATGCCTAGCATACACAGACCCTTAAAAGGTACATTTTGTACCATAGAGTGCAATGGCTTAATTCACTGCCTTTCCTATTCTTTCCCCAAAGGTCTTAAAAAAAGTTTCTATGCGTGAAACATCATACCCTCTGTAATTTGTATAAAGGATTTCCGCAAAGAGGAAAATGCCAGATTCCAACAGACATGTTGTGGAAGAGATTCCTTTATGGCTTTGGGGTAGACCAGATGAATTCCGAGCTTAGTGATTCTGTTATTTCTCGGGGCCCCTTAAAGCCACTTCTGACTGCACTGGTAGAGGGAGAAAGGAATGGGAAATGAACTCTCTGTGTGCACTACAGGAAGGAGCAGTCATCCTTGAAAGACATATACTCTAGAAATAAAGGCTAGGAACAACCCAGAGCAACCCTCCAGAATGATGGATGGCACTGCGTCATTTAAACTCCTCTCCCCACCCCCAACTCCCTACAAAGAGGAATCCTAAAATAAAGCTGGGGAGCACAGAGGAAAAAAGACAAAAAGCCTTATTTCTCAGGAAGCTGAAAAGAAATGAGGAAAACAAAACATTACCATCACTAATAACGAGGACAACAAAGTTAAAAGAGCTTCTGAAGTAGAAAGTAAAGTGTTTTTCAGAAGATAAAATCCACCAAGCATTTTCATCAAAGGAAGGGAGCACTTACAGGGAAAACAAAGAAGTGAGGCCAATCCAAATAATACTCTTCCCAAGGTTCTGATGCTGAGGAACAGTAGTGAGTGTCTGAACCTCAACCTCAGTTAAATAGTTTATTTTCTATGAGGAGCAGATAATGGTGCTAGATGAAGCATGTGAATGTGCTGTGAGTGAGGATTTTGGTTTGGAAAATAATTCTATATGCCTTCACATATGAAAAAAAGCCACTGATTAGTGGTATTAGTCTATGGTTGAAAATCTTAAAAAAAGGATCTTCAGGGCAGACCCTAACTATTTGCCATCTGATACCTACCAATCACAAGAGATTTGGTTACATCTGGGTCTAATTCTCTTGTCTACACATGACTGCCAATATGTCTATCTTAGTCTTTCCTGAACAACCAGCTGAAACTCAATGTCCAAAATGATCATATTATCTTTCTCCCCAAGTCTGTCTGCTTCTGAATGTCCCTATTTCTATTGAAGGCAACACTGTACTTCCCATCACATAAGTTTGTAACCTTCCGATAGATATTAAATTACTTGTAACTCCATGATACCTTTTGCACCCATTCCTTTCTCTCTTCTCACATAGTTGCCTCCTTAGCTATGGTCCTTATCACCTCTTGTTTTAACTATTCCCACCTCCAGGTTCTTCTCTCTCTAGAATGAAAAACAGCTGACAAAGTGATTTTCTAAACTACAGCTCTAATCATATCACTCCCTTGTCAATGAACTCCGGTGGTTTTCTATTGCTTCTAAGATCAAATATCTGCTCCTTCATTTAGCTTTAAAACCCTTCACCACTTGATGCCAACCTACCTTTCCAGCCTCACTATCAATTACTCCCTTTCCTTTACTCTACTGTCCAGACAAAGGGATATTCTTGATTTTCTTCACATATGATACTTCCCGTCTTGTCCCATGTTTTTAGCATTGGTTGTTTCTGTTGAATGCAACAATGAACTGACTTTACCTGATCCCAAAGGGGCAAACTGCTTGAAGGCAAATGAAACCAGTTAAAGGAAAACTTACTTGAAAAAAAGAAACAAGTCCCTATTCTGACCAGATATTACCACTCCCCAGACTCACCTAGTCTTTTCTGTGGACTTTTGATGCAAAATAACTTGCATGGCAGCTTTCTGTGGCTATTTCTCATGGACTCTCTTGAAGTGTATTTAACTCTGACCCTCCCTACCTATCTTGGGCACTCCAGTACTTTGGTGCTACCTGGTAGCCCTGGATTATAATTCCCTTGCCTCCATTAAAGAGCCTCATTTTTGCTACTCTTGTGGTATGCTTTATTTCAGGTTGATGTTCCCTATAACTATCTACACAATGAACTCCCACCTCACCTCTGCCTCTTATAGTCTGGTTCCTTTGAATTTCTGCCTTCTATATGAAACCTCTCCTGGTCTTTCAGTTTTTCCCTTTCTTGTAAAAAATTTACCTTGTATTAATTTTATATATTTATTTTGCACATGTATATGTTGTTTAATCTGATGGAACGTAAGTGCTTTGAAGGCAAGAATTGCTTCACATTTGGTTGTGTATCCATGGAGTCTAGTTTGGCATGTAGTAAGTGCTTAATAAATACTGTATCACTCATTCATTCACTTATTTTCATCTTAACATTCTCTACCATGCCCATTTCTACTTCTGGAATAAAAAGATCATAATTATATTTAAATTTCCCTTGTCCAGAAAATCATTAACATTACTACTTGTGGATATTATTGCTTTATCTAATCTTTTTGTTAATGTTGTCACTTTTTCTGCTCACTTAACAGTTGTTGATATCATTAGTGTCTCTGGAAAAGGGAAATAAAAGAGAAAGCCTTTTAAAAAACTGAATCACTTCTATCATGATCAGGGAAACACCAGATAGTCCATTATAAACTCAGAGAGAGAAGACAACCCTCTTTCATCTGGTTTCTTGTTCTAACAATAAATAGGTGATACTAAGTTTGAATAATCAAAAATTGATAGTATTTCTGAAATATAAATTGAGACAACTTGTGGTATTGATGTCTTTTAAAGTAGTTATTATGATATTTGATCATCACTTAAGTAGGCAATTTATTAGCACACGTTCAGGGCTCATCTGAGGTAAGGCAGGCATTGTTGTGATTATGCAGTTTTATCCGGATAAATTTTTTTAGTCATTCATTCAACCTGGAAGCACAACCCTTTTTCCTACTTTTTTTTCTATGCTTATTTAATATTAATTTGCTTCCTGATTTTTTTAATGGCTTATGGTTACAGAAGACTTTTATAGATGTCATCTGAGCATTTCTCCAAATCTAGGGAGGTAGGGCAGGGTGAGTATTGGTCCCCTTCTTTGATAGAAAGTGAAACTGAGGTACAGAGATGTTAAATAACTTTCCCATTGTAATACATCTAGCATTATAGGGGTGGAACCTGAAAACTAATCTTCTAACTCTAAGTAATGCTCACCTAAAAGTACTTTTCTCAAGAGAAAAATTAGCATACTTTATTTTGTTTAAGTAACACTAATGAAAATTATGTTCAAAACCCCATAAATTTTGAATAATTATATACAATAAAAAGATTAAAAGTTAGTACATTCATAACTCTTCCTCCCTTTCCACTGGTATTCTGAGTTCTTGGAGAGCTTAGTTTATATTCTTTCTACAGTTTGTAAGTACTCACAGTCCCCAGAACAATTTCTGCTTTTGCTTCCTTCCACATTCTCCCCAAACAAACCTTTTTGTTAATAGCACCTCATATTATTTCCTCATCCTTCAGACTTGACACCTTAGCATTCTGATTCCCATACCCAATCTATCATTGAGTTATGTTGTTTTTAAACATATAATATCTCTGTGTCCTGCAGATTTCTTTCCATTCCAAATACTACCTACCATCTTAGTTTAGTATTTCCTTATCTCATGCTTGATTCTGACAAACATTTTCAAACTAGTCTCCATGTTTCTAATATCTTGTCTAAACCCCTCTTTAATCTATACTGAATACTGTTGCCAGGTTCATGTTCCCCAAACACAATTTTAATCTTGTGAAGCACCCATTGACTTTTGGCTCATGTCTAACCTCCTTAATCTGCTATTTAAGGCTTTCCATCCTTACAAGAACCTCCACCATGAGAGAGATGATATGATGCATATTGGAGCCAGAGGCTGTGCATTTGAATTCTACATCTTCCACTAGTGTCATCTCAGGCAAATCAATTATCTTTCCATGCCTCAATTTCCTCACTGATAAAATAAACTAGGTTAGATAAGAATCTAGTCACTAGACCATAAAGTTCTCTTCCAGCTTCAAATTCTGTGCCTTTCCAAGCTTGTTTCCCGCCACTTCTCAAAGTGAACTATTTATTTCAGCTGCATCAGTCCTCTCATTGTATACGGTATACTTAGTCATATTTTCCCACTTTTAATCAGATTAATCCTCCCAACATGGTACAATGGACAGATTAATGTATTGAGATTCAGAGACCCCAAGTTACAGTCCCAGATCTGTTATTTATTTACTACTTAATATAACTTTGGAAAAGTCAGTTAACCTTCTGGACTTCACTTGAGTTAAATGATCTCTCAGGTACCAATAAAGCTGCCTTAAATTTATGATCCTGTGATCCATCTAGGATGCCATCCCCCACTTGTCAGCTTTTCCCACTTCTTCAATGGAGACTTCTTGTTTCTGTTCTACACAATTTGGCATTTCCCTCCTTACTATATTGTTCTCTTATTCTGTCTCTACAATAAAATTAGCATCTTTTCCCCTCTTCCATAGCACTTAGTGTTCAGGGCACAAAGCTGGGGGTGAAGGAGGAGGGAAATGGTAGAAATATATGACTTGATTTGATTTACATAGTGGGCTCTTGACACGTTCAATTGTAATAATAGTAGTGATATTGAGAAATATGATTTAAAACCAGTTTTTGTGGAAACATAAAAAAACCTCTGAGTCAAAGGAAAATTGAATATTTTAGGTAATAATTTACTACAAATCTTACCTGATAGATTTATGAATTGGGAATGAATAGCATGTATCTCAAAAATGACTTTTTAAAAATGATTTAAAAGGCAAATGTGGTGTTCCAAGAAGAGGTGATGACATGTTCTGAAGTCAAAGGGTTTGAATTTGGCACCTAGCAACAGTCTTGTGATAACAGACAAGTCACTTAATTTCTCTGCCTTGTAGTTTCTGTATTAAATGGGGTTATAATATTAACTATAATATATATCTCGTAAGATTTTTGTGAAGCAAATTATATATCTAAATATATATTTATAAATACAAAATTATATATTTAAAGTGCTTTGTAAACCTTAAAAGGCATGCGTATGTGTTTGTGTGTGTGTGTTTGTGCTACTATTCATGTGCACATCAGAATCATTAGGACTGTATGCTCTGTAGTCAGTGAATATGCATTATCTTTTATATCACCAAATCCTTTACCACCCTTTATATGCATAAAGAGCAGCTGAGTCCATAAGATATGTATCCAAAAAAGCTCAGTAGAAGAGTGAAAATAGGTCATCCTTTAATATCCCAGAAAAGTGCCCCCAGCAGAGCTATTTTAGTGGTCATTGTATCAGCACTTTTGTGAAAACCTCTCTATTTCAAAGGTCTCTCCGTCAGGTCACTTCCATTTGCTCAGGACTGAAGCTGTGAGCAAAGCCTTTCTCTTTTCTCAACTCTCCTTTTTCTCTGTCATACTTCGCCAGCTCCCCAGCACTCTTGAACTGTTTTAGCTGGCAATGCAAAATCTAGCAAAAGAATCCCAGGAAAGGATCATTTCGAATATTTCCGAAGAATACTTTGTCCTAGTACTGCACCTTTAAAAAATATTAAATGATGAAATCAATACTACACAAATTCTGTGGGAAATAAATCTTTTTAACCCTTTCCTAAAATGTTCTTCCAATCTGAAAATGTTCATAGCACATCACTTTTTATCAAGGGATGTATACCTTGTCGGACTGAGGGGAAAAGGAACTATCCTTCTGCTTCTCTTGGGAATAATGATAACAATATTTGACATCTATGTTATGTTTAAAGGTCTATAAGACTCTATACGTAACTTCATGTGATCCTATGAGACAAGCAGTACAGTTATTGTTTTCTCTATTTTACATATTCAAAAACGGAGACCAGTTGAGAGCTCAGGGTTACATGCTGAATTTAGGGAGTAGCAGATTTTGAACTCAGGTCTCCTAACCCCAAGTCCAGTGTTCTTAACAATATACTACACTTTTTTCCTTAGTGTTAGCAAGAAATCAATTATTTGGACTCTGTCTGTGGCTACTAATAAACACAATTTTCTATTCCACTTTGTCAGGTGCATAGCAAAGTGTTTAAAATGTGGAATTAAAGTCCAGAAATTAGGGAGAGGTGTCTGCAAGACAGATTGACTACAAATAACTAAATAGAATAACTGAGAGTCAGTGTAGTAGTCACTCTTCTCCCAGCCCAAGTCCTCTTTAGATCAGGGATTCTTAATTTGGGTCCTTTAGATAGAATTCAGGGGATCTAAGAATTTTTTTCAATTGATAACTATTTCAATATATTTAAGTTTCTTTGTAATCTCATATATTTTTTTCATTTAAAATATTTATTTAAAATATTTTTTCCAGGGGGCCATTGGCTTCATCAAGGATGAAAGGGGAAAACCAAAAAAACTGCTAAGGACTCGCATCATATGGTAAATTCTAAATTGTCTGAGCCAGCTAAATTATTTTCAATTTTTTGATGAAATGAGTGAGAGGGTAATTTCCATTTCCCCTCTTAAAGTTACTAAGGGCTTCTTTTTGTAGAATCCTGACCTTTTGTTCTTGGTTTTTCAGTTGAAATGGAAGATGCACTTTGTTCAAAGAGAAGCAATAACACACAAGCTGTTCATCCTTGATTTTTCTTTCTTTCTGAAGAGGACCAATGGCATTACAGAGGGATGTCTTGATTTGTGTGTGAATTGGATTTAAGTGAGGGAGCTTCACAAAGTCATCAGTCTCACTCCTTGTTCTAGTCATCAAAGTCCAGTGGCAAGACAGAAGCCCAGATGACTGACTGATTGGTGATGGCTCAAGAAGCAGTGGATGGCTCTGGCGTCTTTGATGTCTGACCAAGATCTAAGTGCTCTGCAGCACCTGCTTCAGCTACCTTCATGGCTGTTGGAACAGATTGCTCTTATCAATCCATTTTGCCGGGTAAAGTATTCACAGGCGTGAGGTAGACATCCCCTTAACTCACCAACAGGTTTGAATTCTGTTGGTTACCCTCAACCTGGTTTAGCCCATCCTTCTGTGACAATTTACTGGGATGTGGCTACCACATGTGCTGCAATCTCATGGAGCCACAGGTGAAAGTTAGGTGACAGGTAGACACCACAGGTGGATGGACAATTTTGAAAAAAACTCAGAAAGCCCTCACACTAGAAGTGCTAATTATCCCTGAACACCTCATACTTCCCATTAACACATATATAAAAGGAATTTTTTAGCACCTGAACAAAAGAACCAAAAACATAAAATGGCCATAGACAAACCTGACTTAGAGGGCAATGAAAATCAATAGAGAGAATCACAGATTCTCTGAGTTAGAAGGAACTCTAGAGGTGAGAGATTCTAATTAGGAAATTTCCTCTATAATATTCCTGAAAAGCTGTTATCTAGTCTTCACTTGAAGGCCTCCAATAATGATGATTGCTGTTCATTGTTTAATATAAGAAGTTTAATGTTCTTTCTTTTCCTTTTGGGAAGTCTAATGAGGGACTATTTCAGTTCACCTATCAGGACTCCCATTTCCCTTATAGTCACCACAAAAGTTGGGGTCAATAAGTGACCTACATAGTCAGTGAAACAGACAGGCAATTTATAATCCTTATAGTACTCATTAAGAAACCAAGAGACCTGATGAAGACATCTAGTAAGTGGGGATGCTAGGAGCATAACCTTCTGTGGCTTCCATGACTTGGGCTTTCTGATTTAGCTCTGGAGTGCTTGAAATTATTCTAAGGAACTCTACAAAGCCTGCAAAGATCAGACGTTTCCTGTAGTGATAACCACAATTTTCAGGGTTACTCAACTCTAAACACCATTTGGTTGTGAAATCACTTCACAACCAAAGCACTCACAAAGAATGAACATGGTGGGATGAAGGGAGTAAAAGTCCTCCTCCTTCAGTTTTGTTTATATTACTTATGATCATTATGTAAAAGTGAGTAAGGTACTTTTTGTTGTTTTTTAGTTATGGCAATTAATAGAGCTTTCTTCTCTGATGCTTCAGTTGGATACATTCACAATAACAAAGGCAATTCTGCTGTCTTAGTATTCTGGTGTAATCTTTCAATAGCCCAAAGGATCTGTTACACTGGCACAGACTGCCATCTATTTTCCATACCATCTCACCCTCTTTTGACACTTATTGATGCCTTTCCATAATTCCTCCATAGATGGGCCACACAATAATTTGTTGATACAAGTTTATCATTTGTACTGTTCATCTAGTAGGACCATTGGATTGTGAGCTCCTTGAGAGTAGAAATTGCCTTCTTCCTTTTTTTTTGTATTTCCAGAATTTAGCACAGTGGCTCTTTTCCTACCAGCTCTTTTTGCCACCAAGACCAGAGATCATGTCCTGAAAAATATAACCATTTAAGCTCTGAATCTCCTACTCTGGGGTTCCCCCGGTCTTGAATGATGAAGGCCTCCTGACTCTGTCTGTCTAAGTCAACACCAAAATGCTTCACGTTTCTCCTTAGCCATCCACCTTCCTATACCAGCATATCCTTCACCCTTTATTTTCCCATTCTGGTACACTAATTAAATTAGAAACACTGTTTCCATTTACTCCCCTTTTGTTCCATTCACCAGCCCTGTGACTTTCCTTGCTGAAATACCCCTCCCTGTCTACCATTCTCTATATATGTTGTCACTCTTTATAATTTAAGCTACTTGAGAACAGGGATTATCTTTCCATTTGTATTTACAACCCAAGCCCTAACATTTGTGTTTGGTGACAGTAGAAAATATTGGCATACAGTAATTGCTTAGTAAGTATGTTTTTTTCCCCATTTGTTCATCATTCCTTGCTGGTAATACATGATGTCAAGGTCATCTCTTTTCCTAGTCATATGTCTTCATTTATGTCTCAGACCACTTCTTCTGTAAAATCACCATTAGAATTTGCCGTAACTTTCTCCCATTCACTACATATCTTTCCACTGCCTTTTTACAATTGACTTCTGTTCTTCAGAGATCACGGTGCTAAAAAAACATTCAGATATGTTGCGTAAATGTGCTTACTAAATTGCTCCTTTCTAGGTCAACTAATTTTTAAAACATTGACTCAGTCATCTGCAAAGGGGCACTATAGAGGCTTTTAAGAATACATTTTTCATCATTAGGATCACATCAAATATTATAAAAAATCAATCAACAAGCATTTATTAAGCACTTACTATGTGCCAGGCTATGGGGATACAAATGCTATGAATTAAATAATTCATATCTACAATGACCCTATATTCTCATAAGGAAGACAAAAATACAAATAAATTCAGAATACATACAAAGTAGTTCAATATTATATAATGAGAAAGAGGAGAGGGAGGGAGAGAGAGGGAGAGAGCAAGAGAAAGAGGGAGAAACGAAGAAACAGAGAGACGAAAAGAGAGAGAAACAATAGTGAGATAGCAAAAGAGAGAAGAAGGAATAAGACAGGAAAAACTTCACATAGAAGACAGTGATTAAATTGTATTTAGAAAAAAAGAGAGGGATTCCATGAGTTGGAGGTGAGGAGAGAGGGCATTCTAGTTATGGGAGATAGTTGGTACAAAGGTATGAAGACTGAAGATGGGAGATTAAGTATGTATGAGAGAAAGAAGGCCAGTTTGGCTGGATTTCAGAGTGCAAAAAAGGGAAATAATGTACAATAAGCCTAGAAAGATAGGTTGGGGCCAGATTGTGAAGAGCTTTGAAAGCTCAATGGACAAGTTAATATTTTATTCTGGAAGTCATAGGAAGCTACAGGAGTTTACTGAGCAAAGAAATGATATGGTCAGATTTACATTGAGAAAAATACTTTTGCAGCAGTGTGGATAATGGACTAAGGTGGGGAGATATTTGAGACTGGGAGAAAAATTAGGAGGATGCTGCAATAATCCAAGCAGGAGATTACTGAAATTGATTATTGTCTACTGTTTTTCAAAAGGGTGAGTTGGACAGGTTTTATAATTTTTGTTATTGTAAAATGTGCTTTTAGTAAAACATTTAATACCCTATAAGGTATGTTTTCTCCACTCCTGTGGTCATCATTCTAATTTAGACCCTTACCACTTCTCATCAAGCCTATTCCAATAGTGTCATAATGGAAGTCCCATCTTGCAATTTATCCCTGGTCCATCTGACTCACTGGATTGGCAAGCAAAGTAGAATCTTTTGCTGTTTTGGTTGTAGACAATCAAGTGCCTCTAATTGAATCTTGTCTTTGATTAATCAAGAGTCAAGAGTCTTTCACTAGAAACAGTATACACACACACATACATATTAGAGAGAATTTTAACTAATCAGACATATGCAAATAGGCTCTAAACAATCAGATACAAAGACAGTCAGAGATGAGAGCAGAAGACTTGAAGAGAGCCAGCACTGAGAATAAGAGACCTGAGAAGAGACCTCTGATAGCAGAGAGGAATACCTCTGATAGTGGAGAGGAAGACTTCTGAGGGCTGGGAGGAAACCCTGTCGGTGTTGATTTCTCAGACAGAAGCTCTGTCTGTTGATCTTTATGAGCGAATTGAGATGATGGTGCTGGTGGTGTGTGTTAGTATTGTTGCTGCCCTGCTTAGCTTTGTTTTCCAAGAGACAGAAGGTGCAGAGTAGAGCAGTCCCCATGAGCTGAGGTATGGAACAGGAGCAGAGAGCTGCCCACATGTGAATTCAGATGAGAGTCGGGAGTGGGCAGCCCACAGAGGAAGCACCATGGGACTTAGAAGCCAACCTTGAGCTAAGATGAAAGAGGACTTTACTTGGACACTTGATATTGACCTACTATGACCTAGAGGGAGATGATGTGGTATTTTGAAAATGGACTTTACTTGGATATTTGTATTGATTAAGGATGTTGCTATTGTTATGAGATATATTCTTATTGAATGATATATTTTACTTAAGGATGTTGCTATGAACGTCATGCTTTACTTTATTGAGTAATGCTTAGTTTGTTGCTGAATAAACTGATTTTTATACCATGCGATTAGACACTTGAAATCATTCACAGCAGGAGTGTTCAGGTGTGCTGCCTATGATTGGCGTTACACTCAGAGTAACCAAAATCTTCTTCCTAAAGTATGCTTGACCAAGTCACTCACTTGCTGAAGAAATTCCAGTTGCTCTCTACTGTGTCTCAAAACAGGGAATCTTAACCTTAACCAGGGGTTCATAAACTTTAAAGAAAAATTATATTTCAACACAATTGGTTTTCTTTGTAATCCTAAATATTTTATTTTATACTCTGAAAAATACTATTCTAAGAAGGGGTCTATAGGCATCATTATACTGTTTTGTTTATCACAAAAAAGTTTAGAACCCCTGTTTTAAGATACCTCCAAACTCTTTAGCTTGTCACTTAAAGACTTTCACAAGTTGGCTGTCGCCTGCCTTTCTAGGCTCATTACACATCACTCCTCTTCTCTCCATTCTACCCAAACTAGTCTACCTGCAGTTTCCTGATCTTGGCACTATAGATGTGCATCAGTGGCATTGCATATTGTCTGCTGAGGACTCTTTTCTCTTCTCTGCTTTATAGAATCCCCAGCTTCTTTTAAGGATCAGCTCATGTGCTTCTTCCCCTTAGTTTTCAGTGCTATCTCTTCCTTCAAATTATCATTTGATGTATGCTATAGTATATACACACAAACACACACATACTATATATACATATATACATGCTATATATGTATATATATAACACATGCATATATGTTAGTATATACGTATACACATAAATATATACCTCATATATACATATATATATACATATACATACATAAGAAATACGTCAACTATGTATACATTTATCTGCTCACATTTTGTATTCCTGCATTAGAAAGTAAGGCCATTGGAATGTCTTGCTCATAGTGGGTACTTAATAAGTGCTTTTTTGCATTGGATTTGGGAAAAGAAAAAGGAGGATAGGGGGAGGTACAAGGGATTGATAGATGGCTATATCTGATGAGGCGACATATCCTCTTTATGACAAATGTGTAGACAGCTATTCAAGGAATCTTGACCCAATTATAGCAAAAATGAGAAATGTGGAAAATGCAGTGTTTGTTCTCTCAAATGCCACTGCATGTAAAGCAGCAGACTACTCTCTTCTGTATGTATTCTTGTGCCTGTTACTTGTCAATGCAGCCAAATATTATAACTTAATAGAGACAAATCTAAAAAGCAAAAATCATTGAAAGTAGTGTGCCCTTTCTGTATGCTGCCAGCAATAAGTCCCATTGTAGCTAGGCTTGTACATGTTGTAGCAATTCCAATGCCATGTCAAACTGATTAAAATGAATTTTGACTTTTCTTTTTAAGCAGTACTCTGTCATGACATTCCCTAAGAATTTAAAAATGCACTTTAAAATGTGTGAAGACATTTCTTCCTATTACTCAAGCTACATTCTCACAAAAAGATGAAATCAATGGAAGGTAGAGAAACAAGAGAAATGAAAACTAGCATTCTTTCTTAAAGTTACAGGTGGTATTTTGATAGGAAAAAAAAAAAGACAAAGATGTTGTCTGTTACCTTCCAATACTTTAAAATTCATTTTTCCCCCCAAAATTTCCATTATATGCAGCCATGCATGAACATTTGGAAAATGAGTCTCCTTTCAGAGTCATTTGCATTTATCTCTTTAAAAAATATTTCCTTTATATTTGATGAAAGTCATCAAGAATAAAATTTGCCTTTTGTCAATCAGTGTAGCTCTGAATTTTGGAGTGAACAAATATAGGGGAATAGATTTAGATTAGGATACTATGAAACCATACTTCTATGAGAGATCTGTAGTAAAAACTGGGGATAATTGTTTGTGATCAGAGATGTACCTTAAGTCTAAGAATACAAGAATTTACATGATCATTAAATCATAAGAGAATTTTAGAGTGAGAAAGGATCTTAGAGGTCAACTTGTTCAACTCTTACTTACAGCATATAATTTTCTATAATATCTATAACAAGCAATCATCTTGTCCTAATTTATTTTAAAACATTATCTTTTTGAATAAAGCAGCTAATATTATTTCATTAATTACAATGTAAATGCATCATCTTCCAATTTTTGATATTTATAGAATTTTATCCAAATGGTATCTAAGGGATTTTTCTTATGCAGTCTGACTATTTTACAGATGAAGAAGTTGAGGCCTAGAAAAGTTATATGACATCTTCTAGGTCATATGACTAGCTATTAGCAAATCTGGGATTAGAATTTGGGTTTTTCCATTCTCTTTTCAAAATTATTCATTATATAACAATGAAACAAAATTTATTTTGAAATACATAATTGCACTTTGGCTTTTTATTCACTAAGAATTGGGGGAAAAGGGACTATGTTTTTTTTTTTTTAAAGATTACTTTAATGAGATTGTTGGTTTAGGTTGACTTCTGACTACCCTCGATCTTATTCTCTTTTGTTATCATTGATTAATGTTCTGTACCATTTCTATAACTCCAAGTCCCATAAGTAGATTATAAAATGGGGATAATTAAAAAAAGAATTCTGACAATCATCATGATCATAACATAAAAATAAACAAATTAGATCATTGCTACATTTTTCATAATGGTAGTTATCAATTTACCTGTAAAGAGCTGAAAGGGGCCTCTTGTTTCCAGGTTTGGGTCTATAGGGTTTGGGTTCTCCAGCCATGTTGATATCTGAAAGCAAAGATTTCACAGTGATTAAGTGACTCTATTGGCATTTAACAGAATATGAACACAAGAAAACATTATGGTTAAAGAATATAATTTTGCGCCCTCATCATCTGTATTCATAAACTTCCCAGCTCCTTGAGAAAATGAATAAGAGGGAATAGTATTTTGATCTTTGTCAAGAGTTTATTATACTGTTCTGGAGGTTGTAGAGAGAAAATGTGTAGAAGAAGATGTATCAGCAATTCTATCTCATTCTATTCATGAAATATTTAGTTAAGTCCCTAGTATGTGGAAGGAATTGTGCCATGATTGTACTGGGGATAGGAGGATAAAAATGGGAAGAGGACTCACTTTCCAATTGTTCATTCATAGCTGCATACAAGGGAGAATATCTGAAAAATTGGATTTTAAATTCATTTTAAAATTTGTAATTAATTTTAAATTCATGGAAATTTATGATATTTGTAGAATGATATTGGGTGAATTTTGCAATGAATTGGTACAGGTCGATATTACTAAAAAACTAAAAGATGAAAGGGGGAGATAGATAATAAAAAGAACAAGGTTCTATTCTAATTTTCACTACTTTTAAACTGATGATATAGAACTGTTGAAAGAAAATGAGGAAGAAAGAAGCAAATGAACAAATAAATAAATTGGACATTGGTGACTTTAGCCTGCCAAGGTTATTATTATAGTATTCATTTTGTATAATTTACTACCAATACTTCTGGAGATAGAGTTAAGGTTTTTGACAGCATTTTCATTATGTGAAATGACTTTCATCAAAGGCTGTTAAACTTGATTTTTCCACATAAGGAATTTCCTTCAAAGGTGATAAAAGGAATGAAAAAAAAGAATAGCAATTGTTTCTCTTAAACAATTTATTGTTCATAGAGCACAGTTAGAGCAGAGATACTTTTGAGCAGCCATGAAAAATTTCCATTGGCTCTAGACTTCAGCCCCTAAATTCAGGAGCCATTTTACCTTTTTAGCTTTCAATAAAAGTTGAGAGGAGGAAGTAGAAAAGATAGCATGGTACTTTAGGACAACAGTTCTGAACTGCAAGTAGAGAAAAAAATAAAAAGAAGACTCCTTTTAGTGCTACAGAAGTTTCTAGAAGACTTCAAATATTCAGAGAAGGAACCACCCATTTCTGTCCAGGGTACTTCCTTGTATGTATGAGGGTTATAGATTCTAGTGCCCCCTGTTTCACTCCATCTATCTCCTCTCCCTTCAAGTGCTTATAGAGAATAGCGCTCATTCTTGAGCTGAACAACAATAGTATGTTCTGGGAAGCCTGAGGATCACTCCAGGGAGTTAAGTCCTCAGTAGGGTTTGACTAATTAGCACCATTTGTGGCTAGGGATTTCTTTTATCCCTTCAAGTCATCACACTGGCAAAACATGAAAGTTCATGAGTGGGAAGAATGAACAGCACTTCTCTAGGTATAGAAGTCATTAAGATGAAGTTTCTATATGCCATTGAGAAAGGGCAATTTTAGTATTTGCTCAGACCTGGCTACGAGAAAAAATTCAGTGGAGGCTGGGATCATTTTCAGAAGGGGTAATCAAGGATAACTTCATAAAGGTGGGGGGAATTAAACAGGGCCTGAAAGAATTTATATAAGCAGAGAGGGGGAAATATTCTAAAAAGAAAGAATGGGACACAAATCTAAGGTATTTGGGGATTACAATTTGGCCAAATAGAGGAGTAGCTGGGGAAAAAAAAGGTCAAAAAGGCAAGCTAGAATCAGGCTATGACAAATCTTGAGTGCTAAGTCAAAGAATTTGGATTTTGTTCCATAGGCAATGGAGATCTATTAATAGTTTCAGAGAAGAGAAGTGACATGCCTGGAGAGATAATTACAATAGGAGAAATAGGACATGCAAACAGTTATAAAATAGGAAAAGATGGGTCACTAGATATAAGGAAGACCAGATGTGCATTTTGCCATGAATGTGTGCACACACAAAAATAGCACTCTCCCTCCCCCCCCAAATATGGTTCTAGGATGGGAGGAATATCAAAAGATTCATACTGACGCATAATGGTGTTTTGTAGGATCTCTCCTAAAAGGCCATGAACCAGCATTTACCTGAGTAAAATTGGCAAGAAATAAATAAATGGAATAACTACTTGCCTTTGTCTGAAACACTCCAACTATATCATTTATAAAACTTCCCCTGTTTTCTCCTCCTCCTCTTTCTCTATCCCCTCCTTTTCCTTTTCTTAATAACACTAATAACTAGCATTTATAATGCATCAAAGTTTGCAGAGTTTTGCAAATATCTCATGTGATCATTACCATGATTGAATGAGGTAAGTACCCGTATTAACCCCATTTTACAGTCACATAAACTGAGCCTGACAGAGATTAACTTGCCCAGAGTATTACCCTTACTAAGTGTGTGAGGTGGTTTGAACTAAGGTCTTCCTGACTGTGCCTTCTATCTGATTATAACTATACTTTGGTTGTTTTTTCCCTAAAGTACTAGGAAGTACTGTCATACCATGATGAGTTTTACTTATTTGTTTACATATCGTACTGTTTACTCCTTGATATCAAGGATTGTGTCCTATTGATTTTATAACTGTCCCCCCACTCCACAGCAGATGGGACAATGTCTTGTACAAAGTAAATGCAAAAATCATTTGAATTACAGAAGAATTCATTGGAGTGATAGAAATCTTTCTTTTAACTAAGGGTACTCTATATATGCAGGATCTTCCCTTTCATCTAGCTATAATGATAATGAAAATGGGAGATTGATATTCAGTCCTTGACTGGGGGATGATAATGAGCATACATACATGTAGAGAAGAGAAGTCATTTTATTCAACAGTACATCATTATGAATCTTTATTAAATATCAGCTAGATGGCTTACAGAACACAGATATTAACTCTACTCAGTGGGTTTCCATTCTCAAGTAACATGAAGAGGAAAAAGATGAGAATTTATTCAAAATAGAGATGATGTTGTGCTTTGAATATTAAACCAGGGATGTAGCAAGAGGTTTAAAAAATATTAAGAATAGTTTCCAAGAAATAGTTTTCAAGAAATCTAAGATCTCATTGATATGAGTACTTGCTGAACTAATTCAGACCACAACCTTTCTCTGCTCTGAGTAGCAGTAGTACTCCCATCTCTCTCTCCCTTTCTCCCCCCATCTCAAAAAAATTATCAGGGTACACGGCTCATTTGCTCAACATTTCTCCATTTAGCAAGGCTGGTACTTAGGTTATAGACTACACTAGCTCATTGGACTCAAACTTGAATCTTTCTCTCTCCACTGTCGTTAGAGTGGGACAGACCTTTTCTGCTGACCATTTTTATTATATTGTCTTGGTCTGGAAAATTGTTTCATCTATCCTTTTATGGGTTCTGACACTCAGGAGTTCATTTTGAAGCATTAATTTAAAGTGTAAAGATATGATTTTCTAGCTTCATAGGGATTAAATTTAAGCAATCTTTGTATCTACAATAACCCCTACCCTTAAATTTTATCCATTAATTTTCTAAGAATGCAGAAGCAACATGCTTTTATTTCTAAGACCTTATTGAAATGTGTCATCATGGTGTAGCTATGACCTAGAAAAATATCAAAGACCATTTTAATGGAGTATAAACTGGAAAGTTTTTGCATTTTAAATCCTATAAATTATCTAGCCTAGCTCTTACATTTTACGTATGTGAACAATGGGACTCAAGGGACTGAAGCAATTTATTCAGGCTCACCCAGCAAATTAATAGTAGAGCTAGGACTAGAATCAGCTCTTATGGATATCTTCTAGTCCAATATCCTACCTTGCTCAGTAGCAAAACTAGTCATATTAATATAGGATATGATGCACAAGTTGACTGTTGTTGATAACATACATCTAATCCAAACGATAAAAGTAGGTTCCATTAAAATTTGGGCTAAAATTTGTGAATGTGAAAAATAAAAGGACTAGGGATTCTGTCTTGAGGATTCAATTTTAGTTGATATTCAAAGAGATAAAAATTGAAGAGATTAAAAAACAGACATATTTAACAAATATATGGAAATCATAATGACTTTTATGTGTATAATTCTTACAGCTTTCAAAGGATATGGATAACTATTGTCTCATTTGATCATTATAACATTCCATTGAGGTAGCCAGGGAAGTCCTTATTGTTAACAATAGCAGTTTATAATTATTGCTTTGCATAATTTATTTTTTATTTTAGAGCTTTTTAAAAATCCTGAATTTAACAAATACCCCAAAAGAGTGACATTTCCTTATATAAGGTAAAACACAAAGACAGAGGATCATCTGTGGAACCAAGAATTTCTGTGTTGTACTGCTTTGGCATACATGATTTATTTGATTCTTAGAATGCCCTGATAAGTTAGGTAGCTGCAAAGATTATCCATTTTTCCTAGCTAAGCTCAGAGAGGTTGCCTCAGTGATGTTCCTTGGGTAATGCAGTTAATTGAAATGTTTTTTCCTTTTGGTCTTTTTGATCCTAGCACCCAGAACAGTGCTCAGTACATAGTAGGCACTTAATAAAAGTCTATGGAACTGAATTAATAAATAGAAGTCAGAATTCTCAACAAAGTTTGCTCATTCAGCTTCAGTGTCATATTCATTCCTCCATTTTCTCTCTCATTTACAAATGAAGAAAATGAAGCACAGACTTCAATGATTTGTATTTAACTTTTTGTTTTTATTTAGTAGTTTTCAGTTATGTCTAACTTTGATCCCTTTTGGGGTTTTCTTGGTAGAGATACTGGAGTGGTTTGCCATTTCCTTCTCCAGATCATTTTACAGATGAGGAAACTGAGGCAAGCAAGGTTAAGTGACTTGCCCAGGGTCACATATCTGGTATGTGTCTGAAGACAGATTTGAACTTAGGTTTCCCTGACTCCAGGTCTGGTGTTCTATCTACTGCACTGCCGAGCTGCATTTAACTATTATGCATTCATTACTTTTACACTGCTGCATATATTCACATTCACTAGGATGCAGGTGCCTTGAAAGGAGGGGTTGTTTCATTTTTTTGTATCTGTAATCCCATTTTATTAGCAAAATGCCTAGCAGGTGCTTAATAAATGCTCATTGACCGACAGATATACAGGATGACATAATTAGCTAACTACATGATCTCCTTGATACATACAAGTATAGCTCACCATGTGCTTTTTAATATGAGTATGGTTAAGGCAGCCAATTTTGTACATAATTGGATAGCCTTCTAATTGTCTTTGTTTTTTTATCTTCTCACAAAATCAAGCCTAGTTTTTTTTAAAGCCTCAAAGATACCTGTAAGGTCATGTTAAAATATTCAGTGTAATGAAAGTAAAATTGCCATCCAACTTTTCTGGGCAGTCACCGAATCATGACCATTTTAATGAGGCCTTATATCTTTCCACTCTTATAAATTAGTTCTGACATAAGATTATAGCACTTAGTTCTCTACTTATTAGAATGCTAATGTAAAGATCACCATTTGGCCAGATCCCATCTGTTACCAGGGAACATTCTGTACTCAAGGGTTATACCAATACAAGCAAAAAGAAATAGAAACTTAAGCACATGGTAAGTTTGACCACTTTAGATGTTTAAAACTAATGAACTCCGCCATAATCTCTTTTTCGTTCCATTATGTTAATAGTGTCATCCTGGGACTCCTGATTTCTCTGTACACTTAAAATAATAATTGCTAACATTTATTTTTGTTGTTATTCAGTTGTGTCTGACTTTTCATAATTCCATTTAGGATTTTCTTGGGAAACTTAATGGAATGTTTGCTATTTCTGTCTCCAGCTGTTTTTACAGATGAGGAATTGAGGCAAATAGGGTTAAATAACTTGCCCAGGATCACACAGCTGTAAGTGTCTGAGGCCAGATTTGAACTTAGAAACATGAGTCATCCTGATTCAAGGCCCAGCCCTCTAACTGCTATGCCATCTAATAGCCCTAACATTCATGTAGCTAACATTTATATAGTGCTTACTATGTGCCAGGCACTGTGTTTTGTGCTTTACAGTTATTATCTCAATTGATACTCACAATGACCCTGGGAGGCACGTGCTTATTATTATTATTGTGCCAATTTGACAGATGAGGAAACTGAGGCAGACAGAGGTTAGGTGACTTGACCAGTAAATATCAGAGGCCAAATTTGATCTTGGTTCTTACTAACTCCATGCCAAGTTCTATCCACTGTGCCACCTAGAAGCTACATTATACAAAAGGTGCTTTTAACCAAATGAGTATTAAAATTTCTGTAGCCCACTAGAATAATAGTGATGTTCCAAGACAGGATCTGTATAAGGTCGTAGGAGAAAGGTGGAGTGAAATTAAAGGTGACCTGTATTTGATATCTTTCTGTTGACAGCATCATCATTCTTCTAGCTACTCAGGTTGGCAACCTGCAGTCATCTTTGAAATTTTCCTCTCCCTCAATCCCCATAGCCAGTCAGTTCCAGGCTCTTATAGACCATCTCTGTACATCTCTCCTGTTATTTCCACTCAACTTTGACCCTAATTTAGACCCTTTAGCCTTTTGCCTTTGGTACTGTAATAGTCTCCTAATTAGTCTTTCCTCTCTGTGATCTGTTTTCCACAAGAAGCCAAATTGATGTTCTTGAAACAAGGAATGACTGTGTCTCTCTCACCCTGAACTAAAACATCTTGAAAGGGTCTCTCTTGATTGAACCTAAGATAAAATATAAAATCCTTAATCTATCACTTGAAGCCACCCACCTCCTTCCATCTGACTCACACCTATCTTTCCAGTGTTATTTCATGTAACTTTCCACACACTTTTTCATTCAAACTGGCCTTTTAGGAGTTCCCTGCAAATGATATATTTTATCTTGATTCCACACCTTTGCACAACTGTCCACCTCTGAAGTGTCTGGAATTCACTCCCTCTTCTTCTCCATGTCACATTCTCCCTTCCATCTCTCAAGGTACAGCTCAGGTGACACCTTCTATGCCTTTCCTGACTTTCCCACTTATCACTCTTTCCCTTTTGGAATTACTTTGTGTAACCTTACAGGTATCCATGTTATCATTTCTACCTCCTCCCAGTTAAATGTAAACTCCCTGAGGACAGGAACAATTTAGGAATTTTGTATTTTGTAGTTATGCGTGTATATACTTAAAGCACTTAAACTTGCACACAGTACTATAGTCATAAGGACTAGAAATAGTTGAGAAAAATCCTTCTACCAATGTAGGTCAGAATCTTTTTTAAAACTTAGTCTTAGAGAATGACTTGTCCAGAGTCACAGAGTCAGTATATAGGTCAGTCAGGACCAAAACCTAAGTCAGTCTGACTAAGGGAATTTCCTGTCCATTGCCATGCTGCTTCTCATGTACCCAACAGGTGCTTAATAAATCACAGGTAAATTTTGTGAATCAATCATGAAGATTTTCTTTTCAAATCACTTGTCTTTCTAGTCAAGATCGACATAAGTAAGAGACTGGTTTTTTTATACATAGTCCTCTACCCTATTAACTGAACTATAGAAATTCCTTTAGTGCTTCCTTTCCTATTAGATTTCTTATAAATCCTTAACAATTTACATAGTGCTTTCATTTATTTGTGATATACATGAATGAAATGTATTACCATATATTAAAAATACATTATTCCATCAGCATATCCTCATAGTAACCCTGTAAAGCAGATAGGTAGATAATTTTGTCCTCATTTTTTTATATGAGCAAACCGAGGCTCTCAAAAATTAAATAGTTTGCTAGCAAGCAGCAGAGGGGAGGGTAGAATTCGGTCTCCCAACTTCACATTCATTCTCTTTCAAGTGTATCCAACTATGTCAAAAGCTTAGATTAATTCTTGGAGCACAATTAGAGAGAAAAGCTGGATAACCTTAGGAATTTGATGCTTGCTTGGACCATGACAACTGGAATTTGTTGCGACAATAGAACCTCAAACACACCTTTGTAGAAGTCACCCCAGAAATACCAGATGGAAGCACATTTCAGTTCATAATCAGACCAGAAATTCCTTAAGCCTTCAAATCTGTAATGATTCCTTGAGCCATTCTCTCTCCTTTTGTTCTCTTGGAGCACTGACCAGAGAAAATGAGAATTAACTGGAGAGAATCCTTTTAGGCCCCAGGAACTTCTTAAATATACAAAAAAGAAGAGTGATAAGGCCTCACCGTTTATTCAGGAAAGCTTTCTCCAAGCTAAACATGTGAAGAAAAATGAACATTCTTGGATATAAGATAGTGCACAAAATAAAGCTAATAGTATTCTGAAAAAAAACAAAACAGGTTTAGTATTTTGGGGAACGGTTTCTGATTACGCAGCAAAGGTTCTAGTGACACAGTTGAGACAATTATGGAAATAATTCAGACCAAGAAGGCTACAGGAAAAGAATCTTAACAATGTGCCCACTATGAAAACAAATTGGCAATTCTCTCTTCTTTCTTCCCTAATTTTTAGTTCTAACTTTCCAGATGAGTGGTTTCTCTATTAAAGAACCAACCCCCTTTCAGAACAATAAAATCAAACCAACATGGCAGTATCTGAAGGACCAATATTCTTATGATCATGACAGACTAATTCTGCGAAGCAGCAGGGGCTGCTTAATTTTCTTCACAGTTTTGTCTTCCTTTCCTTGTTTCTCTCTCTTCATGTTTCTAACTCTTATAGATACTGAATAACTCTTCTAAACTCCTTTCTTCAATGACTGCACGTTCAATTGGGAAGGCTGTTGTGATAGCCATTATATAAAATCATGGCTTATAGTAGAAAGACAAAGGCTAATGTTGGGCAGCTAAAAGCTATTGAAAGTAATATATACCATTCAGCATAAGTCTTCTCTTCCTATTATAAGGATTTTATCTCTTTTTTAATAATTTCCAAAAGATAGTGCATAAGAATATTGGGTAGTAGCTGTGATAAAAAATAGACCTCCTAGGGAAAAACAATTTTAATAATGTTCTTCTAAAGGCTTAGAATAAAATTATCCTACTTCTTAAGTCCTCCTCTTGTAGTGAGTAGCTAAAAGGGGATTATTTAATATAACTATGCAAAATATGACAAAATTTAAGTCTATATAATAGCTCATGTTTGTATAGTATTTTATGGTTTGTAAAGCACATTGTACATATTGTTTGATCTTATCATCACAACAACCCTTTAAAGTAGAGATTTGTCATCATGCACGTTTTACCTCAAAATGATTAAGTGGTTTACTTAGGGTCAGATAACTAGTGAGTATCTAAGGTGGGATCTGAGCTCAGGCCTTCCTACAATGCGCCAGATGTGTGCAGCACGATGGCTACAACAACACTTGGCACATGGTACCTGCTTAATAAGTAATTATTGACTGATTCTAGGAGGGACAAACTGACCACTACACCATGTTTGTCCATATTGAAATTAGCATTAAAGATGTCATCAAGAACATGTCTGACTGAAAAAAGGAAGGGGCTTTCTAACAGAATGAGGGTGAATGGTGACAGACGAATAGACCAAGTGCTACACTGATATCTTTCAAACCTTAAAAGATACAGAGGAAGGGCTTCACTATCATGGGTAGATCCTCTATGGAAGAAATATGGAAATACAGGAACAAGAACTGAACAAGATGGAGGAGATGTTTTGTATACTGGTAGAAGAAGTTACTAATACTGATGAGATCAAGGATCCATCTAAATATCTTAATAATTCCCATTAAGGTTCATTTAATTTGTTGAATATTTAATACCAGATGGTAGCAATCTGATATCAAATAGTTAGACCTTCCAGAAAAAAACATTTGAATATTAGAAATAGTTAATAATTTTATGGTTTAAAAATACATCTTCCTATATCTTATGCCAGTAGTTAATTCCTACTACTTCTGGTCAGATCTGTTAGGAGTTTTTCCTTATGTTAACTAAAGTTTGCCTCTTTTCAACTTGTGCCCATTTCTCCTAGTACCATATCATAGTATTTAAAGTGAAACTGAGGTAGCTAAGTGATATGATGGATGGAACACTGAACCTCAAGCCAGAGAAGATCTGAGTTAAAATCTGACCTTGGATACTTATTAGCTGTGTGACCTTTGGTAAGTCACTTAACCTCAATCTGCTTCAGTTTCCTCAATTGTAAAATGGGGATAATAATAGCACCTATCTCCCAAGGTCGTTGTTAGGGTTAAATGACATGACATTTACATAGTATATTGCAAACCTTAAAGCATTATGTCTGGGTGGCTAGGTGGCACAGTGGATAGTGTGCCAGACCTGGAATCAGGAAGACTGCTTCATGAGTTCAAATCTGGCCTCAGACACTTAATGAGCTGGAGAAGGAAATGGCAAAGCACCGCAATATCTCGGCCAAGAAAACCTCAGATGGGGTCAGGAAGAGTTGAACATAACTGAAATGACTGAATAATGACAACAAAGCACTCTGTAAATGCTAGCTAGTGTTATCAATAACAGCAAAAACTAGTAATTGCTATGTGAACAGAATACAAATTCTCATGCAAGGAATTTGAAAGTTGGAAATGCTTTCAGAATGGACTTAGTGATGGGTCTGCTATGAGCAAACCATTTTAGTTAAGTTTGGTAGGGCTCATCACCAAGCAGCTGAGCCAATTTTTTCCACATACATGCCTTTAAATTGACTATTAAAGAAAAGGGAGGTCATAATCTATGATGCAAAGGGAATAGCTAACAAATTCACTAACTAATTCACTAACAAAATCACACAAAATTACAGAATTAGAAGAGACTTCAGGGGATGTCCAAATCTATCCACAACTAATGGTGAATTCAAGATACCAAACAAATAGTCATCTAGACTATGATTAAAGACTTCCAAGAAGGGAAGCCCATTCCTACTTCCTGAGACCCACTCTACTTGTAGACGTAGCTGTTGTTGTTATTTAGTTGTTTTTTATGCTTGTTCTACTCTTTATAACCCCATTTAGGTTTTTCTTGGCAAAGATATTGGAGTAGTTTGCCATTTCCTTCTCCAGCTCATTTTACAGATGATGAAACAGAGGCAAACAGGGTTAAGTGACTTGCCCAGGGTCACACAGCTAGTAATGTCTGGGGCCAGATTTGAACTTAGAGAAATGAATTTTCCTGAGTCAAGGCCATCCACTTCATTCACTGTGCCACTTAGCTGCCCTTAGACAGAGTCATTAAAACATTTTTCCTTACAATAAACTGAATGAAATATTCTTCCCAACTTTCCACGCATTGTTTCTAAATCTGTTTTTTGGAGCCAAAGAGAACAAAGCTAATCTCTCATCCAGGTGACCTTCCCTCAAATACTTGAAGACAGCTCTCACATCACCCCTGGACAGTCTTTTTTCCTTACTTTGTATGTCCAGTGCAGGGTATGAGGTCTGGCCTTTAGCAAGCTCTAGATAAAGCTTGTAGATTGCCTGACACCTTATATAACACTTTAAGGTTAATAAAGTGTTTTCCTCACGATGAATCCTATCATGATGCATTTTTATACTTAAGGAAAGTGATGTTTGGAGAGATTAAATTGCTTACTGTGGTTATAAGTTAGTGTCAGGTGCTAGAACCCAAATAGTGTGCTACAGTGCAAAATGTTATATTTCAAGTCAGAGAGACTCCCAACTGTACTATTTAATATCTCTGTAGCTTTGGGTCCATCTCTGAATGTCTCTTGGCCTTCTTACTTCATAGGAAAAATAATTTCTAAATCTGCTGACAGCACACATTGGAACAAATATTTATTAAAGAACTGATACAGAGATCAAACAGTGGAATGCAACCCAAGCTATATCAATCTATACTTCATGGATCTATGACTTCATTGGTGTAGGTCCTCTCTCCCCTGATACAAACCACAACTTCTGTATACTCAGAAAGTGGATAGGATCCTGGACTTTAAGTCAGGAAGTCCAAGGTTCAAATCATCCCATCTCAATTCCTGTCTATTCATGTGAACTTGGGCAAGTCATTGGACTTTGTTCTCATCTATAAATGAATGAGTTGGACTAGATGACCTCTAAAATCCCTGCTATTTAAATCTATGGTCCTGTGAACCTCAGTAGAAAGTTGGTAGGACTTGTCAGAATTTGTGCCTCACTGAACTATCTTTCACCAACCCTAGTAACTGCCAGACAACACTGATATCAACATTTTTTTTTTTGGCCTGGACATGGGATATCATCAATTCAGGAAATGTCAAATGTGGAAATTCCCTCCACAAAGGAGAATAGATAAGCAACTCATCTGTAACTTAAAATCTTTAGAGATCTATCTGAGGGCACTGATATAGGGAACTCCCTGCAAGAAGAACCTTCTACCAATATAGGTTGGTACCTTTTCTGTAAGTTACAGTCTTAAAAGTTGTCTTATGTTTCTTAAACTGTGAATGGTGACTCCATATAGGGTCATGAAAAATTTGGGAACAGGAAAAGTTTTTTGAAAGCACAATCAACAAAAATTAATTAAAAATCAAACACATCATGAATCCAAGGTGTTTCTGGCAGTGCTTGCCAATGTTGCCCATATTGCATCTCGCAACTTCACTGCAACCCTGGTTCTGAACACACAGTATGTGTACTTTGCAATGCACATGCCCTCAGGCCATTAAACACCAAAGCTGCCCAATGTGAAAATGGATCTGGAGTGGAAAAAGTTTAAGAAGCCCTGGTCTGGAGTACAGAGTTTAAGTGACTTGTTCCTGGTCACACAGCTAATATATGTCAGAGGTAAAGCTTGAACCTATGTCTTCTAGGCAATAAGACCCTATATCAACTATGCAACACTGTTGTTGAGTCATTTTAATTGTGTTCAACTATTCATGATTCCATTTGGTGTTTTCTTGGCAAAGAGGCTGGAGTGGTTGGCCATTCCCATCTCCAGCTCATTTTAGAGATGATGAAACTGAGGCAAAAAGGGTTAAGGGGGTTAAGTGAGTTGCTCAGGGTCATACACCTAATTCGTAAGTATCTGAGGCCACTTCTGAACTCAGGAAGAGTCTTCCTGACTCTAGGTCTAGCACTCAATCCACCTAACATAATACTGATTTTCATTAATTCATTTGAAAATATATTTTGAAGTAAAGGAAAATGGTGAAATAATTTTATTAGTTATACTAAAATAGTTTTTAAATGAAAGTTAATATTCAAATTAATTTATGTGATCATGTACTTTAGCATTTGTTTTAGAATGTAAGTTCTAGTACAGTATGAAAAATTAATAATATAATTAATCAAAGTACATAGACTTGTTATGAATAGTTGTGTACATGATTAAGGCATAGGATAATGAATGTTCCTTAAGGGTGGCACTGTGAAATCCCATTGGGTATGATTGGGATTATTATCTTCTGTCTATGTACTTAATTTGTCCTGGAAGCCAGGAGCTTTCTTGAAAGTCATAGGAATTATCATTTAACAATCGTTGGTTAATGATTATGAACCGCTTGAGAAGGAAGATGGGAAAGGTAATATAGGTGATAATGGACAGATGAGAGTAGCACATTCGAAAAGTCCACACAAAGGGCACCAATAGATTATGAGTCATAGGGAAGAGTCAAATGTCTAAGCAATTATAGGAGACAAGAAGAGAGAGGGGCAGTTGTAGACCTGCTTTTAATGCTTCCCCTAACATATACTGCTGTGTGACCCTGGGCATGCCATTTAATTTCTCAGTATTCTATGTAACTCTCTAAGCTTTTAAGTTATAGAGAAGGTGCTGTTTCCTAATCCAGGGAATTTCCTATGTCTATGAAATCTCCACTCACTGACACCATATGGTAATCAGGAGGCCTTGGTGACTACTTCCTCTCCTCCCTTTAGGCCATGTGACTCTAAGCAAGCAGGTTGGGGATTGGGTCTTTTCTCCCCCTTGTACTTTTCATTTCTTGGTATGGGAAGTGAATCCCCAACCTGCAAACTTGATCCACCAAGACCTTGGAGTCCAAAATCCCAGACCAGATGTTATAACCAACTAAGTAGGGAAGCCCTGAGAATTCAGGATCCTATGATGCAAAGGGAGTGGGGAGTTTTTGGATTAAAAACTTGGAAGGACTAATGTGTGCACAATCCTTTTCTCTCCTTCAGTGCCAGAGGTTTTGCAATGGGGAATTATGCCACTTGGGCATTGGGGGAGAACATCTGTATGTTCTGGCTCTACCTTTGAAGTAAATATTGCTAAGGAAAAGCTAATCTGCTTGTTAAGTGAATAAATAGAACTGAAGTATTTAGATTTCTAAAATCAGGGGACCTTAACTGATGCTGGCTCTAGCCAAGAACTGAGGGAAAAGAGATTCCCCAAATCCTTTGGTATACTGAACAAGTATGGGGTCGGGGTGGAAATAATAATAAACCTTTGTCTTTAGTCAGTAGGGTCCAGAGTAAGCATGCTACCAATTCAAAAAGGCATTTGTCAACTTTTATAGTGATTTCATGTTATTTTTAAAAATCTTAATATTGTGGGGGGAATTGTTCAAAACAGAAACCATTCTAGAACATAATTATCCACTTAAATCCCCCTTTAAACATAGTATAATGGGATAGTGCTGCTGTAACAACAGGAGAATCAACAAAGGCAATTAACCTCTAATTTTTCCTACTGCTCTTTTTTTTCTTGTATTTTGTTGTTCCCTTGAAGCTTGTACTTAATGGAACAAAACATGCCAGAAAGTGATGTTAATTGATGGGTTTATATGGACATATAGTGTAGAACTATTCCTCAGGATTCAAGTTAACAAAAGTATGACACATTTCAATTAAGTATAGAAAGTGTGAATCCATTTGGTGATGCATTTATGTTAAATTTTTCAGATATTGAAATAAAAGGTTTTTTCGTTTATGGATATAATTTATCTAGTGCACTAAAACCATGCACTGACTACATTCTGACACTCTTTCTGTTTAACCTTAGCTCATGCCCTGATTACCTATCTGTAATAGTAATTTAAATGGAAAGATCTTTCTCATTGATTAATAGGCCCATATGATCTGCTTACATCACCTAGAAGCCTAAATCACATGTGGTGGGAGGAGCTTGCTGAAGAGGCAGAACAGGAAGGCTGGAGTAGAACCTGGAGGAAGTGAGTGAGTGGGGCCAGGTCAGAGGGGAAAGAACACCGGCCAATGCACACAGTGACAGTTGATAGTCAGAAGGCCCTGGCTGAGGGAAGGGAGGTTTGAGAATGGCTTTGCCCCCTGCTGTGATCATGGTTATTAACTTCTTGGTCACCAGGATGGATTTTGCTTTCTGGTTCTGGGATTTGGCTTTCTGGTGTTTAAATAAGTGCTTTTCTTCTGCCTTCTATATGGAGAATCTTTTATATTTTGTGATTGAGAACTATGCTGGCATATTCATAGTTATCACCAATGCTGTGAATATTGCCATGGCGATACACTATCCCTAACATTATTGCAACAGCCTGATAAACATCTTACCACCTCAAGTCTCTCCCAACTTCATTCTATCTTCTACATTAGTGGGCAAGTACATCTGCTTAAGCAAAAATCTGACTATGTGACTCCCCTGCTTAATCAAGTTCAATAGTTCCCCATTGCCTCTAGGATCAAATATAAAGTCCCCTGTTGAGCTTTTAAAACCCTTCGCACAGCCCTCAATTTACCTTTCTAGGCTCAAGGTACATTGTTTCCCTTTTCCCTCTTTGTGATCTAGCCTTACTGGTCTTCTTCCTGTTCCTCAACACATAGTACACTGTCTTTTGTCTTTGCACCGGTTTTAGGCTTGGCATTGGCTATTCCCCCACGTCTAGGACGTCCCTTCTCACCTCTATCTTATGGAATTCCTCTTCTCCATCAAGACAGAACTAAAGCAAGACCTATATGAAATCTTTAGTGATTCTCCTCAACTATTACTATCCTTTCTTTGACTACGTTGTATTTATTTTCTTTATAATTTTTCCACGTATACTTAAATATGCTCTGGTTTCCTCCATTGATTAGGGATTGCTTCATTCATTGTAGTTCTACCTCTGGGGCCTAACACTTAATAAGGGCTAAATAAATACCTGTTGATTAGCTCAATTAAGCAAATTTTGTTGGCCTAAAATCAATCAATGGTCTTTCTCTGTAACGTATGATGAGGAGTGAGTTAATTGTAGGCTTATCTCAGCACACTATCTGCAAAATAATTGATGTCCTTTCATATTCTAGGTTTTAAAAATATAGTTTTGGTATCAGAGGGAATTATAGCTAATGGAATCTAATAAGGAAGTTTGACAAGATAAGAAAGCCCCAGATGTTAAATAAGCAAGATGAATGCTGAAACAAATATGCACACAACCTAGTTCAAACCACAAAATTCAAACAGTTACACAATCACGATGATTATTAACTCCAACGAAAGGTTTACTTCTAGTGATCCTGCTGCATCGTGTGTATTATGGTACTAAATTTAAAAAGAGCTTCATGGTTGTTATAAAGGTATTTGCAAAGAAGAGAGTAAATTTAAAAAAAAACAGTTTTATAGTGGAAATGGGATGTACTGAAACAATCTGTAATAATAATGGCTTATGTAAATTTAAAAATTAACAAATTTTATGATGCCTCTTAAAAGATGAGTTATCACAGTCAAGACTTACTTTGAGCAAAAGTTCACATCATAAGACTACAGAAGGAGAAGAAAGAATCTTAAGAGGATCTTAAATATCATTTAGTCAAATATCCTCACTTTACAGAGAGGGTAAGTGAGGCACTCAGAGATAAAGAGGCTTGACTAAAATAACACATGTAGAAAGTGATAGACTTAGATACTTCTTACTCAGATCCAGGGCTCTTCCCATTGCCTTATGGCCCACTGAATTCAACCCCTTCATTTTATAGTTGAGGAAATTGAGATTCAGAGAGGTTATGTGATTTTCTCAAGGTCCTCCTTAGAAACTAAGTAGCTTTTAATTTTTTCAGATTAGATAAAAACTGATCTGAAAATATAATTTTTAAAAATTAGCCTGCTATTTGCTGCCACCCATGGTAGGTATCCAAGATTGAAAATCATTTTTAAAGGATTTTATTGTAAGGGTTCTAAAGACATTGTGTTTAAAGTGTTTCCATCACTGCACTACACTACTCTGGTAATTTATTAAAAACAACATAATTTTAACATAATGTCAAGTAAACTGTCTCTGAGATTTTCTGAATACTATTCTTTTAAAATAATTATTGATATGTTTTGCTTTTGTTTCACCAATTTTTTCCCAGTATCACTCCTTACCTCTCTCCCAGAGAATATTTTTATTCTTATAAAATATTTTTAAATTAAAAAAAAGAGGAAGAGAAGAAACAGAAAAAATCATCAGTATATCAAAAAATCATAAAATATACGCACAAATATATACAATACTTCACAGTTGTGGTCTTTCAACAATGAAATGGGAGCTTCTTTTTGTATCTTAACTTTGAGCCATTCTTTGCAAGCTTGTAATATCCATTTTTGATTGTTTTGTGGTTGCTGTTATTTTCATTTACTTTGTTAGAGTTACTGGGTATATCTTTTACTTGCCTCTGTTTTCTTCTCTCTATCAATTTATGCAAGTCTTTCCTTGTTTCTCTGAATTAATCATATTCTTAGTTGTGCATAGCACAATAAAGTTCTATTACTTTCATGTACCACATTTTGTTTAGCTATTCCCTAACAAAAGGGTACCTACTTTGTTTCAAGTTCCTTGCTACTACAAAAAGTGCTCCTATAAATAATTTTGTTCATATTGGGGAAGATTGTCATGATAGCATTCATTCTCTTTATAGCTAGAAACTGAAGGACAATGAAAATAATTTTCCATATTTTAAAATGAGGACAGTAATTGTGACTTTATTCACAAAACAATGCCTCAACTATGTCAAGGGAAATGTGATAATCTCTTAGGCAACTAATCAGTTAAGGGGAAAAAAGGGAACATCTTCCTAGAACCTATTTCTTTCCCATGATTTTGTAATGTACAAGGTATTCAGATAATAAAATGTGACAAAGCAATATCTTTAGTGTTTTGGGTATTAAAATAAAAATAAAATCAGTTATGGGTAACATTTCCCTTTCTTTAAATCAGGATTCCATGATCAGCAGGTGGTGTTAGCTACTAGGTAACTGAACAGATGCAGATGTAATAATAATGGGCCTTTACAAGAGGTTCATAAATAGAAAAGAATTATGTTAGAGAGGCTTATTCTTGAAAGCAACATAGCAAACCAAAATAATGAGAAAAACAAAAAGAATTTTATGTATTATATTTATTACCTGTCCTTATCTGATATTAGCTTATTTTAATAACTTCTTTGCTTTCTGAGAATTAAATTCTCATTTTGTTCTGTGAATAGAATGCATGAGGAAAGTCATCATAAGCCTTTCTCATCCAGGCTAGCCATTTTTCCATGCAGTAGAAACAAAACAAAATAAAAGCAATAATTCTAAGTAAACCCTGATTTTGTAATTGGTTTTTACTTATATGTGTGTGTGAATGTATATATGTGTGTGTGTGTGTACATTTATATATATATTTCATGCATTTCTTCCATATATGGAAAATACCTTTGTTTTATGAAAGTCCCCTATGAAACCTACAAAATAGTAAAGACCTTAGATCGTTCCTTTCTATAATGGTTAACATTAACATAGCCATGTGAAGTTTGCAGAGTGCTTTGAAAATCTCTTATCTCATTTAATCCTCACAGAAACCTATTATCCTCATTTTACACGCGAGAAAATTAAGCCTAAGAGAGATAACATTACTTGCCCAGAGTCATGCAGTTTTGACTTGCGTGTCTGAAAAGGAATTCCTGATTCCAAATTCTGTGTCCTATAGGACTAGAACAAGCTCTCTGTCTATATTTACCCTTCCCAGATTCTCTAGATTAAATATAATCTCCAGAGAACATTCAGAGGAAGCATGTACGATCATGAAGGAGTATGAGTTTATGCCATAAAGAGTTGATGAAGGAACTGTGGATGTTCAGCCTGGAGAAAACAGAATGAGGGATTTGCCAGTGAAGAGGGTATACAACATTTTGTTTCTCTTCAAAGGTCAAAATGAGAAGAATAGGTGGAAGTAGCAAAGAAGCATTTTTAGGTTTCTTGCAAGGAAGAGCATAACACTTGGATGTATAAGGATCCAAACTTAGAACTGGCTACCTTGGAGTGTAATAGGTTCTGCCTCACTGGAGCTCTTTAACCCAAGACTAGATAATCATTTCTCAGGTATGTTGTGAAGGGGATGATTGTTTAGGAATTGGGTAGACAAGATGGATTCTGAGGTCCCTTTCAACTCTGAAATTTTGTGAAGTTCTCAGATGTCTCTTTAACTCTATTAACATTGGTGGCATTGTGGCTATGGAGTCAGGAAGACCTGAGTTCAAATCAGACCTCAGATTGTTTCTAGCTATGCAACACTGGGTAAGTCACTTAGCCTCTGCCTCAGTTTTCTCGCCTGTAAAATGGGCATAATAACACCACCACTTTCTCGAGGTTGCTATGAAGTTCAAATGAGATAATAATTATAAAGAACTCAGCACAATGCCTGGAATATAATAAAAGCTACATGTTAGCTATTATTATCATTAAATTAGCTTTTCTTTTTTTCCCTGGCTTAATTCAGATACTTGAAATACTAACTGAAATTTCTGAACATCCCACATTTAATTTAGCAATGATTTTGGGAAGAATGACCATGTAGATCTTGTTCATGTAGCTGTCTTAAATTTCTATTTGTATCTGCACCAGCTGGAATACTTAGAAAATTAACTGGATGTCCACATTTTAACAATTTTCCTGTTAAGTTTCTTTGAAAAAATCCCAGCTTAAACCTAGTTTAACATGATTTAAAACTTTTTATTCAATATTTTGTCTTTAAAGACTTAGTCACATGTCAAGTTCATTCAGTAACAGACTCTTTTTAACATTTTATATTTTAAATTTTTACAAGTTGTATCATTAATTATTGGCAACAGAGTTATTAAACTGAGTTAATTACAAATGTAGTCAATAATAGTGGTTTATGACTATATTTTGTTGGTTTCCTGACAATAAAATTCTGAATTTTTTGCTATAGTTGCAGAATTCATTCATCCAACTAATAGTTAATAAATGTTTGTTGAATTTACTTGTGGAATTAAGATTATTTCTAATATATGACTAAAAATGTTTTCTTTCCAGGGGCAATAAAATAGTGAAACTTGAATTCTTTCAATAAAAAATGTTTAATTCCCTTAATAACATTTTAGTAAATAAGAATGAATCTTTTGAATGTATTCAAATTTTATTACTATTTACCTTAAAAAGAACTTTTTTTTAGTTCCATATTGTATGTGATTAAGATTGAGAGACTTTTTTCTTTAAAATTTCTATGGGCACAACTGGGCAGTTAGGTAATGTCATGGATAGAGTGCCAGGCCTGGAGTCAGAAAGACTCATCTTCTTGAGTTCAAATCTGACCTCAGAAACTTACTATCTATGTGACCCTCAGCAAGTCATTTTACCTTGTTTGCCTCAGTTTCCTAATCTATAAAATTATATGGGGCAGTATCTTTGCCAAGAAAACCCCAAAAAGGCTCATGAAGAATTATCCATGACTAATGACTGAACAACAGTTTAACCATGTTGACTGAACAGAGTAATTCAACAACAGTAATACCTTATTAGGTATATCAATAAAACATTCCTATCCTTTGTTTTGACTGAACAGGAAGGAATTGATTAATCACTTCATTGGTATTAGTACACCTGATTCTAGTCAAAGTAACATTAAATATAAGTGGGAAGGTCTGCTAAGAGTTAGAGTACCTATTACATTTTAATAACTTTTGTGTATGAATATGATGCTACTGAGAGATTTTTAGCCATATGTGCAAATTTGGTTTAAAACACTGATGTGGAACCAGGCATGACATCCATATTGAATATACATTAGGATGAATACACATATTCGATTCTCGTTAAAATTGTGAATGATGAAAAGCTGAGAAAGAGAGAAGCAAAGAGACAGACAGAGAGAGAGAGAGACAGAGAGAGAAAGACAGAGAGACAGAGAGACAGAGACAGAGAGACAGAGACAGAGAGACAGAGACAGAGAGACAGAGAGAAAGCACTAATTTATTGGATGAGAGAGTCAAAATAAAAAAAAAGCTTGCTAAGCTAGAGTAATGGGCTAAAACTGACAAAATTAAATGTAATAGAGATAAACTTAAAGACTCTTGTAATGAACAAGTACAGGATAGAAAACATCTGGATTTATGTAATCCATTTTGAAAAACACTGGGGTATTTTAGATATCTGAAAATCCAAAATGAATAAAATAGAATAATATGGATATTTTAAAAACTAAATCACAGAAAAACAGATTCCAAGGATGCTAAAGGACTTCCTGAACCATCCAAGCTAAGCCAAACATGAAGAATTGCCTTCACAACATAACCAACATGTGGCCATTCAACTATCGCCTGAAGAAGTCCAGTGAAAGTTGTTGTTCTCCTCAACTATTCTTTTGCTCTCACATTTTACCTATAGAACCAACCTGTCACTTGAGCTTAAAGTCTTATATCTCCAGATGCCCATCAGACATCTTTACTTTTAAGTCATTCAAAAAAATTGAAAACAACTTATTTTCTCTTACCCCAAACCAGCTTCTTTTCCCAGTTTTACCATACGCAGATGTGGTACCATTATTCTCTGTATTATCTCAGATCAGAACCCTGGCAAACCAGACTCAGAGACTTATACAATTATGGACTGAGAATGATAAAGAATCTTGGAATTAATATAGTCCAATCGTATCTAAATCATAATTCTCAGTAAAAGGAAATCAACAAGAATGTATTAATTAATGTGCTACTATCTCAGAATACATATATAAGGAAAAAATAGAGATAGTTTCTGCCTCAAGAAGTTTGTATTCTAATGAGAGATGAGAACAAAAACAAGAGCTAAAATGATGAAGGTGGGGAAGAGAAACTAGCCACATGAGAACATAGTGGAGAAATCTGAAGGGTCAGAAGTAGTGTTGCTGGGAGAGGAACAAGGATGTTTGGCTTAGCTACTTTCTCAAAATGGAGGTTCTGGAAGGAATTTATGAATGTAGATAGGAGGTAGAGACATTTTCCAGGATAAGAAAGATTTTAGAGAATGGTAGACGAGCTTGACAAGTCAGGAGCTGAACTATAAGAGTGAAGGAATGAGCATGGTATCTTCAACAATTGTCAATATGGTCTCTGTTGAAAAATCTCCCCCTGTGACAGGGAGTTGCTCTAAGGCGCCTCATTTCATCCTTGGAAAGCTAAAATTTTTGTAAAGTTTTTTCTTCTATCAAGCTGAAATCCATCATGTAGTAACTCACCTACTGAGAGCACTCCAGTGCTACGTAGAACAACAAAAATTTGAAGGTAGCAGTTATCTTAGACTTTTTCTTTTCTTCCAGGTCCATATTAAGTTAGTCATCAAGCCTTCCTTCCCTCAGAAATGTTTCTAGCACATAGCTCTTCTTTTCTATATCTAACTCATCAGAGATAACCTCAGAATTGGAAAAGAATTCAGAAGCCAAGTAGTCTAAGTCATAAGACGTGTTCTTCCTTATATGTAACATTGCTGAACAATCATTAGTCATTCGGCTTCCACTAAAAATCTACAAGTGCAGAGGAACTCATTAACTTTAATACTAAGTTCATAATATTATTGGAAAGCTTTGTTGTTAGAAGGTTTTTTTTTTTTTACATTGAGCAGAAAAATGATGCAGATACATTAACACATCCTTCCTTCCTTCTCATTTCAATCAGGATAGCTCAGGTTCCTTTCCTATATGATAGCTCTTCAAATATTTCAAGAAAGGTATTATATTCTCCTTGTCTTCTTTTTTCTCTGGGATTAAGATCCTAATTTCATTTTTATTGATCCTCAAATTTTATGGTCTTCAACTCCTTTACTGTCTGTTACCTTCTACTGGATATGCTCCAACTTTCCAACGTCCTTCGTAAAATGTTATATTCAATACTCTGATCAAGGCAGAAAACAGCAGGACTGTCACTTCTCTGGCAAAGGATACTATGCCTGTTAATAAAGCCTAAGATAATTCTAGCTTCATACTGCCCTACTAACTTGTTTAGAGGTTGTTGTTGTTCAACTGTTTCAGTCATATCCAACTCTTTGTGACCCCATTTGGGGTTTTAGTGGCAAAGATACTGGAATGGTTTGGTATTTTCTTCCCTTGCTCATTTCAGAGATGAGAAAAGAGGCAAACAGGGTCAAGTGACTTGTCTAGGGTCACAGCTAGGAAGTATGGGAGGTCAGATTTGAATTTAGGAAGATAAATCTCCATGACTCCAGGTGTAACACTCTATCCACTGCATCCCTTAGCTGCCCTGGAAACATTTTTAGATAATACTTATTGTTACTGCGTTGTCAGACAGTCTGGAAATTTGTTGTTGGACAGTTGTTTTATTTTTTATAGCAAGTGACAGCAGCAGAGACAAAGTAGTTCTTTAGGTCTTATGTTCCACTGAAATCATTCATAGGCTAAAAGACTTTGAAGCTTATAGGCTCAAGTAAAGAGAAGGATTTACACTAGATGTCTGCTGAAATTCAGCCCCATGCTTGGATTGATATGTTTGTAGAGGCAAGAAAGAGGGGAAAGAAGCCAGAGGGAATAATACGAGTTTACATAGCACCTACTGTGTGCCAGTGTGCTTAAGCACTTTTTACAAATGTAATTTCGTTTGATTGTCACAGCCACCATGACAGATAGGTACTGTTATTATCCCCACTTTATAGTTGAAGGCACTAAGGAAAACAAAAGGTAAGTGACTTGCTAAGTGTCTGGCACTAGATATGAACTCAGATCTTCCCCACTTCAGGTGCAGCTCTCTCTACTGTGCCACCAGCTGGTTCAAAAATCTAAGTCATCTTTGGGAATTAGCATGATACAGTGAAAAGAAGGTTAGATTTAGAGATTGGGTTCGAATCTTGGCTTAGCCACCTCAGTCATTTTGGGCAAGTCACATAATATCTTTGAGCATCAGTTCGATCATCTGTGAAATGCAGGGTTTGGACTGCATAACTTCAAAGACCTCTTTTAGCTCTAAATTCTATGGTTTCTTCTAAATAATTCTGCCCCTACCTATCCTGGATTTTATCTAACTTCCCAGGTCAGATTCAAATTAGTGGCACCAGTGAGGGACTACCTTCTCTTAAAGGATTATTTTATAAATTGATAGCACTTCCCAAAAAGGCATTTAATACTCTGAGAAAGAAGCTCAGCAATTAAAAAGCACATTAAGGACCATTTACTTTAACAGAATGTTTCTTATGGCACTCAATACAGTCAAAAATCTTCTTCAAATGACAAAGAAAGGGAGTTGAGCTTAAATACCACATGGACTTTGGATGCTGAGGAAAAGAATGATTAGATGAATAGAATATTGCTCCACTTAGCTCCATCCTGCATCAGGGTATCACTACTATCTTGTGTCATTTAGAACTGTCGTTGTGAGTCTTTGCAATATTTCCTAAAGAATCAGATGCCATTAGGACTGAAGTTTAATTTGTCTGAGACTAGGACCAGTCATGCTACAGTTATCAAAGGGACTATAAAAATAATGGAATGCCCCCTTTTCCTAAACTACTTGATATTATAATTACAATTAATTTTCTTACTGTTCCCAGCATTAACTTATAAAGATTACAAGTATGTCTCACATGAAAAATAACTAAGATGTAATGAAATATTCTTCTGTCCTCCACCATTGAAAAAATGTTACATTACTTTGGAATTTTTATCTTTTAAAAAAGAATTTAATGCTACTCAGTCTTATTGATGGACAGGGACAGCACAAGGATCCCTCCTCCCCCATTTCCACCATAGTTCCTTCTAAGTTGTAGTCATAGCACATCACAAAACAGCTAGGTGGTCCAGTGGATAGGGAACTAGACCTGGAATCAGGAAGGCTTGAATTCAAGTTCTGGTTTTGACATTTACTAGCTATCTGACCCGTTGCAAAAACTTTATCTGCCTCAATTTCCTCATCTCTAAATGGACATGATGATAACACCTATCTCACAGGGCTGTTGTAAGGATAAAATCAGATATTTATATAGCACTTTGTAAACCTTAACGTGCTTTATAAATGCTAGCTAGCTATAAACACTAAGGCAAGAGAGCATTAGGAGCCTGCAAAAGTACCTTAGCTATGTCGGAAGGAGTCTTTCTTGACTACAGAAAATTTATTTGGGTGAACCTTGTTTCAGGAAAACAGAAGAATTATCCTATACTAATTCTCATGACTGGGTTACTGACTGATCATTTGTTTTATGGGTTTTTCTTACCACTGTTTATATAAAAAAGAGAAGTGATGGGTGAAATAAAGACATTTTTCCAATTTATAAAAGAATATGACTTCATATCTTCAGCATCATTTAATAATCTATCAATCAATCAACAAGCCCCTATGAAGTACTTACTATGTGCCAGGCACTGTGTAAGGTACTAGAGAAAGCCACAAAGACTTTCTGCATCTTAATGAAACATGTATAGTCTTTCTATTGAGTCTTGGCTGAGTTGTACTATTATATTAAATAAAGCTAAGTGAATGTCCTTGAAGGTGATAGGGTGACAGCTTGGGCATTTAGCCATAAAATACATATAGTTACAAGCCAAATATCTGCACAACTTCTTGCCAATATTCCTCTACCCAAAAGACAAGGTCATTAAGCTAATTTGATCACCATTGAAAATTAGCCCTTAACTGCTGTGCTGACATCAATACTTCTCCATCCTCTTCTTTCCCTCTTCTTTCCTTGTCCTCTTTTTCAGTATTACTCTCAGGATCAACGAAAGCACCAAACAAACAAACAAAACAGTCCTGGAAATCACATGCTAGTTAGTAAGCTGAACTTCTCTACCTGAGGATGTAGTGAACAATCTGCAAAAATTTAAAAAGGCATATAGAATTGGCAAATTCCAAGGGGAATTTGTAAAAAGTAAATAAATCTAATTAAACTAACTGAATTCCTCCTGTACCAGAGTGCACAGAGAACTATATAAGGAATACTTTGCTGCATCACATTTAACCTTTAATAAAGATTATTGTTGATCTTTTCCTAAATAATGTTCTCATCAACTAGGAAAAATAGGGTGTGAACTAGGCTGCTGCAGGTGGTTTCAGAACTTCCTGGATAATTGTATATTTTGAATGTGTCAGCCTATAGGGATACATCAAGAAATACATAATAGTTGGCCTTGCAGGTATTGTCTTTGTCCATTTTAACAAGTGTGGGATATCCTTTATGGCCTCTCAGAGTGGCAAGGAATCTCTCAGACTGCACAGTCCAACACATGACTAGAGAGATCCTCTCCATTACACCCTTAAAAGGAAACTATCCAGATTTCCCTCGAAAATTTCCTCTGATGAGAATTCACTGCTCTCCGAGGGAGGTCATTCTACTTTTAGATAGTTTAAGTTGGTAGGATGTTTGTCCTTATTTTGAAACTAAATTTGCTTCTCTGCAACTTCTAGCCATTGTCCTAGTTCTGTCCTTTGTCACCATGTAAAAGAGAGCTAATTCTATTTTTTATGATAGCTCTTCAACTATATTACAGCAGCTGTCATGTCCCATGTCTATGCTACCCGCTCTTGATTCCTTCAATAATATGGTGCAGACAATCCCCTTGCTACTTTGACTGTTCTTTTCTTCTTGTGTTCTAGTATATCAATTTCTTTATGCCTTTATTCACCTTAACATCTATTCACACATGCAAGGCAAAATGCTATTGCAGCTAGAATCAAGAAGCCTGAATTGGAATCCTGTCTCAGCCACATAAAAGCTGTGTGACCCTACTCAAGTTGCTTTACCTCTCTAGTCTTCAGTTTCCTCATCTGTAAAATCAGAGTTGAACTTAATCTTTAAGGTCCCTTCCAACTGTGAGGCTAAGCTTTACTCATTTTCATGATGATTTGTACTCACCTCAATGTGAGATAACGAAATGGCTCATGAAATTATGTTTCTTGTTAGCACTGGAAGAACAATAACCTCATTTGCACTATTTGTGCCTGCGAGAAGAATCTTTGAGCTATTCCTCCATTCAGTGGCAATTTCATATTTTCTGTAGCAAGAATGTCAATATCACTGTTTTGCAATTTCTGTGGTGTATTGTCTGGGCAAGGATCTCATATTTTAAGTACCCAACACCTAATATTTATAGATGGTCTAAAAACTATCATATTATAGTGAACTATATATAAACTATTATATTTAGTACCCTTTGTCTCTTTCTTGTTACCTTTCTATTGTCACTGGTCATATTATAATCTTCTTTGTTTTGTGGACTGACATAGTCAAAGAATTTATCACTTAGTCCAACGTGGTTCATGCATTTCCATGTAATTTTCATTTTAAAATCATGTAGCAGAAACTGTGATAATTGTTTTAAATTGTTAGAAGGCTGCATCAGATTGACACAAAAACTTATCAACTTTTTCTGCCAAGCTATAAACCATACCCATTCACTAGAGGATTCATCATTTTAGATTTTCATTCTTAAACTCTGGAGTTATAATGAAAGTTTAGTAATGTATTGATATAATATAATGTTTCATTTTCAAAGAAAAACATTTCAATTTTTAATAATTTTCCTATAGTATGTTTTCTTTGTTGTCTTATCTCAATGAATCTAAATGAAAGTTATTAACTTCTTTTTAGTCTCCTTTTCTTCTGGATTTTGATTGTTCACATAGTTTATGGTTTAATCCTTAAACTTCTGCTCCTCTTCCTTAGTAAGGTATTCTATTTTTAGACTATCTCTTTAACTTTGATGACTTTCAAATCTAATTGTCCCTTCACCTCAACCCTGTGCCTTTGTGTTCATCTTTCTTCAGTCATATTGCCAACTATATTTCATGCATGCCTGGACTTTAACATAGGACACACTGACCTTTATCATCTTTCTTCTCTCCTAAGCAAACATCTTTTTTTAAGTTCAACAAATATTTATTTTTTTAAAAAAATTTAGACTTTTTATTTAAAGTTTCAAGTTTCAATTTTTATCCTTCCTTCCCCCTTCCCTGAGCCAGTAAGCAACCAGAAAATGGTTAAACATGTGCAATCATGTGAAACACTTCCATATTAGACATGTTGTACAGGAAGACTCAAAAGGAAAAAAATGAGAAAAAAGTGAAAAATAGGATGCTTTAGTGCAATTCAATCAATATCAGTTCTTTCTCTGGAGGTGAATAACACGCTTCATCATTAGTCTTTTGGGATTGCCTTGGATCACTGCTGACGATAGCTAAGTCATTCATAGTTCTTCATTGAACAGTATTGCTGTTACTATGTACAACATTCTGGTTCTGTTCACTTCACTATGATCAATTCATGTGAGTCTTTCTGGGTTTTTCTGAAATTGTCCTACTTGTCATTTCTATAGTACAACAATATTCCATTACAATCATATACCACAGATCGTTTAGCCATTCACTGATTGATGAATGAGTATCCCTTTGATGTCCAATTTTTAGTCACCATGAGAATGCTATAAATATTTTTGCACAAATAAGTCCTTTCCCCTTTTTTTGATGTCTTTGCGATATTGACCTAGCAGTGGTATTGCTGGATCAAAGGGTATGCACAGTTTTATAGAGCAAGAATCTTTTTTAAAATATGCTATTGTCATCCTCCAAGTAGTCACAAAAAAATGAAATATCCAAGTCGAAAGGGACTTCTGAAGCCATCTATTTGAACACTAATCCTTTCTAAAATGTCCCTAATGACTGCTCTTTTAGCCTCCTCTTGAAGACCGTTAGTGATAAGGTAAGGGATTTCTTGGAATCTCATTCCATTTTGGTCATTTCTAATTGTTAGAATGTTTTTCACCATCTCAACCTGAAATCAATCTCTCTGAACCTGTCATTGGATGCTCTTAGTTCTTCCCTTTAAAGGCAAATAATATAGTTTTCTTTCATGTGACAGCCCTTCAAACATTTGAAGAAAGTTTTCATGATTTTCTAAAAGTCTTTTCTTCCTCAGGTTAAATGCCTTTAATTCTTTCATTTGTTCTGGAATGGCACAGTTTCCTCTTTATTATTTTAGCTGCTCTCTTAGGAGGCACTTCAGCTTACCTATATCCTCAGCAGTGTGCTGGAGCCAGTGCTAACCAACTCAAGAGAGTTAATCATTAACATTTCAGTATAAGCATTTATACCTCAGAAATAACCAAATGCTATGCATCAGGGCTTGATGTATTGTTTTATTGATTATCTAGAAAAAAAAGTTATGGGAAAATGTTAATAATACAGATTAAACTTAAAAATGTGTGTATGTTTTTCCTTCTAGAGAATCAACTGTTAAACATTTACCAGCACATCCTTAGAAATATGGCATCTGAACTGAGTACAACTTGTGCTATGTGCATTCATAGATACCATGTGTAAGTATGAGTAAGTAAATAAAAATGTATCATATTCTCTGAAAGACACCACCATCAAATTCACATTGTTCTCTTACTTACTGGAAGTAAAATCTTTAGTGTTTTGTCATTCATATTTGTAGCCCTTATTTCCACCTTCATGAACACAGCTTGTTACCATGCTTATTACCAGTTGTTGGGCATTGTAAGAATGGTCTTACTTCTTTATAGTTGTCTTCTTGTAATTTATCAATAGAATTCTAGTATGTTAAGTTACTTTGGATATGAAAAGATTCCTTCCAAAATCTCAATACAAACAAAAGCTGTCTATAACTATTATCATAAAAGAGTCTCAAAGAAAATCCAATTAGTAGTCGATTTTTTCTCGTGCTTTCTCTTCTGTCTCCTAATGAAAGATTTCTGACACTATTAACATTTTTATCATTTCCCTGGCTGTGGTCACTAATATTTGTTGATCAAATACACACTAATCATTAAATGAATGTTTAATTAATAAATACTTGAAAGTCAATTAGTTAAAGCTTATGATTTTCTCACTAAAAACTAGTCACCCAGATGTGACTAGTTCTTAAATGGAAACAAAAAGATGAGAACTATGTGTAAGATATCTAAACTCCTGGAGGAAAAGACCTATATAGGAAGTCATAGAATCAAGAAATAAATGTTTAAATTAAATTAATTTCACTTTAATTCTGACTGATGAAATTAAAACTATCTTTAGTAAAAAGTAAATCATATTACATCATCTAAAGCTTTGGATTATTTAAAGAAAGTTTCACCAGCTATTAAATTTTAAGTAACTTATTATATGGTATGGATAGAAACGTGTAGTCTTGGAATTAGTATCTACAACTTTAGAAATAAATCTTTTAAAATCTCATAAATTGAAATGACTAAGTATCTAATAATGTGTGGATTTATTAGTAAAATGAAAAAGATAATCTTTCTTTGGTAATTCACCAAGAGTTCCCAAATATATGAAAATTGTTGAGCCATTATTATTAGAACCACTCCATTGATCTTCACTACATTCATCATGGTTTTACAGTTATTTCTAAGACCTTAAGCCCACAAATGTCAGGATATTCAGAGTTATGCTTCCCACTGCACTATAATATGTCCACATTGCCCAAGAGTAATATCTTATTGCTATCCATGGTGCCCACATTAATAACTTAATATCGAACTGTGCTGTGGATAAGATACAGTTGTTGAGAGGAAATCACTTAAGTTTTCTGATTTTGGGCAACTTGTAATGGAAGTCACTGACAAGAATCCTTTAATTTCTTATTTTAAAAGATTATATAAGTATGGAACTAAAGAAGGGAATAGAAATTATATTAATAAAATATGTGATATATTAAAAATATAAATCCAAGTAATATTTTACAGGCATCACCTATGTAATTCCTTAATCATAGAGATGCCAAAACATTCTTCCTAAAGTACCTAGCTAGCTGCCCTGCTCAAGACCCTTCAGTGGTTTTCTGTTGTCTTTTAGGTAAAATACTGATTACTGAACTTGTGTATTATAAAGCCCTTTATCATTTGGCTCCAGATAACCTTTACAGGTTTAATTAATAATATTCACCTTTAGATAGCAGATTCAAGACTGGGCACTCCACTTGCTATCTGCATGCCTCCTCACAGGCTCTCATGACTGCCAGGTACTCCTTCTTTATTTTCAACTCAGAGAATTCCTGGCTTCCTTCAGGGACTGGCTCAGATGTCACTGCCATGGGATAACTTTGCTGATCCTGGTTATTGCTCTCTCCCTCCAGAAATAATCATGTTTGACTTACCTATTTACATGCTATAATCCCTCTCCCCCAAGTAGAATGCAAGGTCTGAGTGAAGGGGCTGTTTTTCTTCTTATTTGTGTAACTTTAGCCTCTAGTTCAGTGCTTTAATAAATACTTGTTGGATTTGGGTGCATAGAGTGATGCTATACCTAAAACCTTCACTTGAAAAGTAGTGTTGAGAGATAATACTTTTCTATCCTTGAGGGTCCAAGTCAAATATTTTTTCCCCTGTAAGTCGTTCCCTATTTGACAACTCTCTTATATACCAATGTTTTACTTCCTTAAATTCCCATAATACACTCCAAACAAGTTATAACTTGGCAGAGTCCACAAAATGTCAGAGCTAAAAGGGAATCTCTACAGTACTAATACAGAGCTAACAAGATGAGAGATAGAAAAGTATATTTCAGTTATCACCCAACTATTCCAGAAAAAAAAAAATGGAGGAAGAGTACTAGACTAAGTAGTGTTGGGTAAATCCAGAGAGAAACTATAGTTGGTGTCTTTTTCCAACACAGGTTGGCATCAGCAGGAAATAGAGGACTGTGGGTACTGGTATGTGTGTGTGTGTGTGTGTGTGTGTGTGTGTGCGCACGTGCACGCACGGTTGTGTGTGTATGAGTTCATCCAGGAAGATCTATCTGCAAAGAAACAGGTAGAAGAGGATTGGGGTCTACAACTACACAACAGAACAGAAAGGATAGACCATGGGTGACCTTTAACTCTGAATGGAATAGAAATGTGTATCTAGGCTAGGGTCAGCAGCTATATACTAATTTAGAATAGACCAGGGGTAAGCCTCCAGTTCAGCTTCTCTTAACTCTTTATGAAAACTGAGAAGGACTGGGGTCAGTATTTGTACATTTGACATTTGAATAGAGAGCTCTGAATAGAGAAGCTATATTGGGGGTCAACAAGGCCCCCAAATTGGAGTTAAGAGCTTGAAAAGTTTAGACCAAGAAGGCAACAAGTACACAACATTTTAGATCAGGTCTCTGAGAGTTTATAGTTCATTGGAATGAACTGTCACTAAGGTCTTTGTAAAAAAGAATCCAATACCTGGAATAAGCAGGTCCTTAGATAACAGAAATCAGAGTCACAAAGACCTCACTTTATTTGTGAATACACACACACACACACACACATTCACTTCAGAAGAGTGAAGAGCTGGGCCCTGGCAAAAAAAAAATCACAATTCAAGAAGTAGAATAAAAAAATGAGTAAACGAAGGAATATATAGAGAAGTACTATGCTCAAAACACAAATCCAGAAAGAGTGAGTAACTTCAAAATATCTGTAAAGTCTTAAATGAAAACACAGCTTCTCCATAAAATCAATTATAACTGATAATATGAAGTTAAAAAATTAAAATGATATAAGATCTAGGAGAAAAATGTGGATAATAAATGAGACATTTAATGCAAAGACCTTGTAGGACAATAAATAGCTTAATACAGGTGGTGGAGAACCTTAATCAAGTAATAAATTCTCTGAAAATTAGAATGCATCCAATAAAAGAAAATGTAAAGTACCTTACAAGTATATGGAAAAAAAACCATGAATCATCAGAAAATTGAAAAGCATAATCAAAAACAGCCTGGATATTATACCTATTGGAATCAGAAAAGGAAGTGAAAATTGGAGGAATCCAGTTACTTCCTGAAAGAAAAAATAAAATAAAAAATTCTCAAGTATGCTATGGCCATAATACAGACTTTCCAATTCAAAGAAAATATTGTAAGCAATTGGGAAGATTTTAAGTACTAAAAAACTATAATCAGGATTATTGCCACCATAAAGGAACTGGAGAGCTTGAAATGCCATATTCCAAAAGGTAAAAGATAAAGCCGTACAATAAAAAATAATTTACTTGGCAAAATTTTGTAAGGGAAAAATGAGCCTTTCATGAAACCGTGGATTTATAAATATTCCTGATAAAAAGAGAAGAGCAGAGCAGAAACTTTGAAATGTAAAAGCATTTACTAGTCTGATTTTTTAAAAGAGAGAAAATAAAAAATACAAATATCAAAAATGAAAAATACTATTCATAAAACTTGAAGTAGAAATAAAGAATATTATTAGAGATGATTTTGCCCAAATACATACTAAGAAAATTAACAATATAAATAAAATGGATGATTGTTTTTAAAAGTATAAAATGTCCAGATTAACAAAAAAAGAGAATTTAAACAACCAAATCTCATAAAGAGAAATCAAACAAATGATAAATAAAATTTCTAAGAAAAAAATTAAGACTTAATGAATTTGCAAACAAATTGCATCAAAATCCAAATAACAATCCCAGTATTACAAAAATGGTGCAAAAATAGGAAAAAGAAATAATCCTCCCAAATTCTTCACTGAAAATATATTGATACCTAAATTAAGGAAACAGAAAAAGAATACATAGCATTATGCCTAATGAATATCAACACAAAATTTTAAATGAATAATTGATTTATTCTTACTAATCAGATTTTGTTGTTTTTCTAGTTAACACATTTCCATAGAAGTCTTGTGGCAATCAATATTTATATATCCCTGTAGGTTATATGTTTTTTTCCAGCCACAACTTTTCTTTGTTATTCCGGAAACTGTGTGATTGTACTTGGGAAAGAGAAGTAATTCTTTAGTTGAACAACTTCAGGGAAGAATCAATTCATAGCTCATTCTTCTTCAGTACTGCTGGGTAGCATCTTAGCATGGTTACAGACATACCATTAATATTACAAATGAATATTTGCTCCTGACCAGTTGTAGATTATAAAATTGTCATTATACTTTCAGCCAAAGGCAGTATTTGTTTGACTTGCAATCTGCTAAATTTATAAGAGCTTACCAGTATCACATTTTCCTAAAATATATGTGCTTAAATTTGCAAAGTAACTTCACATGAGTAATCATTGATTTTCATTGGCATTTCTGCCCTTGTTATTCATGTATATATTTTAGTGTAGTTTGTCATAATGATCTTTTTATATTATAAATTAGTTGTTAACTGGGATTGTCCATTTTTCTTTATAGTATTCAGGTTATTAATAATATAGCTGACATTATCTAGCATTTTACATAATCTTATTTGATCTTCACAACATTTCTGAAATGGGTATTAATAATATTACTACCCCAATTTTGCAGAAAAAGAAATTGAGGTTCTAAGGCATGAAGTGGTTTATACCAATTCATATAGCCAGTAAGTGCCAGAATTGAGATTTAGTCAAGTATCCTGGCTCCCATTCCAGTGTTCTTTTCAAAATAATGTGCTGCTATTCACCATCAAGCACAAAATGTTTCTTGTTTACTTACAAAATGCTGTTTCCATGCAGAGTAATTGTGTTACCTTAAACAGCACCATGTGCTTTCTTGTGTGGATACCAAGTATAATTTTCTCATAGAATGATTTTTTATCATAAATAGAAAAATCACAAAATTAAATGTCTTTTAACAGCAGAAAACTACAGAACCAGTTTATCATTAAGCCTCCATATTATGTACAGGGAAGTTAAGAAAAATAGTTCAATATGACCAAATTTAAAATGTACTAAATATGTATAAAACATGAAGAAATGGAAAAGTGCTATTATTTTAGAATGTTGTTATTGTTCAGTTTGAATATTCATGACCCCATTTGGGATATTATTGTTGGGAAAAATACTGGAGTAGTTTTCCATTTCCATCTCTAGCTCATTTTACAAATTAGAAAATTGAGGCAAACAGGGTTAAGTGACTTGCCCAGGGTCACCCAGCTAGTAAATGTATGAGGTCATGTTTGAACTCATCATGAAGATGAGTTTTTCTGACTCCAGACTTGGGGCTTTATCCACTGTACCACATAGCTACCCCAGCTCAAGAATAAAAACTCAAGTAAATATTCTGGCTCATCTATTTTCTTATGGCTTACTCAGAAAACACAGAAATGACAGTTTCAATGTTATATATTTTAATAAATTATAATGGAAAGAAAAGAAGTTTATATCCATTTCAAAATTATTTAATCTAGTAAATTAGTTTGTCATGGGATTTGCAAAGCAAAATAGAAATGGAAAACAGAATTGATGCATACAAAAGTTGCATTAAAGTAGGCAGAGATAGGGACTGAGCCTGTGATTGAGTTCCTTGCTATAGAGACCTTTCTAATAAGAAAACTCCCTCTGTCCACCTGCCAATACAAACCCAGGAACTATCTGAATACAATTATAAAACACTTTTCAGACAAATAAAGTCAGATCTAAATAAATTGAAAAATATCAGTTGCTCATAGGTAGATGAGCTAATATAATAAAAATCAAAATTCTCCTTAAATTAATTTACTTATTCAGCACCATACAAATCAAACTACCCAAATTTATTTTATAGAGCTAGAAAAAATAGCAAAATTCATCTGGAAGAACAAAAGATCCAAAATATCAAGGAAATTAATGAAAAGAAATGCAAAGGAAAGTGGATAAGTTGTACCAGATCTAAAATTGTATGATAAAGCAGCAATCATCAAAACTACTTGGTACTGGCTAAGAAATAAAGTGGAGGATAAGTGGAATAGGTTAGGGACACAAGACACAGCAGTCAATGACTACAGTGATCTACTCTTGGATAAACCCAAAGACTCTAAGTTCTGGGATAAGAACTCATTATTTGTCAAAAAATGCTGGGAAAAAAGAAAAACAGTATGGTAGAAACTAGGCATAAATGAACATCTTACACTGTATACCAAGATAAAGTCAAAATGGGTACAAGATTTAGATATAAAGGGTGATACCATAAGCAAATAGGAGAGCAAGGAACAGTTTACATGTCAGCTCTGTAGAGAATGGAAAAATTTATGACCAAGCAAAGAGATAGAGAACATTATGAAATGCAAAACAGATGGTTTTGATTACAATAAATTAAAAAGTTTTTGCAGAACAAAGCCAATGCAACCAAGATTAGAAAGGAAGCAGAAAGCTGGGAAATAATTTTTATAGTCAGTGTCTCTGACAAAGGCTTATTTCTAAAATACATGGAGAACTGATTCAAATTTATAAGAATACAAGTTACTCCCCAACTGATAAATGACCAAGGGATAGCAATAGGCAGTTTTCAGATGAAGAAATTAAAGCTGTCTATTATCATGAAAAAAATGCTGCCAATTTCTGTTGACTAGAGAAATGCATATTGAAATAATTTTGAGGTACCAAATCACATCTATCAGATTGGCTAACATGAAAAAACAGAAAAATGATAAATATTGGAGAAGGTGTGGGAAAATTGGAACACTAATACATTGTTGGTGGAGTTGTGAACTGATCCAACCATCCTGGAGAGCAATTCAGAAGTATGCTTAAAGGGCTATACAATTGTGCATACTCTTTGACCCAGGTATATCATCTCTAGGTCTATATCCCAGAAAGATCAAAAAAATGGAAAAAAAAGACCAACATAGACAAAGACATCTATAGTAGCTATTTTTGTCATAACCAAGAATTAGAAACTGACAAGAAGCCCACCAATTGGGGAATGATTAAACAAGTTGTGGTACATGAATGTAATGGAATACTATTGCTCCATAAGAAATGATGAGCAGGAGGACTTCAGAAAAACCTGGACAGGCTTACATTAACTGATGCTGAGTGAAGTGAGCAGAAACAGGAGGACACTGTACACAGTAACAGAAACATTGTGAAATGACCAGCTTTGAAAGACTTGGCTCTTCTCAGCTATGCAAGTATCTAAGAGTTCCAAACGACTCATGATAGACAGTGCTATCCACATCCAGAGAAAATACCATGGAATCTGAATGCAAATTGAAGCATACCATTCTCTCTCTCTTTTTTTTTGTTTCTTTTCTCATGTTTTTCCCCCTTTTGGTTCTAATTCTTCATTACAACATGACTAATGTGGAACTATGTTTAATATGAATGTATATGTGTAGTCTATATCAGATTGCACATTGCCTTGGGGAGGAGAGAGGGGAGAGAAGGGGAGAAAATTTAGAACTCAAAATCTTGTAAAAGTGAATGTTGAAAACTAAAGGTAAAAAATTAAATTTATTAAAAAAGAAAACTCCCTCTACTAATACAGGTTAGTGTCTTCCCTCCAATATATAGTCTTAAAGAATTTTCTAGAGCATTGAGTGGCTTAATGACTTGTTCAGTGTCATCTCATTAAAAAAAAAGTCCACACAAACACAGTAGCCTCATTACTAATACATCTATTACAATCTAGGTATCAAAAAAAAAAAAGACTCGTGACATTTGGGCCACATGTATATATACCTTCTACAGCAAGAACTCTGTTAGCAACATCATCAAATTTCAGGGGAATATGATTGTATGTGTATGTATGTGCATATGTAACCATTTCTGTGGTATGACAAAGGTCCTTTGTGTATTACACAAGAATGGAGACAATTATTTGATTTTCAGCAATTGCTATTAGCTACAGAGTTGATGCTATTCTCTTTTTGCATATAATAATAACTAGTGTTGCTGGAGGATTCTTAAGAATTGTAAAGTACTTTACATGTGTTATAAAATCTTGGTATACTAGTGATCTTAAAAAGAGAAACCCATTCTGTAGAGATGGTTACTTCCAAGTAGCCTAAGGTAGTGGCATGTTATTAATGATTCTTTACTTTTTAAAGCATGCATTTCTTTTGATCTCATGCATCTTTTATAAATATCCAGCCTCATGGTGACACTACTTAGCTATTTAATAATAAAATAAAACTTACTGTGAGATTAAACAAGTCTGAAGGCATTCAGGGAGCAGAGGAGAACATATGATTTAGAGCTTGAAAGGAATTAAGAGATTATCTATCCCAGCTTCCTCAGACTAATTTCCAATATAAAAGGGTGTATTCCAAGACACTTAGGAGACAATCTAGTATAGGGTAGAAAAAAGAAAGTTTAATTTTCATTTGAGGAGAGGACTCTTTCTATATCCGAATGCTTACATAAAGTGATACCTTAGATCACTTAAGCTCTCTGAGCCTCAATTTCCTTGTCTGTAAAATTGCCATAATGCTAATCTCACAGAGCTATTGTGAGGAAAGCACTTTGAAAATCTGGAAATATTATAGAAATGCAAGTTATATTATAAAAGAAAGAAAATATTCATGGATTTTTTTTAAGGAAAATGAAAATGTCTGAAAACAGACTGACAGCTACCAAATAATATCCCTGCTTTCTCATCACCATAAAATACAATGGTCTATACACATATGAAGGATTTCTATGATGAAAACATGAAAAGGAGAACAGGTAGGATTTCAGAACCATTTTTTAATGATGAATAACATCATCATGAGAGGTAAAGAATATAACATCCCAATTTTTACAGTTGAACTTTTCCAAATAAGTATTTGTTAGTATAGCAAAATGAATTCTCGTAAGCTCTGTTCAAAGGGTGTGATATACACATACTCATACACATATATACACACACACATATATATATGTATACATATATGTGTGTGTGTATATATATTCAAGATTAGCCAAGATTTCATGATATAGTAGATCTAACAGTTTTGCCTCATAGCCCCTTAAGTCTTAGTATCAGCTGATATATTAAAAGGGTAAACAAATATGTACTTATGTGTACTCAATGAGGTTGTTTGATTGAAGATATCCTATACATTGCTTTAAAGTTTTCTGACTGATTTTTTCCCCTAAATACTCTTGTATACCTATGACACCATGCCAATTCCACAAAGTTCCCAAACCTGACAACGTCTCCTTGTTAGAATTCACAGGTTAAAAAAAGACAAAATTTTCCTCACTAGGAAAATGAAGTGGATGAAAAATGTTAAATTCACAAGTGATTGTAGATAATCTAGATATAAAATCTTATTATGTCAGAGATGGAGATCACCGCCCTTCCCAACAACAGTCTTTATTTATTTTGCATATACTTATTTAACATATGTGTAAACGTTGTCTCCCCCTATAGAACACAAGTGTCTTGGAGGCAAGAATGTTTTCATTTATATCTTTGCATACTTGGTACCTAGTACAATATGGGCATATAGTAGACCTTTGATAATGTATATATTTCAACTGACTGAAAGAGTCTTAAAGACATCATCTAGTTCAATTCTTTTTTATAGATACAGAAACTTATACAGAAAGGTGGAAGATGATTTTTCCATGACCCTATGTTAATAAATATCAGAGATTGTTAAACCACAGATTTTTTTTTTACTGTAAGTTTATTTGTCTTTATTAAACCCTGCTTATTTTTGTTATAGCAGAATGGCTTGGTTACTTTAAGGGTCATGTTATGAAATCTTTACTTTTATGGAGCCGATCACCTGGAGAAATTAAGCCCGAGAAAAATAAGAAGTAGCTGGGGACATAAAAAATGATTTGACATAATTCTGGTACAAAAGGCAACTATACAAACCAGATCATAAGGAAAAAGAAGCATGAAGAAAAGAAATAAAATTTAAAACTGTACAGAGGATGTTTGCTTTTGAAGATAAGAAGACATTAGACTAGAGAAAAATGTGAGTGTCCTCTTTCCCACTGCATGTGAGGACACTGGTACATCAAACTCAACACATCCAAAATGCAACGATTTCTCACCTCTTCAAACATTAATTAGCTCCTCCTGAAGTCCCTATAATTCTTACATTCTGCTAAGCACCAAGACTTGAGAATGTCAGCCATCCTTAACTGCTCCTTATCCCTTACAATTCACACCTAACTGTTGAGAAATCCTGTTGATTCTTCAAAAATTGTCTCTTTTTTGTGCTTTTCTTCCCCCCCCCAAAGTAATCATTATATACTTGCTCATTATATCTTATGTCTTCTAACTTAGACTACTGTGCTGCCATCCTAACTTCTTTCCCTCAGAGGAATTCTAGGCTGCCACAAAATTAATACTCCTAAAATAATTTTTTGATAATGTAATTCCTTTACAAAAAACTTTTAATTACTTCCTTCTGGCTACCTTATTTTAGTTTACATTGTTTAATAATAACAGTATCTATAGTGTGCTTTAAAGTTTGCAAAACATTTTACACATATTATCTCATTTAATTCTCATAACTCTAGGAGGTAGGTGCTATTATCATGTCCATTTTATAATGAGAAAATTGAGGCAGAGAGAGGTTAAGTGCTTGCCCAGGGTCACTGAGATAGTAAGGCCATATTTGAAGCCAGGCTCTCCTGACTTCAGGTTCAGGTTTTTCTTCACCATACTACACAATATATTTAAGGTAACAAATAATCTGACCCCAATCTACCTATATGATTATGGGAATGTTGTTGATATAGTTTAACTACATTCCAGCAATATACTTAACAAAGTCTCTCATGATATCCTTGTGGAAGATATGTGTGTGTGTGTTCATCCTTCATTGCCAAAAAAGACCACGCCATAAGAGAAATAATGACATGACTTGCACTTGACTTTGTTTTGAGTGAGGGAGGGTTGTGCAGGTCACCAGCCTCACTTCTCCTCCAGAGCCATCTGAATCCAGTGACCAAATAATTATCAGGATGACTGGTATGTAGATTTCAAATGAATGATGTGGATGTGATAAACCTTCAGTGTAAAGAAGAACAGCTCTCTCTTTGACTTCAGGCCTCCAGTCTTCTGCTGTCATTGTCCTTTGAGGGTAGAGGAGAAGCACCCTCTGTTCCATGATGAACATTCTTACACCTGATCATACCTTTTATATTTTAGTGATTGAACTCTTTTAGATCATCCAGATCCTATTCCTTAGCTCCCCACCACCTAGTTCTTCATTTCTATCCCCCTCAACACTCCTGCCCCAAAGTTTCATCCTAACTCCATCCAGGCCTTCCACTGTAAGCTCTGGAATCCCTGCTCCACAGGCAACAATTTCTCTTTATCTTAATAATTTTCTCTCTCATTCTTTCCATCTAGTGGCTCTTATTGAAATCTGGCTTCCTCCTGATTACATAGAATTACTGGCTGCCCTTCCCAGTATTGGCTGTACCTTCATTCACTCCCCTAGGCTTGATGGCTGGGCGGGGTGGGGGGGGATTGATTTGGAATACTCTTTGCTTCCCTTTGTCACTTCTAGGTTGTCTCCATTTCTCCATCATTCCATAGCTTCTCTTCTTTCAAGGTTTAGAATATCCATATCTATCACCCAGTAAAAATCTTAGTGGCTGTTATCTCCGGACCACCAGGTCATTCCCCTTTCCTCAGTGAGTTTGCTATCTGGTTTACATTTTTTTCTCTCCTCTCTAACTTCTGCTGTCATATTAGGTGACAACATACATATTTATTCTCTCTCAAATACCCCAACCAATCAGTTCTTCAACCTATTCACATCTTATCAACTACTATTCTTCTACTCCATCTCAGCAACACTTGAAGATGGTCATACCTTGATCTTGTCATCACTAACAAATATACTACATTCATATTCAAGAATTCTGAAACCTTTTATCTGACCATAATCATAATTTTCACCTCTCCCTCTGCCTTCTCTTATATAACCTCATTCTTCATAGATATCAGGACATCCAATCCCTTGACCCCTCAGTTCTCCCCCAGACCATCTCTTCTGCACTAGTCATGCTCTTCTTTGACTTCCTGGTAAAGCAATTTCACTTTACACTGTTTTATACTCTTTTAAAAATATTTTTTTCCAATTTCATGTAAAAGAGTTTGTAACATTCATTTTTTAAAAAAATAAGTTTCAAATTCTCTCACTCCTCTTTCTTCCCCCTTTATTGAAAAGGTGAGAAATTTGATATAGGTCATAACGTACAGTCATGAAAAACATATTTCCATATTTGCCATGTTGTGAAAAAAAAACCACAGACAAAAACCTCTAAGAGAAATAAAGATAGTAAAGAAAAGTATGTTGTGATCTGTATTCACACTCCATCAGTTCTTTCTTTGGAGGAGGACAGCATTTTTCATCATAAGTCTTCTAGAATTGTCTTGGATTGTTGTATTACTGAGAATTGTTAAGTCGTTCACAACTGGTCATTGTACAATATTGCTGTTAATGTGTACAATGATCTCCTGGTTCTGCCCACTTTACTTTGTATCCGTTTATGTAAGTCTTCCCAGGTTTTTCTCAAAGCATCTTGTTCAGTATTTCTTCTAACACAACAACATTTCATGACAATCAGCTTGTTTGACCATCCTCCAAATGATGGGCATCCCCTCAATTTCAGAATCTTTGCCACCACAAAAAAAAAGACCTGCTATAAATATTTTTGCACATATAGGTCCTTTTCCTTCTTAAAAATCTCTTTGGGTATTTCAAGGTCAAGTATAAGATAAAAGATGAATTTTAAATTAGGTGTGGATTCCAAGGGCAAATAGAAGTTAAAAGGAAGCAAGTCAAGTCAACAATCATTTATTAAACACCAGCTATGTGCCAGGCACTGTGCTAAGCACTCTGGATAAAAAGAAAGACAAAAATGGTCCCTGCTCTCAAAGTGTTTCCAATCCAATGGAGAGGCAAGCTTGATTAGCAATGAAAGTTCCTAACAATAGAATGGATTATTGGAGGTATCCAAGAAGAGACAATATGATAATTTATGGGTTTTTAAAGGAGATTTTTACAGACAGTAGTGAATTGGGCTATGTGGACATCTAGGGTTTCATCTAGTTCCATGAATCTCTAATTCTACCTTTCCAGCTTTATTTCACCACACTTCCTTACATTAATCCTATGTTAACAATCAAACAAGTCTTTTCTTTTGTACTAATAGCATGTTTTGCACCTTCTCATTTATGGCTTTTTGCTCACTGACTCCAGATACTTATAACACTGTGTCTTCATAATATTTTAATCAGGTAATCAGGAAACACTGGTGATGTCTATGTTTAAAAAGTTTTAAAATGCATAAACTAAAATATATAGCATTACAAAGGAATCTGAGTTTATTGAAATATAGTTAGCATATCTATATGCTATCTATATCTATATCTATATCTGTCTACCTACCTATCTATCTATCTATCTATCTATCTATCTATCTATCTATCTATCTATCTATCTATCTATCTATCTATCTACCTATCCATCTATCTATCCATCCATCTAGTCACAGACACCACCAGGTCTTAGAACATCTTATATTCTCTACTCCTCTGTTTTTTCTATCCATTCACCAATGGCCACCTTATAATTCACTTCCTCCATGAAGTTGTTCCTTATCAAGCTAGATGAAAAAACAACAAAACTTTTTGTTGAACTTCCTTTCTATCGCTTTCATGACACATACCTATATTGCCATGTATGACCTTAACTCATCTACTTGATCATAAGCTACTGGAAAGACAGGACAATAGTTTACTTCATCTTTGTTTACACAGCAACTGGCACAGTCATTTGCATATCCTAAACGCTGAATAAATACTCCACAAATAAGCTGATTCTGTAATTGAACATTTACATGTTCATTTCGCCACTGAGAATGAAGACAGTTAAAGTGGAATGGGAAAGCCTACATGGAGGAAGAGAATAAACAAAACGGGACATTAGAAAGTGAACTCTACCACAACTCAAGTGCCAAAGGTCATTCTTTGTATTTATGTTTTAACATTTTTTCCTCAACTAGTTCCATTTGGGTCTCCCTGATTTGCTTTTTAAAATAAATTCAACTAATTTCTGTTTGACTGTTTTATATGCATTTCTTTATTGATGTCACTAGAGAGCCTTTGACGTAGCATGTCCTTGTTTCCCTTAGTTTCTAATGCCCAGATGAAGTCTGCACTTGTTCTTACTAGTGAAATCTCACTAAAGCCCTCAGTGTTTATTGGTTCATTGAGTGAAACAGGTTTGTTCTTTTAAAATGTATTGAGTTATTCAAAATAAATATTCTCAAAAAGACTATTTTAATTAAGTTGCAATACAAGGATTTCGTAAAGAACTATTTCAAAGTTTCAAACTAGTTCAAAGTTTCAAAGTGGACAAAAACTTTGGCCAACAATAAAAACAAAAACCATTTTTATTTGGAGCCAATTATTTTTATCATGAGGAATTGTGAGTTCTTCTAAAACCACACAACTTGGTAATTTGTACATAAATTCTCAAAACTTTCCAAATTCTGAAAACCTTCTGAATGTTCCTTTTTCCATCCTGGATAGTTAGGGAATGGATTGATTCTGGCTATTTGTCAACTAGATGAGGCCTTTCCACACAGCTAACATTTACAGACACAGCACACAGGGATTTGTATCATTTCTTATGAGCTTCATACAGCTAAATGCTGGCTGTTGTCTGTCACAATGACTCATATTTCAAAATCTAGGGGAACCGCAATTGTAAGTCACCATGGTGGTAACACTCAATAATGATAAAGTTTTAAAAAATACCTACTGTTAGTAGAGGAATTAGAAATTAAAATTGTGGAAAAAAACTACTCCATGCAAAAAGAGAAGTATTATCCTGTAAAGGACGTAAGCCGACTGCTTTGATTAAAGCATGCGTCAAACTAATTACTCCCTCTCAAAGGCACATTCAAAACTTATCAAAGTCCTTGTTTAATACTTCCCATCTTCCTCAGCGAACCAAACAGATTGAGTAGATTCATTGTTCAAAATAATTAACTACCATTGTCACAAATCAGATTTACACAGTTTGGGAATGAATCAGGCATGACCTGCTTGCATTCACTGTTGGTCTCCTGTCATGGCTTGTGGTTCCATGTTGTGCTTAGTGACCTTGCTGATCATTTTACACCTAGAAATCAGGCTAAGATTTTAAAGATATTTTCCTGAAAGGAAAAAAAATATTTCTTTTGAAACCACATCCTTGAATATCATTAGGGAACAGGTACTATAACGTGATCATATCTGAGTAGAGAACTCCTGAATGATGATGAAATCAGGAAGCATTCAATAGTTACATGCAATCAAAGACTATGGAACCACCTAACCTGCCATAAAATTATGAACATGACCAACAGTAGACTGATTGCAAATCAAGAAAAATAGAAAGTTATGCTTCATAATTAATAGATACTTGCAAAATAAAATTATTTATATTTTTCATCATAGCACTCATATTATGGGAAAAGCTTTGAACAGTTTCACTGAGAATATTAAACAAGATTAGTGAAATACACAGAATATGTATTTTGGATCATTGATTTGAAAGTAATGCTTTGAACTTCTAAGACTGACTTTCATGAAACTGAAACAATGCTGGTTTTTGGTGTCAAACAGTGATATTTCTATTTCTGTTTTTGACCCCTGCAGCACCAGTTTCACATTGGGCAGCTCCCCATACATGAACCTAAGAGAGGACATGGATGAGAGTCACACAGGATTTATAGGCATGGAAGGAATATAGTCTGATCATTGGAAGGAATATCCACTTAAAAAAAAATAATTCCTTCGGAATAATGTAATATCCTCAGTGCCTGAAAATACATCTTGCATTTAAAATGAGTTGGATAGACCTGGACTGAACTCTGATACACACACACACATACACACAGACACACACACACATGCACACATGTGTATATGTATATGTGTGAGTACATATATATATATATACATACATAGCTTTGTTTATAATTGAACTAATACAATACAAATCATGGAAAGATATTTTTATTTGGTTTAAATATATGTTTAAATCTGAGCCAAAGTAGATCAACAAAGGGCAATTCTAATAGAAGGCCATGATAAGTTTTTTTTTCATAAAAGATTATATTACTTGATTTGCCTTTAAGTGGTGTATAGGGAAAGATATTTTTCTTCCAGAAAATAAAATGGACACATATGTACATACATATATATGTTTATGTATAGACATATAGACATACACACACATATCTATCTATCTATCTGTTGTTTTGTTCAATGAACTTTAGATAATATAGTGTATACCTAATTGATACTTCACAAGTATTAATGGAAGAATTATTCCATAGAATTAGCCTAAAACCTTTTCATTTCAACAGTTCAATTCAATAAAAATTATTAAGCATCTACTATGTTTAAGACAGGGTTGTTCTAAGTGATTGAAATGCAAAGATAGAGATGAAACAGTCATTGTCCTCAAATCCTACTTGGAAGAGAAAGCTGTCACCTTTACGTTGTCAATAAAACTTAAACCACTGAATTTAAACTAATATTAATAATAATAGTTAAGGACCTTGACTATGAAGAAGAGTTTAGAATTAAATTGAATCAGAGATACACAATTTTATTTATAAGAGGGGAAACCAGTGTTTTGAAATCCACACATGTGGAAATGTTATTAATTTTGCAATATTCTGTTGAATTTGGATAGTTCACTAGTACACCCAAAACCTCAAAACAAAAAACTAACCAAAAAAAAACCCAGTCAAAATAAAATTCTCAACTCTTGGGTTTAATTCCTAGTTCTGCTCTCTATTGACTGACTCTGTTGTCTTGAGCAAGTTACTTTTTGAACCTTGATTACTTTAACTATAGGATGGAGCCAATATACTTTATATATTATAAAATACTATATAAATGTGAATGGTAGTCTATTAAATAACTTTTGTGATGAAAACATTAAATAAAAGTAAAAGCCACAACTGACAATTCAGTTCAAGAGAAACTTAAGCTTAGTTATCCATAAAATTGATTTTTCTCTCTCTAAAACTACTCTTCCAAAATTCACTATTTATGTCTGTGGCACATAGTAACCTGAGTTCAAAGCCTGTATCTTTAATCACACTTTTTTCACACTCAATTCTCCCATCCAATCATTTTCAAAGAATTGTCTATTACTCCTCCAAAGTCTCTCATAACTATATTCTCTTATTTTCCTCATGGGCGTTACCTTAGAAAAGGCCCTTATTACCAGTCACCTGGATTGATGCAACAGCCTCCTAACAGATCTTCCAGATCTTTCTTCCTCATCCCCAATCTATTCTCCCAACTACTGTTAAAATAATCTTTTATTTTTTCATAGAACTCGTCATGTTATTCTTCTATTCTAAATTATATAGTCACTTCCTATTTACTCAGTGGCTAACTAACTAACTAAATAATTATTTTCATTGACCTCCACAACCCTCCACATTCAGTCACTACCCTACCTCTCTAGCCTTATCCAGCATTTTCCCCTTTATTCCCTCTTCCTGATGGACAAAGTGGCCCATTCCTGGCCTCCCAAACATAACAAGTGCATTTTAACTTCTGTGTCTTTGATTATGTTGTTTGATATGCTTGCAGCACAATCTTTTTTTTTTTTTTTTCCATTGCTAGCTCTATTCATTTTTGGTGTTATTGAATGATGTCTAGCCCTTCATGACCCTTTGGACCATACAGTCCATGGGGTTTTCATGGCAAGGATACTGGAGTGGTTTGCCATTTCTTTCTCCAGTGGATTAAGGCAAGTAGAGGTTAAATGACTTGCCCAGGGTCATAAAGCTACTAAGTATCTGAAGTCACATTTGAACTCAGGTCTTCTTGACTTCAGGCCCAGTACTCTATCCACTGAGCCATCTGGCTACCATTATAGACTCTATTCCTACTTATCCTTTAAAGTACAACACTTGAGAGCCAGTGTGATGCCATGGATAGAGTGCCAGATTTGGAGTCAAGATTGGGATTTGAATATTGTCTTAGATATTTATCGGCTGTGTGACCTTTGGCAAGTCACTTAATGTCTATGGATCTCAGTTTCCTGATTTGAAAAATGAAGCTATTGAACTCAATGACCTTTAAGATACCTTTAAATTCTAAATTTGTGATACTATCGTGATAAATGCCAGCTTACGGTAGATAGCAGACAATAAACTCATGACACCATGTTTGATCCAAAATATGTGTTATGTCTCTGACCTTGCATACTATATTTCACATATAGTCTTTTCTAAATTGAATTGACTTAGTGTTTGTTGAATGGATGGATAATAATATTCTGTCTGGTTCGGAACTCTGCCAAAGATATCACCAGGTTAGAATACAAACTTGTCTGTAAATCCTGTGATGAAAGGTAATGGTTGATTATGAATTGTATAGTTTCTTAAAGTGGAGAGAAATATGGGAAGTGGATGCAGCTTAAAGAAATCAGGATATCCAACTAAAATATCCAACTAATCAGTTATTTTAAGGGCATTAAAGAATTTAAGTGGAAAGAAGAATTAGGAGAGGAATTTTACAGGGTTTGTAAAAACTTTCCTTGACTGATGGTAGCAAAACCATAACACTTGAATTCTAACATCATAGTCAATGTTTATTGAGGAAGTTGAAATAAAGAGAATAAAGTTGGAAACCACAGCCAAAGGTAATACAAAATGTATGTTTTGAAGGATAGATATAAAAGGTATCTGAAGGAGCAGAGGATACCAAATGTGTGAAAAAACAATCTCAGACCTTGTTAAATGCCCCAACACACACAATCTGACATTATGGTTGGTTCGCTGATTTTTCAGATAGCTTAATTTATTGTTTTCAACAACTCATGAAACTTAGGATGGTAGTAGATTATCTGAAGTCTTTTAAAGTACTGTTATGACAGTGAGTTAATCCACACAGAAAAAATATTAAGTGCTGTGGAAACAGGATAACTCTTAAGGGAATCTCTAGGAAGTTTTGTAGATCTATAGAATCTCAAGAAAGAAGGAAAGACCAGGAGTGAAAGAAATGAATGTTGGAATTATTTGCCTCCATTAGAATGTAAGTTCCTTGAGGCAAGGACTTTTTTCTTTTTTCTTTCTTTATATCCCCAGTCCTTAGCATAGTTCATGGCCTATAGAAAGCATTTAATAAATGCTAATTGACTTGATGATCTCCATTATAGCATATATACCATACTTGGATATAAGCACACTCATTACTAACAGATGTTTATACTGCATACTATGAAGACTATGCTTCATAATCATAGAATACCATATTCTAGACTTGACTGGAGTTACTGATGCCAGCCCATTATACTGTATTATTGCTCTTTCAAAATGTAATTAGGGAGCTGATGTTGCCGAGACTGGCACAAATCTCTGGAGGAGCAAACAACCTGAGGCTTCAACTAAAGACAACACTAGAACCAAACATAAGGAAGTTCATTTGGATTAAACCACCCAGGTGAGAGAAGAAAGTAGTAGTTTTCAAGAGAGGAAGTTTAGTTTCAAATCTGTTGAAATAACAGTGATCCATCCATCTTTAGGTGCTATAATGGATAGAGTACTGGGTCTAGAGTCAGAAAGAGCTGAGTTTAAATCTGACCTCAGACACTTTCTAGCTCTGTGACCCTGAGCAAGTTACTTACCCCTTTTGCCTCAGTTTCCCCCAGTAAAATGGGCTGGAGAAGGAAATGGCAAACCACTCTAGTATCTCTGCCAAGAAAACTCCAAAAGAGGGTCACAAAGAGTTGGACATCACTGAAATTACTCAGCAACATTCATCTTTAGTTATTGAAATGCTTTGGGGATAAAAAGAGGAATACTGGTGTTGGAGTCAGAAGTTCCAGTTTCTATTACTGGCTTTGTTACTTGCTTTTGGTACAACATTGGACCAAACCATTTCATCTTTGTGGACTTCAGTTTTATCATCTGTAAAATGAGGGGGTTTGGCTAGATGGCACCCCTGTCTCTCTCAGCTCCTCTAGCTTTAAATTCTATCATCCTATTGATTATTTTCACTTCCCATGGTTTCTCAATTTTGAGATTTTTTTCTTATTTTCAAGTCTCATTATTAAAGTTAGAATTTTTTTCCTGAGGAGTGTTTGTGGGAAACCTCAGCCCTTCATTTTTTTCTTCATTGGAAAATGAATCACTGCTTACACAGGACACATACAGGACTGTTTAATTTGAAACAAACACCATATGTCCGGTAAGTTCCAAGGACTTGATTAAATATTTTGCTCAGAAAGCCTGCTATATAGTCAGTAATAATGAATTTTTCTAGGATCATACTTTTCTAAGAGCCTAATTTAAGAAGGGTAGTTTGCTAGGCAATGGAGAAAATTACTCTAATCTCTCCGGAAGAGATAAGAACAATTTCTGCCTTCAGAGTATTTACAGTTCTGTACAAAGATATGAAAAATACAGTCATACTCATAAGCTAGATAGGGGCAGGTAGGTGGCGCAGTGAATAGAGCCCTTACCCTGGAGTCAGGAAGACCAGAGTTCAAGTCTGGCTTCAGATATTTACTAGCTGTATGACTGAGCAAGTTACTTAACTCTGTTTGCCTCAGTTTCCTCATATGTAAAATGAAATGTAGAAGGAAATGGCAAACTATTCCAGTGACTTTGCCAGAAAACTCTAAATGGGGTCATGAAGAGTCAGACACTACTGAAACAATGAACAACAAAATAAACTAGACAATGGAATTAAGACATGAAAGCTGAAAATAAAAAAAGATAGGTAAAGTCCAGGAAGGAAAAGTTCATACAGTCAAAATAGCTGTCTCTAAAATACCACAGGGAAAAATAAAAACAACATTTCATGAACAGCCAGCTCCAAAATCTCCCATAACATTTTTTTCCTTGCTAAGGCAGCAAAATCAAACGAACCCAGTGCAGACTATTTTTATTCCTTATAAATGAAGGTTTCTAAATTTTCTTTGTGATTTTGTGTGAGGCTGTGACATCTTCTCTTCAGTCACAGCTTCTAAAAATAAAAAGAAACTACTGTTTTGCATGGTTCTCTAGATTCTTCAGCAGGTGTTCTAATAGGTTGTATTTAGAAAAACAAGCTGCCTAAAATGTACTCATCCGAAAAGTCTACTAAAATGAGAATCAAACTGAGGGAAAATAATGCACAATTCAGATAAAACAGAAGGAAAATAGCCAGACCTATCTTCATGAACATAGGTGATTAAAAAGTTAGAATTCTTCCTACTTATGAAGCCTATTAAAAAGATAGATAGCAGCAATTTGAAGAACAATGCATGTTTATTTTAAAAATTAGATCTGGCTGTTACTCCAAGGCAGTTTCCAACTCACCAGGCATCATAAGAATCATATAATATGAAATGCACTTATAGAGTTTTTCCATGATTAGTAGCCCAAGGCATTCTATCAAATACAGAAAAGTGTACAGGGTTCAGTAAAAGGGTTGAACAAAAGTACGTCATTTGGCTTTAAAATACAAATAAAGAAATAGCTAAAATATTATCATCGGTAGAAGAATGTTATAACCTTGCATAAATATATTATGCACATACCTGGGCCATGCAAAAGTGAAAATATTAATAAATGAGTGACAGGAATTACAAGGCAGATAGAGAATATTTTTCAATAAATAAAAGCAATAAAATCAATACCTGTAACAAGTTAATCTAAAATTTTATGATAAATGTTGCTTCTCAAGATCAGTTGATACACCTATAACTCATAATTAACTACAAATGTCCCCTTAAAGCAGTATTTCTCAATTTCTAATGTTGGCTTGCTTTTGTTTCAGTAATGTCCAACTCCTTGCGACTTCTCTTGGGGTTCTCTTGGCAAAGATAGTCTAGTGGATTGCCATTTCCTTCTCCAGCTCATTTTAAATGAGGGCAAACAGAGTTAAGAGACTTGCTGAGGGTCATACAACTAGTAAGTGTCTTACTGACTCTAGGCCTGGCACTCTATGCACTGAACCACCTAGCCACACCTAATCTTATAACAATAAAAAAAAAATCTATTAAACTGGTAGCATTCAATATCCTTTCTTAATATCCACGAGCCTCAAAAATAGATTAATCACTTTCCTCCTTCTCTCTTATCCTTCTTCTGCCATTCCCTGCATCCTTCCTTTATCTCATAGCCCAGTATCTTAATACTGAGTTGCAATAGAGTCACAACGCTAGGATTTGACCACTAGCAAAGTGCTCAAAACAATTTAAATATGTAATTATTTGACAGTCCAGCTTAATTTGGAAAATACTGCACTAGAGTAGCTGAGGGGCATAGAATTTAGAAATGAAAAAGACCTTAATGTTTATATAGTCCACACTTTTCATTTTAGAGTTGGGGAAATTGAACCCTACAGTAGTTAAGTAATTTGGTCCAGGTCACAGAATAAGCAGATGAATTATGATTATGACCTGTGTCTTTAGACTCTAAAACTAGTACTCTTCCTTCTGCACCCTATTGCTTCTCATCACAGCATACTGCTACTCTTTAAGCAAGTTCTGGCCATCTTATCTTCCCTTTATTTTCTTTCACTTCCTTTCCTTCCTTTTCCTTCCCTTTCTTTCCTTTCCTTCCTTCCTTCCTTTCTTTTTCTTTCCTCCACTTTCTATCTTTTTTCCTTCCTTCTTAGCAAAAATATTATCGCAATCAATAAATAAGAAGTGTATAGTGAATTTTGTTTCTTATAACTATTATCTTCTCTGAGCCTTTTATCCATGTCTATTTTCATTTACTCATTTTCATTTATTTTAGAAAGCAATGGTATATGCTCCTTCAAAGCAAGTATAAGGTTTAAAGATTTTCAGACTTCAATCAACTGTTATTAAGTGCCTATTACATATCAGGAATTGTCCTAGGTGCAAAGGATAGAAAAATAAGCAATCAAAAATAAACTTTGTGTCCTCAAGGAGCTTACAATCTGGTGCAGAAAAATTATTAGCAAAAATATGCCAGTAAATACAAGGTAATTTTCTGGATTACGGGACTATCATTTGGTGGGTTGGGGAGTGGATCAGGAAAGACCTCATGTAGCTGCGCTTTCTATCCAAGCTGAGGTAATACTTAAAAATACTTTGGCTTAATTTATGTTGTTGATTTTATCATCTCATATATATCTTCTGTATGGTATCAAAGTATCAGATACATTTCTGTATACATAATGTATTGAATAAATGGTCATTAAATTACTAGTAATCATAATATTATGAAAATAAATGTGAAATAATCGCTAAACACCAACTGCATTTTATAGAATTTTCTTCTCTTATGATATATAAAAAGGCACATTTGAAGTACTGTATTTGGAGTCAGAGGATGTCATTTCAAGTCCCATACCTACCAGATATTAGCTGTGTAACTTTGGGAAAGAAGTTTAAGCCTTTCTGGACTTCAAACTCCATAGCTATAAAATGAGGGGGAGGGTAGAATAGATGCAGTCTCTATGGTCTCTTCTGGTAAGATCCATAATCCTATTATTTAGGGAAATAATTAGACACTGAGGCACCCTTTTAAAAGTTCCAAAGAAGAAATCAGCTTTCACCATTGTATACTATGTCTATCCCTTAATATTAATAAATAGTCATTATGTGACAATTTCTGAAATTCCATGCGGTACATAGAAATACACTCTTCTGTACTGGAGAGAAGACCCAAGTTAGAAGAAATTGTTTTGATAAGTATCCTCCCAATTTCTAGTTCTTTGCCACCACAAAAAAGAGCTGCTATATGTATATATTTTAGAACATATAGGTTCTTTTCCTTTCCCCCTAATCATCTTTGGAAATAGAACTACCATTAGTATTGCTGGATCAAAGGGTATAGGCAGCTTAATAACTCTTTGGGCATAACTTCATATTGTCCTCCAAAACAGTTGGATTCATTCATAATTCAGCCAACAATGAATGCATTTCATTTTTTTTTTCCACTTCACCTCCAGCATTTGTCACTTTCCCCTTCTATCTTTTTTTAGCCAATCTGATAGGTATAAAACAACATCTCAAGGTTGTTTTAATTTGCAATTCTCTAATCAAAAATTATTTTGAGCATTTTTTCACATGATTAAATTGCTTTGATTTCTTTATCTTTTGACCATTTATCAGTTTGAGAAATTGAGGGAATGCTTGTCAATTGGGGAATGGTTGAACAAGTTATGTTATATGATTGTGATGGAATAGTACTGCACTAAAAGAAATGATGAGCTCTATGATTTTAGGAAAAAGAAACATGCATAGACTTGCAAGAAATAACAAAGAGTGAAATGAGCAGAACCAAAATAACATTGCATACAGTAACAGTAATATTGTTTTAAGCACAACTTTGAGTGAATACCACTTCGACTATCACAAATACCCAAATTACCTATAAAGAATATATGAAGGAAGATATTATCTGCATCCAGAGAAAGAACTGATAAATAGAAGTATGTACAGAATGATTTTACTTATATATGCATATTCCTGTTTAATGCTAGCTATTCCCTATGGTAGGGGGAGAGGGAAGAAAAAAAGAAATTTACATGATATATATTTTACATATTTACATATTTAAAAGGAATAGCAAGTTGTATGTAATAGATTTGTAGTTTCATGCGCAAACATCTTTTATTATACAATGTTATGGAAATGCTTGTTTTATTTCATATATTAAAAATAAAATCAATTTAAAAGGAAGAAATTGTTTTGAGTCTTTTATTTATCATTTACAAACTCCATGACATTGGGTAAAACTCATCCCAACTCTATGAGATATAAATATTCATCTGAAATATAAAATGATTAGATGAGATGTTCTTTTGGGTCCCTTTCAGATATAAATCCTGTGAACTTGGAGGATTAATACAAGTTATAAAAATGCTTTCTGACACATTTTTCACTAGTATCTCTTAATCAAGGAGATTGAAATTGTAGAACCATCATCAACAACAATAATGTTTACAAACATTAAAAATAAGTATAATCATTTAGTTAAAAGGTGTAGAAATATTTTTTTTAAATATGAATATGGAAAGCTGTCCTATTTGCCAGAAGGACTAATTTTTCTGATGAAAAGCCTTGTTTCAGTCATGAATAGTTCCTTTTCTTTTTTTGGTTAATTGAAGGATCTGAGTCTAGCAAGGAAATCTTAATGATTTCACCAAGAACATCATGCTTAGAATATGACTTGAAACGTATGAAGACAAGATACTTATTGCCAAACTCTAATTCAACCCTAATTTTGTAATCATTCTAACATCCAGTTCAGAGAAGAACTTTTTCAATATATGCTGGTATTTCTTTATGACTCAAAGATTTGAGAGAATTAAAAAAATCACCGCAGCTTAGAATTGTCATTTAGTGTACTCTTTCTTCATTTTACTAGGGTAACAAAATCTTAATTTAATTAGAACTTTTAATCTACTTCATGGGAAAATAGTTAATGCTTTTTTAGTGTCCAATAACTCTAGAGGTTTGAAAATATATTTATACCCTAAAAGAAAATTTAAATACTCTGAGATTACTGGGATTTTTAAAAGTTTAAACTTAATTTTGACAGCTGACATTTATACAGTATTGCATTGTTATATATATTATATTATAAATCTACACTTTTCTACATTATCTAATTTTATTCTCACAACAATCTCATGACATAGTAGTAGCAAGTAGTAGTAGTATAGACTTGTGATTACATTGGGTAAAGAGAACACCCAATAAAACTAACTCTACAAATGAAAATGACAGATTCTGAAATTTATAGAATTGAGGACTTGGCTGGGCGTACTGAATGATTAAATGACTTGAGTAGGGTTTTACAACCAGAATTGTTAGATGTGGGACTTTAATAAAGGTCTTTCTGAGTGAGATTAACACTTTTTCCAGTATGCCATGCTATCTGTTAAGGTAGAACACACATACACATACACACATACACACGCACACCAGAATAATTGGTGTTGAGAAAAAAGTGACTTGATCAAAGCTTGACCATTGGTAGACAAGACTTCAGATCTGACACTGTGCTATTCTCTCCCAGTCCAAGGCTCTTTACATTAAATTATGATGTCTTATGCCATATGTTTAGAGTGCTTTATGTGAGTTATTTTTTATACCTAAAAACAATGCTATGAGTTTGGCAATATAAATACAAGTTATCTCTACTTTTAATAAGAATACACTGAAATTTAGTTTACATGACTTGTCCCAAGCCCACAGAGCTAAAATATAATACAACTAAGACTCATTCTGACTCCAAGTTAAGTGTCTTCTTCACTGTATTCTCAACTATAATGTTTTCCAGTATGATATAAATATTATTTGAAGGTACTTATTATTTGAACGTCTAAGATTGGAACTCTCTGTGTAATGCTAATGTAATACATAGATTATTACACTGAATGGGCTTAAAATCAATAAGGAAAAATACTAAAATATTATTTATAATTTGTCATCTTTTGATCTTTTTTATGCCAAATTTGCAACTGATTTTAGCATATTTTTTGTAGAACCCATCAAACTCTGAATGGGAGAGGGATCAGGCAGGAAACTCCAAACTCCTAAAAGGCCCAAAGTAGAAATTCATTCCATTGGTAGTTATGATGTTCTTTGTAAATGTCATTGATTTCTATTATCATCCTCCAGTAGATGCCCTTGGTATCAGTAGGTATCAGAAATTATTTTGGAACACCATGTGTAAATAAGACAACAGCTTTACTTGCATGTTTAGTAAGACTATCTGGGCAGTAAGTTCAGATATTTACATGATAGATCTGTTAAAAAAGATACATCTCAAAAACCATGAAAAGAAGGAGCTAAACCTAACCAAGAAAAGGAAAAACAGTTTATCTTGCTACAAAAACACACTGCCCAATGGGCATGTCAACTCAAGCTTGAATATGGGCAGCTTCTCAAATGATCATAGGGAAATGTATTTCTTCGTTAGAAAAGTTTTAAATTACTTTTGTTTATACCTGCCTTCCTGAATTTTTCACATTTTGTTAAGTGTCTCGTTAACTCATACAGGTCACCAGTTCTTCATAAATTCTGATATAGCAAGTGTTTAATTCTATGGTACTTTGGAAAGAGATAAATGTCACTGCACATTGGATAAGCAATATGACACCAAGAGCAGAGTGAAATGTCAGGATTTTGATACTTGTCTTCCCATAAATGCTACCCAGAGTCATAGAAGAGGACAATCAAATGAGCAGATGAATGCTGATAGCCAAACTTTTTGTGAATAGCAAAGTCAAGCAAGAGCTTAACAGTGTTTTCCTCAAGAGAAATGACCTTTGACTATGTGGAGCATAACTAAATACAAGAACACACAGGGAAGATCATCTGTCTTATGCCATATAGAGAAGTAAATTATCCCTACAGGAGGAATCAGTCACAGTCTAGAGCCTGCAAGTGCCTGTGATTAAGGTATAAGCCAGACCAACGTGTATTTCCATTTAAGGTCAATCTGTATCAGGGGTGTTATCAGTCAGGTTTTGGACTTCATGGCTCTGAAACTGACATCTGAGTACCCTCCAAGCATGTTCAATCAGATCATCATGATTCCTTCAATGCAGATGTGATTCCACAGAACAATTTTGTAAGGTAAAACTTCTTATCCATACCAGTAAGAGGATACCTATCAGGACCGTGGACAGAGCAGTCTGCAGAAACTTGAATTGTGAAATCTGCCTTTGCTATTAACTAAGATTGACCCTACAGAAACTCAAATAGGCCTCAATAAAATGATGATCAACTTTTGGTTCGAATGCAGTCTATAGCTGTGGAAGCCCTAGTCAACAAAGAGGAAATGCTCTATTTGGTAGCATAAACTTTAAAAAATATATTAATTCTTACTTACATTTGATAAGCACCTATTATTATTAGTAGTAAATTTCAAAATTTCAAGTGAAAAACTCATTTAGGAATTTATAGCTAATAAATGATTGCAAAAAGGAGTTATTAATCTGGAAAAAAAATTGATACTGGCAATGGTATTAGAATTTTAGCCTTCTTAAATGTCTATTTTTGCCAAGTTCATCACTTTGCTTCAGGCCTTTTAAGATCCCAAAACTGATAGTGCAGAAGAAAGATCATAGCTCACTAAGCTCATATCCAGTCATTATGGTGGTACACAACCATTATGAAAGCAAACCGGTCACCAAAACAATTTGATGGAAGAGAAGAACAGTTGTAGTTACATTTTCTTTCTTTGATTATACTTTGAGAAACTCAAAAACTATCCAGTCACATCCTGAATTCATTTTTGCCAGCACTGAGATCTCAAAAGTGGGACAGATGGTTCAATATATCCAAAATAAATGAGATAATTAGATGGAATCCAATAAAAAAATACCCTTACTCATAAAGAATATCTAATCTCAGAAATTTTAAATAGAAGACATTCCCAGCATATTTTTTTTTTGTATCAGATACTGGATAATCTGAATATAATATGCAATCATTTAATTAGTATTCAGTATTTCTATATTTAAAAGAGATTTTTATTAAAATATTGCACAAATGACCTAATAATTTGGATTTTTTTCTTGTAAGTCAAAAAGTTACCTATCAAGAATTGACAACTACAAACATAAATGTAGGATTACAAAAAACATATTAGCACTTTTTAAAAAAATCAAAGTTAAAAATAAAATGCTACATGCCTTTTCACTATAATTTCAGTGATGTAGTATGAAAGATGAAGAGCCTTCAAAATTTATATTTTGTTAACGTCAACATTCTATCATTTATTCTCACTTCTAAGAATACATTGTCTTCTAAGAATACATTCACAATCCTTTCCTCTTTGAAGAAGTTTTTTTTAAAAAGGTAGTCAAGTATTGTTGCAGTATCATTAGGTAAGTTCAAATTATAGGCATACCTCACCATTTGCCACAGCAAATGAGTTTCTAAAATATTAAATATAAATTTAATTTCAAAAATCAGTTTTGTTTTGAATATATTAGGGAAATATTTGCTTTTTAAAGAAATCTTGAAGTGATTTTGTAAACTACTCTTGATGCAACAAAATTGAACCTAACATAACTATTTTGTATGGCTGGCTACATTTTCATTAAGAATTCGCTGCATGTCTATTATAGGTAAGGCAATGTTCTAGGGTGTGTAAGGTATGCAAAGGAAAGGTCACCAACTCTTCCTTCATGGAGTTTCCATTCTAGTAGGATGGAAAAGTTATTTTAAAAAAATCTCTTTAAATAAGAGCTGATTTTTATCTAGACTTTTAAGGTTTACAATGTACATTTTTCACAAAAAAATTATGAGAAATGCTGTACCTTAGAGAGATTAAAATAGCTAACTAAGGTGCTAGAGCCAGAACCTGAACCCAGTCTCTTTGTGTCCAATTTCACAGTTTTTTTCAGTAGAAAATCACCATGGTGACTATAGCAATTCATAATATGAAAATGCAGCAAGAGGTGTAAAGTACTACCTTAGTTCAAGGAATGGATAAAATATTTAATGTATTGGATTTTCTTAAAGTAACATTCACTTATATTTTGAAAATAGCTAAAAAGGCATGCAAACATCTGCACTGTGATGCGAGGATTTTAAATCAACAAATTCTATACCTCACAATGTCATGGTGAAATATTTCCTGAAATTTAGAGACATTAACGCAATTGCCTACAGTGAAATTTGTTATTTAAGAAATGAGATAATCATGAATACAAGGGGATATTTTCCACAGAAATAGCTCCATCTGAGCTAAAAGAAAAAGATGGTGTTCCTTTGTAAGGACCAACAAATAACCAACTCAGTCAAAGGTGAAGGTTAAATTTCAAAATTCCATTTGAAAGAAAGGAGGTTTATTCCAAGTTCTTATTTCCCAATATTCCTTATGAACTTATTGCCACCAACATAGCCATATTTTCTATTTCTCTGATATTTCTCACTATAAAGTGTGTTTTTCTTCAAATTATTTTTTTAACTAAAGATTATGTTGAGGCTTAAATGAGTGAAAAAATTGGAAAACAAATTTATGCTTGGTTTTGCTTTTAATAGAAAAAATTTAATAACATTCTTCCCATTCCTACAGTGAGAATCTGTTAAGTATGCGATTATGGTCTTAAGTACCACCAAAATTGCTTCAAGGTAAGTATGTGTTTTCTACTTGCTCCAAAATGTGTACTATGATGATCTGATTGAGAATAACATTACATCTGATTCCTCTACCAGGTTAATTGAGATATTAGTCATATACCTGTTGGATAGTAATCATTTAAATTCAGTGCACCTTGACAAAAATATTTTCAGCATAATGTGAGAAAACATTAGAAATCATCTTGCCTTCTTTACTAAGCTTTCTAACACATTAATTTGATTTTATGCTTGCTAACCAGTAACATGTTTTTGGTGATGCATTGAAGGTATGGAAATAGGAAACTCCACAGAATGTCACTTACTGATACAATTAAACACAAACAATATGTTAGCTTTCTTATCAGACCCTTTCAATATATCCTCCTGTGTTTATGCCTTTATAATTATATATCTTCTGATTGGTCTCATGCAATTCACAATTTTCTCCTGCTGTTTAATCATAGACTTCACCAAGTGAGGGAGCCCATTTTAGGGGGAAATTTATCTGGATGGAGTGCAATTTTTCTCTGAATACTGTATTTGACTTGCACTTTAAGGCAATGAGTACCCGGAAATTTTTGTGTGTGGAGGATCATGGCTGTATAAAGAGAAATGAGTAGGGTGTACATTGGAGTGCAATTATGGGCATTAATCAAATGCATTCATGAGGGAGGGCATCACAGGAAAATTTATCACTATTTAGTTTTAGACTTTGCACCAGTATTTTCATAAGAAAAGGGTAGTAGCTATTGTATGTTGCTGCTAGATCACAAAAATGAAACAGAAAAGGAAGGCATTTCAATCTTTTAGGAGCATGCTGCTTGACCTAGGCTTGTAAGCTTTCTGCAGTGCATAAAACTTCTTTGACAAGGGATATGCTAATGTTTAGATCTTATCTTAAAATGGGCCAAACACTGAGCCATTCATTATAATAAAAATAAATCATTGTCATATTTTTGACATTTAATTGCATCCTATTTTTTTTTATTTTGTAAAGGTATTCTTACTCTGCAATAATGGCAATTTTAAAATCAAAAGCATCACTGAGAAATAACAAAAACTGCAGGCTCTGGCAAAGAGCAGGGTAGAGTTGCCACAGAACATTCTTCAATTATATGCAGTCTAATATTTGTCCACTCTGGACTGACTATGGCATTTTTTTCCACAATGGACTATGAAGAAGACAAGATGCTGGAGTGTGACTACACACACACACACACACACACACACACACATACATGTACATATACATATACATACACACACATTAAGTGTGGGACTGAAACTTTTCATGTATGCATATTGGCTACTTACATAGATTATATTTTTGATTTTTATCTCAATAAAATTTCAGTAATGTCTTTATCTCTCAATAATCTCAAAATAATGTTTTCCTATTTCAAAATCATCACGATTTATGCTTTATTACTAGAACTTATATCACTCCTTTTTCTGTAGGGTGGAGGATTTTGGTTAATAGATCGAATCTGTTCCATCCACATATGAAGAAAGCTAAAGTCAACTGTCACCCAGAGTGAACTATGAAACAAACAGGCTCTTAATCGAGAGGTTTTGAGTTTCACATATTGACAAAATCCAACTTGTCACCTACATTAAACCACTCTCCCTTATGCTTTATCTCTTTTCCTCCAACTCTTATATATCTATTTCAATTCTCCTGAAAGTTGTATTTGATTAAAGTTTTAGGGTCCCTATAAGGATGGCTTCCCAACCTTTACAATAAACACTCAGAAAAGAAAAATGTGTAACTCATGGCAAAGCAAAAGATGTAACCATCCAATCACAATGCCCCAAATAAAGGATGCTAAGCTGGACTGAAACTGAATTTGATCTGTTTCTCTGTTGATTTTATAAAGCTGTCTACTTTCTAGGGGTTTCCATAGAAACAAGTGATTTTTCCTCTAATATCTTTTAAACATGCAACATACTTAAACGTCAGGGTTAGAAAACACTCTAGTATCTTGTATGGTATTAGGAAATGATTGAAGTAGTAATGAATGGGATTTTTTTTTTAAATCAAGTATCTGTTCTCCTCAACAATTAGATGAAAAGTTGGGTCAGGATTTACTTACATCTCTGGTTTCTGCGTTTGCTCTTGTACATGGTCATTCTGAAGAAATCCGACTTTCTAAGAAGTAATTGTGTTGAACACGGAGACAAAGAGATGAGATTGTGCCTCTGCTTTGCAGTAAGACAGTTGCTCACTGACAGGAGGTAACCAGCAATCTCACAGTGAAAGCCAGGGTAATACCATTCTCATAAAATTACAGGGGAGATGCTACAGCCTGTAACTACTATTCTGAATGCAAATCTTAAGGAGAAAATCATGTTTTTTTCTAATATTCCCCCAATCTATTGATTTAGATTCTCAAATAAAATCTGCAAGCTAAAGTCTGTACATAGAGAAGTGTTGAATTTAGAATGTGTTTACACATCTAGAAATGCCAATGAATTTGAAAATATATAGAATATATAATGCAACTCATGTAATATTCACTAAATGTGAAAAACTGTAATTTGTATTGACATTTCTTTTAGTTTACATACAAAATAGAGACTCACATTTTACTCTAAAACTCAACCTGTTTTACCTTGGTCCAAAGGGATATAAGCACCTTTCTTTGGAGGAGCAATACAAATAAAAATTAAATGGTACAGTTGACAGAACACTGGATTTGGAATTAAGATCCTAGGATCAAGTCTTGTTTCTGTCATTTACTGCCTGTGTGACCTTGAGTAAGTTATTTAACCTCTGAGCCTCAAGATCCTCATCTATGAAATGATGGGGGCAGACTTCCTAGATTCTGAGGCTCCTTCTAACGCAGAATCAAAAGTTCTAGGAAACATTTAAGTTTTTTCACTGTGTATTTAATCACTGCAATGTTTATTAAATAAATGTGAAAAAAGTTTTCAGAGATTCTGATTTAAAATATGGTTGCCCCCAAAAGACTTTTGAAAGTAAACATTCTAAGTCCACAGCTGGATGATGATGCTTCCTCCAAATTCTGTTAAGCTTTTAGCAAAGTGGCAGTAGTGCAAGTATTATTATCCCCATATTGTGGATGAAGCTAATGGAGTGGATGAGATCACCAATGGAAAGATAGTAAAGAGAGAAAAGTATAGAGCTAATGTCAGAATCTTGCAAAGAAACCATGTTTAAGGGGTGCCAAAAGAATATAGCAAACGAGACAAAAGAAGAGCTTTCAGAAAGGTAAGAAGCAAAACATGTGACTTCATCATAACAGAAATCAAAGGGAAGAATGTCAACGAGTGAGCAGTCCATGATTTCCAAATTCTGGAGAGGGGTCAAGGATGAGAATTTACATGGTCAGGAAACCTCCTGTTACTTCCTACCAGGAAAATCCTCTCTGGCTACAAGTTTATCAATGTGCAAAATGAGGAGACTGAAACCTCTCTCAATTTCTTTCTACATCTAAATCTTTGATCACTCTGAACCAATTGAAACTCTAAAAAGCTAAATGATTTGTTCATGGTGACACCACTAGTCAGTGTAGTCATTCAGGATTTTAACCCATCTGCCTTGACTCTAACTCTATTTTTATTCCATTATGCCTTGATACTTCTCAATCCAAATCAGAACAAGAACCCATTCTCCTATCCTTCCAACAAGTGACCTTTCAGTTTCTGCTTAAAGCCTTCTGGTAAGGTAAAAGCTTTTGCCTCCTGAGATAACCCAGTATACCATTAAAAGTATTAATCATTTTCTTCTTTACATTATTGGTATGTTCTACTTACTGTCCTTAATTCTACCCTATGGATCCAAGAAGAGTAAGTCTAGTACTTTTTCACATGACATTCCTTCAAAATAACTAATTATATCACTTACATCTTCTCCCCAAAGTAAAATATCTACAGTTCCTTTGTTATATTTTCATGTTTGGTATTCAGTCCTTACACCATCCTGGTCATCCTCGTCAGATTGTATTCAGAGTTATTAATCCATTTCTAAAATATGGTACCTACATCTTAACACAACGGTGCAGTTCACAGGAGCTATGGTCTAGTCATGCTTCCCCCATCTTAATGAAAATGACTTTTTTGAACCCAAATGGCTCTGATTACTTTTCTAGGATTATTCCATATTATTGCCCCTCCTTCACCCTATGCTACAGCCAAAATGGCTTTCTTACATTCTTTGTATGTAACATGACATTCTATTTCAGCCTCTGTGCCACTACACAGTGGTCCCTCAAGACAGGAATGCTCCACTGGTTGCTAGGTCTTACAACCACTAATTCCCTTCAATTCATCTAAAGTGCTGGTCCCTACTAGAAGCCCTTCCCGCTTCCCCCAAGGATTTAGCTTCTCTCATTACTTTTTGCTTATTTTGCACAAATTGTATATTTACTTTTCTATGAAAATGTTGCATCCCCTGGTAGAATATAAACTCCTTGAAAACAAGTGTTATTTTTGGTTTTGCTTTTACATCTCTAGTGACTAACAAGGCATCTGGTACACAGAAAACACCTAATAAATACTTTATTAATTAAGAGTAGAAGTGTACAAGCATCCTTATTTTTACATTTTTAGACTCAACCCATAAATCTATTTTATCAACATAAGAAGAGAGATCTAGAATTAGAAGGGGAATTAGAATTCAGTTAGTCCAACCTCCTTATTCTATAGATGAGGAAAATGGAACCCAAACAGTTTAAGCAAATTTTCCAAAGTCACATAAGGTAGAAGAGCTGGGATCTCAGGTTCTGAAACTCCATGTTCATTTACTGGCAATCTCTCCAAGCTCCACATAATAAAGAGGCCAAGGTTCTTATCATATTTCCATAAGTAACTTGTCCAAGGTCAAAAGCTCAAATAACATCTTTGAACCCCAATACAAATATTCTTCCATTTATAACAGATGGGTCAATTAAAGTCCATTCCAACTTTAGTCCCTTTCTGTTTCTCTAATTCTCCTGTGATGTGGATGGGCAAAGAATTATCAGAGTAAAAAATAAGTCACCAAGTCATGACAGGAGTTATGGAATGGTAGTGACAGAATGGAAGAGATGATTGTTCTCTATTCTGATCATATGCTACCAGGTGCTACTGAGATTATCACTCCCCTCACTAAAGTAGGAACATAAACTTGATTCTATTCCCTTGATGTATGGCTCCATTTTGCAACTGCAACCTCTAATTTTTGGCTTCTATATCTTGTCAGCCAGAGAAGTAGTACATGCATTTAAAGGTATCATTTCCTTTTTTGTTTCAGTAATCTACATAGACTCTATTGAAAGCAATGAAAGAAAAAAGGCAACTAAGAAGAAAAAGACATTCAAGATTAGGTTCATTATCTGTAATACTTTGGCTATTTTTAATGAGTAACAATTTTAAGTCAGTGGTTTTAAATTCAATCAAGAGGGACTTGGTACAGGAATTGGCAGCAGTCAGGAAAAATGTGGCAACAAGAGAGGATGGCAATGGTGAAACTGAAATATGACAATACATTTGAAAAGAGCTAAAAAATCCAGGGGACATTTATTTTATGTCAGAAGTCCTTTGCCTAATATTCTCTACCTTCTTCCTTCCCTCCTTGCTTCAGTCTTGATTCTAGGTCTTCCCGGGTTCAATCACTTTCATCAATGGCTCTGTTTCTTCTTTCTTTGGTGCAGTAGAACAAAACATTAGTCTTTGAATCAGATTTCCAAGAGGTCATGTTGTTAAGACCTTTTATTTTATAGATGAAAAAAATCAATGCTTAGAGGAGGATATTGAAGGCAAGATAGTAAGTGGCAGAGCAGAGACTTAAACCAAGATCTTCTTATTCCAAATCTAATGTGCTTCCCACTTTACCTGGATCAGAGTTTTAGATCTGTCATTACTAACCAAATGACCTTGAACAAATCACAATCTGTCAGCCTGTTTATTCAGCTGTAAAACTGGGATGTTATACTTGTCCCATCTATCTCACAGAGCTATTGTGACAGTCAATGAACATGGTGTATATAAGGAGCTCTGTGTATCTAAATGCCAACTACTATTTTTACTTCTACTAGAAAATAGAATGTACACTTAAGTTCAAATGAATGCACCATTTTCCTTCTGCTGGCCAAGCAAAGAGAAGAGATACTACTGTTTAGTTACAGTATCTCACACTTGAAGCAAAGCATCATACCGGATCAAGGGGAAAAATCTTAGCAAGGAGTATGTGGAATGGCTTGACTCTTGTCCACCTGGGAGAATAAACAGCTATCTTCAGTGCAAACAGAAAAAATGAATTTCAACATTTAACTTCAAGTAAGCCAAAAGTAATACCAAAACAAACCAAAATCCAACCATAATGAATTTCTTTAAAAGATAGACTCTTGAATCTTCTTTAGTTTTTCCTTTTTTTAAAGAAAATCAGAGATAAGTGACTTGTCCAAGGTCACCAGTAAGTTGTGTCTGAGATCAGATTTGAACTCAGGTCTTCCTGACTCCAAGGTCAGTGCTCTATCTACTATAACAACCTGTCTCTTTAGTTTTCATATTCTGTCAGAGAGGAGTAGACACTTTAGACTTTTAGAATTCTTTTCAGTATTGGCAAATTAATGGTTTTTGTTGATAATTATCTTTGTCTCCATAAAAACAATGATTTTGATGTCAACATATGTTTTAGGCTTATGTGATTATATTCCATTTTCACACCTATCAAACATAGCTGCTTAAGATTTCCCAGTATTATTTTCAACTATTCACAGTTGTTAGTGTTCTCCTCTGCCTTCTCAAATTTTTCCATATTTATTCTCTATCAGCATTGTATCATCTCCATACAATGTAAGCTCTTTGAGGGCAAGGTCTATTTAATTTTTGTCTTTGTATTCCCATCCCCTCACACAGTACCTTACTTATAGAAAGCATTTGATAAATACTTGTTTGAATATTGGATATTGGATAAATTCTTGAACTGGATATTGGAATCTTCACTATTTTCAAGCAAGTAGGTCAAAGAACACCTAGTTCAAATTCACTTAAAGGCAATGACACTATTATTATGATTCCATATGCAAAGACCGACAAATCATACCTTATGTCTCTTACTTTTTATGTGTTTTTGTGCTTGTTTTTAGTACTGGGAAGTAAATTTTGTAAACAATCAAAATATTTTTCCAATATAAACTATAAAACTGGTATAACTAGAAACTTTTTTTTAAATCCTCAAATTAAGTTTACAAAATCTCTTTCTAAAAAATCACTAGTTTTCTTTTTATATGTCTAATTTATGAATCTCTGGGAATTTGGATAATTATGAAATCTACATTCATTCACTAAATTGAGGTCTGTTTTACTAGACTAATTTGCACCTCACATATGTCTGTTCCATGAACACTTTTTAAGTTCAGTGTTGCAAGATGTTATCTGGAGTTTGCAGCTTATAATTCTTTGCTTTTTTGGAATATGCTTATTCCATGTTCTTCAATCTTTTATGACTACACAGTAGTTCTGGGATATTTGGATTGGAATTTCTCCACGTTTGAAGATCTACGCCGCCCCCCAACCCCCAGGCTGCTTACAAGTCTTGTTTGATACTGGGAAATTTAGCTACTATCTTGGAGTTTCAAGTGGTTTATTTTCCTTGGAAGCAATCTATAACATAATATCTATAATATAAAATTATGCAATATCGTATCATAATATGTGCTTTATTCCCTTTACGTAAATTTTCTGAAGTTTTTTTGGGGGATGGCATAATTTCCTGCAGTTTAATCTTTAGGATTTTTATTTGACATGCTCTTCTGAAGGATTAACCTTCCTTAAGTTATTTCTATGGATTCCTTGTTGAAGGTCGAATGTCACTTTAAATTGTATAGAATTAATATATCCTTTTAACACTGCTTTTTCACTTACTTTCTGCCAAATTTTCTTACATTTCTGTATTTTTTTGTTCCAAAGCTGTCATTTTCTTTCTAGGAAACTTTTTCCTTAGAGAGAGTGTCCATCATGTCCTCTAAATGCTGTGTTTTTTTAATCCAGTTCTCTTTCAATTTTTTTTGTGCATCTACAGTAAGAGGTCTCTTTCCAACCTAATTTAATTCCTAATATTTTTATTCTAATAGTTACATTTCTCTTTTGAGCCATTCTGGAGTTTTTCAGTTGTTCTATGATCTCTAGTGAGTCTTCAAAACTTTCTTCTTGAATGGAGAACATAGGTTAATTTTATTTGTTCATAGTAAGTTAGCATCTTTTTGGAGTTTTTCTTCATTCTTTCTTCTGCATTCATCAGTTTCTCTGTTGATTTATCTGCTTGTGATATCAGCTTCGTATTAGGCATTCTCTCCTGGCCTTTTGGTCTTTCACCCTTCCCTTAATATGCTTGGTTAGTTGACTAGTTTCCCTTTACACCCTTTGGTTCCAAAACCATAATCACAGGAAATAAAAGCATTTGCAATCTGAAAGAGACCTCAGCAGCCATTTTATCCAATCCAACCTGGGCTGGCCACAACTCGGTTTCCAATATCCTTTCGCTTGGACAATAACTTAACAGTCTGGCTTATGACCTTCTCATTTAACTATGCAAAGTTACCAGATATTTACTAGTTTTCAAATCTGATTTTTCCTCAATTATCCTTTTTGACTTCTCTGCAGCATTTGACACTGTTGGTCGCCTTTTCCTACTGGACCCTTCAAGTTGATGACATTGTTTTCTCTGAGTTCTCCTTTTATCTTTTTAACCTCTCTTTCTTTAGTCTCTTTTGCTGGGTCATCATCCATATCAGAGACCCTGAGGCTCTATCCTGGCTCTCCTTCTCTCCTCTCTCTACATTCTCTTAATTGGTAACCTCATAAGTTTCTGAAGGTTTGATTACTCAGTACACCCAATACAGAACTCAAATTTCTCCCCAAATTTACAATTCTTTTGAGCTACCTTCACTATCCTTCTAGTCACCTAGGTTTGTAACTTCAGTGTAACTTCATCAACTCCTCACTCTCTTTCATCCCATTCATTTAATCAGTTGCCAAATATAGTTTCTACTTCCAAAACATTTTATATTTGCCCCCTTCTTTCCTCAACCCAGTTTTATTTCAGGTGTTCATTTCTTCTCATCTTGATGATTATAAATGCCTTCTAATTAATTTCTTTGTATTCACTTCCATCCTTCCCATAATGTAGGATTGTTCAAAACAACAGTTCATAGCATATCACTTCTCTGCTAAACTTCAGTGCCTCTCTGTTAACTCTGGGTCTAAATAAAAATTCCTCTTTTTGGCATTTAAAGCTCTTTACAGTCTGGTGCTTACCTACCTTTCCTGAGGGATAAAAGGAAAATATGAAGAATTTTTTATAGATTATAATATTTATATCTTGGTTTATTCAAATAGAAGGTGAGAGAAACACTAGTAAGTTTTCAGCTGGTCATACTTTCTATAACTTTTAAAAATTAAAATTCGGTAGAGGATTAGATGTTCCACAGAGTGAGGATTATAGTGAGATCCTCAATTCACAGGAAGAACCACTAGTTATATCTTTTTTTTTTTTTTTTTTTTTTATTAATTTTTTTATTTTTTTTAATGTTTAACAATCACTGCCATACAATTGCGATTTTATCCCTCCCCACCCACCCCCCACTACCTCCCTCCCTCCCCACGACTGCATACAATTCTGTATAGATTCTACATATACTTTCCTATTGAGTATATTTTCACTATCGTCATGCTATGTAGTCAGACTAAGATAAATGAAAGAATCCGTATAACAAATCAGAACATGATACACAAACAGATACACATACACAAACATGATCTGCTACATTATGTGAGTGACTTCCATATTTCTCTCTCTGAGTGTGGAAGGCTTTTTGCCTTGAGGTCCACCATTGGGATTTTTTTTTTTTTTCAGAAGTTCTTGTGTTATTACAAAAATCTAAGTCTACCAGAAAAAACTCTCACACACTGTGGTTGTTGCTGTGCATAAAGTTCTCCTGGTTCTGCTCCTTTCACTCAGCATCAGGTCATATAAGTCCTTCCAGGCCTCTCTGAAGTCTTCTTGTTCATCATTTCTTATGGCACAATAGTACTCCATTACATTCATATACCATAATTTATTCAGCCATTCCCCAATTGATGGACATCCCCTTGACTTCCAGTTTTTGGCAACTACATAGAGTGCTGCTATAAATATTTTTGTACATGTGGGACCCTTTCCCATTTTTATGATCTCTTGGGGATATAGTCCTAGTAGCGATATTGCTGGGTCAAAGGGTATGCACATTTTTGTAGCCCTTTGGGCATAGTTCCAAATTGCTCTCCAGAATGGTTGGATGCGCTCACAGCTCCACCAACAATGAATTAGTGTTCCAACTCTCCCACATCCTCTCCAGCATTTATCATTTTCTTGTTCTGTCATGTTTGCCAATCTTATAGGTGTGATGTGGTACCTCAGAGTTGTTTTGATTTGCATCTCTCTAACCAATAGTGATTTAGAGCATTTTTTCATATGATTATAGATAGCTTTAATTTCTTCCTCTGAAAATTGCCTGTTCATATCCTTTGACCATTTATCAATTGGGGAATGACTTGTATGATTATACATTTGGGTCAGTTCTCTATATATTCTAGAAATGAGGCCTTTATCCCCGAGCTTAGCTGTAAAAATTTTTTCCCAATTTACTACATCCCTCTGGATTTTGGTTGCATTGGGTTTGGTTGTGCAAAAACTTCTCAGTTTAATGTACTCAAAGTTATCCATTTTGCATTTCATAATGCATTCTATCTCTTCTTTAGTAAAGAATTCTTCCCTTCTCCATAGATCTGATAAATACACTATTCCTTGCTTCTCCAGTTTATTCATGGTATCAATCTTTATACCTAAATCATGTACCCATTTGGACTTTATTCTTGTGTACGGTGTCAGGTATGGGTCTATGCCTAATTTCCACCACACTGTTATCCAGTTTTCCCAGCAATTTTTGTCAAACAATGAGTTCTTATCCCAGAAGCTGGGGTCCTTGGGTTTATCAAACAGAAGGTTGCTATATTCCTTGCCTACTGCATCTTGAGTGCCAAGTCTATTCCACTTGTCTACCTCTCTGTTTCTTAGCCAATACCAAGTGGTTTTGATAATTGCTGCTTTATAGTACAGTTTAAGGTCTGGTAGCGCTAGGCCACCTTCCCAAGCATTTCTTTTCATTAGTCCCTTTGATATTCTGGACCTTTTGTTTTTCCAAATGAATTTTGATATTATTTTATCGAGCTCTAGAAAGTATGTGTCTGATAGTTTAATTGGTATGGCACTAAATAAGTATATTAATTTGGGTAGAATTGTCATTTTTATTATATTAGCACGGCCTACCCATGAGCAACTAATGTTTTTCCACTTACTTAAATCTGAGTTTATTTGTGCAAAAAGTGTCTTGTAATTGTGTTCATATAGTCCCTGGGTTTGTTTTGGCAGGTAGACTCCTAAGTATTTTATACTGTCTACCCTAACTTTAAATGGGATTTCTCTTTCTATCTCTTGCTGTTGAACTTTGTTGCTAATATATAGGAATGCAGAGGATTTGTGTGGGTTTATTTTGTACCCTGCAACTTCGCCAAAGTTGTTTATTAATTCAAGTAATTTTTTACTTGAATCTCTGGGATTCTCTAGGTAAATCATCATATCATCTGCAAAGAGTGATAACTTAGTTTCTTCTTTGGCTATTCTAATTCCTTGAATATCTTTATCTTGTCTAATTGCTACAGCTAACATTTCTAGTACCATATTGAATAATAGTGGTGATAATGGACAACCTTGTTTCACCCCTGATCTTATTGGGAATGCATCTAGCTTATCCCCATTGCATATAATGCTTGCTGAAGGTTTTAGATAGATACTGCTTATTATTTTATGGAAAGTTCCCTTTATTCCTACATTCTCCAATGTTTTTAGTAGGAATGGATGTTGTATTTTGTCAAAAGCTTTTTCTGCATCTATTGAGATAATCATGTGGTTTTTGTTAGCTTTGTTGTTGATGTGGTCGATAATGCTAATAGTTTTCCTAATATTGAACCAGCCCTGTAGTCCTGGTATGAATCCTACCTGATCATAATGTATTAATCTCGTGATTAGATGCTGTATTCATTTTGCTAAAATCTTATTTAAAATTTTTGCATCTATATTCATTAGGGAAATTGGTCTATAATTTTCTTTCTCTGTTTTGTCTCTTCCTGGTTTGGGTATCAAAACCATATTTGTATCATAGAAAGAATTTGGGAGGACTCCTTCTTCCCCAATTTTCAAGAATAGTGTATGTAGTATTGGAATTAACTGTTCTTTAAATGTTTGATAGAATTCACTTGTGAATCCATCTGGCCCTGGAGATTTTTTCCTAGGGAGTTCATTGATGGCTTGTTCAATTTCTTTTTCTGAGATGGGGTTGTTTAAGTATTCAACTTCCTCTTCTGTTAATCTGGGCAATTTGTATTTTTTAAAATATTCATCCATCTCGTTTAGATTATCGAATTTGTGGGCATAAAGTTGGGCAAAGTAGTTTCTAATTATTGTTTTAATTTCCTCCTCATTGGAGGTGAGTTCACCCCTTTCATTTTTAATGTTAGTAATTTGGTTTTCTTCTTTCTTTTTTTTGATCAGATTAACCAAAGGTTTATCAATTTTATTAGTTTTTTCATAAAACCAACTATTGGTTTTATTTATTAATTCAATAGTTTTCTTTATTTCAATTTTATTAATCTCTCCTTTGGTTTTCAGTATTTCTAATTTGGTATTTACTTGGGGATTTTCAATTTGTTCTTTTTCTAGCTTTTTCAACTGCAAGCCTAAGTCATTGATCTCCTCTTTCTCTATTTTATTTATGTAAGCATTCAGAGATATAAAACTTCCCCTAATAACTGCTTTTGCAGTGTCCCATAAGTTTTGGTACGTTGTCTCACTATTGTCATTCTCTTGAATGAAGTTGTTGATTGTTTCTATGATTTCTTCTTTAACCCAATCCTTCTTTAGAATTAGATTATTTAGTTTCCAATTGATTTTTGGTTTCTCTTTCCATGGCCTTTTATTACATGTAATTTTTAATGCATTATGATCTGAAAAGGATGCATTGATTATCTCTACCTTTCTGCACTGGATTGTGAGATTTTTATGTCCTAGTACATGGTCAATTTTTGTAAATGTTCCATGTACCGCTGAGAAAAAGGTATATTCCTTTCTATTCCCATTTAATTTTCTCCAAAGATCTATCATATCTACCTTATCCAGAGTTTTATTTACCTCCTTAACCTCTTTCTTGTTTATTTTAAGGTTGGATTTATCTAGTTCAGAGAGGGGGAGGTTGAGGTCCCCCACTAGTATAGTTTTGCTATCAATTTCTTCCTTCAACTCCCCCAACCTCTCCTCTAAGAATCTGGATGCTATACCACTTGGAGCATACATGTTTAGTAATGATATTGCTTCATTGTCTATGGTGCCTTTTAGTAGGATATAGTTTCCATCCTTATCCCTTTTGATTAGATCTATTTCTGCTTTTGCTTTGTCTGAGATTAGGATTGCTACTCCTGCCTTTCTTACATGAGCTGAAGCACAATATATTCTGCTCCATCCTTTGACCTTTATCCTATGTGTATCCCCCCGTTTCAAATGTGTTTCTTGTAAGCAGCATATTGTTGGATTATGGCTTTTAATCCATTCTGCTATCCGTCTCCGTTTTATGGGAGAGTTCATCCCATTCACATTCACAGTTATGATTACAATCTGTGTATTTCCCTCCACCCTCTTTCCCACCATTTATGCTTTTAACTCTCCCGTATCCCTTCCCCTCCTCAATAGTATTCACTTTTCTCCCCCTCCTCCTGCAGCCTTTCCCTCCTTCTTTTAGCCCCCCTCCCTTTTGGTCCCCTTTACTCTTATTGCTTCTTTCCTCCCTTTTAGCCACCCTCCCCTTTCTTCCCCCTTCCCCTCCTACTACCTATATAGCTAGTTAGGATTATCTGCTTAAGGTTATTGTTCCCTCCTTTGAACAAATCAGATGAGAGTACCTCTCAAACAGTGCTCATCTCCCTCCCCTCCTTCCCTCTACTATGGTTTTGTACTTCTTCCTGTGATATAATTTGCCATTTTCTGCTTCCCCCTTTCCACACCTCCTATTACATTCCCTTCTCATACTTAAATCATATTTTTGCCATGACATCATTTACTTTATGCCCGTTCCCTCTACATATATCCCTTTTATCATAATAGCTGCACAGTTCTCAAGATTAACAGGTATCATCTTCCCTTACAGGGAGGTAAACAGATTGCCCTAATTGAGTTGCAAGTTTTTGTTTTTGTTTTTTCCCCTCTGTTTACCTTTTTATGATTCTCTGGAGACCTGCATTTGAAGATCAAATTGTCTATTGAGTTCTGGTGTTTTGGTCAGGAAGCTCTGGAAATCCCTTATTTCGTTGAATGACTTTCTCCTTGCCTGAAATGTTATGCTGAACTTTGCTGGGTAGTTGATCCTCGGTTGGAGTCCCAACTCCTTTGCCTTACGGAATATTGGGTTCCAATTCTTTCGATCTTTTAATGTAGAAGCTGCAAGGTCCTGTGTGATCCTGACTGTGTGACCTTGATATTTAAATTGTTTCTTTCTGGCTGCTTGTAGTATTTTCTCCTTCACTTGATAGCTCTGGAATTTGGCAACTATATTTCTTGGGGTTTTGAGTTTGGGATCCCTTTCCGGTGGGGAACGGTGGATTCTTTCGATGACTATTTTGCCCTCTGAGTCTAGTACTTCTGGGCAGTTTTCCTTGATGATTTCCTGGAAGATATTGTCCAGACTCTTTTCTTCATCATGGGTTTCTGGCAGGCCAATAATTCTTAGATTTTCTCTCCTGGATCTATTTTCCAGGTCAGTTGTTTTTCCAATTAAATATTTTAGATTTTCTTCCATCTTTTCATTCTTTAGATTATGTTTGACTGACTCTTGTTGCCTCATTGAGTCATTAGTTTCTACTTGCCCAATTCTAATCTTGATCGTATTGTTTTCTTCAGTTAGCTTTCGCATCTCCTTTTCCATCTGGCCAATTTTTCCCTTTAAGGAGCTATTTTCTCCATTTAATTTTTGTACTTCTTTTTCCATTCGACCAATTTTCCCAGTTAGGTTTTGGGTTTCCTTTTCCATCTGATCAATTTTCCCTATTAGGTTTTGAGTTTCCTTTTCCGTTTGATTAACTCTTCCTTTTAGGGAATTATTCTCTCCAGTTAATTTTTGAACTTCCTTTTCCATTTCTTCAATTTTCTTTTTCAGATTGATGTTCTCATCAGTGAATTCTTTTTTTATGGTTTTAAAATCATTGGCCAGTTTTTCTTTTATATCCTTCTTCAGACGTTCCAGGTAATCTAGTTGTGCTTGCGAGAAATTCATAGTCCCATCTGAGGTTTCAGATGGAAGTACAGTCTCAGCTCTGACCTCTTTGCTGTTTGTGTTTTGGTCCTTATCCCCATAGAAAGATTCTATGGTTTTTTCACTTTTCGTCTGCTTTTTCCGATTCATGATGTTGGCTGAGTGTTGTAGCTTTTGGTTCTTTCAGTCAGAAGATACAGATCTTTTAAGTTGAGTTGATGTTTGTCTAGGCTAAAAGCAGGCTTTTTTTTTTGTTGTTGTTGTTGTTTCCCAGATCAACCCTGGGTTTAGCTTGATAGGTGTGTGGGAGGTGTGGTCTGGTCTCAGGCTATCTCCTCAGCTGGCCTGAGGCAAAGGCAAGGTCCAGGGGGATGGTGATCCCAGCTTCCCTATTGTCTTCCCTTTTCCCCTGGAGGGCTGGGGCACGCCTAGAGGCTAATGCGTGTTCCCGCCCCTCCTGGGGCTCGTCTCCCGGGCTGAGGCTTGCTTGGGTCTCAGTGCGAATTTTTCTCTGCCCTGGGTCGTCTGTCCCTCCAGACAGCCTCCACCACGGTAGGAAGAATCCCCCTTTGCCACCTCTCCAGCCTCTGGTGTTACGAGACCACTCGCCCCTTTCTGCTGCTCCCACTGATCCAGGATCAATCTGGGGAAGAATTTTATGGTTCCCTCACGGTCATCGGGGGGGAGGGGAGAGCACTTACTGATCACTCCGGCATCCCAGCTTCTGGATGTTCAAGTAGTGAGCCACTGAAGTCCCGTCTTTAGGCTGAAGATTTCAAAGGCTGTTGCGCTGATATCGTTGGCTCGGCCTGGCTTATCTCCTGCTCCGCTGGTCTCGCCCGCCACTCTCGGGCCCCTCGGGTCGCCTCCGCCCTGCCGCGCCGACCGCGCTGCGCTGTGCGCCGGGGTCTTACCCCCGCGGAACAGATCCCTCCCGTGGACCTTCCAGTCCAGCCTGGGCTCCGAATCTGTCAAAGTCCGTCTCCCACTGGATTCTACACCTCCAAAGTCTGGTCAGACTCTCCCCCCAGAAATATCCAAAGGAGTTTTTCCAGGAGCTTAGGTGAGTCGTTGCTTTCACTCCGCCATCTTGGCTCCGCCCCCCCACTAGTTATATCTTAATGTAGTTATAACTTTTAACAAATTGACCCCATGGGCAACTCTTATTCATCCTTCCCTCTCAGCTGATATTATCATGATACTTGATGTGACTACCTCTTTTTAACTGTCCTTTCCTCTTGATTCTGGAGGAAGAGGATTTGGGTTCAAACTCCACTTCTGACGCTTACTAGCTCTATCATCTTGCACAAATCATTTAGTCTATGTGGCCCTCAGTTTCCTCATCTATAAACTGGAAGGTTTCTAAGGCCCCTTTCAGTTCTCATTTTATGAGTTCTCTCTTGTGGAATATTTTATCCACTGGTGGGCCTTCCATAGTTTCTCGTTATTAATCTTTTCCATCTGACATCTTCACAACTACTTTTGATGATAAATACTAAGGAGTTCTCAACTCCCAATCCTACTCACCAATTCACTGTTTCCCTGCATGCCTGATATTGTTATATGGATCTAAATTGATCATATGTTTGCTTAGTTTGTTCTCTCTATCAGATTCCTTGAGGACAGGAGATCTTTATTCTATGAGTACTCAAGCAATGCTTGTTTGCTGATTGAGAAATTCAAGGACTAATATCTTATAATTATTTTTTTCTAAAAAGATACCTTACTATACTAATTCTAAGTCTCTTTAAAATGGCAGAATAAATAATGCTTCTTTCCCATCAGTCCAATGGTTCATTGTTATATTTTATCAAATTAGGCTAAAGAAGTTTCCTATGATTTTCTTTTATTACTGACTGCTCACGGAAATTAAATACACATCTTAGTAAACTGTGTATTCTTTAGAAGATGCTTAAGCAGTTTCTAGCTCACCTTGAAAAGTTTTTTTTACAAAAGGATTCTAATTACATTTCACTGTTTCTCTTTTCCCTTTGTTTGGAAATAGTCTCTCCCTTCCCCACAAAAGCCTGCAAATCATTAAATCATTGAAATATTGAACATTCAGTTACTTTAACTACCTCTACAGTTTTTTCTAAATTAGATACAGAGTAACTGATTTAAAAAAAAATCTCTTTAGCAATGGTGAGTTTTGTGCAACTTTAGCTTTGTAATTTTCCTTCATTTTGTGTACTTTCACTTTGCTCTTATCTGATTTTTATCTGTCTCTATTGCACTGAGTCAATTATCTGGTCTTAACTATTATTTTAATTTTCTTTTGCATCTTTTAATTTTTTTAAAAAGAAAAATAGCAGTATATCAGTGTGGTGCAATTTTGCTATTATGTAATTTTTGTACATCCAATAATTTAAGTTACTATGACATACTTAAGGAAGGAAAAGCCTCAGAGTTTAGGAATTGCAAATTGCTTAAGGCTGAGAATGTCTTTTTTCTAAAGTAGCTATTGAAAGCATGAAGAAACAAGTCTATATTTGACTTACAATCACTGTGTTAAGTAATTTAATTGCATTTAACTTATTTTGGCTGTGCATCAAAATAGGCTAGACCATTAAAAAAATACAGATTACTTAGTCACACTCAGGCTTTCAATGAGAGAGAGACTAGAGATGGTGGTCTCAGTGGTTCTGGGCATGGGTATATGTAGAGTGGGTAATGGGTTAATTCACATTACTCTAGGAAAATAAAAAAATGCAGCCTGCTCCAGAAGGGGGTATGGTTGCAATGGGTAAGCTTCTCAGGGTAGAATTGAAAATAAATTGTCTATTCTAAGAACAAAGAAAGAATCAGACCAGATGATATCAAGATATTTGGGGTCTTAAAATAGTTCATGCCAAAATCATTTTATTTAACAACCCTCAGGTTTCAAAAACAGGGTTAGTATAATTAGGTTAAAAAATACATATTATATCATTTTGGTACATGGAAGATTTCATTTAATACTTTGCTTAGTACTTGGCTAATTCATGTTTTAGAAAATTAAATAATTTGTGTCATTATAAATAGCAGCATGGTCCAGTGGAAATAATACTACATATATTCAAAGTCTGGAGAAATCTGGGTTTGAATCCTGCTGTGCATTACAAAGACAATCTATATTCTAGTCCTGACTTAACCACTACCAGTTTCATGCCCATATGCATGTCACTCAAACTTGTTGATCTTCAGTTTCCCATCTGTAAAATGGGGATAATGCCTTATGGTACCTAAGCCACAGGGTTATTAGAAGTCTCAAATCATATAATGCATGTAAAGTAAGCTGCAATTCTTAAAGAGCTATAAAAATATCAGCTATGAAAAGAAATGTTTATTTTTATGTAAACAAACCGGTGAGATATTTCCCAGGGTGTCATTAATTTTCCTGTCATAAAGCTATTCATACCAAAAAAACCTCACTATGTCTTCTATATTACACAAATAAGAATCTTCAGGGTTTACTTCTAGGAAATGAAGAGAGATCCAGGAACATAACTCAGTGGAAGTAATAAGAAGCCTGTTTTAGAACATGTCTCACAAACCCAAAATAGTTTCACAGAGATATTACAGCATGTATCTTAAATGTAATATTTTATGTAAGACTGCTCTCTATAAGTTTCAGAGGTGTCACTCTGGAATGACAGAAGGACTTCCCTCATCAAGGAGTTTCTTATATTAGGGAAATCACATTTAGTTCCTTTCCCTGTCCCAACCCATTGCAGTAAATTGATAGGATCAATGATTTATATAATTATCTTCTGTTGATTATCTGTTAAATTTTATTTATGGATTACCATGGCCAAAGCATTCATCATGTAGTGACCAGTTTACTGGTGAGGAGCTTCTCCAAACTCATACTTAGCTAAGTGAGAGAATGTCATCCATCAAGAGGTTTTTCCAATCTGGTAAAACCTGCTAGAGTTTTAGTTCTGCTAACGTAGTCTTTGGGAACCCAAGATCACCTTCATGTCACAGTGAGGCACTATTGATCTGTTATTGATTTCTTACAGGCAAGGTGAGTTGGTCATTTGAGAAATAATGCTCTCATCCATGTTGAGAAAATATACATCTTAGGAGGTCATGTGCCATTGATTTATTAAATGAGATTATTTAATACATACTATAGCCTTTTCTTTTTTTTCATTGATAACCTTGGGTTAAAAGTCAGGACACTCACAGAAATTATTCATAAGTCAGAACCTCAGTTTCAATAAAATAGGGATAATAATACTTGCATATGCTACTCTTAAGGGTGTTTGTAAAGGAAATATGAGTTGTTCATAAAGTCAGCAATTCAAGGTTCTCTTTTGGGGGACCTTGGCTAACGCAAATGTGCCTTTATTTCTCATTTCTATGTATTGAGTCAAGAGTTATATAACACATATAAAGCAATAGATATTACTTTCCTCAGAGGAAATATACTTTGCTGATTCAAAGTATGATGATCATCTTCATAAGGTATAGTAGAATGCCTTTGCACAGTAAAATTTTGGCAATACTACATAAGTTCTACATAGTCACTAGAAAGACTATTTATGAAATGCATACACATGCACACATAAACACATATAAAAAAACCCAAACACATTCAGTAGCCCATTACATTTACTCTAATATTATGTCCCTATTATATAATCGAAGAGAGGAATAGGGTTGACTGACATCAGCAGAAAAGAAAGACAAAATAGGACCAGTTGGAGGCCATGAGATGTCATCACCAGAAGCTATTAGTGAGTTTCCCCCTCATGAATGTGCCCTAGTCACAACTTTATGTGCATCAGTCCACAAAATTTCCCTAAAAGTGTCCAAGGTGCCCATTGATGTATTTGTAGGAGCACATGTGCCAAATTTATTGGTATAATGTTTTACTGGCAGTGATGTTCTATTGTTACCTTCCTTATTATACTGTTTCATTAAATGACTTTCTTGGATACAAACCTGCAGGGTTGCTTGAACTTAAATTATCCTTTATGGAGGAATCAGGATGTGAGCGGGGGGGGTCTAGGTTCTACATTCCCAAATATGATGATCTACACCAGCATTTCTCATCCTGTTTTTCTCTAAGAGAATAAAAATAGGTGATAGAGTTGGAGGACTCCATGGCAAAATAATGTCCAGGGGGTCCATGGAGAATGCATCATACTTTAACTTGGAATAAACAGATACTTGGGGAATCAAAGTTAGTAAAGCATGGTGGCAATAGTGTGAAAGTAGAGCCCAATGTTCTGTACACAGTACATTACACACAACAAGCACTTAACATTTTTTTATTGTTGGTGATGGAAAGAAGGGCCAACTTCAAAAGAGCAACCCCAATACAGAAAACATCTAGATGATAACTTCATGAGAATAACAAGTGTCAATTTGAAATTTGTGTCTTGACTAAAATTATTTGCAATGTCTCCTAGTCATAATCTTCTTTAAAAAGGGATTTACAAAAGTTGTCTTAAATTAAATTGAACTGAGAAGCAAAAAAAAAAAGTGTATATATGGAACAGAGAAGGGGAATGCTTTGATGCATTTTCTCTTCCTCTCTTCCTCTCCGTATCTCTCTGATCCTTTCCTTTGTTTCTACCTCTCTCTTCCTCTTCTCTTTCTCTCTCTTCACCCTTCGCATGGCTCAGACTCTTTGTCTCTCCCTCTCCTCCCTCCAATGGTCATATCATTTCTTTTACAAGAAGGTTCTCAGCCTGCACCAGTCTTTTGGTTCTCTGAACTTAACTTATACTGATGTAATCTAATAGAATGGAAGCTTCTTAACAGCAGAGGCTATTCTTTATTTTGTTTTTGTATGCAGGTGTACTTAAGTACTTGTAGATAATTAATCTGGACTGTGTAGATTACACTTGATAAGGGTAAATAGTAATTTAAGACTTTATTATCTACTGTATTGTGTTGTTTTCAAATTGTTTCAGACTAAGCTCCTTATCTGGAGTGCTCTCTTCTTGCTTCCACCTCTTGGAATCCTTACCCTCATTCAAGGCCCAGTTCATGTGCTACTTCTTCCTAGAAGTTTTTATATTTCTTTTTAATTTTTAGCATTCACCCCCCACTGAGGGATTGTTTTGTACTTTATATGTATCTTGCACTTACCTATACATGTACATGTTATTTGCTTTAGTAGACTAAAAGCTTCTTGAGGGAAAGAACTCTTTGCATTTGTGACTTTGCAATATAAATGCTAGAACAGTGCTCAGTAAATAGTAGGACCTTAATAAATGCTTATATAAAAAAAGTTGAATCCCATGAACACTGATTTCTCAGAATAAAATTTGGCACTTCTGGAATAGTTATTACAGAGTATTATAATCATATTTTTAAAAAATTAAAATGCATTTAAAATGAAAATTAAAAAACAGGTTTTTTAACCCTATGAAGTAACATCAATTAAATACCGATTTCCATTTAAGGATCCCACTCAGCATATTTTGTGTTTTAAAAGCTAATAGCAATACCCTACTCCAAAACACCAATTTCTCTCCTCATGCAAAATGTGTGTGTTGCTGGCCTGTGTTACATCTTTATAAAATTGTGTTCATTTTGTTGTACCAACGTAGTGTATATAGAAGTTCTATCTTTCTCATTCACTTCCTGCTCACATTTACTTATAATTATCACACTGATGAGCTACTTCAGCATGCTGAGTTGAATAGAAGAAATTTTCAAACATAATTTAGCTTTAAATAGCTAAAGGGTATTTCAGGAATCCATTGCAAATCCACTTTTTTTTTTCTCTTTGTCTCTGATAAGGCTCTCAAAACCACCTGGATATTCTTTGACCTCACGTACATGTTTCAAAGACAGCTATTTGAATAAACTCTGTATTTCTCATTACCAGCACAGCAGTATGTGAACAGTAAATATGTAAATGAGAGTCATGATTCTCCTACCATTACAAAAGCATTTTTAGATGTTTACCTAAACTGCCTTAAACACAGAAACAGAAGCAGTAAGGAGAAAAAAAATTCCACACTTCCCAAATTTTATTTTCAAGACTGTCTCCTTTAGTTTGTTGAACACTGTGTCTATGATTATCTTCAAAGCAGAGACAGGAAAGCCTGAGAAAGCCCACCTGGTACATACTAGGAAAATTTAAATGATTAAGTTGGGAGCTTATAAAATTTGAGCACAAATATGGCTTGGCAAAAGATAAACACTATCTTAAGAATGTTTGGTTTCCATCTTCTCCGTGTAATTAATGCTTTCGTGAAGCTTTGTAAGAAAATGGAAGAGCAAAGAAAGAACTAGCAAGTAATGTTGTATGGGTCTGACTCAGTGAAAGAAAAAAGGTCCTTTTGGATGGAAAATGACTGAATATGTTTATATAAAATAAAGAGAAAATATCAAAAAATTGCAGTTTCATAGAACCTTAAAATTGGAAAGATCCTCAGATGTCTAGTCAATTTCTTTGTCCAAAAAGAATGTTCCTAAAATATCCCCAACTCACAAAGCCTTTTCAGTAATAGGGAATCTACTTTTTTGAGTCAGCTCACTATATTTTCAGACAGATCACAAGCATACTTGCTACTTATCTATATACATTTCATCCTGTTAGATTCGGTTGTGAGCAGCCTGCAGAATATAACAACTTTGAAGAACAGAAGTGAAAGATGTCCTCAGGAAAATAAATAATAGAAAAGGAAAATAAACTAGTCTCATGGCAAAGATGAGGGATGACAGGGACAGTTCAAATGTCTTTGAAATGAGAAGAAAAAGTGAGGACAGCCTCCAGCATGTTGAGTGGACCCCGATGTGGTGATCTTATGTGAGGATATTGACAAGACCCACATAAATGATGAGCAGGTATACATGGATTGTAAAGAATGTTGTTGGAGAGAACACATAAATTTATGAAGTCCCAGATGCATATGACTGTTCAAGTTTCACCCCTCTTTGGTAGCCTACCAAGGACATTTTAGGTTCTCAAATTGTCATTTAATATATTGTCTCTCGTTCCTAGCTTGATGCTATTTGCTAATCTGATAACTAAGACATCAATGCCTTCATCAAAACTGCTGATAAAAATGCTGCTCTTGTTCTGATAGGTGACTGATTGTGGTAGCAGTCAGTCTGAATGGCAGTGACAGTGCTTTGGCATGTGCACTGTCAGTGATAAGCCCTTTTAATTGGGTTCATGATTTTTCTGGATATACAATCCTATTTCTACCATTCTATCCAAATCCAAAGTAGCTCTTTTAAAGCTCTTGTTTTCAGAAGAAGTGAAGTACTTTCTGTATGGACCTTAGTCCTACTTTTGTTTGCTGGTGAAGTTCACTTTATGTCTAATTTCATCATCAACTGGACTGGCATCTTCATTTTCTACTTCATTACCCTTTCTTCCATGATCATTTCCTCTTCAACCTGGCCTTTACTTTTACATCTTTCTTGTATGATATTTGGTCCACCTCCTTCATTCTGTATGCTTGAATTTTGTGTTCTTTTATCATACTACCTTTCCCTATTTTTTTAATCTGAAATGTATTTTCTTAAAAAGCCTTCTTAGTTCAACCAGATATAGTGAAAAGAGTGCTGAATTTGGAGTCAGAGAATCTAGGCTCTAAATCTAGCTCTGGGCATGATGTCTGTGGGACTTTGGACAAATCACTTCAATTCTCTGGGTCTCAGTTTCCTCATCTGTAAAATGAAAAGTTTTAAAATAGGTCTTAAAGATCTATTTCAATTCTAAAACTATGACCCTATGAAGCTATTCCTTATGATGCAACAAATCTGTCTCTCTGCAACTTATTCCCATTGACATCTCCCACTAGCCCTTCACAGACACAAAGCTTCATCTCTTAAATATCCCACTCCTCCAGAGTTTTCCTTCAGTTCCTCAGTGTGATCTAGAAGTGATCTTACATTAATAAAACCAATACTAGAGGAGCACAAAGTGTAGCAGGATCTATAATGATGACTTTAGATATTTTGCAATTATTTTATCTGCTATCCCTAACCTCTACAATTTTTTTCTTCTTTAGTCTCAGTAAGAATTTCCTTGATCTTTTATTATTTGGCACAATATCATGATTGTTCTCATTGGTTCTGTATGTTTTGTGAGTGCATGAGATTATTACAGCACATGAACTAAGACCAATATGAAAGGTAGCATGCATAGCACAAATGAGTACAAGGTAGTTTATACCAAGACATTAAGATAAGAGGTTAAATGCATTGATGATTGTGTTGTAATAATAGAATAGCAAAGAACCTGAGCTGTACTTACTGCCAAACATCCAAACTTCTTGTATTTGTAACACAATACAAATCATTTATACATAATTCCATTTGAATCTCACAATAACCATATGAGTTAGGTAAGACAAGTAGATGAGAAAACTGAAGTTCAGCAAAGCCACATCATTCTATCATTAGGAAATGAACATCTAGGGGGCACAATGGATAGAGCAGTGGGCCTAGAGTCAAGAAGACCCAAAGTCAAATCTTGCCAGATTCTTATGAGCTGTGTGACCTTGGGCAAGTCACTGAACTTTTTTTGCCTTAGTCTCCTCAACTGTAAAATAAATATAATAATGGCATCTACCTTGCATCGCTGCTGTGAGAATGAAATGAGACAATATTGGTAAAGTGTTCAGTACGGTATCTCTCTGGCACAAAGGAAGTGTTATATAAATGCTAATTCTTATTATTATTGCTAGAAGGTGGGACAGCTGGATCCTGAAATGAAGTCTCCAGTGTTCTTTCTAGCACATTATATTCTCTCTCTAAAACAAATAGAAAAAATGAATGTTGTTGAATTAGTGGAGCTCTGAAAGATTAACATGGGAAGACTTTCAGATTAGAATTCTGATAAGAATGCATGGATTAAGAAGCTATACTATTAGGGAGTTTGAAGCATTCATTCATTCAACAAGCATGTGTTAAGTGAGGAACTGGGTTTGGTGCCATCAGATATAATGGTAAAAATGAAGCAGGTATTACTCTCAAGATTCTTGTTGTCTGCAGGAGAGAAATACATGGACACTGTTAAGTACAAAAAAAGTGTGTCTATGTGTGTGTATGTGTGTATGTGTGTGTGTGCGTGCGCGCGTGTGTTTGGGGAAGGAGGTATCAATGGAGAAGATAAAGATAGCGTTAGAAATCCTAACAGGTAGAGGTGAGAAGGGATTATATTTCAGGAGACACAGGAAACAACTAATATAAAGGTACAGAGAGTGAAGATGTGGTAGCAAAAAGCCTGAAGTTTTGCACGGCATCACTGGGAACATCATGTCCAAGAACAGAGACATCCTCTGCAGTATTATCTTCAGCTCCAGGGACCATAGTTTAAGAAGGACATAGATAAGATGGTCCAGGGGAGAGCAACTGGATGATGAAGAGTCCTAAGTCCATGTCATATAAGGATCGATTAAAGGATGTGGACGTGTTCATACTGGAGAAAACTGAATGGGGGTGTAGTAACTGTCATCAGGTATTTGAAGGGCCACCATTTGAAGGGGTTACATTTGTTATGTTAGGTCCCAGGGGACCGAATCAGGAGCAATGGGTAGAAGTTATAAACTGTCACAAGTGAAATTCAACAAAGATAGTCTGAGGCATATAATCTCCTGGCAAGGTAAGAGCTTATTAGCAGGGGTGCTACCTGTTAATGAAGCAAGTTAATGGATATCTCATTTTAAACCAAAGACCCCAACACGAAGACTCAACTTCCTTTTTATAAGCATGGAACAAAGGGTAGAACAGAGCAGGTGAGAAAATAATACAAGTGGTTATAGAGTTAGTGACATCATGCAGTTGATGACAACAAAACTGGTTACTTAGCTGAGGCATGGGGGATGATACGATTGGCTGGAGTTGAGAATGAGGGGATAGCAATCCCTCTTTCCCTCCTGTGACTAAGCAAAGTTCATGGTTTTGGTCCACCTACAAGGTTAGAGACAGTGAATTTCCCTTAGACTTCTTTGAGTAGTAAATCAGACATCCTTGAAGGATAGCTTGTATTGGAAAGATACTAGGTCAGACTCCCTGGTGTCTACCTATATCCCCTAAGGAAAGCAGATTTTCTTGAGGCAAGAATAAAATAGTAATTACAAGAACACCAAACTTCTAAACTTCACTCATTACAAGTGAGCTGAATTTCTGCACTAAGTTCAAAGATAAAGAACCATGATTTAGGCAATTATAGGACAAAATCCCCTCCAACTCACAAATTCTGAGAATCTGTGAACGTCACCCCTCTACTCAACAAACTTCAATGATTCCCTATTACCTCTAGGAATAAATATAAAATCTTCTGTTTCACTTTCAAAGTCCTTCACAACCTGGCCTCTTCCTACCTTTGAAGTCTTCTCATGCCTTATCACCCTCCATGTACCCTGATTCAATGTTACTGACTTTTTTATTGTACTTTTGCACCTGATACTGCCTCTCAATCCTTTGCCTTTTTTCCCTGGCAGTCTCCTATTCCTGGAATGTTCTTCCTCCTTACTTCTACTTCTAGGCTTTCCTGGATTCCTTTAAGATTCAGCTTAAAACCTACCTTCTGCAAGAAGTTTTTCCCAGTCTTTCTACTGTTTCTTCCCTTTTAAATTACTGTCCACTTACAATATAGAGGTCTCACTTGTACATAATTCTTTACTTGTCTCTCCCATTAGGATGTCAGCTCCCTGAGGGGAAGAAATGGGATTTTGCTTTGTTGTTGTTGTTTATTTCCCTAGTACTTAGCAGAGTGCCTGGCACATAGTAAATGTTTAACAAATATTTCTTTTGTTGTCCATAATGAAAATGATGATGAAGAAGATGAGGATGAGGAAAAAGAGGATGAAGAGATAGGATGTAGCCACATGTAGAGGAAGTTGCTCAATAGCCACGCTCCCATTAAAAATGGGGCATAACTGTGCCTGGATACTCTTCATAGATTTCGAGAAATAATTCATTGAATTCTCAGAGTCAGTTACTGAGCATGTAAAAAGAAGGGTACCTTCCTTATTTTCTGTCACTGTCCTAACCAGAGAATTTGAGATCCTCATTCTTGAATCAAAAACATGGAATATGTATATAGATGTGTGCTTGAATATGTTTGCAAACATAGAAATTAACCTTTTACTTCAGTACCTTCTGATAACAATGATATTTTTCTGAAAATAGACCTATTGCTAAGTGTATTTTGGAGCTAACAAAGAGATATACAAAACTTAAAGTTCAATGCTCAAAGTATGAGGGGGCACCTAGTTCTACCCTTGAGGAGTGCATATACAATACATAGAATATAAGCTCCTTGAGGGTAGGTTCTGTTTGTTTCTGTCTTTGTCTCCCCAGTACCTAGCACAGTGCTTGATGTAAAGGAGATTCATAGATGCTTAATGAACAGCAGGGGAGAGAAGATGCATAAAACAGCTGTAATAAAAATAATATATTTAAATATAATAATAAATAGATATAATAATAAATATAAATATAATTATAATACAAATATATAAAACTTATAAATAAATATAATAAAAATAGTATATTTAAATAAAAATAAAATATGGAAAGTATGAAAGTGAGTTGCAAAGTGCCTGAAAAAGGAGAAGAGAGAGGTCTTACTTTATTATTAATGATTTATATTTTTGTACAGTGAGTTGTATAGGAAGAGGAGCAGAAAAATGAATTCTTTTCCCAATGGCTAAGATCTTTTCCTTGGCTCCTAGATCAATGACGTCATGGAATACTAACAAATTGGTGTGATTTTATAATTGAAGTAAATTGCTATTAATTTTAAATGATTTTTACATAAAATTACAGGATGTTAACTCCAATTCTTTTAAGTCCACTTAGAATTATTTTTACCTCAAGACATATTTATTTAGATAGTCTCTAATTCCGTGCTGCGGTAGTAGTTGGTACAGTGGATAGAATGCTGGGCCTGGAGTAGGAAGGCTCATCCTGAGTTCAAATCTGGTCTCAGAAACTTATTAGCTATAAGTCCCTGGACAAGGCACTTAACCCTGTTTGCCTCAGTTCTTCATCTGTAAAATGAACTAGGGAAGGAAACGGAAGGCCACTTTGGTACTTTTGCTAAGAAAACCCCAAATGGGGTCACAAAGAGTGGGACATGACTGAAATGACTAAACAACAACAAAAATTCTGTACCCAGTTTTTTTGCTAGGCAATGAAGAAGCTAAGAAAAAGAATATCTCTCACTCAAGTAGGTTACGGTCTCAGAATTGCGAACATAGGGTAAATATACATGAAAATGTTACATATATATTTGTGTCTATATGCACATACATATAGGTATACACGTACATGTAAATAGGCATGTATGTGAATAGAACATATGTAATACACACAAAAACTAACCTAAATATGTATGTCTTAATGATAGGAACCCATAACAATAAGGAGTTAAGGGCCTTCCTTACTCTCTTTCCTTCTGAACTGTATAAACTTTTTCTGCTAAATTATCAATTCTGTTACTCACACAATAACCAAATTGAAACTTTCAGATATACAGTGTTTGGGTATCCTGTCACTGATTCGTTTAGAGGCAGTAAAATTTTATTTCAGCTGACCAGAATTGAGAATGATATTCCATATTCAGTCTACTGAGAACTACATCAAAGGAAAACCTCTTTCCTGAATAATCTGAAATGTGATTCTTCACAAAGGACAATAACCAATTTCCTTTTGGCTTTCCTCCTGTGATCATTCATTATGACCCTTTCTGTCATTCCTAGATTACATTGGGAAGTTATCTATCCTGACAAACAGAATATAACATTTGTAATACAGTACAACTGAAGAAAGTAATTTTAACCTTTAGCTTCAATAAATGCCAACCATGCAGAAGTTCTACAAACACCGCTTCACCTTCCTTGTAAAATGTTATAGCTTATGAAACATTAGAAAAGTGCTTGTGGATACCAAAGTTCAATTTTTTCTTTCAGAAAAATAATCTTACAATGATGTCAGGCATTCTCATATCTTAACCCAATTAATGTCCATTTTAAAATGAGACAATTCAAAAGAGAACATATATATATATGTACATACAAAAATATGTGTGTATATATGTGTGTGTATATATACATATGCATATATACATATATATATTTATGTATGTATAACTGAATTACACTCCTACAGGAATACTTTTAACCTCCCAAAAGTATCCTTTAGATGTAAACTATCCCTATAGAACTCTTTTTTCCTATTTTCTAGATCTTTATAACTTTGAATTGATTATTTATCATCTGGTTACAAAGCATAAGGGAAAATGTCTTCTACAAACCAAGCTGAGTCATTAAAAAAAGAGACTATGAAAAAAAAACAGCAACATAATATAAATATTAAGAAAAGTTCTGGGTCAAGAATTTCACAATTTTTTTAAAAAATGTTTTTTTCTTTGACAATCCAATAATTATAACAGTGAGTTTGGGGTCACTGTTACTTTTAAAGTGCCTGGACTTAAAAGCCTTATCTTTTTAAGTGGAAGCTCCACAATTCTACAGTTCTATGATTACTTGAAATTACTTGCAATTACTAAGGTATTTCTTTAAACTGGAAAGTGTTGGGTTTTTTTTTTATAAATTGTTACTGCTTTCATTGACAAACATTTGTACAGTTTACAAAGTCTCAAATATGGAAACAATGTAATTATTGCATGGTAATGGCAGTGCAATAAATGAATTCCACACAGAAACCATTTTCCATAAGGCTCTCTTTTATCCTGTACCAGAACTAATAAATAGTATGGGGGAAATAGCCTATTTAAGTCTTCTACTCTTCTGAACCTTCCCCTTCAGAAGAAGAAGAAGAAGAAGAAGAAGAAGAAGAAGAAGAAGAAGAAGAAGAAGAAGAAGAAGAGGAAAAAGAAGAGGAAGAGGAAGAGGAAGAAGAAGAAGAAGAGGAAGAGGAAGAGGAAGAGGAAGAGGAAGAGGAAGAGGAAGAAGAAGAAGAAGAGGAAGAGGAAGAAGAAAGAGGAGAAGGAGGAGAGGAAGCTGCAGCAGCAGCAAAGACCTAAAGAATTTACCAACTGGTTATTAAGTCTCTAAACAATCAAGACCATTTAAAAACTTTGATCTTGTCAATTAACCTTAGCACTGTGCCCTGGCTCTGTGCATAGTGCTGTAATAGGTGCTTAATAAATGCTTTTTCAGTGACTTACTGAAAATTTTAGGTGACAAAATGAAAGTTAGAAATTAGAAAATGGATAAAGAAAATCAAATAACAGTTGATATTGCTTGAAACTGAAGGTTTTTTTTTTCAGTATCCTAGGTAGCACTTTGCATTCTGAAGGAAGTCATTCATGAATGGGGTGGTTTGAACGCAGAATGTGTCTAGACACTGATGTTCAATTAGTTCTGCTTCTCCCTCCAGTCAGTGAAATCATAGAAGGGGCAAATAACATGGACAACAAGGTGTGATTGTATTGAAGAAAATGCCAGGGCATGTCTATACTTTCTTACTCTTTTGTGAAGACTACAGAAGTTCTCTTCGATGGAATTAGAGAGGTGGTTTGTCATGGGATGGCTGAAGATCCACTATGTCCTTAGTCACTTACATAAAATAAACTCACATGCTTTGGAACAAAGTCAAAGCAAGAAAGTGCTTCAGAGTGTGAACTCCAGCAGTCCAGAATAAAGTCACTTGTAAAGGAAGAATGAAACTCTAGAGAGAGGAATGCTCTTTGCCTTTTCCCTTGTACTTCTACCAGGTGTCTGGAGTGAGGTGGGGAGAATTTTTCTCCTATCACATATTGCCATTTCAGTGGACCTACTTGCCCATTTTGGACTCACTGCATTCAGAAGGGAGTTTGCCAACACAGAGACAATCATAGACACAGTTCCCAGGAGAACCTTGGCAGTAGTGAAGATATTTAGAAATGTTTCCAAAAGAGAATTTAGCCCTAGGACTCAGGATTTGAGTTGCAGAGAAGCCAAAGCTAAAGGAGTTTATCTGAGGAAAAAGTCCAGATGAGGCTGAAGAGAAGAGAAGAGAGGAGAATCCTGAGAACAGCAGGAGAGGAGTAAAGGAAGAGGGAAGGGAGGAGAGAAGGTAGAAAGAAAGGGAAAAGAAAAGGAGAAAAAGAAAGTGGAAGGGAAGGGTGAGAGGAAGATAAGGTAAAAGGTAAGTGGGAAAGAAAAGGGTAAGCGAAAGTGTAAGGAAGGGGATAGTGGAATGAGAAAGGTGAATGTGCTTGTTGTTCATTGCTGAAGAAGACAATGCCATCAGAGAAATGATGACATGACTTGTACTTGACTTTGTTTTGAGTAAGGGATGGCTGTGCTGGTCACCAGACTCACTTCTCCAGAGCCACCTGAATCCAGTGAACAGATATTCACCAGGATGACTGCCAATGACCCAGGATGAGGCAATTGGGGTTAAGTGACTTGCTCAAGGTCACACAGCTAGTGAGCATCAAGTGTCTGAAGTGAGATTTGAACTCAGGTCCTCCTGACTCCTGCACTGGTGCTCTATCCACTGCACCACCTAGCTGCCCCAAAAGGGAAGTGAAGGACAGAGAAGTATGGGAACATTGATATGGCACCTAATATGTGCTAGACACTTTAAAGCATTTTACAAATGCTATCTCATAATTCTCCTCACAGTAAGAGAAAAGAAAACATCAGAGTCTATGGTATAGGAGACATGAGTTGATTAAGTGTCCATGCATTAGTGGGTACTTATGAGCTATAGTTTATGTTTTATAGATCCACAGAATACTAGAACCTAAGGAAGCTATCCTCCAGAGAATCCAATATTTGAATGCAGGCTGGTGGGGAGTAACTCTGGAGGGGCTAGTACAATTGCTTCACATATAAATCATAAACGCTTAGAATATTTCAATGCTTGTAGAATCTTATAGAATATACAATAAAATCTTCACCATTGAAGCATCTCATGTCTCAAATGTCTGCTACATTTAATACAAAATTCTCCCAAATGAATAGTCAGCTACTGGAAAACTTAGATTATATTGTACTAAAAAAAAGATAAAAATCTCAAATCATTTTGATCATCCACAGGGAAAAAAGTCACCTTTCTGTCAGAAAATCAATTAATTCTCTCATTTGATTGAATTAACTGACACCTTTGTTTTTTTCACTAGGGTATTTCTTCTCCATATAGCTTTTTTTTTTCCATTCAGAGATAACTTCTGAAAGTTATTCTCCAGTGAAAGGCACAGAGGAGACTATTGTGGAAAAGGATAAAATGATATCAAACTGCAAAGTCTGAGATGGTTATCAACATATGGTAGGGGTTTCATAAGTGTTTGTTAATGGAAGGAATGGAGAAAGGAAAGGCGGTGAGAAGGGAGGAAGGAAAAGAGGGAGGTATGGTTTTTATCTCTTTGGAAAAAACTGAAAAATGAAACCCTACTTGGAAAATTAAACCCTTTGGATACTGTGGGTTATGGCTAAAATCCCAATTCAAGCTGATCTTAATTCTAGCCAGGTAGTTCTTGAAATCTTGTTATAATAATGGCAACTTGTGACATTTTTATCACTTAACTTTTTCTTCTAATATGTGCTTGAGGGCTCATAAAACTGGAGAATAACTAAACCCTTTCTGTTCTTCATTGAATTTAACATCTTGACATTTGAAAAAGTTCAGAGTCTACTTATATAGTAATTCACATCATTTAACTTACTGCATTAAACTGAAATGAGAAGTGGCCAATATAGATAAGCACACAAGTATACTGATGATTACCAAATAACAAAAAGATGAATAAAAGAATTTTGAAAGCAATTAATATAAGTATTATAAAAACATATATAGAGATGAATTTGTATTCAATTTATTAAGTACTTACTGAGCATCTACTATTGCCAGGAATTATACTTGTTGTTATGGGAAAGGGAAAAATAAGAAGCTTACAGTCTTGTAGGGGAGAATACAATAAACATCACGATAAAATTGGATCTCTGCTTTCACTGGAATAGGGAACTTCTGCTACAATACAAGTCAGCAGCTTCTCTGAAACTTTTAGTGACCTAGGTCACTGAGAGGTTAAATGATTTTCTTTGAGTAAGACAACCAGTATGTGTCAATGGTGAGACTCAATGTGGTCTCCCTGGCCTCCAATACCAGCCCTCTGCCACCTTCCTTGTGACTAAGAATTAGCAATGGGATGTGTAGCGGCCTTCAAGGCTCAGCTCAAGTTTTTCCTCTTAAGGAAAGCCTTTCCTAATAACTTGAGCTCACAGAATCACAGAATCACAGAACCTCAGAGTTAGAAAGGCCTCAGTCTTCACCTAGTGACCAAGAGTTCTTGTGTCAAGTTCCCCTTTAGCAGCTGGGTAAAGTCTATGGCTCCCTTTATGAAATTATGTTTTGATATGGATAAAACAAACTACATAGGGTTATAAAGAGATCAATTATATTGAGTTTTCAAAATATTAAAAAAAAAAGTTCAAGAACCCATCTCTTAAAAGGTAAAACATAGCTGTTCTCTTAGGAGAACATGTCTTTCTCCCTCAGGCCATTTCTCCAGATGGGATCAGCCTAGCATTACCATATCACCTATTTAATTTTCCAGTCTTTTTTTCTTGTCAGTTCATCCTCTTTGGGGAAGACTTTGGTTCTACCTCATTTATCCTTGTCACTGGGCCACCCTGGGCTTGGACTTCCTAACGTAGCCCTTTAGTTTATCTGAAGCATAAATGCAGAGTGGTACAGTGGGAGTAAATTTTCTGGATTTGAATCCTGCCTTTGGAACTTTCTGCCCATGTGACCTTGGGCAAGCTTTTAACCTCTGTTAGCCTGGGGTTTCCTATCTATAAAATGTGTAAAATAATGCCTATATACCCTATGTCACTGAGTTGCTGTGAGGACTAAATAAGAAAATGTAGACTATAGCACTGCGCAAACTCAAAGCTACCATAAAGATGTTAGGTAATCTTGCTATAACTATTTTTCATGTTAATCTTGGCCCAGTCTGAGCACTTCCTGAAAGAGAATAAGGGGAGAGGTACAGTTATATTTAAAGAGGTAAAGCCATATATAAAGGGGAGAGGTCATATAGATAAGGCCTTGGGATTAGATGGATAACTCACAATAGAGACAATTATTATATGTAGAATTGCTTTTTCCTGTGTAGGTAGGGTGGTGCAAAAAGAGTTGAACTTGTAGTCAGGTATGACCTGGGTCAAATGCTTGCCTTCCATACTTAGTAACTGTATAGCTTGGGGAGGAAGGACAGGAATAAGCATCTATATAGCGCCTATGATGTACCAGGCAACATGCTTTATAAGTATTTCATTTGATCCTCATAGCAACCCATGAAAACAACCCTGTAGGCTAGGTACCATTATGATCTCCCATATACGGTTGAGGAAACTGAAGCAAAGAGAGGCTAGTTGACATGCCCAAGGTTATAAACCAGGTACTTGTCTGAGGCTAAATTTGAACTCAAGTTTCCCTGACTCCTAGCCCAGTGCTCTATCTATTATACCACGTAGTTGCTTCTCTAGGTGCCTCAGCTTAGGCAAATCATTCAAAGTCTCATCTGCAAAATGTGGCTAATCATCATCATCATCATCATCATCATCATCATCATCATCATCATCATCATTTCTGAGTGTTGTTGTGAGGATCCAAAGAGAAAATATTAGTAAAGAAGTATCATACAAATGACATCAACTATTATTTGTCTTTAAAAGTAAAAGGGCTGTCAACTAAAGAATTTTGGGTAAATGATTGATTTGTAATTAAGGGAGTTTTCAAAATGGAAGATGTTATTTTTTCAGTTGTCTAGAAATCTGTAATCTCACTTAATTCACACTGCAAAACACTTTCTGAAAATCACTTGTTTAAAGAATTTCACCTCCTGAAAACGGAGAAAAATGGTTTACTTTTTTCCACTTGTTTTATATGAATTTTTTATTGAAAAAAGCTACCTAAGTTATGCAAGGTTTAAGTTGTTCAGAAAAAAAATTCAAATGATTGATATATATATGTATATATATATATATATATATACACATATATATATATATATAGAGAGAGAGAGAGAGAGAGAGAGAATATATATGAATTTGAAATGAATAAAAAAAAAAAGAGTATCCCATGGGGAGAAATAAAATTTGTAATTAACTCCAAAAACTAGTTTTAAGTCTAACTTCAATTGAGAAAGTTTACTGAAACACCTTATTTAGGAAAACAGAAAAAGACAGTCATACTTGTGATTTTAAGTGTTTTTTTTCTTTTTGAAGCAATCCTTCTTCTTTGTAATTTCTAGGTTTCTGACCAATTTAAATTATTACATAGAAAAATTGTACATGTTTTTCTAAGATTCAAAATTATCCTTATAAAACATATTTCACTGCAACAATGTGGAATAGTTTCTTTCTTCTTGAGTTTACAATAATCTAAAGTAAATAATTTAATTTTATTTAATATACTTCTTTGATTTTCTTTTCAAGATACAAGTGGTATGTTGACTAAATGTAGTCGCTTGTGACTTTTCTGTATTATGCTTGATATTGGCAATTTTAAAATACAGAAATTGTACCTTTCCTCTAGACAAGTGAATGTGTTTTACAAATATAATTATTAATTGATCCACCAATTGAACAACTGAAGAAAAGTAATTCTCTAAAATGACAGGAAAAAGTGGTAGCTGGAGAAAACAATCAGGTACTGCAAGGTTTACACAGTATCAAGAATAATCAGTATTACTGGTAGGGAAACAAAATAGAGAAAACAAAACCAACTAAACCAAAAAACCCCACTAAGACAAAACATACAGCCAGCAATGGAAGAAGGAAAAGCAGATGAAGAACAGGAAAACAAAACAAAACAAAAATATGTGGCATAGGTAAGGGGAAAGGGAGGAGAAGAGAGAAGGGAGGAGAGACAGACAGAGAGAGAGAGATACAGAGAGACAGAAAGAGAAAGAAACAGACAGAGACAGAGAGAGAAAGAAATAGAGACAGAGAGAAATAATGAAGAGGGATAAACAGTCTCATAAGCATCCCTGTGAGGATGTAAAAGTTTGTATGTTTTATGACCACTTGGAAGAATGAAAATGGGAGGAAGTGAACATAACTGAGATGGATTTCTTTTTTTTGCATTTCAGAATCAGTCTTAATATTATTGTTGAAAAGGACATTTAAAATTTCATGATCTTCATTCTTTCAAAAAAACCAAACTCAAACTGTAAAAACATTATTTCTTAGGTTAATATTATAATTGATTTTCATTCTTCCATAAACTTGGTATCAGGTCATTCCTAGGTGCTAAAGAAATAGCCTTAGATTAATCCTCATCCATGAATAATATGTAAAATGAATAGTTTAAACACAGCTAATCATTATAGACAATACTTACCTTTAATCTATGAAATAAAATGGAATTAAACCGTTTAGAAGAATTTTGAGTAAGTGATTAATTTGTAATTAAGGTAGTTTTCAAAATGGAAGATTAGTTATTTTTTCAGTTGTCTAGAAATGAACCTTAAAGGACATATAGCTCAATGTCCCTCATTTGCAGTTTGAGGAAACTGAGACCCCAAGATGAAAATTGACTTGTCCAATATCTTACAGATAGTAAGTGGCAGAAATAGGATTTGAACCAAGATACCCTGACTTCAAACCTAGCACTTTCTACTGCATCATTCTGCTTATTTAACATAAGAAATTAGTACTTTGTAGCACACCTTTTGCTCTTCTTCCATTATCTTCATCTCCCTCCCAACAGAAACTTGGACTCTGTCCCTGAATCCTTTCCTCTGATTTGTAGTTTCTTTTTATCTTACTGGAGATCTATGCCTTCATACCACTTTATTGCCAACTTCTCACCATATAACCTCATATCTTTCTCCTTCTTACCTCTTTCCAATATCTCTTTACATGTTGCTTTTCCCCATCAGAATGTAAGCTCCTTGAGGGCAGGAACTACATTGCTTGCTTGCTTTTGTAACTTTAGTACTCAGTGTAGTGCTTGGCACTTAATAAATACTTACAAATTTCATCTGTCTCTCTTTATCTTTTTCTGTTTCTCTGTTTCTGTCTCTTTCTTCATATCCATATCCATATCCATATCCATATCCATATCCATAATCCATTATCCATTATCCATTATCCATATAGTTTAGCCATTCTTACAGTGGTTAAGTAGCCTTAACTTCTTCAAGGACTTTGAAAAGTATAGGTCTAAACTGATTTTAAAGTATAGAATCTCACATAGTGTAGGTCCTAATAAACGTTTGTTTGCTCTTTAGATTAAAAAAAAAGACATGGAGATACAATGTAAACAAAAGTAGCTAACAAAACATCACACAGTCCCTTTAAGAATAATTCCAATGCTTTGCTAAAGCTTAGAATTAGCTGAGACCAAAGAGGAAAAAAACATTAGGACAACAAAAATGGTTTTTAGTTTGTTTTGACAATACAGTGGTAAAAGAAGAAAATCATAAGGATAAAGCTACTGCTTTAAGTGAATGGGAAAATGATAGAGGATGATGGGGATTTGCCTAACTCTTATTTTCTGTCTATTTTCTATGTTAATGAGAATGATATTTGGGCTGAAAAGGACAGAATGAAAATGAATAATAGCCAGCTGAATCTTAAGATGAATAGGAAACATCTACCTGATATTGGTGAGCTTTAGTCTCTAGACATTCCAAGTCAGTGAAATGCATGGCAGATGTGATTTGCTGAGCCACTCTCAATGTTCCAAGAAAGAGTGAAGAATGCAAGAAATAGCATAAGACTACAGAAAGGGAAATGTCACCTTAATTAAAAAAGAAGGGAATAAATTGAAGGTTGTAATCTCACAGCTTGGTTCAATTCTAGATGAAATTCTATAATACATTGGGATAGATATGTAATATCTGGAAAAGTAAGTGGTGATCATGAGGAACTAACATAGCTTCATGAAAAAATGGTCATTTCAGGTTAATCTTACATCTTTTTGTGACAGTGACTCTGATTTCTCTTTATTTGCCATGTATATTCATTACTGAATTGGTATTTGGTGAGAATACCACAAGCCATATCATTAAGGCTTGATTCTCTTTCCACCAAATTTCAGTTCCACAATGAAAATATGCTGTGAATTGTGAATAGCAAAATAGAAATCACATATACATGGGAGAATATAGACAAGGCAATGCGCAGAGTAAATGAGCTCTCACAATGGAAGCAAGGTAATTCAACTCAATAAAGAGAGTCTTAGATCTCATCAAAGGAAAAATTCCCTGAAATTTGTAGTGTAGCAAGGATGTGACTGAGGTGCTGGCTCCCCAACACATCAACTTGTTCTCAGTCTTTCTTTCCCTTCTTGGAGCTAAAGAGATTCTAGAGTGGTATGTCTTATCTCTTGAAGCTGGAAGTCAGAAGACCAGGATTTCTCTTCTGTCAAGCTTTTACTAACTCTATCCTTCACATAGGCACTAAGAACTGAATTGTTAGAGAACTGGTAGAGACTGAATCTATCAATAAGGAGAGTCTTATGTAAATAGTTTGAACATACCCATCACCATCACCATTTGAACTCACTCACTTGAATATACAATGATAAGTTACCTAAGGAAGTGTTACTGATGATATTTGTACTTAATGCAGAAATATCTCCTGAATAGTAATTGTACATTGAATATAAATATTAGATTATTTTGAATATCAATTCCTTAAAGATATAGGAGTAGACATGCATCCTTTTATATGTTTTTCTCTTTTTCTGTCATTAGAGAGAAAAGATAAGGGCAAAGAAATACAAACTATGTACTAAGGTGGCATTGGACTAAGAGCTTTTCACAGATATCTCACAAAGCGTTGGACAGGACTGAAAAATGACTTAACAAAACAACATCTGATCCTCACAATATCTCTGACAGAAAAATACTACTGTTGTGCCCATTTTTTGGTGGAGGAACAAGAGGCAAAAAAGTTTAAATGACTTACTCAGGGTCACATAGCTAGCTAGTGTCTGAGGCAAGATTTTAACTCCTGTCTTTCGGATTCTATGCTCAACTGTCTAGCTCAACTGTGCTACCAGCTTCCAGAAAAACACTAATGCAGACAATTCCTCAACAAAGAAATTAAAAAAAACAAGAACAAAAACAATTCCACTTAAGAAACAAATTGATCTAATATATATTTCATTTTAAATGATTTTAAATACATATAGTATTTATTTTCTAAACATCTTTTTAGACTTAGTCATTCATTACCTACCAAAAACAGTTTTCCGGGAGGAAGTTAGAGAAGTAGTGTGACTTAATGAGTTAAGGGACAGCTATCTAGAGTATACTCATTTTATCTGTTAGCATAGAAGCATACTTTTCACCTTTGAGACAATTTTCTTTTTCGGCATCACACTATACTGAAATCAGCTAAAATTATTTCCTTTTAAAAATTATTTTAAGCACTCTTATTACTAAAAACTCTATCTAAATCAGTTCCTTAAGGTACCATCTAATCAAGGTTGCTAATAAGTAACCACAGAATAGAAAACAAGTCAAATACCAGACTGGAGGAGTCAGGAGAAAAACAAGCAAAGATAAATAGTGCTTTGGTCTTGAAGTTTTTCAGAGGAGAGAAAGAAATAGTAGGGAACAGACAGAATGCCCTTGGCTAAGAGTAGACTAAGTGGGGAAAAGGTAAAAACAAATGTGTAAGCTTCCCTTTCCATTTAGCTGGGAGCATTTGGAAAGAAGAACTCAAATGGTAATAAAGTTAAAGCCAGTTCCTGGGCTGTGAACTAGCTTGATTTCTGACACGAAGTAAACCTGGAACTAGCACAAGGTCCCTCAGAGGAGACCTACCATAAGCTTTGTGAGCAAGAGGTTGAGAATAAGAATCAGTTAAGAAAGGTGCTTAGTGTCCTAGTATCTTAATATTTCCATATGTTTTAGTATGTTGCTCTTGATATTATAAATCCATGAAAATTGCTCTAAAGAAACACTATATTTAAATTAGATATTTAATTGTGCAGGTTTTTTTAGTTTCTCCCTGAAATGAGTAAACATACCACATATTTTAAAACAGAAATATTCTTCTGATGATTCCATGTGGTAATAATAATGTCAAAGAATAAAAAATGAAATCATCCAAATTGGAGACACGCAGTGGGCATAAAGAGGCTACAGGTTTTACATCTTAAGTTAAGAAATGGCTCACTGTTATTCACAATGCTCTAATCTGTTGCTTTAGAAACCAGGAGAAAACCAGATGAAACTAACAGCAGGAAAGGATCCTAGATATAGAAAGAATTGACAGAGACAGAAAACACAGAAGATGATGAGAAAACCTGCTTACAGAAGACAATACAAAAGCTGACAGGAGCTGATCAACATTGATAGGAAGATATCTATCCATGTTTTGCTAAGATCTGTGCTTAGTGAATGAGAGATACTGCTTTGCTAAGAGCTGACTAAGTGTAGAAAGGAAGGATTTCCCTTTAGGACCATCTACAACTAACAATGGGGAAAACATGCAAGGTTAATGCACTGCCTTTTTCTCCTTCCCTGGTTGGAAAGGGAGAAAAAGAAGGGCAAAGATGGACTTCATATCTACTTTTCTGTGGAAAAATGATGCTTCTGAGAGGGGATTAGAGAAAACAGAAGCCCATGCCATCTTATGATTTGTCTGAGAAAAGGTTATAAGGTCTTATTGGTATGTTCATCTAGAGATGGAGAAATACCTCAGAGCACCAGAGGAAACCTGAGGAAGTTGATAATTCTCTTATTCATTGACATAGTGTAACACTCTCTGCACTCTGTCAATGGTGGCTATGTGCTAAAAGAGCTTAATGATGCATTAGGAACCCAAAAGCAGCAAAAAGAAAAATGGCTTTACAAAACAGGATTACTGTGAGGTCCAGAAGGGGACCTGATAACTCAGAAGCAGTTCTCTAGAGAAACCAAGGATATGAAGACCTGCCGTTCAGCTTTGTGAATTGCCCCTGGTACATGTATTTCCCTCCTCATGTGCCTTCCTACTAGGTTTTGGTAAATGTATGTCCACTCTTCTTCATGATCACTGTACACAGAGGTAGGAGATTTGTGGTTACTCATTATATTTTGATTATTCCTGCTCTTGCCTTCTCTTAAAGAAATATTAATAGTAGTCCTGATTTTTCCTTTTATTGATCAAATGTTATAATCATTCTTGTTTGTGCTTTATCATGCAGTGTTTTATGATTAAGAGTCAATAGTGTCACTGTGGTTTTGTTTAATGGTGAAGCACATCCAGGAGGGTTCAGGAACTACAGTGGTGAATAATTGGATGACTTCACCAATGCCCCCCAAAATGCCTCTTCCCAAAATTCCCTCATGCACACAGACACACGGACACAGACACACACACACACACACACACACACGTACACACAGACACCATACACACACCAGGGTTACCTCTAGGAGAGAAATTTTGAGTTATAGCAAAATGGTTGACCCCCTGGGAACACTACGCCAACCTGAAGTGGATGCAGGTATGAGTGAGTGATCTAGTCTGAACCCAAAAAGGGAGTTTGGAGAGATCTAGGGCTTAGTACCACACTCAGGCTCAATAAGTAGGAGTGTGATCTAGTGAGTCATAGCTAGCTCTTTGGAGAGGAGTAGGCATATATTTACTGAAACCTAATAGGAAGTTCTAGTGTGCTATTATACATCAAATATACTGTAAATAGCCTGATCTTTCAATATATTTTTTACATTACAATTGAGTATAGCTATTCACACTATAATATGATTCATGGGAAAATGTATAACAAAGAAAGTGCACTGCATGTTCCAAATCTGTAAACAGTACACTATGTTTATGGATGCTGATAGGTTTTTATTATGCCTTAAAAGTTCAGCAAAAACAACCTGTACAATACCATCAGCTAAAATGTCATGTTCTCTCCTAATGTGATTCTGAGAATGTTGAATTTTACATAAAATCTGATACAACAGCTTGTGGAAGTCTTTAAAAAAACCTGAAATATCACTTGATTGCCCTATGTGTATTTGAATGATTTCATCTTTAAAAATAGTTATTTAATCAAGGTCAATCAAATGAAAGATAAAAACCTACCAGGTTTATGGACAATTTTAAAGATGAAGTATCCAATAGATTCTTATTTTCAGATGCAATTATTTCGCTGACAATCACAGTATTTCAGAGCTGAAAGGGGCCACAGGTAGCATCTATTAATTAACTGCCCTCATGACAAAAAAAGAAATAAAGCCAAGAGAGCATTTGCTCAAGGTCATATGGCCAGATACTAGTAAGGCTAGGTCTCCTCTCCTATATAAAACCACTTAAGAAACAGCTGCTGTATAGAGGGTAAGGAAGGTAGTAAAGGCATCCAGCCAAGGCAAATCGGAAGGAGATTGGAAGTAGGACTGACCATACATGACTGGGCATCCCAATATAGCTATCCAGTCTGCCCTCTCTCTTTCCCTCTCCTGAATATTAAGTGCAGTAAACCAAGAAAATGCTTTGTCAGACTTGATACTCTATTGCTTATCTTCCTATGAAACCCTGGCAGTGAAAGCTAGCACTTGCCTCTTGGTTACCCTCTCTCAGACTATTTTTTCTTCTTTTTTATATCTTGTTCTTGATCATGTTGTGCTCCAGACACCATTTCTACCTCTGGTACTTCACCTTGACAAGGCACATCTTAGTTACTGGATCTTAGAGTCAATGGAGGATAAGAAAGTTTAAGACTGAAAAGGTAGGAAGGGACCAGGCTACACAGGACTTTAAAAGCTAAAGTCATCACCATGGAGCCAACTGAGACATAGACTGAGGAGCACTGCAGAACTTCTGGAACTCCCTGTGGCATTCTGAATAAAACTCAAAAGTCTTTGTCTGATACTTAGGGGTTCCCACAAGCTGCTGCCTTCCCCAACAACCCCCTCCATTTTTATTTTATACGAATCCTCTGAAAACCTTAATATCTTTTGTCCTCTGAACATGGTTATGTTCTCTTGCCTCTATATTTCCCCCTTATGGTGTTAATGAGATCATAGTATTATAGCTTGAACGCTGGGAGGATTGCCAGAGGACATCTAATTCAACCCTCTTAGTTTACAGATGAAGCATCTGAGACTTTAAGAAATGAAGTGACATCACACAGTAAACATTAAAGGTAGGATTTGAATTCAGGCCCATCGATGACAAATCCAAGGCTATTTTCTCAGTAGCATGCTGTCTTTCTAAGTTCTTTATTATTATATAAGGCTTTATCTTTTTGTATACTGAATTCTTTTATAATTATTAATCCAATATTAAACATCAATACAACTAACTAAATTTTCTTCAAACTTTATAATTTTGACTTAAAATTATGGATGTCTTTTGTTGTTTTATAACATTTATTCCTGAATTTATCTTTCCCATGCCCCTCATTATACCCATACCTTACCCAAGGCAATAGCCAACACTTGAATCAAAGATTTTAGAAAGGTACGAAAAAGCAATTAATCAAAATCAATCAACATAACTATCAGACAATCTATAAAATATCTTATACCCACAGCGCCCTACCACTTCTATAAAGGAAGAAAAGTGCATTTTTTAATTCTTCTCTTGGTCTATGGTTTGATTATCGTAATTTTCATTAGGACTCTAGGCTTCTCCTTCCTACTGCAGTGGTGCTTTGGGATAAGGATGTGAATGGGACATGGGATCCCCAGTATAGGATTGTAGGTTAGGAATGTAGACTCCCCAGTGATGGAACTCCTTTTCTTGGCTGGAGATGAAGATCCATGGCTTTCCACTTTACTCCTTGGCGGTCATGCTAACCATGAGGTCTACTACATAGTTGTTGTAATCATACTCATTGTCATCCCAAGAAATGAGCTTGACAAAATGGTCATTGAAGATAATACCAGTGCCAGCATCATAGGCTGAAGAGTGGGTGTTGCTGTTAAAGTCACAGGATACAACATGGTCCTCTGTGTAGCCCAAGATGCTCTTCAAGGTTCCCTCTGATGCCTGATTCACCATTTTCTTGATATCATCATATTTGGCAGGTCAGATCCACAACAGATACATTGGGAGTATGAACTTGGAAGGTCATGCCTGTGAGCTTCCCATTCAGCTCATGTATGACCTTGCTTACAGCCTTAGCAGCACAAGTGGAAGGAGGGATGATGTTTTGGGCAGCACCACTCCCATTATGCCACAGCTTACCAGAGGGGCCATCTACCGTCTTCTGGGTAGCAGTAATGGCATGATCTATAGTCATGAGTCCTTCCATAATGCCAAAGTTGTCAGGAAAGACCTTAGCCAAGGGGGCCAAGCAATTGGTAGTACAAGAAGCATTACTGACAATCTTAAGGGAATTATCATATTTCTCATGGTTCACTCCCATCAAGAACACTGGGACATCAGCAGAAGGGGCAGGGATGAAGACCCTCTTGGCTCCACCTTTCAAGTGAGCCCCAGCCTTTTCCATAGTGGTAAAGACTCCAGTGGACTCTACAGCATACTTGACTCTAGCATCTCCCCATTTAATATTGGTGAAATCCCACTCCTGGAAGATAGTAATGGCTTTTGCATTGATCACCAGCTTCCCATTCTCAGACTTGACAGTGCCCTTGAGCTTGACATGGGTGGAGTTATATTGAAATATATAAACCATGTAGTTGAGGCCAATGAAGGGGTCACTAGTGGTCATGATGTCTACTTCACCAGAGATGAACACAGCCCTGGTTACCAGGCACTCAATATGGCCAAATCTGTTGACTCTGGATCTTCACCATCTTATTTCAGGCATGTAACTGAAACAGCAGATCCTGGCACCAAGCTTGAAAGAAAAGTTGAAGGCCAATTTTGATCCATCTTTTAAAGTCCAACTCAAATATCTTCTCCATAAGACTTTCTTTGATCCTCTCTGTCCATGACATTTGTTTTTGCTAATGAATTTACCACATATTACTGTTTATCATGATGGTCTATGTATATTTATTATGCTCTGAATTGGGTAGATAACCTTTCCACTACTCAAAAATATCACAAACATTTTAATAGCTGTGCTTGTAATATTCAAATATTCTATATGATCATTACAGAATTCCATATGTACGTTTTCTCCCTTATTGAGAGGTTGACAAGTTCTCAACTGATTGATCAATGTGTCTCTAATAAGGACTTTCTACTAGCCATGATATGAACTGTGTCAACTTTTAGAGAAAATAAAGAATTGAAAAGGCCAAGTTAGAGTTTCCATGGCTTCTAGGAAGATTTTAATAGCTTAGCTTCACAACAACCTCAGGCAAATCTGCTTAGCTAGGGCTCCTTGGTCTTTGAAATACTTGGCCCTAAAGAGCTGACCAGTATAAAGCTAACTAGACATCTAGAAACAGATCCCTCCCTGAAGTCTGAGGGATCTACCCAGGAAACTTTGTTGGGAATGCAAGAAACCACAGTCCTTACTACAAAAATATCCACACTACAATGATTCCCAAGTGGTATTCTTGTTGCTCTGCTAGAGCTTGCTGAGCTCCGAAATGAATGATATTGGTATTTTGAAGGCTACTCTATTTTTTACTTCTTTTTCAAAATCTATTTTTTCAAATAACAGATATTTTTCTCCCCCCTAAAACCCATGCAACAAATATGCATAATCAAGCAAAATATATTTTAACAGCAGCCTTGTCCAAAAATATGCTTCTTTTATCTCAAGTCCCTCACCTCTGTTAAGAGATCAGCTGGTTAACATGCATTTTATCACACACTTGCTCATGTCCAGGTACTGTGGTAAGTGCTAGGAATACAAATAAAAGCAGAAAAAAAGATGGTCCCTGATCTCAAAGAACTCACATTGCAATGGGGGGAGACAATATAAAAGGGAGCTGAATAGTCAATATATGTGGGCATATGGCATGGTGGGCATCTTAGACAATGTCCTGTGGAGATGAGTGAGCATTTCAGCATAGAGAATGATTACATGGTTGGCTAGGGCTACATCTTAAAAATGGAAGTTCTAGAGGGAAACAGCCAATAAGAGAGAAAGGACGCAGAAGGTTCTTTCAACTTGAGATACTTCTTGGAGCCAAATGAGCTTCCAAAGTGAAGAGGCTTCTTTGGCATGGTAGAAAAGGCCCTGTGGAAATAAGTCAGTAGTGCAGCCTGGAGAGGAATAAAAGTTAGGCTGCATATACTTCCTCACTAGTCCTCTAGAACTATTCATTGTTTTCAAGTTGATCAGAGTTTTAAGTTTTTCAAGGTTGGTTATCTCTATAATTTGATTTGTTTCTTTATTTTGAGCCTGGGTCTTCCTTTTTCTCCCAAGCTAAAAGTCCTAGGGCCACTTAAAGTCCAATCCCAATTCTGTTCCTCATGGAATCGCTAACCTGATACATTTTTTAACCTAGGCTGGCTTGTTCCTTTATAGGCAGCCTGGTAGCTCTCTGTTTCCAGAGGCTCACCATATTGCGTTAGCTTTGCTGTAGCTCAAAACTACCGAATGCAACTAATCTAGCAGTAAGAGGGGCTATATGTATGTGACCTCCTCTAGGAAATATTGTTATTGTACAAATTGTTTCCCTGTTTCTGCTCACTTCACTTTGTATTCATACAAATCTTCCCAAGTTTATCTGGTTAACAACAATAATAAAAAATAAGTATTTAAAAGTACTTTAGTTTGCAAAGCATTGTGTATGCTATCTCATTTGATGCTTACCAACTCTTCCAGTTTATGCCTCAGGGAAGCATTATCCTCATTTGACAGATTAGGAAACTAAGATTGAGAGAGGTTACATTATTTGCCCAGGGTCACATAGCTCCTTAGTTATCTGAAGCAGGATTTAGACTCAGATCATTTTTGACTCTAGGCCCAGCACTCTTATCTACCATGCATCTCTTTTGTCATTTTTATGGCACAAAAATATTTCAGTGTGATCATGTAGCATTATTCATTTATCTATTCCCCAACTGATAATATCCTTAGTTTCAATTCCTTTACCATTACATTTTTGTGCATATGGGTACTTTTTCGTTTGTATTTTGTGGTTATGGGCCTCACAGCGTTATCTCTGGATCTAAGAACAAGCCTAGGCTAGCAATTTTTGAAAAATATTTCCAAACTGAATATAAGAATAACAGTACAAATTTGCTTTTTTGAAAAAGAAAGCCAGAAAATTAAACTTCAATTTATACTCAAAGTTCATTGGGTCTCTCTGGAGGTGGATAGCATTTTTTCTTCCTTTGGAATTGTTTTGGATCATTGTATTGATTAGAGTATCCACTTCTTTCACAGTTCATCATTATTACAGCACCGCTGTTACCCAGCACAGTGATCTCCTTTTGGCTTCACTTTGCCTCAGTTTTTTTTCTGAAACAATTCCCTTTGTTATTTCTTATAGAACAATAGTATGCCACCATAATTCCATGACAAAACTTGTTTAGCCATTTGCCAATTGATGAGCACCCTCCAAATTTCCAGTTCTTTGCTAGCACAAAAAGATCTGACATAATTTTTTACATATAATTCCTTTTTCTTTAATCTCTTTAGGGTACAAACTTAGTAGTGATATTGTTGGGTCAAAGGGTAGCTACAATTTTATCGCCCTTTTGGCTCAGTTCCAAATTCTTCTGTAGGATGCTTGGACCAGTTCACAACTCCATCAATAATTTATTACTGTACCAATGTTTTCCCCATTCCCTTCAGCATTTGTCTTTTTTTCATACTAAACATATTTCCACTTTAATCATGCTGTGAAAGAAGAATCAGAACAAAAAGGAAATACCACAAGAAAGAAAATAAACAAAAATCAACAAAAAAAGAGAAAATTGTTTGCTTCAATCTGCATTGAGACTCCATAGCTCTTTTTCTGTATGGGGACACCATTTTCCATTATGAATCTTTTGGAATTGTCTTAGATCCTTGCATTGCTGAGAAGAATTAAGTCTAACAAAGTGAGTCATTGCACAATGTTGCTGTTACTGTGCACAATGTTTTCTTGGTTCTGATCACTTCACTTGGCATCAGTTCATTCAAGAATTTTCAGGTTTTTCAGAAATCCTCCTATTCACCATTTCTTATGTAACAATAGTATTCCATTACATTCATATACCACAACCTATTCAGCCACTCCCCAATTGATTGGCATCCCTGCAATTTCCAATTCTTTGACTCTACAAAGAGAGCTAGTATAAACATTTTTGAACATATAGGTTCTTTTCCTATAACAGGCATACTTAATCTGCTTCATTTTTCTTGCATTAATAGAGTGAAGTCTTTTGAATGATTGTGGCTTAGCACTGTTTTATAAGGCAATGTTGCTTCTAATTTTCCACCTTCCTTTTCTGAAATATTCTACTTAAATTACATTCTAATTACACTCTCATTTTAGAAGGTCTGTGATGTTCTGGGCTTGATACAAACATTATGTCCAATACCAAAGGAAATTTCCGGGGTACCTCATCATCCCTTGAGGCTATCTTTTCCATTTGGAGCAATCTACCATGATGATGCCAAGCACATTTGCTGAACCTACTCCTCCAGTTTATGCCTCAATTTCTATTTAGCAAAGGATTGTCATATGAAGTTTTCTCTCTTGTTACATTCTTCAAGCAAGGTTGTCCAATTCATATACACACGGAGCCATTTTTTGAGTCACTTTTACTAACATCAGCCTTGTCCAAAAATATGTTTCTTTTATTTTGAGCCTCTCCCCTCTGTTAGGAGGTCAGTTGGTTAACTTGCATTTGTTAAATACTTGCTCATGCCCAGGTACTGTGCTAAGTGCTAGGAATACAAATAAAAGCAGAAAGAAAGATGGTCCCTGACCTCAAAAAGCTCACATTGTAATGGAAGGAGACAATACACAAGGGAGATGAATAGTGGATACATGTGGGTATATGGCATGGTTGGCATCTTAGACAATGTCCTGTGGAGATGAGTGAGCATTTCACCGTAGAGAATGATTACATGGTTGGCTAGGGCTACATCCTTAAAATAGAGGTGTTGGAGGGAAACAGCCAAATTAAATGTTTTTTCATAGTCAAGAAAAATAATCATAGTGAGATTTTGTATTCCCTATATATTTTAGTCAAAACTATGATGACAAAGGTGTGGCTGATTATAGAATATCACTTATTAAAGTGTGTTTGTTGCCTGTCTTCCTATCTTTTTTTTCTTCAGTGCTGTTTATCCTTTCTCATGCAGCCTATCCAGGACTGTTGAAGTCAGAGACCACATTTTGCGGGGGTCACTTTCACTAATGTGAAAAAAAAAATGTTTGTGATAAAAATATTTAGAGATCTTTTCCATTTTGAGTCTGTTTGGTATCCTCCTTACATTTCCAGTCTGACTACTCTTGGGTTAATTTTACTTAATTGGTTATCTCAACTGCTTTCTGTAAAATTGTTTTTAACTCTGCTCTCAGATTCTCTTTATCTTTTGAGTGTATGTTATTCCTAATTTTCTACCATCTTCTTCTGAAATATTTTACTTAAATTACGTGCTAAACTAGTATTGTCCAGTATGTCATATTACTCTACATGAAGACAGACCAAGTGTTGGTGAGATCAGTCTGTTAGTCAAGGTAGTTTTTTCTGTTTTTTCCTCCACTTCTTATTGCAACTGATTCACACTGGTGAATTTCTTTAGAAAATTTTAACAGTCTGAATCAAAGTCTGTTTTATTCAATTCCCATTTTTCAGCGTCAACAGCTCATTCAAAAACGTCAGATTGTAATTGTTTCAATTGCACCTCATTTTTTCTTATTTTTAGTCTTTGTTCTAATTTGGCTTTGCTTTTCTTCTTTATTCTTCCTATTCAGAGGTCTTACAACACAGAGACAGCTGATTTGACTCCTACACTTGGTAACCAGTCATTTGCAGTCTTTTCAAATGTAATCAATCTTTAAAAAAAATGTTATTTGACATTCACCAAATGATACTTGACTCTCTTCTCAGCTAAAAAAAGATACTCATGGTTTATAGTCATGAGGTATTATATTAGTTTTTAGCTTCTATTGTTTCTTATTCATGATACATGCATAAAATAGACAAAATAGTCAATCTTTCCTTTAGAGACTAATCTCTGACACTTACTGTGCAACCTTGAAGAAGTCAGTGTCACTCTACGGTCTCAATTTTTCATCTTAAGTCATTGACTTGGTCCAAATGATCTCTAAGATATCATCCAATTCTTATATTCTCTGATGATCAAGACATTTTGAACCCCCAAATCAAGTCTTCAGAGATATTTTGAGATGTGAATGCATACAGAACTCACCAACCAACTGCAATTGAAAGAAGTAATATACAGAAAATGGAAACAAGGTCAAGTAGCAGAGGAGATAAGAATAAAAGGTATGATACAGTCCAGTACAAATAGCATCAGGAATACAAATGCTCATAATGATTTGAGGCTGATGAGGATTCCTAAGGGCAATGAAATGGGATATTTTCTTAAAATATGCTGGGAGGAAATGGCGGATTAAAGAAATTATACATCTTTTGTTTGGGGAAGGGATGGTAATATCCAACAACATAATTTTGTTTCTGTTTTCTCTGCAAAGAAGAATGTCTTTGACAATAGAAATGACAGAACACAAAGTTGATAGCAAAGGGTGATACCAAAATTGAATAAAGAGACTGAGAGAACTCATAGCTTTGATGAAGAGAATTCAGGTTGATTAACTTCATCATTAAGACCTGAAAGAAATGATGAATCAATGACAGTTAAAACAACCTAAAAATAGAAGTACCCACAATAAGTAAAAAGGCAAATGTTCTGATTCTTTTAAAAAACAGAAGATAATAAAAATCATCAAAGTATAGGTCAGTAAGTTTGATTTCAATTCCTTGTAACATTCTATCAATCATTAAAAAGTTTGAATAACTGGAAAGGAGCTCCATGATTACAAAAAGCCACTACAGTTTCATCAGAACATGTTACATCAGAAAATCTTGTTTCTTTTTATTTTTTAACAGGATTACTAAACTAGTAAGTGAAGGGAATACTTGTCAGTCCCCACCCTCAAAGAATTCACAATCTAACATGAGAGACAATGCACAGACAATTATGTTCCAAAAGATCTTGATAGACTAGGACATTGGGCTAAATCTAATAAGATGAAATTCAATAGGGATAAATGAAAACTCTTGCCCTGCACAGTTTCTTTAGTATAAGGAGGGAGAAGAATGATTAGATAACAATTGCTCTAAAAAGATCTGAGGCTTTTCATGGTCTGTAAGCTCAATATAAATCAGCAGGGACATCTAGTAGCCAGCAGATAATGAGATATTAGGCTCTATTAAAAGGGTAATAGCTTTCAGGAATGGGGAAGCCATAGTCCCACTACACCACCAAACATCAGCTGGAGTACTTTGTTTATTTTTGGGCATCACAGTTTATGAAGGCAACTGAGAAACAATTAGAACTCTCCAAAAGTGGTTATACTTCTTTGGAAGTCTTCAATCACAGGCTAAAAGATCGCTTTTCTGCCACCATTGGTCGGTATATTATAGTGTCAATTTCTTGGAAAGGCAGGGTACAAAAGATACATTTTTCTATGTAAGAGAAATATTTAGTGAGGGCATGGCAACAAAGTCTGGAGAATGAAAGATGGCTACTACGGTCTCCTTTTTAAAATGGAGATTCTAGGATGAACTATGACCACTGGATCATAAATATAGGACTCAGCAAAGGCCATCTGGTCCAAACTCCTAATCTACAGGTCAAGAAATTGAGATTTAGAAAAATTATATGACTTGCTCAGGATCACAGAAGTAGTTAGAGGTAGAGGTAAAATTTAAATGTGGACCTTCTGAATCCAGATTTGGGCCTCTTTCCATGGTACTAACTCTAGAAAAACAACTCAAAGCAGTAAGTCAGTAGCATTCTTTTCTTATATAAAAACCTATTTTCATTGAGTTAATCTCTGTGTGTGTTACTTCAAATTTATATTTACACAAATCATTTTTCTTGAGAAATATCCCATATTTATTTTCATGAAACTGAAATAATTTTATGGCAGTGAGCACATGACTCATGAATGAGCACATGATTTCATGAATGAAACATTATCTGACAATTTCAATATCCATTCAAAGCACCTCATGAAAGAAAATAGTTCATAGCTTCAAAGGTTTACATAAAGAGATGTGCTATCAAATTTATTCATGCAAACTAAAAAAATGTTTTGATAATAGTTCTTCAGATGCAGATATTTCTTCAAAGACAAGGTTGGTTAACTCCCTTCTTCCTCCTCATATAAATGATATTTCATCCTTGTCTTATATTTTAAACAAATTCACCTCAGAAAATGCCCTTACTTTTGAAATTCCCCTGGGTAAACATAGCAGGCATGAATTCTTATGAGCCATAGTTAATACCTCAAAATTCAGTGACATTTTCCATTTCCATGCCAATAACAAAGCTAAGAATTCTAATCAGGTATTCTGAAATGCCTCCTAGACCATGACAATTAATATCAATTCTTTTCTTACTTCTTGAGACTTCAATTTTCTATCTCTTTCTCTACCTTTTAAATTCTTTTTCTGTCTGCTCACTCAAGTGGCTTTTCCCATCCTAAGTTTTATCTAAAGGATTTAAAATTCTGCTCCATCCCACATCCAAAGTCTGATTGCCTCAGTTCTAGTTATTTCTCCCTTGACTTCTACAACACTCTTCACTTAATCAATTTTCTTTTCTTTCACCTCTTTTGCAGTTATCTTTAGCATCCTTTCTACTGTTTAGTAAATCAATCTTTCAGTGTGTGTGTGTGTGTGTGTGTGTGTGTGTGTGTGTGTGTATGTATGTGTGTGTAGGCGACATAAATGAAATCTGTACATATATACATATATGCAACATATCTACAAATATATACACATATCCCTTGTGTCTTATTCCACTGCCATAATTTCAATTGCAGTAATATTTCTTATATTATTTTTTGCCTGAATTTTAAAATACTTGTGATTGGATATTCAGTAAACCTATGCAGACCACAATGCTATAAAAGTTGCCAAGGCCAAAATTTAATTGCTTTATGACTAACCCTTTTGTGATGTATCTCTCCAAATTTAGATAGACAGACCCCACGACTAGGCCCACACCTGAAACCTTTCCAATTTGGAAACACTGAACTCTTAAAGCATGGGCTTCACTGGCGTAGTTCCTAATCATCCAGGGCCATCCATACACCATAACGAAGCATCAGAGTTGGGCTGTAGTGGAGGATGTGTTTTTCTTCTCCACATGCTCCAGTGGTTGAGAGGAACTTACTTTTCTTGATCTTGGCACTCTAATTTTTGTAATAATATTATCTATTTATGATGTTTAGTAGAAAATATAATGGCAAGCAGTTGACTTCTGTTTCTATCGTTGATCTTTACCAGTTTGTGTCAGTAAAGGGCTAGTATAACATTTCAAATTGTCAGTAGATTTTCTAATTCAACTACTATCACGATAATATAATTAAAATTAAACTCCATAAGTGATTATTTATTGAGCTACTATTTGCGCCCATGTGATTTAGGTTTTAGATATAAAAAAAGAAAAATCATATAATCATAAGATTTAAAATGGGAAGCAATCTTAAGTCAACCATCTCTTATTATAGATGAGGAAACTGAGGTTTAAAGTTATGCCTTGCTCAACATCACTTAAGGAACCACTGGTAGAGAAGTCAGTGGAACCCAAGTCTCTGGTACTCCTAGTATTCTACTCTTTCCATTACATCACAAAGTCACTGTGGCAAAGTTTCTGACTTCAACTAGTTGGATACCAATTAGTGAAAATAATTAATCCCATGAAATGGTTGCATCTTTTTAAATTCACACAGTCTAAAGTTATAATTATGTAAAATATGATTATTGATTCCAGCTCAATTCAACTATGGAGTACAAATCTGAATAATGTGACCACTTCATAGGATTCATTATTCATCCATTAGCGATCTAGCTGATGATTAGGTACACATTTGCAACAAATATAGGACAATTTGGAAAGGCAGTGTTGTGTTGTAAAGAAGAAGCTGGTTTGGAATCAGGAAGATCTAAAAATAAATTCTACCCCTGCCACACACTGGCTGTATCTCTCTGAGCAAGTCACTTAACTACCCACTGCTCTGAGGAAATTCTTTAAGCAAACTGAGCTACTCTGGTAGAGCAGGTTCCTCAAGAAGAGCTATGTATATTGATAAAATGATAATAAACAACAACTTTTGCAGTGTTTTAAGGTTTGTAAAATGCTTTACAAATATAAAATATCATCCTTCCAAAAACCCTGGGAGGTTGGTGCTTTGTCATCCCCATTTTTAAATGAGGAAACTGTAGCAAGCAGTGGTTAAATGACTTACTCAACCCACCGTCTCCCCAAACGAATAAAACTTGAACCGAAAAGACAGACTAAAACTTGAACAAAAAAAATGAATAAATCTTGGACATCTCCCCCCCAATAGAAATGTCCTGGCCAAAGCAACATAGTTGCAAGTAGAGGAGGCGTGACTTAAGCCAGGTCTTCCTGACCTTAGATCAGGTTTTATTTAAAGAAACAAACAAGAAAGGAAAATGCAACCTAAGTCCCCAAAGGTATGATATTGACAATATACATCATATGAGGTCAAGAAGTAAGGATATGCTAGGGTTAGCTAGAGGGGTCAGGGAAGTAGCAGAGTTTGATATGAGTCTGCTCTGTGACTAAAAATAACTCAACATGATGGAATATATATATATATTTATATATACATATATATATGTATAAATAGATGAGGTGCCTTTGCTTATGGTAGATAATAAATATTGAAATGAAGTGAAATATATTAATACCTTTATTTGCACTGTTTAAATTAAAGAAATCAGATTTATTCATAATACTAGTTTAATGGAAAAGATAAATAATTCTTACATTTCTTTTTTCTAAAATGCTCATCCCTTATACTCATTCATACTCATATTTGAAATTCATAAACCTCAATCATTGAAAGATATTAAAACAATCTGTTTTGCAATATGACTCAAATGCCAGGTTTCAGAGTTTTTGGTGGTGTTGACAAGTAAGGAATAATTGTGGGATATATTCTTGTTTGTCATCATCACAACAAAAGCAAAATAAAACCCTTCGCTAAGAGCAGATTCTCATCACCAAATTAATTCCAACCTGATATACTAACAACCAACTCTCTGGTACCATCTATTGACTAAATGAATTATTTCAATTTTAAATCCCCAAACTACATGCAAATGTAGTAATGAATGAATAAATCTTAGGATCATAAATATTGAGCAGGAAAGGAGTTTAGAGACCACAGAGTCCAAACTAATTTTACAAAGAAGAGGTTAAGTAACTTGTCCAACCAAGGTCACATAGGTAATATGCGAATCTAGTCAGTCAATAAGCATTTATTAAGTCAATAAACATATTTATTAAGTACCTAGCATGTGCCAGAATCTTTGTTAAGTGCTAAAGGATACTAAGAAAAGAAAATCCCTACCCTTGAGGAGTTCCTAACAGACTATATACATATATACATACATATATCCATATCTCTCTCTCTATAGATATTTATGATAAAAAGAATACAATCAATGAGGGAAAACAGTGCAGTTAAAAAGGTCTGAGAATAAATTCGTGTTGAAGGTAGGATTTTAGCTGCGACTTAAAGGAAGCTAAGGAAGTCAGGAAATAGAGATAAGGAGAGAATATTCAAGGCAAGAGGGACAGCTAGAAAAAATGCCCAGAACTGAGAGATGGAGTGTCTTGTTCAGGGAACAGCAAGGAGGCCAATGTTACTGGATTAAAGAGTAAATGGGAGTAGAAGGAGTTTGGAATGGTGGGGTAGAGGGGTTAGGTTATTAAGATCATTGAATGCAGAAGAAAGGATTTTGTATTTGATCCTGATGGTGATTGAGAGCCACTGGAGTTTATTGAGTAGGGAGTCAATATGGTCAAATTTGAGCTTTAGAAAAGACATTTTGAATTGAGGATAGACTGTAGTGGGAGAGACTTGTGGCAAGCAGCCCAACTAGCAGGCTGTTATTGGCATGGTTCAGGTGTGAGGAGATAAAGGCCTGTAGCAGGATAGCAACAGTATCAGGGCAGAGGGAGGGGTATATTTAAGAGATGTTTCAAAGGTGGCACTGATAATCTTTGGTGACCAATTGTTTATGGAGGGGTTGCAGTAGGAGTTAGTAAAGAATTGAGTTTGACCTTTAGGTTGCAAGCCTAGGGAATGTGTAGGATGGTAATGTTCTTGACCATGATAGAGAAGTTTGGAAGAGGCAAGGATTATGGGAGGAAAGAAGAGTTTCAGTTTTCAATATGTTGAATTTAAGATGTCTCCAGGACATTCAGTATGAGATGTCTGAGAGGCAGTTGGAGATTAGAAAATGGAGGTGTTATAGAGAAATGAGGACTTGATAAGGAGATAGGAAAATCATTTGTGTAGAATAACAAAACTGTAGTAGAGCTGATTAGATCACCAAGTAAAACAGTATTTTTTTTAAATAGTATAGCAAAAGAAAAGAGGGCCCAAGACAGAGTGCTGTAGGAAACTGACCGTTAGTGGGAGCAACCTGAATGAAGATCCAGTAAAGAAGACTGAGACTTATCAGATAAGTAGAAAGTGAACCAGAAGAGAGTGGTGCCGCCAAACCTAGAGGGAACACACTATCAAGAAGATGTCGGTTGACAGTGTCAAAAGCTGTACAGGAGTCAAGAATGATGTGAACTAAGAAAAAAGGCTACTGGATTTGATAATTAAGAGACCACTGGTAGCTTTAGAGAGAGCAGTTTTTGTTGAATGATGAGACCAGATGCCAGATTATAGATAGTTAAGGAGGAGGTGAGAAGAGGAAATAGAGGTGCATATTGTAGATGGCTTTCTGAAGGTCAGCCACAAAAGTCAGAAGAGATGTGGAATGATAGCAGGGATGGAAGATTCAAGTAAGGGTGTTTCAGGATGAGGGAGACATGGACATGTTTGGAGGTATATGGAAGGAAGCCAGAATTCAGCTCTTCTGATTAAAAAACCCACTGATTTTTCTTACTGTACCATAATTGCCTTTCTCTAGATAAACTTTCTTTTCATAATTTTGGTTAATTATGATGATAAATACAATATATTGAAAACAGTTATGGCAGTTGATGATGTTCAGATGTCATGAAATTTTACCCCAGCTCCTTAACAGTTAATGTGTGTGAGGAATTATTATGTATAAAAATTTTCTCTTCTTTATCTTGCATGAAGCCTTTCGTAAAGGCAATAGTCACACTAAATCTATAAATTAAGAGTCTATCAGTGGATCTTCACTTGGCTTACTCATTTTATACACATGGTCTTATCTTGCACTTGCCTTTCAGGGTAATTCGTTATCTAGTGAACTTTCAACATTGCATTGGAAAGTAAGGAGAGGTGCTGAACCCTGTTTCACAAAAGGTGTAATCCAATAGCACTAAATACTTGAAAATGCTCTCAGTGCTTCAGTTGGTTGTAATTTCATGGGAAACTAGGAAGATTAGCTGCCTAACACAAGCCAAAGGAAAAATGAAACTGCTGAATGATGTCCTAAGTCTGTCTCCACTATGGGTATATATGCATATCATACACATCAAAAAGTCACTCTATCTGCCTTGTAAAGGCTCCTATCAGAAGTCAAGGAAGGTAGATTATCTCCCAAATACCTAAGAACATAGAAGAAATTTAGGATAAAAATTATTTTCTCATTTGTGATTGCCTAGAGATACAAAGAACTGAAGCAGCAGTAGGGTAGCATAAAAAAGAGAATATATGAATTGCTCTCTCCTACTCATTCACTTTTCCACAGGTGCCCACACTGAAAGAACTTTTTTTCTAAAGCAGGAATCTGCAAACTTTTTGATGGTAAAATCCTATATGTACCTTTTGAGTTTTCCTTAACTCCCTCTTCTCACGTCTTTCTCACCTCCCATCACACAAATGTTTTGTGCCACTCCTTCCTCCTTTACCCATTTCACCTGAAGTGCCCTTACTCCTTATGAAGGCCAACCCCTCTACTTATTCAGTGATCCCATTCTGTCCTATCTCTTCCAGATTGTCCCCTCTGTTATCCTCACTCTTTCACTTATTTGCTCTCTCTTTTTTTCTCTTTCTCTCTCTCCTCTGCCTACAAGCACGCTCATGTCTCCCCTGAAAAAAAAAAAAAAACAAACATTGCTTAGTTCATCTACCTGATGACTATTGTAGACTCTCCGACCTTTAGTAGCTAACCTCAAAAAAGCTGTCTACAATAGGTGCCTCTACTTCCTCTCTTCTCTCTCTTTTTAATCCCTTACAATCTGGTTTCCAACCTTATCATTCCACAGAAACTCCTCTCTTCAAAGTTATTAATCATCTCCTACTTGCTAAATCCAAAGACCTTTTCTCAATTTTCATCTTCCTTGACTTCTCTGTAGCTTTTGATACTATTGGTCACTGTCTCCTCAGTACCTTTTTCCTTCTAGGTTTTCAGGACTCCACTCTCTCCTGGTTTTCCTCCTACTTATCTGACCACTCCTTCTCTGTTTCCTTCGCTGGATTCTCTTCCAGATCATGCCCTCAATCTGTAGGTGCCCTTTAGGGTTATGTTCTGGGTTCTCTTCTCCTTCTATACTATTTCACTCGGTAATCTCATTAGCTCCCATAGATTTAATTACCATCTTTATGCTGATGACTCTCAACTTCCTATATGTCCCAATTTCTCTCCTGATCTCCAATCTCACATCTGACCTGCCTCTCAGACATGTTGTCCAGTAGACATCATAAATTAAATGTCCAAAGCAGAACTCATTATCTTTCCTCCTAAACTCCCCTCACCTTCTACTTTCCCTATCACTGCAGAAGACAACACCACTAGTCCCTGGTTTTTAACCTAGGAGTCATCCTTGATTCCTCACTATATCTCAACATCCTTCCTCCCCCCAATATCCAAGCTATTATCAAGTCTGTCAATTTTACCTATCCAACATGTCTCAAATGGAGCCCCTTCTCTCCTCTGACACTGCTACTATTCTAGTACAGATGCTCATCACATGATTCGTGCCTGGATTATTTTAATAGTTGTCTGCCTGGTCTGCCTGCCTCAAATCTCTGCCCCTTGCAATACATTCTCCATTCAGTCACTAAAACAATTTTCCTAAACCACAGATGTGATCATGTAACCTCCCTAGTCAATAAACTTTAGTTGCTTCCTATTGCCACTGGAAGCAAATACAAAATGCTCTGTTTGACTTTCAAAGCTATTTATAATCTTCCTCCCCCTCCACATACACCTTTCCATTATTCTAACAACTTACTCTCTTGGGGACAGCTAGGAAGTGAAGCGCACAGAGCCCCCAACCAAGAGTCAGAAAGATCTGAGTTTAAATTCGGCCACAGATACTTACTTGTGGGATCCTGGGCAAGTTACTTGAACGTATTTGCCTCAGTTTTCTCTTCTGTAAAATAAGCTGGAGAAGGAAATGGCAAATGACTCCTGTATTTTTGTCAAGAAAATCCCACAGGGGATCAGGAAGAGTCAGACATGACTGAATAACAACAACAAACAGCTTTCCACAAAACATATTCTTTGATCCAGTGACACTAGCCTCCTGGCTGTTCTACAGATAAAAAACTCCAGAACTTGGTTCTGGTTGACTCTGTGTCTGGAAGACCCCCCTTTTCTGTTTCAACTACTGACCTTTCTTTCTTTTAAGCCCCAAATAAAATCCCACCTTCTACAGGAAGTCTTCCCTAATCCTTGTTAATTCCAGTGCTTTTCTGGCTTTAATTATTTCCTATTTATTCTGTATATGGCTTGCTTTGCATATGTTTATTTAAATATTGTCTCCCCCATTAGAGTGTAACTTTCTTGAGGGCAGAGCCTATCTCTTGCTTCTTTTTATATCCCCAGGATTTAGCCAACAAGAGGAACCAAAAAAAAAAAAATACTTCCCACTCTTATGGAGATGAAAAACAAGAGAAAGCTACTTTCCTCATTAACAATAGTTTAAACAAAAGATTTATCATAGAAACTTCTAGAGAATTTCTAGAGAAAATAAAAAATCAGGTTCTTCCAAACTATCTTACATTGAGTTAGAAACAGAAGGAAATGCCTGTGTATGTGTTACTATGCCTACTAGATTTTCAGCTCCTGGTGGAAGTAGACTGTCATTTTTCATCTTTGTTAAATTCTCTGCACATAGTAAACACTTAATGTTTGTTGAATTGCATTAAAATTTAAAAGGAGTTAGCATAATACATAGCATAAATTTTTAACACAGGTATGTAATATGCAGTAAAATTACATTATGAATTCAGTACCTTACTCTTCTGTTAACATGGTGATGAATAATGCATTGCTTTTACCATTACACTGAACTTACAATTTCAGTGCTATACATATTCCCTCAACTCTAGTCCACAATTTCACCCAAAGAATTTATGGAGATGCAGCATTATGTACTAGAAAGAGCACTGGTCTTAATAAGGAAACTTTTTCTCAATCTTTATCCTTTTTGACCTTGTTGTAGCATAACACTTATCACCTCACTGATTCTTTCCCTCTCTCTGTCTCTCTCATTTCTTTCAGTCTTCTAGTTCCTATCTGTTGAATGCTCCTTGGTATTCTTTGTTGCATCTTCATGACTACAGAGGGTGTCTTCTAAGTCATTTTTGGATCCTATTCTCTTTTTGATCTACTCTTTTGGTTATCTCATCTACTTCTGTTGATTCAATGATCATCTCAATGCAGTGATTCTCAGATCCATTTAGCTAGCCCTAGTTTCTCTTCCGAGTTATAATCCAACATCAACAACTGCCTCTTGGAGATATTGAACTGTGTCTCATGGGTATCCTGAAGTTAACATGTCCAAAACAGAACTCATCTTTCCCTCAAATCTCACCTCTTCTCAGTTTTTACTAGTACTATTGGGTGTGCCACCATCCTCCTAGTCACTCAGGCTTTCAAGTTTGGTGCTATCCTTGATTAATCATTCACACACATCCCATGCATCCAATCTCTTGTCAAATCTTGTTATTGATACCTTCAAAGCCTCTCATTTACATCCTCTTCTTTCAACTCACATTGCCACCAGTCTAGTTCAGGTCCTTTTCATTCTCACTTGAATTATTGCAATGACCTTGAAATTTGTTGCCTTAACTTAAATCTTTCCTCATTATAATCTATCCTATAAACATCTGTCATAGCAATTTTTCTAAAGTGTAGTTCTGACCATATCACCCCCTTATTCCATAAAATCTAAAGGCTCCTTGTAACTTGCAATATGAAATATAAAGTCCTTTGGAATTTAAAGCTCTTCATGACTTGGTCCCTTCTCACATTCCCACTTTTCTTACACCTGATTCCCTTTCATGTGTTTTATGATCCAGCTATACCAACCTGTTTGCTATTTCTTGAACACAACACAACTCCTTTCTCCATGCCTTTATACTTATTATTTCTCATGTCCGAAATAGTATCCCTTCTCATCTCTGCCTCTTCATTTTCCTGGCTTCCATTGTTAGCTAAAGTCTTATCTTCTAATGAAAGTCTTCCCCAGTCCTACTAGCTGTTAATTCTTTCCTCTCTGGGATGACCTTGAGATTGATCTCTTTACACACTGAGGTTACCTATTGATTTACATCTTTTCTCCTCTATTGGAATGTGAGCTTGAGAGCAGGGAACTGTTTTGCCTTTTTTTTTGTTTCTCCAGAGCTTAGCACAGTGCTGGACATGTACTAAACGCCAGTTGACTCATCAGCTAGCCTACTGTCTTTCCTGGTTTTGTCAAAAATTGGCTCCATAACCTTGAGCAAGTCATGTAATCAGTCTGGAGATGACATTGTCTTTGGGGCTTTCTTGTTCCAGTCAGAACACTTTATTTTCTCTACTTCATCATTGGAGGTCAGGCACTCTCTAAGAACCAGTTCAGGGTATATGCCCCAATGAGGTAAAAACCAAATGAAAAAGATCTATTGTCAACCAAAATATTCATAGCAATTCTCTTTGTGGTAGCAAAAAACTGGAAAGAAAACTGGTGCTCATTTAAAAAAATGAATGTAACAGAATATGTTTGTAAAGCAAGAAAGGACATATATGAGGAATTGAAAGAAACATGGGAAGATTTGTATGAACAGATAAGAGAGTGAAATAAGAACCAAACGGACAATATACATAGATTACAATTATATAAATGAGGAGATCATTTTTATGATTCTGAGGAAAGTAGATTCTGAGTAACTGAAAAATCAATAATATTGGCTGAGTAAAAATGAAACCTGCTTCCCTCTTCACTGCAGAGAGGCAAGGCCAGACTCTCAGATACATATATGGTTAGACACAGTCGCTATATTATTGGGTATACTTGCTTAATTGTTTTCCTTTATTCAAAAACTCAGTGTGGGTTGGGAAGATGTTTCCTTTCCCCTTACGTGATGATGAAGTAAAGACCAAGGCCTCAACAAGAAATATGTTAAAAAACAAACATAGCAATAACTTACACCAACAGAATAGGGAACTAGAAGTAGGAAGGGAAAGAGAAAAGATTAGTGAATATCACCACGTGTAAATAAGCCTTCATGTTCATTTTTATTAAATGACTTGGAAACTTGACTTTCTTCTCATTTTAGCAAAAGTAATGCAAGTTTTAAGTTTTGAGCTTAAAATATAACTGTCTCAATTATTCATCTGTGAATCATTTCTTATTCCATATTAACCAAGTCACTTTCTAATATTATGCTGATTTCTTCTATCCATGTATTCCTAGATAGTTCCTTCTGTTTCCTAGTTTTTATGGGTCCAAAACTAACTGAAGGAAAAGCAATTAAAATATTAGCCAAGGGAAAAATAATTCAGAAATTAAACTTCATCAAAGCCACAAAATATAAAATGTATCCTAGTCAATCAGAAATAAACTTTGGAATTTTTTTTGCCATTGTGCCCCCCCCCCTTAATAAGTTCATATAAACAAATGACAGCACCTAGAATCTCTGACAGTAATATGGCAACACCATATACTTTCAGCATCACTGAGGAATGAGGCATTAAACAAATAAGTGAAATTTTCATACAAATGATTTCAAAAGCCCTTTTAAGTTCTACAACACTTTAATTTGGACCATTTTTATAAAAAAATTCTGAATTCATAACACAGTTTTCTACCTTAATACACAGGAGTGTTCTGAAAATCATTTAACTTCTTAACAGTTCTGAGTTATCATTAGGAACATCTGGATTTTTTTGGTAGTATACATTTATGATTTGCAATCTTTTTCATGACTACTGAGGTTATATAGCAACCCCTGTTATGGGGCTCTTCCAATAAATGTTTCTCTAATGACCTCCTTGCCTGTTAGGCAAAAGTTGTCTCTTCTCACTGTTCTCAGGGTAGACTACTTTTATAAGGGATGCCCACACATCACTTCTAATTTGCTACTCACACTGTATCCTAGGAAAGCAAAATAACTACATCTATTAAATCATTAACTTGAAATTTATGTACAATACTAAGTCAATAGCCTCTGTCCCTTAAAGCGGAATTAATTATAATTGCTATAGGTTGCATAACCCCTGTTCCAAAGCCCATTGGCATGGAATCATCTCCTTATAGATGATAATTAAATGTCTTACCCTGAATAATACTTTACATAGCATTTCAAATATATCTCATTTCAGTCTCATATAAGCCCTGAAAAGTACTGAGGCTTCCTTCCTAAATTTACAGGTTAAAAAAACACACGAGATTCACACCAAAGTTCACACATCTAGTAAGTGGTAGAATCAGAATATGAATTCAGGCTTTGTAACTCCTAAGCTCTTTCCCCTGTAATTTCATGGACTTTGTGATAGCTGTTCTTACTTTCTGGTTAAAGTCTTTCCCCAAAACTGCAATGTTCTTGATTGTTGAATTTGCTAGAAAACCTACTTCATAAGTAGGTTTGCGCTCTGGTGTGGATTGAATGTAATAAAGTAACATCTATGTGGGTATCCCATTTTCAAATTAGGTGCAAAGGTTAAAGAAAACTGCTCTGCTCATCTGTCAGAGTAAGGAAAACAGCCATAATAAGACTCTTCCAATACAAGGAAGGTTAGTGTTCATGTAAATTTTGTGATCCCTTTAAGTGAGAATCAGTTTAGAGTCAATTTGTCATTCATCTTCCACTTTCATGATAGTTGGCAGTTGGGTACTTTTCAACTGTCCCCAGCCTTATTTTGTCTCCTATCATGTCTATATGACTCTTTTTCATCCCAAAACTACATGGTGAAGTTTTAGGAAAAGAAAGCTTTACTTATGAAATGATCAAGAAACCCCATCATTGAAAATTGCTCCAGTTTTTTCCTTTGAATGCTATTTGTTCAGGTCAGCAGAGAAATGTTATTTCATTGTTACTATCTTCTTCCATTTTAGACTGTGCTACTAAAAATGAAAAACTGAAAAAGGAAACCAGGAAGACTGAGTTTCCACTTTCTTTACTTATGCGATGAGGAGAGTTATCTTCAGCTGTCTAAACTCTGTCTGGTTGCTATCAGCTCCTCATCTCATCTGGCTGTAAACTTTATCACTGAAACAGCACTTTGCTGGGGTTTTCTAAGTGACATAGAGCAGCCTCAGAGATTCTTTGCAAAAGTGAGCTAAAGAGCTTCATAATCATCTAAGACTAGCTTAGAGAAGCCTAATACATTGCAAATACATTATAAAAAAAAAGAAAAATGGTTCAATTCTATCAGAGTGTCTTGTACAAATTAATGAATGCTAAATCTAAGGCCCAAGCCTTTCAAATGTTAGGTCTGAAATAATGCAATCTATTGTATTTACCATCACATAAATTTGGAAAATGGCTGTTTAAAATGAAATCTATTCCACTATAAATGGAAATGGGATACATATTACGTAGAGGCATGCTGGGCTCTGAAAAGAGACTAATTCCTTTCTTGTGTTTATTCAAGACCATACCAAAAACATGTTATTATTTGAATTTAAAGCTGGTAAAGGTGTTTTCTAAATTGAGTTTTCCTCTAGGATGGGGATGGGAGAGCAACAACTGTCCCCAATATGATAGTTATAATTACATTTCTTGTGAAGAGAGACAGCTAGGTGAACTGTAAAGACAACTGTCAGTCATTAGCTGTGCCATTTTCAGCAAGTCTCTTAATCTCTCAGAGCTGCTTTTTCTCCATCTGAAAAAAAGGAACAAATTTGCACCACTTACATCATAGCATTGTGAATAACATACTGTGTAAAATGTGAAGTGCTATATAAATGTGGGCTGCTACTGTGACAAGTCAACATCTTTTTTTTTTTTTCTAAAAGTAATGTAAAATTCTCTCTAAAATCTCTTTAGGATGCATCAAAAATAATGGGGCTCCATACAATTTTTAAAGTGCATCCAGACAAGATAAAAAGATCTGGGAATGAAGAGGGAGGTGAAAAGGCAGAGTACCAAAATACCCTGAGGTTCAAAGGCAGGGCAGACAAGTTGTAGATGCTTCTTAGTCCATCCCACTGTATGAATGTCTCTTAGTTTTGTAGCAATGTATGATTACGCTGTCTTATGTTATCCTTATCTATTCTATGTCATGTAACTTTTCTTTGGGGGCAGGTTGGATGTGGTGGCACAAAAAGCATAAAAAATGATTGAGAAAATCAAAAGAACTCAAAAGGGAAAAAAAGCCCTATCTTTTCTAGTAGTGTGCGAACAAAGTTATTTATGCTTTTTATTGCACCACCTAATCAGAAATGCATATTTATGTGAGTCATGTGAATTAAATCTTTCAATTGTTTTTTTTTTTAGTGAATCTATGATTTTATTGGTGCAGGATTCTACCAATGAGAAAATTAATTCTGTGTATTCAAATGAGCAATTTTTCTGCAATGGAATAATCTTAATGAAAAAATCTTAATAATCTTATAAGAGATGGGATTTGAATCTAGGTTTATCTAATTTGGAGGTTAGTCCTCTATTCCCCACTTAATGTCAGCTCTCAAATTTAGTCATACTATTCATTAGCGAGGCAGTGAGGAGTGGTGAGTAGAGAACCGGTATCAGTTAATAAGATCAGGGTTCAAGTTTTACATGCTCGGTGTGTGGCCTAGAGCGAATAATTTAAATTCTCACTGCCCCAGATAATTCCTTGGCTTATTCGGTTGTAGGTGATGTGTCTATGTGCAGTGGTAAAAGGGGTTTTTTCTTTGGAAGTTTGGAAGCTGCCTACATTAATAAAATCAAAAGTTCAGTCATCATCGTCATCATCATCCTCACCACCATCATCATCACATTCATTCAAATGTAGTAACAAATTAATCCAAGTAATCTCACATGACACCTCACACATTACCTCAGGAACAGTTTAATCTCATATAGACCTACTTAGAGAAGGGTCTTTAAAAAAGTGTCTTGACTTATGGATTCCTAGTGGATGTCCAGAATATCCACAGAAAATAATGATAGAAATATGATGATGGTTATAGAAAATGTGACGGAAATATAGGATCATAGATTCAGAGCTGGAGATGACCTTACACACCATCTATTCCATGCTGATTCATCTCATAGATGATGAACTGAAGTCCAAAGAAGCTAAGTAATTTGTGCATGGCCACACAGGTAATAACTAGTAAAGACAGAAGTTGAACCAAGATTTTTGACTTTAAATCCAGTTAGCTCCCTATTGTATTACATATGAAGTACAAATATATTGAGCTGATTTTTACTCATACACTCATCAGATATATATGCATATATCCTCCTGATAACTGTTACAATAACTAAAACTTTACAATGCTTTAAGATTTACAAAGTGTTATCTATATCTATCATCTGTATCACTTGGCGCTCTCAATAATCCTGTATGAAAGAGATGCAGATGTTATTTTTACCACCATTTTACAGAAGAAGAAACAGAAGCTAAGAAAGGTTAGGTTATTTGCTCAGAATCAAAAAGCTTGAACTCAGGTTTTCTTGACTACAAGACCAATACTCTACGCAGTACAACTTAGATATTGTATCAGGTGCTCTCTCTCTCTCTCTCTCTCTCTCTCTCTACACATAATTTAATATAATTAAAGGATTTAATTATATAGTTAATATAATAACTATGTGTATTATAAATGTATTCACAACTACTTAGAGGCTTGTCTTTTTGGAGGCTTATCTTTACAAGTTTAATACATTAGGATAACTTATTGAAAATTATTATGGCTCTCTAAAACATCTGATAGTTTTGTAACTGCAACTCGAGATAAGCACATCACAGAACAATGAGAATGAGATGATAGAATGATTAAAAGAAGATAAGTTAGTGTCAGAGGGAAGTCAGTGAAGTGGATAGTTCAATATATCTGTGGTATCATCTCCAACAACGCAGTTGAGATCCATTTATGACTTCTCATCCGTCTTGTGGGACTGCTATCTAAATCCTCCCAGAAACCCTTCTGGGAGCTCAACCCAGCATGCTGATGATCTTCTCCTTAATCACTTATGTGTGTTCCACTGTGGATGACAGTGGAATACAATGGCTGCCCATACATTTTCCTGTTGCTACACAACCAACTTATCATCTGGTCTTGTAGCTCTCCAGTGAAATCTCTGTACAACTCCCCTCAAGAATTATTGATTAGCAATATGCTGTTACTTATTTACATATAATATTTGCCTTTCCATTGACTTTTGGGTTACTTTTAACTTCAACTCTTGTGAGAGTATGAAATTTTTTTTCATAAATGCTTACAAATTGAGTGAATCCATAATTCCAAATGTTTTATTTAAATATGGACCTTTATTTAATGGAGAATTCTGAGGATAGGTAATGATACAAATAAAAAGTGTCCCAAAAGTTTTAGTGCTTTTAATGTTTTTAATAACAGAAAACTAAAAGCTCTCCTTGAATCCACAGAAAACATTTGAAGTCTCACCTTTGACTTTTGCTGGCTGTGTGACCTTGGGGCAAGTCAATTAACCATTTAGTATTCTAAGCAACTGTCTCAGGTAATACACTAAAGAAAAGTTGTCAACGTGCACTGGTAATAGGAATTCCTTCAAATGGGAATTCCCTATAACATTGAAATCCCAGGTCCAATTAATATTCCCATGGCAAATTAAAAAGAAACAAACAATAACAACCATACAAACAACAGATGTAGTCTGAATGTATTACTGATAAAACTTCAAGTGAATGGAAGTAATACATGAAATGTTTTAGAAATTATAAAATATTACATGATTTTAAGTATTATTTTGCAGATAAGGAAAGTGAGGCAAACCAGTAGCAGATACCACACTAGAACTTGGGCCTCATAGTTCCCAATATAGCATTCCTTCTACTATGCCACTCTGTGTCCTACTGACATTCTCCATATATGGTAACTAGGGTATTTATATTCAGAGTTACATGAAACACATTATGCAGTCTTTTCAGTGGAGCACATCTGAAGCCAATTATTCCACAGATTAGTGCTTTGGTGCTTTTATATTTCCAAATTTGCTTTGTAAAAATTACTAAACAGTAATTCCCTTGCCTGAATTTCTCAGAATTACTTGTTTCATCTTAAGTTCATCTTCAGACTGCTGATGCTCATCAATATTTCTTTCCTTCATTTTCATTCACTTGGTGTTCTGCTAGCCGCCCTGTGTTTATTCTATGTAGTAGAATTTAGGTTAAATTGCTTTTGGAACAAGCACAGCTCAATATGAAGAAATGTGAAGAAAGGTCTCCATCATGTGGCCAAAGCCTGGTAATACAACGCAAGTAAGAAATGCAGAGGAAATCGGCTGTTATCTTAACACTAGGTTATCCTGTTACCTGTCATCTTAACACTATGCAATTAAATAGGGATGCGTTAAACATCAACTATTATTTCTATAATGATTTAGATTTATAAATAATTCTTATTTTATGGGAAATTCTTTATATTACATAACACTTATAAACAGTCAAATGGCTAAATCCTAAGTCAGTTTTATCCAAATTATGAATTCTGTGATTGTGATACAACTACATTTCTTAGGTTGGTGGAGCTCTTTTCAGTGTTTTTCCTGAGTTTTATGGATGTGTTTTGTTTTTATATTACAAAAATTTATAGATTTCTCCCACTTCTTAAGAAGTCTCTTTTTAGAAAATTAAAAATAGTTATGTGCAATAAAATGTACATACAATTCATATCAGTAGTAGCCTCTACCTCTCTATTTAAAAAAAAAATAGCAAAAAATTATTTCCCTCTCACCCTTGATCCTATTGGGAAAAAGAAAGATACATTTCTTATAATACATTTGAATAATAAAACAAAATAAAGGCTTTCAATGGCTGCATACAAAAATATTTATTTCTCATTCTGCACACCAAATCCATCACTTATCTGTAATGCATAGCATCCTTTTTTTTTTCTTGGAATCATGGATAGTCATTCTGTGTATCATAGTTCTTAAGTTCAGAGGTGTTTGTCTTTGCAGTGTTTTAGTATACACATTTTTCCTGGTTCTGCTTAGTTGTCAAATCTTTTTTAAAATACTATTGTTGCTATAATAATTGTTCTTCTGGCTCTGCTTATTCCACTCTAAGTTCATACGTCTTTTCATACTTTAAAAAAACACCTACTTTCTATAGCACATAATATTCTATTACATTCACATTTTACAACTTATTCAGCTGTTCCTCAATTGCTGTACATCATCTTAGATTCTAGTTTTTCACCAATATAAAAAGTGTGTGTATATACATATGTATATGTATGCGCCAAACATATATACCTACACATGCATATACATATCTATTAAAGGACCTCCTTTTAAGAATCTTTTTAGGGTACAAGTCTAGCATTTCTATAGTTGTAAAAGGTACTCACTGTTTATTTGAATGTAATTCCAAATTTCTTTCTCGAATGGTGGTATGAATTCACAGGTCCACCAACAGGGCGTTAATGTGTCTATTCTTCTATATCCCCTCCAATATTCATCATTTTCCTTTTCTGTCACTTTTGCCAAATTGATGGGTGAGGAGAAATACTGTAGTTGTTTTAATTAGCACTTCTCAAATTAGTAGTGACTTAGAGGAATTTTTATATGGCTAGAGACTGTCTTAATTTATTCCCATCAGAAATGTCCTTCATGTACTGATATCACTTATCAATTGAGGAAGGGCTCTTATTCTTATAAATTTGATTAAGTTCTTTAGATATCTTAGAAATGAGATATCTCTTCCTGCTAGACTTCGTTGATAATAGAAATGTTGATGAATTATGGGTGTTTATTTTATGTCTCGCAATTTTGTTAAAGTTGTTTCAACTAGTTTTCTAGCTGATATTCTAAATGAACCATGCGTAATTTGTTTTTTTATGTGAATCCACATTCCAGTTGTCTTTGTGCTTATAAACTACTAGGTTATTAGATATATTTGCTTCTATATGTTGTATACCTATTTATTGAGAAAAAATTGTTTGAGATATAGCATATATATATAGATACAGATATAGTCCCTCTTGGTTTCCACTTCTTTTCGTTATTTCTCTTGAGATTTTTGATCATTTTTCCTCTATATGAATTTTATTGCTATTTTTTAAATCTATAAAGAATTGCTTTGGTAGCTTGATTTGGCATGGCATGGAATAAGTAAATTAATTTAGATGGCATTATCATTTTTATTGCAATGGCTCATTCTATCCATGAACAATTAATATTTTTCAATTATTTAGATCTGTATTTCTTTAAGTAGTTGTTGATAGCTCCAGCTATATATTTTACAACATATGTATACTCCCAATAATTTTTTTACATTCTCTAGTAATTTTAAATGCATTTTCTTTTTCTATCACTTCCTCCATTTTTATTGTATTTGTATTATATAGAAACACTGGTGATTTCATTATATCTTGTAAATTTGCTGGTCATTGTTTTTTATTTATTTTAGTACACTCTTTAGATGTATTATCATATTTGTAAAAAGTGAACATTTTTCTCTTTTATCTATTGTTATACCCTCAATTTCTTTTTCTTGATGTATTTCTGTGGCCAACATACCTAGCATTAAGTCTAATATCAATAGAAACAATTGACATCTTTGTTTCTCCCCTAATTTATTGGAAAATACTCTAATTCATTTCTGTTTGGTATAATGGTAGCTCTTGGTTTCAAATACTGACTGTCATTTTAGGGAAAGATCTATTCATTCCTATTTTTTTAGTGTTTTTGGTAGAAATTTGTCAAAGAATTTTCTGAACCTGTTGATATTATCCAGAAGCTTTTTGTTTATTTTGTCAGGGATATGGTTAAGTTTATACTTTTTCTAATATTCCACCAATCCTGTATTGCTAGTACAAATCCAACTTAGTCATAGCATATGTTTGTAATAGGCTGTTTTAGTGTATTTGCTAACATTTTACTGAAAATGTTTTGGATCAATGTTCATTAGGGTTTTGATCTATAATTTTCAGTATCCATTTTGGTTTTCCTTGCTTTTGCTGCCAAGATTATCCATGTCACAGAAGGAATTTTTTTCAGAATCTCTTCTATTGATATTTTGGTAAAGAATTCATGGAATATTAGAATTGGTTTTTTCCTTTGGAAGTTCATTTATGGCTTTCTCAATTTCTTCCTTTGAGTTGGGTTGTTTAAATTTTTACTCTGGATATTTCATATTCTTTCTAAATATTAATTTCTTACATTTACATCTTTGGTCTTAGTGGAATATGGTTGGGCAAAATAGCTACTAATAATAGCCTTTATTTTATCTTCATTTGTAATAAAACTTCTTTTTGCCTTTTTTGATACTGTAATTTTGTTTTCCTCTTTCTTTTTTAAAATTAAATTAGACAATAGTTTCTATATTTTATTTTTTAAAAGAGATCTTAGTTTTATTAATTTAATTTTTTGTTTTCAATTTTGTCAAATTTTTTAATTTTTAGGATTTTTACTTTGATATTTAAGTTTTTAAAAATTTGTTGGTTTCCTAGTAGTTTTAGTTATATTCCCAATTAATTTATCTGTTCTTCCTCTTTCTTATTAATAAAAGTGTTTAGAGATAGCCAATTTCCCCTAAAAAGTGTCTGGCTAGATTCCCACAATTTTGGAAGACAGTCTCACTGTTGGCATTATATTTAATGAGCTGTCTTTTCTAAGATTTGTTCTTTGACACACCAGTTGTTTAGGATTGATAGTCTCCAGCTGATTTTAGTATTTATCCAGTGGCTGTATTTAACAAATCTGTATTGTATTAAGATCAGTAAAGGATGTTTATAACATTTATGCTTTTCAGTTTGTGAATCTTTATGTCCTAACATATGATCAATTTTTATAAAACTGATATGCATACACATCACCAGAGGTCAGTGAAATTTAATAATTCTAAAACTCTATTCTGGTTCTTAACTTCTCTCTTATTTTTTGGTTACATTTATCTAGGGCTGATAGGGCAGCTAGGTAGCACAGTGGCTAGAGCACTGGACTTGGATTGAAGAAGACTAATCTTCATGAATTCAAGTGTGGCATCAGATACCTAGTAGCTGTGTGACCCTAGGCAAGTCACTTAATCCTCTTGCCTCAGTTCTAGTGGTACACCACTCCAGTATCTTTGCCAAAAAACCTGAAATGGGGTCATGGAGAGTTGGACCCAACTGAAATGACTGAACAACATTAATCTAGGGCTGATAGGAATAAATAGATATCTCTCATTATTATTGTTTTATTGTTTTTCTCCTTGTAATTAATTTAGTTTTTTTCTCTTAAGTATTTAGAAGTTATGCTATTGGATGAATATATTTAAATGAAATCAATTCATTTTCTAGGTTACCTTTTAGCAAAATAGTTTCTCTGTCTCTTAAGTTTATTTTTGTTGTTGCCTTCTCTGAAATCATAACTATTATCCCTACTTTTGGGGGAGTTTATTTGAAATATATTAGGTTTTGCTCCTACTCATTATTTTAACTCTGTTTTCTATGTTTCATGTATATTTCTTCCAAACTACATACTGTTAGATTTTACATTCTAATCCATTCCATTAGCCTCTTTTGTTTTATGAGTGAGTTCATTGTCTTCACATCTATAATTACTGTAGTTAATTTCCCTCCAATCTATTCTCACATACTCTTTCTTCGCTCTACTTCTTTCTCCATTTTTACTTCAACCTGCTATCCTTTCTTTTTTTACTTTTAACCTTTCCTTTACTATTTCCCTGCCAGTGTTTTTGCTTATTAGTAATCTCTTCATTATTTATCCTCCTTCATTTTCCCCATTCCACTCTTCTTTTTCTTAGGTTTATCCCTGTTGAATAGAATACATTTCCACACCAAACTGGCAAGTATGTTCTGCCTTCTTTTGATCGGTTTAGATAAAAACGAAGTTCAAAGGATGCCCCACTGCCCCTACTTCTTTCATGTCTTCATGTAGATTCACTTATATAATCTGATTATGTATCTTAATAAGTTTTCCCATATTTTCTTCCTTTTCCCCTTAATGTATCTTCTCATTCCTCTTTTTGATTTTTTTTCTTATAGCATATGTTTATATATAGTTCTACTCACACAAAACTTATGCTTTTGAAATAAGGTTACATATACTAAATTAATGAAGAAGGATATTGTTAATAATGAAGAGCCACAATAATCCTTCCACCCTCTGCCTCCACTGGTTAGGCCAAATATAGAGTACTATCTTCTCATTTCAGTAGTGTTTTTGTTGTTTTTGCTGTTTAATCATTTTCAATCATGTCTGACTCTTTTGTAACCCCTTTTAGGGTTTTCTTGGTAAAGATACTGAATTGGTTTGCTATTTCCTTCTCCAGCTCATTTTACAGATGAGGAAATTGAGGCAAATATGTTAAGTGACTTGCTTAGGGTCACATAACTAATGTTAAGCTGCCTGATGGCCAAGGAACTAGAAATAGACTTACAGAAGAATCACAGAGTGTGAAGGGACCTGAGTAGTTGTCCAGCCTAAATCCCACATGAAGGCAATGAGATTGAGTAAGATGTAAAGTCCAACTTTTCAGCCATAAACAACCTCTTTTCTTATCTCTACTTTGAAGACTTCAAGTGATGAGGCAGCTCACTGCAACCCTTTAAGATCACCCTAAATATTCTGATCCTCCTACATAGATGAAATTCCAAGTTCAGAGATATGCCTTGTTGTTTTTCCTCCTATAATCATCATTAAATCAATTTAAGTTAAATCAAATCTTCAGTTTTTAGTAGGTTGATAGGTTTCTTTGTTATATTTTTAATTTTTATTTTCAGTTCCAAATTCTCTCCCTACCCCCATTCATTGAGAAGGCAGGAAATAGGATATCCATTATAAATATGAAGTCATACAAAATATATTTTCACATTAACCATATTCTAGGAGGAATAAAGTAAGAAAAATAAAGTGTAAAAAACCATGCTTCAGTCTGCACTCACTTTTCTCTCTGGAGGTGAATAACATTTTTCATAGTGAGTCCTATGGAATTGTCATGGATCATGATCAGAGTAGCCAAGTCTTTCACATTTGATTATCTTTGCAATGTTTCTGTTGTTGTTCAGTCTTTTCTATTTTGTTCCACTTTTCACGATTTCTTCTGTACTTTTCTTAGGAAAGATACTGAAGAGGTTTGCCATTTCCTTCTCCAGCTCATTCTAAGTGTGAAGAACTGAGGCAAACAGGGTTAAATGACTTGCCCATATTCACACAGGTAGTAAGTATCTGAGACTGGATTTGAATGCACAAAGATGAGTCTTCCTGACTCCAGCACTCTAGCCACTGCACTACCTCGCTGGCCACACAATATTGCTATTACTGTGTCCAATGTTCTCCTACTTCTGTTCACTCCACTTTGCATTAGCTCACATAAACCTTTGTAGCTTTTAAAAACTATTCCCTTCATCATTTCTTACAGCATTCCAACACCATCTTTTACCACAACTTTTTCAGTCACTCCCCAATTGATGAGCATCCTCTCAATTTCTAATTCTTTGTCATTGCAAAAAAACTGCCATAAATAATAGGTTGAGTTTTGAGTTAGCTTTTTAAACTGGAAGATGCCATTTGCCTCTTACCTGCCATGACCCTGAACACATCTTACTCTGTTGAAAATAAGTAGAACTATAGTATAACTCTGACCTTATAAACTTGTTCTTACATTTTTGCAGCTAATGAGCATTCACAGAGTTCTCTTGTTTTAGTCTCAAGGCTGTTTAATTCAATAACTAAAATATTTCCTGGCTTTATCTCCAAGTTTTAATGATTAGTGTTCAATACATATTTTAAATAAAGTTATCATTATTCTTTATAACAAGAGTAGTCAATCAGAAAGGACATTAAGGTCATATAATTATCTACTAACCCAGTACTGACCTCAGTTAACTCCTCATAGGGCCATCTAGTCTGAGGTCTAGCTATTAATAGGATAAGAAAAGAAGAAGGAACAATAAGTCCTCTACTTATCCCTTCCATTTCCCTCTCCCTTCAGCCTTCATGCAACCTATTTATTCCCTAGGCTCAGTCTAGGCCCCAGTAATAACAATCCTATAATTCTTATTTTTTCCCTCTTTTGAATTTATTTCTTATTTTTGACATTCTTTTATTTTTACATTTTGAGTTCCAAATTGTCTCTTTCCCTCCCTCCCTTGCACCTTTCCCTTACCCACTGATGAGTCAAGCAAAATTATACAAGTTATACATGTGAAATCATGTAAAACATATTTCCATATTAACCATATTACAATAAAGCAAAAAAATGCATGAAAATTATACCTCAATTTGCCCTCAAATTTCATCAGTTCTCATTCTGAAGGTAGATAGCATTTGGTCATTGTGAGGATTATCTTGGATCATTGTACAGATCACAGTAGCCAAGTCTCTCACAGCAGATTATCATTACAATATTGTTGATATAATGCACAATGACTTCCCAGTTCTCACTTCACTTTTTTTCACACTGCCATATTTTTTTATTTAACTACCTTCCTCATCATTTCTGATAGTACCTTGTTGCCAGCACAAAAAGAGCTGATATAAATACCTCTTTGTGATACAGATCTAGTTCTGGTATTGTTGAGTCAAAGGGTACGCACAATTTATAGCCCTTTGGACATAGTTCTAAATTGTTCCCCAGAATGGCTGGGCCAATGTACTTATTTTCCCTCATCCCCTCCAGCATTTGTTGTTTCTGATAGGTGTAAAGTGGTACCTTAGAGTTATTTTAATTTGCACTTTTCTAATCAATAGTAATTTAGATCATTTTTTAAGACTATAGATAACTTTGATTTCTTTTTCTGAAAACTGCTCATATCTTTTGACTATTTATCACTTGGGGAATGGTTTGTATTTTATAAATTTATCTGGTTCTATATTTGAGAAATGCCTTTATCAGAAAAAAATTGCCACCAAATTTTTCTACATTATTTCATTGTCTGTGCTATGGTACATTTTAGGAAATGTAATTTCCCTGATTACCTCTTTTAATTAAGTCTACTTTTAATTTTGCTTTGTCCGAAATCATGATTTCTACCCCAGCTTTTTTACTTCAGCTGAAGCATAATAAATTCTGCACCAGCTCTTAATTTAACTCTTTATGTGTCTTTCTTTTTCAAGTGTGTCTCTTATAAATAACACAGTGTTGGATTCTCATTTCTAATTCATTCTGCTACCCACATGTTTTGTTTTGGGTGAGCTTATCCCATTCACATTCAGTTGATTACTAATTGTGTATTTCCCTCCATCCTATTTTCTTCTATTTATCTTTCTCTCCCTCTTTTTTTTCTGTCCCTTCTCAAAAATCTGTTTTGTTTCAGCACTGTCTCCCTTAATCTACTCTCCTTTCATTCATTCCCGTTATTCCCTCCTTTTCTTCCATTGGCTGAGATAGATTCCTATGCCCAACTAGGTATGTATGTATATTCTTACCACTTTAAACCAATTCTGATGAGAGAAGTTCAAACGTTTCTTCCTCTTTTCCCATTTTCCCTCCACTATAAAAATTCTTCCTTGTATATCACTTTTATTCAAGAAAAATTTCCCCATTTTACCTCTCCCTTCCCTCTTCATGCATCCTTCTTTCTCACTACTTCATTTTTTTAAGGAATCATCCCAATATACTAGACTCTCACCTGTGTCTTCTGACTATGCAGACTCCTTCTAACAGACCTACTAATAATAAATTTCTTAGGAGTTACATGTATCATCTTTTCATATACAAATGTAAATAGTTTAACTTTATTGAGTCCTTTGACTCTTTCATTTTTACTGCTTTATGCTTCTCTAAGACTTGTGTTTAATATCATATTTTCCATTCACCTCTCATCTTTTCATTAGGAATGCTTTAAAGATATTTATTTCATTAAATATTTATTTCCCCCTGATTTAAAGTGGTTTGGAGGTCAGTGTTGGCAGAACTCAGCTGGGCGGCTGCCTCTAATCTGCTGTCTTGGCTATTTACTAACCCACTATCCCACATTTCAATCTTTTTACCTCTAGACCCTGGTAGCCTTTTGCTGGAGTCCTCTCCTATAATGAAATGCCATAAATGTTTTTCTTCTACAATATAGGTGAATATTATTTCAGTTCTTTCTTTACTCAAACTTGTCACATCATCAATGCATGTCTTTCTTTACAGGAGCCATATGTGTATCAAATGATAAATTGCAATGGATATATAAGATACCTGTCTTTTTGCCATTATTTTCAGCAGTAAAATTTTCAGAAGAGTTCAAAAAAGGCTGTGTACTTGTTTCAGGGACAAGAGGGTATCTCTATGAGCATAATCTATGAAACTATCTTCTCTTATGAAATAGGCCAGAGGGAGGAAAATCTTTGGTCAAAAGCTGTAAGTGGAAAAGAAAATAAGATCGTGGGACTTGGTAGAAAAGAATAACTTAGGAATTTACTGGGACTGAGAAGCAACCTTTGGGTTTTATACCTACAGGAAGGTTAGTAGTGGGTTCCCCATCACTAGTGTTATTCAAATGAAAGTTAGATGTGTATTTGTCACAGTACAAAGGGGATTTCTATTTAGGTATGAGTTGAGGAGGACTTTTACTAGAATCCAACTATGAGATTCTGTATATTCTCTGATTAAATGAAATATCAATCCTCACAGCTTCTTGCCCCTAGAAACTGTTACTCTTGATCTTCCCACTTCTCCTCATTATTTCCCATAATCCTCCTCTTTTCAGGGTCCCTGACTCTGAAGCCCTTGACTAGACCTGGTTCTCTGCTTGCTTTTAGCTCCTCAGCTACTACCAACCTATGGTACCTGTACCAAATTATAAGAAGAAACACTGACTTGGAGCTTATAGGAATTGTATCTCCTAGTTTCAGAATGTAGACACGGGGGTCATCAAAGATAGGGAAACATTCCAGATTGCACTGCAAATGGAAGGGTTGGACATAGTTAGGATGCAATCTGAGAGACAAAACGTTGCTTTTTCCTCACCATTAAAGGCATAGCACTAACATCAGTTATCCATTAGTGAAATTTTGTATAAAATCAGCCAAATGAGATATAGCTGAGGATCTTTTTTCTGTTTTAATTATTTAAGTCCAAGTTTCAAAGAAAGATCTTTGTCATCACTCTCTCAAGAACTGATCACCGTTGCGGAAGATAGAAAAAGGAGCTATTAAGTGTTTTGCCCAAGACCCTAATACTCACAAGTGGTATACTGGGGAGTTGAACCCAGGGTTTCTCATTCCTGCTCCACCGTTCTGAGCATGTGTGAGCAAGTAAAGCTAGGTAATGCTGATAGGGCATCCTCTATGATATTCAGACACTAAGTGTTTTTAAGCTATTGCTGTAAAATGTGATTCTATCTCTTTTGACAATGATAGCTGTTATGGTTAATAAAATCATTTTGTCAGTTGCAGGGATCCTTTATGAGCTCTGATTACAGTACTAACCCCAATGGCTAAGATAAGAATGGTATTGAAGATCAGCCTTCAGAATATAGCCATTATCTACTATTATACAACAAACTAGTCACTCAAATAGCTAGGTGTGTTATTGTCCTTTGTTGCCAAAGAAGACCGTGCCATCAGAGAAATGATGACATGACTTTCACTTGTTTTGAGTGAGGGAGGACTGTACAGGTCACCAGCCTCACTTCTCCTCCAGAGCCATCTGAATCCAGTGACCAGATAGTCATCAGAATAACTGGAGATGACCCAGGAAGAGACAATTGGGGTTAAGTGACTTGCCCAGGACTGATCATTAGTCACTGTGCCACCTAGCTATTGGGCAGCTAGGTGGTGCAGTGGATAGAGCACCAGTGCAGGAGTCAGGAGGACCTGAGTTCAAATCTCACCTCAGACACTTGACATTCACTAGCTGTGTGACCCTAAATAAGTAATTTAACCCTGTTTGCCTCAGTTTCCTCATCTGTAAAATGAGTTAGAGAAGGAAATAGCAAACCACTCCATTATCTTGGCTGAAAAAACCCCAAAAGGGGTTATGAAAAATCATACATGATTGAAAAATGACTGAACAACAAAATCACTTAAGCAGAGTAGCATATGGTGTTAGACTTTGAGTTAGGATGAGTTAAATTCAAATCTTGCCTCAGGCATTAATCGGGCAAGTCATTTAACCTCTTTAACCTCGCTTTCCTCAACTATAAATTAGGGTAATAATTGCATGTACTTCACAGGGTTTCTGTGAAGATCAAAGGAGGTAACACATGGAATACTTTGTAATTTTACATTATAAATGGACACATGATATGTTAAAACTGTATAAATACTAAATATTCTTCTTCTTTAGAGATGTATAACTATGCTTTCAAGATTTCAAAATGAAGTATAGAAAATATATTTATATGTATATTTGTGCATATATGTATATATATATGTGTATACACATATGCATACATGTATGTATATATATATTTTTTGGTCTTGACCTCTACAATTTTGCTTGGTTTAGGAGCTCTCACACGGAGAAACTTTGTCCTCTGATATAGATTGGCAACTCCTTTTTAATGTATAATATTCTAGTTGCCTTGAACAAAATGGGTTAATTGATTTACCCATGGTCAAATTGTTAGTTTCATTAGTAGCAGAACTTGAACCCAGATCCTTCTGATGCTAAAGAGAGAACTCACTATACCACAACTGCCACTCTAGTAATTTTTACAAGATGATAATGGTCAGGGTGATTATTATTAGATGTCTTATATCTACATAGAGTTTCATAGGGATTTTTCTTCCAAATATTTTCACATATACTACTTTGTCCTAACAACAACCCTGTCAGATATGTAAGACACATGCTATTTTTCTCTTTTTACAGATGAGAAGACAGGCTTAGAGATCTTAAATGGAGTACCTAACGTCATGGAGTTGAGTGTAGAGTAAATATTTTTTAAGAGTCTATCATCAGAAAAGCACCCACTAGGTATGAGAGATATAAATTTTTTAAAAATGACAATTCTTTACATCAATGAGCTCAAAATTCAAATTTTCTGATTCTGTTTTTTTCTAACTATAACATGTTGACCTAATTTAAATATTTTGTATGTTTATTGTATATAAACTTTTGTATAATTACAATTGCAGTTGTGGTATAATTAAATTTAGTACCATCAAATTTATATTTCATTTAATCAGAAAACCACAAAATCTCAAAGCTGAATAGAACTTAGAGGAAATCTTGTCTAGTCAGTACCTGAATAAGAATCACCATTCTACTATTCTTGGGAGTCATCTAACTTTCATTTGAATATCTGTAGTGATGAGGGTGCAGTGGATAGAGTGCTAGTCCTGGAGTCAGAAAGACTCTTCTTCCTGAGTTCAAATCTAGCCTGAGACACTTACTAGTTGTATGACCCTAGGCAAGTCCCTTAACCCTGTTGCCTCAGTTTCTCATCTGTAAAATAAACTGGAGAAGAAACTAGCAATATACTACAAATATACTCCAGTATATTTGCCAAGAAAATCCTAAATGGAATCATGAAGAATCAGAAATGACTGAAACAACTGAACAACAACAGTGTTTGGGAAGCTTCTACTTACGGACAAAACAATTCACCTTGGACAGCTCTAATTGTTAGAGCCTCTGTAATTTTCACTCATGACTTCTGCCTTTTAAAGTCATGCAAAACAAGACTAATTCTTTTTCCATATAAAAGGCAATCAGGTTTTTCAAGAACCTGACACTGGCTTTCCCCAGTCTTTTATTCCCTAGGAAGAATATTCCTAGTTCCTTGAACTAATACTCCTAATAACATCTTCTCCTATCCTTTAACTCTCCTGCTTGCCCTCCTTTGGATATTCCCCAGAATAGAAATACCCTTACTAAACCATGGTAAGCATTGCGAAACATGAAGAAATTGTTTTTATTGTTGTAAGAGAAGTGTTTTTCTCTTATCCTTTCAGGAAAAAAAAATTTACTCTGACCCCAGTAATTGCTTGTATCTTTTATAAAATTTATGATTCATTAAAAAAAAAAAAAAACAATTACAGGAAACATAGGCTATTTGGTTTTCAGGAGAAAAATGTCAATAGGGAAAGCTTGACTTTGTCCATTTTAAATCCTATTATTGAAGAGCCTGTGTTTATATTGATATTTTAATTCCACTCATTTGTTTAATTTCCTTTATCTCAGGCAACTCATAAATACCTAATCTTCTTACGAGTTTCTGCACACTATGAACATAGATTAAAATAATTAAAATACTTTGCAAAATCCTTTAAAGCAAAAAGTAAAAATAATCAAATTTGCACAGTAAACTTGGCTACCATATGTGAATTAGAGCCAACTGGAAAATTCAAACATTTTTGTGCATAAGTCCCTTTTTTCCCCCATGCAGAGTCACCCTAGAGTTCTATGTAGGCTTCAATAAAATATAAGCAATCTTATGCCAACTAAGCTAAAAGAGGAGAATTCATTTTTACCAATTTTGTCTTCTTATTCATAATATAATAACAATTCTATAAAGCTGGTCTTTGCTTCCACACAAAGTGGTACTTGATAACTCTATATAGGCTTAGTGTTGCCTGTATCTCTATCCCACCTACCACAGTTAACTATTCCAGACCTCTCCTGTCCTCAAGCTTCTCCTAGCTAATCCCTCTCCTTACTCTCTCAGTCCAAGACTTCATCCTCAGTCTTCACTCATCTGCCTCTACTACAAAAAATTGAGGCCATTCGGCATGAACTTCTCCTTTTCTCCTCCTTCTTATCTCATAATCCTTTGACTATTTCTTCTTGTCTGTCTCTTGTGAAGAGGTTGTCCTAATTTTTGCTAAGGTCAAACCTTTCACATGTATATTTGATCCAATTTTTTCCCATCTTCTTCAGCAAATTGCCTCCATCACCATACCTCTCTTTAAACTTTAATCTATACCTATTAACTGGTTTCTTGCTACATGAAGAGTACACTTCTTTTTTCTATAATTCTTATATCTTTTATAATACTTCTCCACCTCAAATAACTGTGAGTAACTTGAAACAATTTATGCTCACTTAGTTGATCTGAAGATTCTATAACTTCTGGGTGCCTTTATTTCTTAATCTTGAACAACATTTTTCAAAACAGTAATTTTGTCAAACTTATTCTCTTCATTGCTTTTTTACTGAGCCTCTTCAGATCTGCTGACTTAAAGTATATCATCCTCTTAACACATAACCACAGCATTGCTCTAGTTCTTTATCCCCTGTGAGGATATTGATAAATTAGTTGAATATCTTCATTGTTATCTTTTTGCTAATGCTCATACTGAGCCCTGAAAGGCAAACTGTTCAAGTGTCTCATGAAATCAGGTGTTTTTGTTGCTGCTACTTTGTCTGCAAGATGCCCCCAACACTGCTAAATCTTTCATTGACTTTCTTGAGAGAATATGATGCTGTCTCTCCATTGAACTGTGACATGTCTTTGGGTTTTACTTACACTGAGAATGTTGATACAGATGTGGTTCGATTCACTCTTTACTAAATTAACTTTTGGGCTATGCTAAGAAGATTACACACTGAGTGAAGACAGTTAAATTAATGTTTGCATATGATCTCAGAACTGTGTAATTTGTACACATAGTTCAGTCGGCTTGTTTCACTCTGCCACCATCTTTCTTGAAGCAGAAATGAGCTACATAGTATTAAGGACTAATTTGCATGTCTGTTCATTCCATGGATAGCATTAGCTGAAAGAAAAATATCTCCTAGTAGTCAGTCTTCTTGTAAAGAGTCTGCCCAATCTTCACAGGCCTGATGCCCAGCTATTAGATACACAGACTGGTACCCAGCCCATACCACAGTAGGGCACTGGATTTGGAGCAAGAGGATCTGAGTTTAAAATCCACTTTAGCTTCTTGGTATCTTTTTTGACCTTGAGCAAGTCACTTTTCTTTGGACCCCAGTTTTCTCATCTGCAAAATAAGGGCTTAGATGTAAAATCCCAACATCCTTTACTTTTATTGCTCTAAACTTCATGATCTATAATTATACTGTTCATTAAATGCCTACTATGTGACAGGCATTGTGCTGGGGAGACAAAGGCAAAAAAAAATGAAAACAAGCCCTTGATTTTAAGGAGCCTATATTATATTGGGGAAGACAATCTATACATACATAAGTATATAAAAAGCAACTAGATGATGCAGTGAATATAGCACTAGGCCAGGAGTTGGGAAAAACTGACAACAAATATGGTCTCAGATACCAACTCTGTGACCCTGGGCAAGTCATTTAACTTCTGTTTAAGTTTCCTCAACTGTAAAATGATGCTAATACTAGCACCCATTTCCCTGAGTTGCTGTGAGATTGAAATGAGATGATAATTGTAAACTGCTCGGCACAGTGCCTGGCACATAGGAAAGAATGATATAAATATTAGTAACTGTTACTGTAATTATAAAAAGAATTTATAATCTATTGGGGAAGATAATACACACATATACATGTATATATTAAATATATACACATATTCACATACATGCATGTACATATCTATGTACATAGATATTATATGTGTGTAAAGACTATGAAATTCTGACAGATATAATTTTACTACCCTAAAAAGAAGCTTAACTATTTTGAGATCAGGGACCATAAGAGGGTATTCTGCATTCCTAGGATATTGGGCCCATGTTGTTTTTAAGCCTGGAAAGTTAAACCTCTCAGAAGCTTGCCATTGTTATTCTGATCTTGGAGTACCTATAAAATATGTAGGTATATATATATATATGTGTGTGTGTGTGTGTGTGTGTGTGTGTGTGTGTGTGTGTGTGTGTAAAGTAATCAGTTGGGGGAGGAAAGAATTTTCCTTTTTAGCAAAAGTCTTATTCCAGTACTTTATTGGAACATGGAGGTAACTTAGGTTCTTGACATCCATAAGGAAATTCTCTGACAAGTGAGTTAAACAGGCTCGCTTGAAATCCTGATTTCCATTTATGGCATTATGTTGTTGTGGTTGTTTCTTTAATAAAAAAAATGTCTTCTCAGTTCCAGATAAGAGTAATTCTATAATTCTCTCAGTTAATATATAGAGTACTGCCTGTAATTGGGAGGGTGGAGGGGAGGAAGCATATATTAGATAACATCCATGTATTGTTTTAAGCTTTGCAAAATGTTTCACAAATATCTCATTTTAATATCAGGACAGCTGTATGAGGTAGGTGCTATTATTACTCCCCCTTTTTTAGATAAGGAAATTGAGGCAGGCAACTGATAAGAGACTTCCAGGGTCATATAATCACTAGGAGTCTCAGGTCACATTTAAACTCAGGCTTTTGCTGACACTAGGTTCCAGTGGTATATCCATTGAGCCACCTAAATAATTATGGACAGGAAGGATGATTAGAAATAATCTACCCAAAATCTGTCATTTTCAAAGAATGTTACAATTTTGGACTTGGAAAATCAGAGTTTATCCAGTCAAATCCCTAGTCAAGTAACGTAGTCTATCTTCAACCACTCCTTAGGATCTGTGGTTATCTAGTCATAATAGTTATCTAGCCTTCACTGAAGTACCTCTAGTGGGCGGTTTTTATCCTTCCCCTCCCCTAACAGAGTTCATTCCATGTTTGGGTAGTTCTAATTTTTCAAGACTTTTTAATAGACAAAGGAACTGAATCCAAGAGAATCTACCAAATTAATTATCCAAAGTCACATACATTTGTCAAAGTAAGAAGTAAAATGCAGGGTTTCTTCAACTCAGTATATAGCAGAGCTTCTGCCTTTAAGTGATACTCTTGCCACCTCAAAAAAAATTTATAAATTTTAGCTAAAGATGACTTAGTAAGCTCAATAAAATATTATCTAAGCTCAATAAAACACAGGTGTTCATAATGTTCAGTTGTTTTTCAGCTGTGTTGGACTCTTAGTGACCCCATTGGGGTTTTTCTTGGGGGAGATACTTGGAGTGGTTCGTCATTTCCCAGCTCATTACAGATAAGGAAACTGAGGCAAATGGGATTGAATGATTTGCCCAGGGTCATGAGTGTCTGAGGCCAGATTTGAATTCAGGAAGATGAGTCTTTCTGACTCCAGGCCCAGTACTCTAACCACTGTGTTCCATCACTACAGGTATTCAAATGAAAGCTAGATGACTGTCAAAGATAAGGTGGGGCAGTGGATAGAGCACCAGTACAGGAGTCAGGAGGACCTGAGATCAAATCTCACCTCAGACACTGGACACTCACTAGCTGTGTGACCTTGGGCAAGTCACTTAACCCCCAATTGCCTCATCCTGGGTCGTCTCCAGTCATCCTGATGAATATCTGGTCACTGGATTCAGGTGGCTCTGGAGGATAAGTGAGACTGGTGACTTGCACAGCCCACCCTCAAAGTCAAAGTCAAGTGCAAGTCACGTCATTATTTCTCTGATGACATGGTCTTCTTCAGCAACGAAAGACAAACACACACACAGTAAGAGTCTGAAGCAGGATTTGAATTCAGGAAGAGAAGTCTTCCTGACTTCAAGTCCAGCACTCCATCTATCCACTGTGTCATCTAGCTGCTGATCTGATCCTTATAACAATCCTCTCAATTCACTTTTCCACGCTGTTCCTAAAACATAAGTATAATTTATGCTAAAGAATTCAGTAACCACTTTGAGGACTCTCAGTTTCAATCAACTGAGAGATTAAAGTAAATGTGGCAGTCAGTAGCAGAAAGATCATCTTTTAAAGTGTTACTAAGGACCAAGATTTTAATTACAGAAAATTTTTCAATTAATAAAGGAATATAAAGGGAAAGGTTTCCTTACAGGGAGGTTTGTGACTTATAGGTATACGATTGCTAACGACCAGGTGTCAAGGTCCCATGATGCTTAGGAAGTGGAACCACAGAGTAATTTGACATCCTACTGTTATATCCCATAAGTTTTTCTAATGATTATTCCTTCCTGTATTGTTTCCATTTAAAATTTATAAACATAAAAAAGAAAAAAAGTTAAACATTTTTAATTCCCAGGAGTTTTTAATTTTATTTTAGGTGCTTTAAATCTCTATTTAATCATATACTTACAAGTCCTGATTACCACAAAGGCAGTGAGTGTCCTATCAACTGAAATGAAAAATTTAGAAATAGCAGGCTACCAGAGGACAGTGTGATTGCTAGTAACACTCTACAACTTTCTGTGTCTTCTTGGGTCCCCTCTCCACTTTTTCCTTTCTCTAGGTCTCCCAATTTCTTTTGATACTCTTCTATATTTTTCTTCCTCTTTTCTGTTCTATGTCATGGTCCTACCATTGAGGCCAAGCATCATTTTGCCCTCCTAGTGGAGGTGAAAATGAAATGTGGTATCTGACCACCGTTTTAAGGGACAAAGTCTATTATGATGTGATATTGTTGTTTTGCATTGAGGCAAGCATTCTGTGGGTGTATAATTATATCTACCAAGAAGTAACGACAAACTTTTCATAATGGAAATACTTTGCACTTCTGATGTACGCAAACAATTCTTTGGAAGTCAAGGATAGTTTCCACACATTAACCAATGAGTCTTTCTAGTAGAAAAAAAAAAGACTTTTGAATAAGAAATTTTTCATATCGTTTTAATAGCACCATCCTGACCTACCAGTACAAGTTTCCAGAAACAGGAGCACACAAAGGTGGTAATATTCCTGTTCTAGAATACACTTGGGAGGAGAGAATCTTTAAAATAGTTTACACTCCTGGCAAAGGAGAAGCAACAGAATATGGGAAAACAGTGCCACCTAGTGTCTATTCTTTGCATATGCATATCTTTCTATCTCGTATCTTCAAAATAGATATACACAATTTCCTACCAGTTTGGTTCTGATATATTGATTTGGGATGCATCAATGCATATTATAATTGTTCCTTCCAAAATACAGGATAATGAAATATTAGAGGTAGAAGTAGTCTTTGGGATTATCTAGTTTAATTCCCCCTCACCCCCCATACACAATTTTGCAGACAACAAAAACCTATTAGTAAATTGCCCAGTTGTGGTGTAAAAGAATCTCAACTAGAATATAGGTGTGGTCCCTAGTTGTAGTGCTCTTCCAGTCATCCGCAGTGCCTTTCCAGAAGCAAGATGGTACAGGAAAATGAGTCCTGAACAACTCCTATCACTACTTGTGCAAACATGAACAAGTCACTTAATAATAAAAACTCGGATTTCCACAACACTTTTTAGGTTACTATACATAAGAAAATATATTTTACATAAGTAGTACATGCTTTTTTCTGTGTTTGGTCGTTTCAGTCACATCCAACTGACACTTTGTGACGCAAGTTTTCTTGGCAAAGATACTGGAGTGGTTTGCAATTTCCTTTTCCAGCCCATTTTACAGATGAGGAAACTGAGGCAAACAGGAGTTGCCCAGAGTCACATAGCTAAGAAGTAGACTTGAACTCTGGAAGATGAGTCTTCCTGACTACAGCTCCTGCACTCTATCCCCTTCGCCATCTAGCTTCACTAAGTAGTATATACACTTTATATAAATTCTGATTTGATTCTTACAGCAATCCTATGAAGGAGTTAGTGAAAGTACCGTCATCATTTGACAGAGTAAGACCCCAAGGTTCACAGAGGAGAATGACTTAACCAAGTTTATCTGGATGATGAGTGGCAGAGGCATGTCTTTTGCTTTTAAAGGAAATTCTCCTTTCACTGTACCACACTGCTTCTAAACTCTCTGGGCTTTCAATTCCTCATCTCTAAAATGAAGGAGTTGAAATAGGCATTCTTTAAATTTCTTTCTGTCTCCCACATTCTACCACTTGAAGGTATACATGCTGGTTCTGCCTTTAAATATCTATTGAAATCTGTATCAAAGCCAAGAAACCATATTTCTATAATTACACATTAATTTGTGATGAATAAAGGTTTAATTACTCTCGGAATAATGGGCACATATAGAACAAGCACAGAGAAAGAGGACAGGGAGACTTCAAAGAAAGGAGAACAGAATAAAATTGGGGAAATCAGAGGATGGCCGCAGTAAAAGTACAAGTACAAGAAAAAGCAGTAGAGAAGCTGGAATCAGGGCTGAGAGCCTCTACAGGATCCTAATGACAGGCAGCAGCTTCTAAAAATAACACACACCGTGCCAGAGTTGCTTAAGTTGTCACACATCTTTCTCAACAACCGATGACAGCCAACACACACAAAGTGTCAACAGTTCAGGATGCGCTAACATATAGGGCTGGCTTTGGTTCCAGGATAGTCATGGCATTTATAAGAGAAATAGCTTTGGAATTTTAAATGCTGAGAAAATACAAGATTAATGAGACTGAGACTCGACAGTTGAAAATTTCCTAAGTACAATGGAGTACTTCACAGAATTTTAACATTTGAAAGGAGCCCTGAGGCCGCCAATTCCAACCTAGACCTAAAAAAGAAATCCCCTCTTGGAAATAACATCCTGGGGTTCTTTGATATTGGGTGAGAAAGTCAGATAACTATTTTCACCTACCTCTAACCAAAATTGAATATTTCTTGATTTATTTGAAAACATTTTTCTAAGGAGGATGCTTAGACTTAATCAGACTTCCAAAGTGGTCCATGAGTCATCCCCAATTGGTTAGGAATTTCTGCCCTGGCTTCGGTCATCTGGCTTTCACTGGCAGATATCCAGTAAGAGGGAATCCTCACCTCTAAGGGCTCTCATTTCACTTTTGGAGAGACCAAATTGTTAAGATTTTCTTCCTTCGCATCAAGCATAATTTTGTTTCCTTGCAATTTTGACCTCTTGCTTATACTTCTACCCTCTGGAGGCAAGTAGAACAAGCTGTATTTGTCATCTGTCTTCTCTATATTAGTCCTTCACACATTTGAAAACAAGTATAAGATTCTTCCCAACCCTCCTCTCCCTTGAGTCTTCTTTATTTTCAACACAACATGCCTCATTCCTTAAGATGCTTCTAGTGTGGCATGATCTTTTACCATTCTGATCTCCCAATTCTCAACCTTTTTGCTTATTAATGTCTTTCCTAGCATGTGACAAAGAATTCAATATAATATTTCACATGTTTTCTGACCCAGGAAGAAGGAAACATCCCCTTTTTTTTGGTTACCATTCCCCTCTCAAAACAACCTAGGATGTCACATTCTTTTTGCAGGCTGGGTATAAATTGTTGACACCTATTAGGGTTAGACTCCCTTTAACACCAGACTCCAAATCTTTTTTTCCCATCAAACTGCTGCCAGACTTCCCCTATCCTATATTTGTAAAGTTGATTTCTTGACCTCCAATGTAGCACTTTGCAGGTCTTTCTGTTAAAATTGGCTCCAAATGTAGCCTTTCAAGTTCTTTTTAGATCCTGCTGGTATCACTAAATGTATTAGCTGCCCTTCCCAGATTAGAATAAAATTGCCTACTTAGAAGGAAAAATGGAACTAGAGTTAGTATCTAGATTTCCTAAAAGTTTTATTGCGCAGAGTAGGCATTTAACAAACATTTTCAATTGAATGATAAAGAAAAACAAGTTAAAAATAAGTTCTTGAATTTCTTCAGCTGACAGAACTCTTTCTGCCACATGCATATCAAAGCTCATTTATGATTTAGTTCTTAAAGCCTTGAAAGCAACTTCAAGTACACAGACATTGACTGACCAGCTGGGGGTCACACAACTACTAAATGCCAAGGGTAGGATTTGAACCCAGGACTTCTTTACTCTGAACATAGCCCTCTAGTATTCCATATTGTCTCATCTAATATTAGTAAAGATAAAATTGCCATTAAAGTGGGGAAAACAGATTAATTCCAAGTTAGAAAAGAGAATTCAATTCATTCCTATAAGTACTGAGAATTAAATTTATTTTAGAACATATCAACTACTTAAATTTTCTTTTAAGGATTTATTATCTTTTCCCTTAAATATTCCCCCCCACACACACTTTTCCTATTACTGTAGAAGGTAATACTATATTTCCACTTCCTCAGGCTCATAGTCTTGGAGTCATCCTTACTATCTCTCATTCAATATCCAATCTGTTGGCAAGGTCTATTGATTTCACCTTTGCAACATCCTTTCTCTCCTCTGACACTATGAGCATTTCTTACTATATGATTAGAATATCAGAATATAATTATAGTATATTCTGAAAACAAAATGAGACCTGCAGAGCAGTGTGTGTGTGTGTGTGTGTGTGTGTGGGTGTGTATATATATATATATATATATATATATATATATATATATATATATATATATATATATATATATATATACAAATATATATATATATACACACAGCCATATACACATAAACATACATACATGTATATATATATATGAACCTTAATAACTTCTTATGAGTTGTAATAGATATTTTAAAGAAATATTGAAACTGAAACATAGAATCTTATTTGAAATAAAGTCAGATTCTCAGTAACACTGAATGAAAGCACCTTTAATATGAATCTAAAGATCCTTTAACAAAACAGTTTTGGAATTATTTTTAGTATTCATAGATTAGAATCATAATTCTATCGTTCATGACCATGAGATCTCTGAAAGCAAGTATATATAAGCATTTATTTATTAGTAATAAGATGACACCTTCTTGTAGGTGGATTTTATTCTAAATCATATCTTGCTCTAAACAATATGATTGTTTTAATGCAGCTTAAGACCTCAATCCTCCATGAAAATCCTAATTTTACTCCAATGCCTCTTTGTATTGGGGAGGTATACCTTGGGCTTTGGGGGGTCCCATAACACAATGATTGCCATGTTTCCACGACACAAGTATACCTAAGAAAGTAGGGGAAGACTCAAAAGCTGTTTTCAAGTATTCGGTTGTCAATGACCATGTGACACAAAGCCCACTCTATACAGCTGATCTTTTGAGATATTTTATTCCAAAGACATCAGATAGATTATTCCTAATTCCAGTGTGCAAGAAATTCACAGAGAAAGCCACAAAGCTAGATAGGGTCCCTGGAATGGCACTAGTCTGCTACAAAGAGATTTCATCTGACTTTTAAAAAATATGTTTGCTTGCTTCCCATACCACAAATCATAGTAAAAATGTTCTATGTTAAACAAGACAACTAAAAAATTCAGGCTTCTTTTCTTTTCAATGCTGCCTATAGGTTGTCCCAGAGTAGGAAAGCATCTGGTGACCTCATTAGGGCTACCAGCAACAGCTGTTGCCTTTCTGCTCCACAGACCAACTGCCATGCCTCCCTGATTAGGATAATAACTGAGCTTCGAAGACTCTGCCAGTGGAACAGAAGCTCTGGCCAATCTATAGCAAGACAGAAAGGTCTAGCAATGTCTTCCAAAGACCAGCCTAGCTAAGTAAAGACCAACGAGGAACTCTCTGCCAGAAAAATGAGGTCAGGTGTATGTATATTTGTGTGTGTATGTACACACATGCAAATATACATATGCTTACATGTGTGTGAATATGTGTGTGCATGTGTGCACAAATATGTCTGTGCATAGTCACAGCAGTGCGTTCAAGCTATGTACTAAGGGTTATGATCTACATAAGTGAGAGGAATATCCATAGCGAAGAAATAATTTACCTTTCGAAGTCTTGAGGTAAGGCCTCGGAAGCCTTTTTGCCCATCACACTACACTGTCTAACCACCCCACCTTGAGATGATCCAGAACTGTATTTCACTGGCAGAAGGGATTCTTTCTGAGGAAATTCCCTCCACCAGCTTTCAGTCTTGGTGTGCTACCAGAGGCACAAAGATAAGCAATGACTTAGCTGACATCACACAACTTGTGTGTGTTGGAGGAAGGACTTGAATTAAGGTCTTACAGATTCTGAGACCAACTTCCTATCCACGATGCTATGCTACCTCTTACATGGATGACAAATAAACTACAATATAATTTACTTAACTTGCAACTTACTCAAACACCTATATTTTTTCACATTAATTGCTTTCTACTCATCCTTCCCTGTCCTGTAATTACGCAGTTGACTTTTTGGACCAAAATGTAGGGCTTCATGTTTATTTTAATTAAATTTCATCTTTAAGCTTAAAGCCTACTATTTCGAGCTTGTAAGCCCCCATGGAAACCTTATTATGTCCTCCAATATATTATTAATTAACCCTGATGAGGCCATACTGAGTAGAACCAGACTATGAATAGAAGCCTGTTTTATACCATGAGGGATCTTCTTTTCCCATATTAACCTAAATTCATTTAAACAATTCAAAATCCACTTGTTATACAATCCACATATTACTAGTATATGCAGGGGAGACTGAGGTTTTATCAACTGCCATGCTGAAATCTAGACATATTATATCTTTTCGACTTGCCAAATGTGCTAGATTAAAAAACCAGTGATAAAAATCTGAGTCATCCAGCATATCTGTTCTTAATTAACCAATAACGATCACTTGTTCTTTTCCAAAGCATTCTATAATTTGCAGGGTTAGACCTCGAGCGAACTGGTTGTAATGTGGAGCTTTGACCTTTCTCTCAGTTTTGAAAGTTTGGATAACATTTTCTCATCTCTACTTCCATAGCAACTTTCCAGCACTCTAAAATCCCTCAGTGATCATCTACCAGTTATTTCAAGAAACAAATGAAGCACAATCATTTGTGTCTTGAATTTTTTAATGTCTGATATACTTAGGTCTTCACTACAGATTAGTTATAGCTTCTTAATTATTTCTCCTTTTGGCTATTTACTTGCTAGATTATTATTTACTGTGCTGTGATTCCATATTTCCTTTTTGCCAGTTTACCATATGGCAGTCAATACTGTAGAAATGGTGCAGCTAAAATATGATATTCATTTTAAGCCTTCTCTAAAGGGACTAAAGAAAAAGACAGATACTACAGAGGAGCCAATAACATGCAATCTGGATGGAGAAAGTGAAACCAGTAAACAATATGTGGATTTTATAAATATTGTGTGACCTTCAAAATTTCCATGGACATATGTTTCAAAGACATGATTAGATTTTTTTATAAGGAAGTTCAATATGGAAAAATTTTGAAGGAAGGTTTAGTAAATGAAATTGGAGATAGTGGAATATAGAGCTTGGAAGACCAATCATCATGTAGGTGGTAATAAAGGTGTGTAGCACCAGTATGAATAGAACGTTAGGAATAAAGTCAAGTAACACTGAATGAAGAGAATCTACAGTATTTAGAAACAGACTGAACATTAGAAGCGAGAGGAAAGGAATTAAAAGTAAGGTTTTAAAAAATGCCATACAATATTAAAATACCATTAAAATACAAAGAAATCAGGAGAGGGAAATAAGTTAATTAGACAAAGAATGATTACTTTAAAATTTAATTAATTTATAGTTAGCTAGATTTATATTTTATCACCCCATGTACAAAATAAATTTTAGGAAGCCCAAGTATGAGATTAAGGCATCTGTTTTAATCATGTGTTCAGTTAAAAATAGAGGTGCAATGGTTAAATGTATATTGTGAATTTAAGTTGTTTCCTTCTCTTTTTTAAGTCCTAAAATAGTACTGTATATGCTTATTTTAAAAATAAATCTATTGGTGCCCTTTACATGTTAAGAACATTTAAAAAATTCTTTCCCTTTATATCCAATTCATATTTTGCTGATCCAAGATTCTTTTACAGATTTTGCTGCTATTCAGAAATGTATATGAGACATATAAAAGTTTCTGAGTTCCTGAGTAAGAATGAGGATTTCTGTTTATCTTTCATGACCATATCCATCATGTCTAAGTTGAATTTATTGATACCTTCATTGGTTTTTAATCATTGCTTAAGATAACATTCATTCATTCATTCATTCATTTATCATATACTGAGTATCCATGAGGTGGTGAAGGGAATGCAAAAATTCATACATTATGATCCTTGACCTCAATATTCTTAAATAGGAAATCTGAGACATATAAACAAGTAAAAGGTGGTAACAAATACTGAATTGGGAATTATGAGATGTGTTGAATTCCTGATTTAACCCTAACTGGATGACTGTGGGAAAATCTTTTAATGTTTCTGGACTTATTTTTTTTTCATTCATAAATAGAAATAATTATTTGTAATGTGTAAGTCGTAGAGGTCCTATAAGTAAAGTGCTTTGGTAACTTAAAGGAACTACACAAATGCAAGTTACCATTATAATTTTTATAAAGTAGAAAGAATACTGGACTTCTGCCCAAGAGACCAGGGTTTAAATCAGCCTAAGTAAGTCCTAACACTTATTTAGCCATGGTGGTCAACTAAACATAATGATTTCTGTGATCTTTTCCCCCGCAAATAAAATTGAGGATTATAATTTCTGATAAAGTGCTTATAAATTTAAAGTTCTACATAAATGTATTTTAATATTGTGTTTATTGTTACTATTTTCATTATCATTACTAAAATATGGTGAGTGTATAAACGTGGTACAAAGTGCTATAAGTTCAGGATCTTGAGGGTTTAGGATCATGGCAAGTTTAATGAATGTGGTAGCACCTAAACTGGGCCTTGAAAGATGGAAAACATTTCAACAGAAGATGAGAGGAAGATATTCCAGGCATAGAGTAAATCATGAACCAAGGCATAAAGGTGGGAAAGCCCAAGGCTTGATTATGAAGAGTAAACTTTCCATTTGGTAACATACGTAAGAGAATAATGGGAGAAACTGTAGACTGGAACTTAGCTACATTAAAATAAGGGTTAGAACTTTAAAAATCAAGTCAAATAAACAAGTATTAAGCAAATATTATGTGTGACACACTTTATTGAACTCTGAAAATACATATGCCAGCAGAAAATAGCTCCTGCCCTCAAGATACTTAATGGGGGAAGATGGCACATAAAAGAAAGCTGGAGAGGGAAGGTTTGGAATGAAGGTTGTAGGACATCATATAAAAGGCCCTATAGGAAAGTTAACTGTGTAGCAGAGAGATTGAAGTCATGGCTATTCTGAGGAAAGAGTCAATCAGAAGGAGTATTTGTAAGGCTACTTGCAGTGTATGAAATTCAAAAGTAGAATAAGTTTCAAGGTTGAAGAGTTATCTGCTGCATAGTGAAAGTCTGGGTGAGTGATGAGTATAGGAATGAAAGTGAGTTTTAGCCTACCCCTTAAAATGGAAGTTCCAGTTCTGATCAATCAGAGAATGAGGGAGAGGCTATGGGGTGAAGGATACTTCCACTGTGTGGAAGTCCGAGTTGGAGTGAACTTCCAGGTTGGAGAGTTTCTGGGACATACATTAATTAAGGATTAAGACTTTAAAAGCCTAGCAAAGATGTTTGGGTAGTTTCATTTTTGAATGGGAAATGGAAAATCATTGGAAATTTTTGAGCAGGGAAATGACTTGGTCAGATCTGTAAATTAGTAAGATGAATCTGGTAATGGCACATAAAATAAATTGGAAAGGAGGAAAGACCAAAGGTAGAGGAATCAGGAGATTACTATCACAGTTCAGGTGAGATTGCTGGCAGCAGGTAGGAAAGAAACACAAGTCCGGCTATAAGATTCATTTTGATGGTAGCATGACAGGACTTGCTAAATAAATAAATGTAGTAGGCAGAGGAGAGAGATAAGGTAAAGATGATTTTGAGGTTTTGAGAATAAGTGAAGGGAATAATATAAATAAATTATTAAAATAAATAATAAGTAGAAATAAATAGAATATGAATATGAATAAAATAGAAAATGGCAAGCAGTGGAGCAAATTTGTGGGAAAAGATGACATTGTAAGCATCACATTGACTTTTGCAGTGTTTATTGGTGATCCAGGTAAGACAGGTATATATACAGGTATACCAGATAGATATTTGAAGCTGAAGTTTATGGGGGATGAACTATAGATATGAATTTGTGGATACTCTCCATGGAAGAGATAGTGAAAGATGAAGTCAATTTGTCTAGGGTGAAAGTACATAGACAGGAGAGTGACAGGGACAAAATCTTAAAGGAAAGAGCAGGAGAATCTACAATTAATGGACAAAAAGAACAGGAGTCACCAACCTTCACAGAGAAGGATCAGACAGGTAGGAAGGAGGACCAATATTCAGTATCACGGAAGACATGTAAGCTGAGAATAATAAAGTGTTCAATGTGCCAAATGCTGCAGGAAGTAAAAGAGCATGGGGATGAGAAAAGACCACACTGGATTAGCTTTATAATAACATACTGAGATGAATTCAATCAGCTATGCAAATTGTCATCTGCCTACATGCCAGCACCTGAGTGAATCAGACAGGCCTGAAGGGAATTAAACAATAGAGCTAAAATAAGTTTAATAAACTCTGTCCATTTTTATATGACTTTATAAGGCTGTTTTAAGAGTCTAAGTATGAATGAAGAGCACAGCTCTAGGCAGATACTTGCATTTTCACATATATTATGGGCAGCAATGAAGAAGAAAATGGCCCTGATAAATACTGGAGCTACCAATGCCAATTATGTAGAGTGCTGAGAATTGTGAGGGGGTCTTAAGAGAGAAAAGGAGATGCGATTGCTTCCTTTCTCCCTACCCTTTCTATTTCCTCCTATTATTTTTTCCCATCCCAGCTTCTTGGCTTTAGAGAGAGAATACAGAGAAGAGAAGAGAAGGAGTGGAGAGAGAGAGAGAGAGAGAGAGAGAGAGAGAGAGAGAGAGAGAGAGAGAGAGAGAGAGAGAGAGAGAGAGAGAGCAGGTAGGGCTGTAAAGGACATTATGGGGTTTCATTTATTAATAAGACATCAAAAGAAACTGAAGTCTTCAGAAATTGTAAATAATCATTCTTTTCCCCCTTTTATATGAAAGCACTAGTAAGACAACCTGAAGATGACTGTACTTGTTTAAAATTGATTTTTAAATGTGTGTATAAAATGTTTTAGAGGTATATATGTGCGTATAATTTTATCAAACAGAACTAGAGATTTTCTTCATTAACTATAGTCATAATCTTAAATACATGATAATTTTTTTCTTAAATAAGAAAGTTCTTTTACTTCTGTTTAAGAAATATGTGAGAACATCTGGTATAGTAGAAAGATTACTGACTCTAGAATCATAGAAAGTAGGTTCAATTCCCATTTCTGACACTAGCCATGGGATATTGGGTAAATTGTTTTACCTCTTTGGCCTCAGTTTCTTCATCTGTAAAATTAAGAAGTTGGGCCAGATGACTTCTGGGATTCTCTTCTACTGTTATTATTATTATTATATTCCATTATCCTATTATTCTGGATATTCTTATAATGTAAAATGTATTATGTGCACACCAATGCATGCCACTTAGTAAAAAACATACAATATATTCTCAGAAAAGACTTTGACAAACATCCAGGCAAATTCACACCAACAGTGCTTCAAGCAGACTTTTCTGTTCTGAAATAGATGCCAATAAATTTTTTTCAAGATGGTTTCATAGTAGGTATTTAATAAATGCCTGTTGATTGGATGATTAAAATTTTTCTTTCCTCTTTTCCTAACTTCCCTATTTCTATAGATGGCACCACCATCCTCCTAATTTTCACAATATTCCCAATATTCACCTCTATTTTCACAATATCTGAAGACACTCTTGACTTTCCCCTCTCTCACTCATCAACCATAGCCAATCACTTACAAAGACATTTATAAACTACTTATGTTATCTCTCATATGTCCACTTCTCCACAGTCACAGGGGCACCACCCTAGTTTAAGCACTTGTTGCCTCTTGCTTTCACAACTGTGATAACCTGATTAGCTGGTTTCTCTGATTTTAGTCCTTCTCCTTTACAATCCATCCTTCACACAGTTGCCAAATTAATATTCTGAAAATACAGCTGTGACTATGGTACTTCCCTGCTCAAGAAGTCCCAGTGGCTCCCCATCTTGCTTGTAGTATAAAATACAAATTCCTTTGCTTACCATTCGAAGCTCTTCATAATTTGGGTCCATCCTATTTATCCAAGCTTAGTAAACATTATTCTCTTTTTGTGAATGAAAGTACCAGACAAACAAGTTTACTTAATGTTTTTCCTACACAACATTCCATCTCCTGTAACTCTGTCTTTGTACAGGCTATCCTCCATGCCTGGAATATATATCCTTTGTAGCTCAGCCTTGAGGAAAGTCTCATTTCTGTTAAAGCTCAGTTCAAGTGTAAATCATCACCAATAATTATCCTCATTCCCCCAGTTCCTAATTCTGTTTTTCATGCTAAAATCATATTGCATTTACTTTGTATACACTGTCTTTACATATGTTCATATCTCCCCATCCCCAACAGAATGTAAACTCCTTGTGATTAGTTAAAATTTTGCTTTAGTCCCCCCACGAATGTCTGTAATATACTAGACATATGTGTGTAAACAAATGTGTATATGTTACACATGTGTACATATTTATTGTGAATGCATACATTCATACACATATGTGCACATATATATCTCGTATGTATATGTATATGAATTGATGTGCATACACATATCCCTTTATCCTTAAATAGTGAAAGTTTGGTTTTAAAGTTATATAATGTACGTTCCCTTTAAAACTGACTTACATGACATATTGTGACATGTAAAGTCTTGAAGAAAAATGTAATGGATGACGATTTTGGTAAAGAGAGGGCAATCCAAATTGTAAGCAGTGGATAAAGAAAAAAATGATCTTACTCTTCTGAATTTCAAAAATTAGGAGTTAGGATTGTGACCACAGGGTGGCACCAAAGAACTTTCCAAAGAGGTACCTTTTCCAATTACCTTTTTTCAATTGTAGCACTAGCTGTTTTCCTTCAGCTGCCACATGTAATAAGCAAATGTTATTATACATTGTTTCCTCTAAAAAGGACATAGGAAACTCGACATCATTCTATTCCAGGGTAGCAAATCTATAACATAATACATCAATGGCCTCCAAACAGATCTAAGGAAGGGGAAGGAGCAAGCGATGTTTGGAGTCAGGGTATGGATGGCGAGTAAAGTCTCATAAAAAATGTGAGACAATTTCAAAGACAAATGGTCTGCTAAAATTGCACAATAACACTTCCTTTATTAAGAATACATTAGAGTTACACATTAAACACTCTATGTCGATGGGTAGGGTGAATTCTTCTAGTAAAGCCTGGGAACTTAGACCAGTGTCTGCTTTATTCAAGCAGTTCACATGTCCATTGAGCAGAAGATACTACATGCATATTTGTTTCTGTTCATTGTTCACTTTTTCACTTCATGTAAATATCATGATGATTTCCAGATGAAGTTTTGGAGCTACTGAGGTATCTGTGTTAAATACCAAAATGGTAGTAATGACTAAAAAAATAAATCTATTATGCAATAGATTCCTTGTGCTTTTACTGCTTCTAAGCCATATAAAGTAAAACACAAGAGAAGAGGGAATATGGAAAATCTATATTTATGATTTGAAATTCCTATAAAAGCCTAGAGAGGCTGAACTCTTACAAAGAAGAACGTTCATTGCAAATATGGATATTGTAAGAGTATGATTCATAATATCATTGTGTTGTGTTTGTTTTATTGTCAGAGTCCAGTGCATACACAAGTAGTGTGCTAGGAATTACTGTTTTATGGTATGATTGTCAAATTATAATACCGGAGAATGATGGATTTAGATCTGAAAGGAACTTAGGAGGTCACTGAGACCAACCCCCTCATTTAACAAATAAGGCAATTGAGGGCCAGAGAAGTTAAGGGACTTTCTCATAGATATATAGCAGATATAAATATGTTAGTAAGTATTAGAGGTAGATTTGAGTCCAAGTCTTATTGATTCTAAGTTTAACATGCTATGCATTATGCCAAACAATTCTTAATCAGTGGTATCTAACCACATTTTTCTCATCTTGTACTTATGATGTTAATCTCCTGAAACTAGATGTAAGAATTTATGTTTTTACCTATTAAGTTTTATCTTAGTAGATCTATCCTATTTTTTAGCCTTTCAATATCTTTTTAGATTATAATTTTGACATCCAATGTGTTAACTATCTCTTTCAAATTTGTTTCACTTGCAAATTTGATCATGATGTCATTGAATTGACAAAGCCTGGAAACTTACTGGATGTAGGGTGTGACACAGGTGAAAAATCAATGATGTACCCTAAGATGTGAACCTCATTGACTACACAGATAGTGGTGCCCTTGACAAGACTAGAGGAATTAGAAGAAGTCATGGGTTTAAGGAACAGATAATGAGCTCTGTTTGGGGTATGTTGAGATTAGGAAGGCTAAAGCACATGCAGGAGATGATATCAAGTGGGCAGTTGGGAAATCAGGACTGTAAAGAGGAAAATGATGACTAGATATATAGATTTGGAGTCATCTGTCCATTAATCATCTCTTTAATGATACATTATAAAATTTTCCTAGGAATTAAAATCAAGTAAGCATATTTTATTATTTTTCCCTTGTTTAAACAACTCCACTTCACAAATTCTGTGGCATTATTGATAGTGGAAGGATGGCAAAAAAAAAAATGAGTATGCTGAAAGAGAGGTACCATAAGATTGGAGCTTTAAATTCTAAAAGAGTCATGTTTTATCTTAGAGATAAGAAAAAGGCATCTGACTTTCTCAAGCATAGAAATGATATGATCAGACCTGTGCTTAAGAAGTATCACTTATGGAACTCTGTGGAGGATAGATTACAGAGTATAGAAATTATAGGGAGGAAGAATAGTTAGTGGACTACTGCTGTAATCAAAGCAAGAAGTGATAAAGGCTTGAACTAGCATATTGATCATATGAGTATAGAGAAGGTGAAAGATATGAAAGATACTGGAGCGGGGGAAGAATTAACAAGATTCAAGTCTCAAAGTCTCATCTTCTGCAAGAAGCCTTTCCTGATTCCTTTAAAGTGAAGCTTCTTTTAATTTACTTTCCATCTTATTTGTACATAGTTATTTGCATTTTGTCTCCTTTAGTAGACACCTCTTTGAGAGCAAAGACTGTTTTTTGCTCACCTTTGTGTCTGCAGCGCTTAGCACAGTAGGGACTTAATAAATGCTCATTGACTGACTGATTGACAAGAGGTAATTATCAACTGATGAAACCATGGATCCTTCAAAATAAGGTAATGGTGTTGAAGAGTTCATGATGTCAAAAGGTAAACAGAAGCACTTAAAAGATTGAATCTAAAATTATTTGACCCTAAAATAAGAAATGTAAATTTAAGCTTGACGCTAAGTTTTAGCTTCTATTCCAGCAGTGAATGCTGGTTTTTTGGATTAGTGAGTTAGGGTGCCTTTTTTCACTAATTTCTTACTCTAATGCCTCCTCATCATTTGCATGTGTCCCTGGCTTCCTTAAGAACAACAACTTTGCAAAATTCCATGAAGATGGAGAAGCATCGAGTATGAGATTTGCAAAGGCAATACGTCTGTTACCTAAGGACCAACTTAAACTAAGTTTGGAGAGATCCATTCCCAGGTTAACCAGTCATCACATCTACTATGATTCCTTCAAACTAGTGTAAAAAGGATATGATCTTCATCAGTGGGTGAAAGGATGGACATTAACAGAATTTTCACTCTCCAAGATCTTGAAGAAGTCCTATTGCACTGAATTTTCTTATTTAAAAAATAACATTTTTGTACCAGAAATTTTTCAAAACTCCCTCATCATCCCTTCCATCCAAATCCAAATCAGTTTGGCATACGTCTGCTTGAGCAGATGGGCTGAGCACTGAGCCCCTTAAGGCCTGCAAATTCAGACAGTTAGTTCTGGAAGAAAAGCAAATGTCAGTGATGGGGAGCCTCCTAGGAAAACATCCTGACTCAAATATCAACCCCCTCCCCATACCTATTATCTTTTTTAAAGAGCCATTTTCTATACCTACTGTGCAAGAATAAGCCTGAACTCTCAGCAGGCAAGAACCACAGCAGAAATTGATGGTCATAAGGCAAACCGAAAATCCAAGTCAAACAGAGAGAAACAACGTACCTCACACCCAAAGTGTACAAGAATAGCATGCAATCAGCACCTAAATCATTCATTCAGAAAAGAACCAAATGCTTCAGAGGAATGAAACATATTCTGTATCTCCTGGGGAGCACTTGCAATTTCACATGGTTAAGAAAAATGTCAACTTTTGGCCACCTTAAAAGTGTCATATCTTGGGGATATGAAGTAAACAAAGACTGTACTAATAATTTTGCTGGATCTTTGAATGCGCTAAACAGGTTACCTTTTAAATCAAAATAGACCACATGTAAGATTTTAAATTAAGGGATATGATTACGGAATAATGATGCAAAATGGTTATATAAGACATTCTGTAAAATAAACAGGTACCTGTGTCAAGCAGAATCACCAATCCAATTTGGCAAAGATTTATGATATATTAATTTTCAAATAAACTTCAATTTATAACTCATTGAATTAGGTGGAGCCATGAGATTACTGAGTTACACAGTTGGTGGCCAAGGAAGAAAACACAAACAAAGCACACACTTGCAGAAACCTGGACCAAATTCACAAAGCATATGGTGAGAGCCAAAGCAAAGAAAATTTTCTTTTTGTGAATGATCTAGTTGGAGAAACTGGGCCTCCTTTTCCCAGTATCTCAAAAATATTTCTTGGTTTAAACACGGTCTCTCACACACACATGTGCTAATGAATCAATAATTTGGGACAGTAGGTTGGTCCTTATATGCCACAAGGCAGAATAATTTGTTTTTCCCTCTAGTGGTAATGTGAGTTAAAGAAAATACTGCCTACTAGTTAAGAAAGATCCATGAGGAAGATTAATCAAAGTATTTGAATTTCAGTCACATACTGCTTTCAATCAGCCTGGTAAGCACATACACACAAACACTAACATTCAGACAAAAGCCTGCATAGGGCTAAGATGTTGCTATTAAGTCAACAAGTCAAGTCAACAAGCATTTATTAAGCACTTACTTGGGGTCAGACACTGCTCTGAGAACTAATGATATAAATACAGGCAAAATGTTTGCCTTCCATGGAGTTATGGAGTACTTTTTGTTGTGAGCACTGCAGTTAGGTCATGGTCGAGATACAAACGATAGATAAAATGCAATTCCTACCCTTTGAGGGATAAGACACAAAATACAACTAATTAAAATATAACATATGACATGTTAAATGTGTTACAGAGACAGAAGACAAGTACTTCGTGAGATACGAAAAATAAGGCTGTTTCTAACCAAAGGATCAAGGAAGGTTCCTGTGGGAGAGGCCATTTTAGATGAACTTTAAAAATGAAGTAGGAATATACCATTTTATCCAGGAATGTGTGTGTGTGTGTGTATGTGTGTGTGTGTGTGTGTGTGCCTTGAGAACAAAAGATAATCCAGGAACAGAATACTAACTTACCAAAGATTTTATGACAAGTATAAGATGCATAAAAAATTTCATAATATACAATTTATGTATAAGTTGATCTTGGAATTATTTTTCCCTTTATGTATAATTGTATGCATTCATGAAGAACTCACGCATTTGGAATTACAAATGATCAGAAAAAATATTAAGGATAATGAATCGAAATAAATGTTATGTTTGGGGCTGTGATTGTCTTGCTGGAGAATCAGAAAATTAAGAATAATAATTTATAGCTATATTGTCCTTTATAAGGTGATATATATATATATATACATATTATTATTTGATCCTTAAAACCAATCTGTGAGATAAGTAATAAAACTGTGTTTACTCCTATTTTTCAGAGGATCTAGATTCATGGAGTTAGGTACCTGCCCAGATTACTAAGTAGCAGAACTTAGGCCAAAGCTCAAATGTTTTGACTCTTAATCTTGTTCTCCTGCTACCGCATGATGTTGTCTCCTTGAAGAGATCTGTGCTTCCAAGGCAATAAAATTCAGCTGAATCAAACAGTTGTCTCTACTCTAACTTCTGCAAAACGTTTAAATCATTCATTTTTTTTTAAAGTATGGCTTTATTAATCTCCGCCCAGAGACAATCCTCTCCTGACTGGTGAATGCCTGACTAGACCACTATTTTTAGAGAGGCCTTAATCATGTTCTACTTAACTCCTAACTTAACTGTATAGACTTTTCCTGCCTTTTGTCCCACCTTTTCACTTCTCTTTTAAGCATTGCCTTTGCGCATTAAAATAGAAGTTCCTTGAAAGTAGAGACTATTTTGTTTGTTTCTTTCCACATCCTCAACACAGGGCACTGCCTGGCACATAGTAAGTGCTTAATAAATGCTTTATCTCTCTGTCTGATGTAAATACAAATGTCTATTTTCTAATTTTAATGGAGAATTTATAGAGAGATGTTGGAAAGATACAGGATGAGAATGGATCAATGGGCTATCATAATTTGCAACAAAAATGAGACCACAACTACACTGGAGCAGCAAAGTACTTGTATTACATTTACCTAGGCATGTGTAATAGGGAAAATATTAGTATTAGGCAGCAAGCTACTTGAGAAATTCATCACTGCTCCTCCTTTATTCTAATTTGGCAATCACACTGGATATCACTCAACATGCAGTCTCTTCTCTGAGGTTAATAAAAATGCGAATGAAAGATCAATTTTATAAATGGAGAAAATTCATTTAGTTTGAAAATCTTACTCAAATGATTTATCTGGCTAAATATACTCATCAATGAAACAAATCAGTTTCATTTGAAGATTTGGATTAGAGTCAAATAAGCTAGAAAATATAATGTAAAAAGACCATAAGAGCTCACAAGTAAACTTTCATGTGACCCAGAAACCCAAATGATATTAAATGAACTCATATCCAGAAAAGATCTGAAAAAAAAGTATTTCTCTTGAATTTGATACTGTGGTTGGTTTTGTTTTCTCAGTTCAAATGGACAAGTAGGGTTTTGTACATTTTTAAGATATATGTATGTTTGGAGGTCTGGTGAAAGCAGAGGCAGTATGGGGAATAGAGGGAAGAAACTGTCCTTATTCTCCTCTTACTTCAGCTGGTTGAGACTGATGCTTACTTCTAATATTATTTTTATATATTACATATGTGACATTTACATATATATTACATAATTTTATATATTATGTGCATAATCCACACCTGTAATAGGTATTTTATAGAGAGATGTGGGAAAGACACAGGATGAGAACTGATTGAAGGGGCTATAATAATTCACAAGAAAAGAATAAGATCACAGATACACTGAAATAGCAAGGTACTTAAATTACATTTATTTTGGTATTTGATTTGAATTTACTTTTCATAAATATCTTTGGTTGACCCAGCCATGTATATTTTCTTGTGTTCCTTTATTCATGGTGTGTGTGCGTGTGTGTGCGTGTGCGCACATGTACACAGTGGAATAGTTCTAGTAATTCTAGTCACATGGAAGGAAACTGACTAGGAACTTTTCCTTCTAGTTCAAAGTCAGAAATCCCAACCCCTAGCCCACTGTTAGAGAGTAACTTTATTACAAACAATTTACGCTTTCTTTTTCCTAAAATGTTATAAACTTACCAAAGTAGAATTTTAAAAGGATGGACCCTTTTGGATCTAAGACTTAAGAGCCTAACTTTCATGGTTGACTCACAGGCAAATGCTTGAGGTGCAATGGGAAGGAAGTAAGGCAGAGTAAGAGAAGAGGTTCTGGTCATGAGTTTCACTTTCGCTATGATTTCTTAAACCTGGCTACCCTTAATGTCACATGTGTGACTGTATCTCCAATAATCATGAAACTTTTCATATGTACGAGGACTGATTCTGATAGAGATCTCAATGTGGGAATCTTAGTGCTGAGTGGTTGGGATGACATGATGATGAAAAGTCTTCTAATTGCCTACAGAAGCATGGGAATAAATAACAGGAGCTGCTGATCTTGAACTGTTTGCATAAAAATGAAATAAAGTAGCCATTTATGTGTCTTTTCCTTCATGGTGTCAATGGAAACAAGAAATACTTTGAGATACAAGGTTGGAGGGAATGGGAATGCTGACTACACTGTTTCCAACCTGCACACTCACTATATGTCCATGAACACAGGAAACTTCTGTTTCTTTTCTATTTATTTGGTGTTAGGAGAATTCCAAGATGGAAGTGCCCAGAGTTTGAGAGTTCCATCAGAGACCCCCCTTGCAACTACAGTCAGCAGCAGAAATCTGTCCAAGGCAGGAACAGGGGGTCACCAGATTGATAGCAACTGATGATGAAGGAAGGTCCTGCAGACAGATATGGAGGGACTGTTAGTCACAGGCTTTATGTATTGTAAACCTCATTACGGTAATAAGTGGCATCTATGGACTATGAAAAGGTAGTAATCCTCAGAGCCCAGCAGATAACTATAACTAAGAAGTACATTCATTGAAGGAGAAAAGGACTAACATAAGTGATCTCTACATGTATGCCTTAATATCATTGTACTTTAAGTCTGAGACCATTCCTATAGGGGTCTTATATGTACAAGGGGAGAATACACCCCAGATTTGAAAGGATTGTTCTGTAAGAAAAAAAATTTGTTACATCTTCTCAGTAAGCCTCTTTTCTAGAAGCTATTAAAATTCTGCTAATAGAAATGAAACCAAGTCTTCCTAATATATATACACACACACACACACACACATATACACATATGTGTGTATACATAAACACATGTATATTTGTGTTTCTATACATGTGTATAAAATACATACATATGTATATAGAACATATACAAATACATGCATATACACAACATATGCGCACATATACATACATATATACATACACACATATATACATACACACATATAGGTAACTGATCCTGTTTGATAATAGGAAAGACACTGGTATGAGTTCAGAAGTAACTCAGGATTAGCCCTAGGACTCTGAGAAGAAAGTAAACACATGACCTATGGAAATCCAACCTGTGGATGTGGGTAAAGGTTGAGATGGTGAACTCAGATGGGATGTATTCGTTACCTCTTTCAAAAGGCATCACCAAAAGTCTTTTCTTCTCCATAGTAAACCTCCTGTTCTTTTAAACCATCCTTATATGGTATGACACTAAGGCCTTTCAACATTACTGTCATCGTCCTGTGTCAGCACAATGTTGACCTTAAAATGTAGATTCCAGAAATAAATATAAATTTCCAATTGTGATCTAAGGATAGTGTGGACCTCTTATTCTAGATTTAGTCCATCAACTAATATTTATTAGGATATCATTAGCTTTTTTTTGGGTGGGAAGATACTGTTATACCATATTGCTTACTCATATTGAGATTTTTTTGGTTCACAAAAACTTCCGAGTATTTTTCACATAAAATGCTCTTTAGTTTTGCTTTCCCCATCCTTTTTCAGTTGACTTTTTCTTAATCTAAGAACATCTTATTTGATTGAGCCCATCAATGATCTGAAGTCTGAGGCACAGTGCCAATTATGACCAGTAGTCTCCTCCTTCTATAATAATCACAAACTATAAGATAGTATGATTGTTTCCTGTCACTATTCCTATAATTCCTAGTTCATCAAAAAAATCCATCTTATCGATCAAATTTAGGTTTGGATAGCAATCTCCACATCTTGTCCAAATCATGATTCTCAGCTGTGCTTAAGAATTAAGTATTGCCTGCTTTGTTATCAGCATAGAGTTCCTCAGTATATATGTGTCACAGGCAAGATTTGAATCCAGGTCTTCCTGGGCGTGAGGCCAGATCTCTATCCACCATATCTGTTCCCAAGAGCAGCTAATCAGATTGAAATGTAATTAGGAAATAGTTATCAAAATAAATAGAATACAACATAACATAGATAATGTTAATTTGTTGTTTTCTAAGTCAATATGCAGCATGCAGGGATACATTTCTAAGTAAATTTGACATTTATCCATTGTAATAATACCATTTTACTCTTGAAAGTGTCTTTCAGATCTGAGCCTCATTTTGTAGGGAGCAAAGACCTGAAGATAAAGAATATGCTGAAGGTCAAGCTGTATCCAGCACCTTGGTCTCCTGACTCCTTGTCCAGTGCTCTTTCTAGTTCTTATGATTTAATATTGATATTACATTCTTAAATATGTTCCCAGACCCCAATATGCATGATTTTGTGACTCAGGTTATGGCACTGTTTTTCAGTCTTATTGAGTTTGTGAAACTCTCATGGCATCATTATTGAAATCATAATCGTAATACCTGGTTTGACATTAAGATAAGACCTAAAAGCCATAGAATTGATACTAATTAAAGGTATCTGCTATGAATACAACTTCTTTTAAGGAATACTGAGTCAATTCAACTCTGAAGTACTGGGATTCCTGGGAATATAGTTTTCAAAGCAGTGAATTAATGCATATCACAATGAACTTTTTTTTATAACACTATTTGGAACTCCATCAGTATTTTCAAAGTAAAGTTCTTGCTTAAAGCAGATGGTTCTCTTTGTCCTCAAAAATCACATTTAATACATAAGACCAAGAGGGCAGCTTGTATTCATGTCTTTTAAAAAAGGAGGAATAGAAAAAGGAAGCCAGATGAATACATTTAAAAGCTGACCTTTTGCCATATCCCCATGGGAGTGAATAATCAGTGAATTCTGAAAAAAAAGTGAATGAAAAATAAGTCCAAGCAAGCCTTTCTTCAACTGCAAAGATGTTATATGACTTGAGTAAATTCCCACAGACAGCAGTGAGCCTACATGGTCTGGTAATTTAGCTATTATCCTTCCCTTTGAGAGTTGAAGCTTTGAATGTCTGAGCTAGAAGAGACTGGGTGTAGTTTGATGTTGGCCAAAGACAGAAGCATTTCACTGTGGTCATATATGTTTTACTCTTCCAACTCCCTGGGTTAATTATTGGGACCTGGAAAAGTACCATTTAGTTCCAGTAGAAAAAAAAGAACAGAAATATTCAAGAACAGATTTTTTTTTAATTTTAAAGTTATTAAAATGATGGAATATTACTGTGCCTTGCAAAACAACAAATAAAGTGATAAATACTGAAATAAGCATATACTAGGAAGGCAATATACAAATGACTACAAGAATGAAAATAGAAATCACCACTTCCTCCACCACCAATAACAACAAATCCAAAATTTTGTATTATTTAGTTGTTTCTGTCATGTCTAGCTCTTTGTGAATCTATATGGGATCTTCTTGGTGAAGATACTGGGCTGGTGTACCATCTCCTTCTCCAGCTTATTTTATAGATTAAGGAACTGAGGCAAACAGGGTTAAATGACTTGCACAGGGTCTTAACAGTGAGGCTGGATTTCTGGAGTCTTCTTGATGTTAGGCCTGGCTCTCAATTCACTGCACACCATCAAGCTTCCAAAATATAATCCTATACCCTATAATTATAATGATCAAGCTGGGCCTTGGAGAAGAGATAAGTAAGTACCTTCCCCTCCTTTCTTTAGAGAGATTTCTTATGGTCAACTCAGTGTGTGAGTTAATTCTGCTAATTTTTTCCTTTTCAAATCATTGTTACAAGGAAAAGTGTTGAGGGATTTGTTGGGGGAAGGAGGGATATTTTCATAACTTTGTGCAATGTAAAACAAAATGCACCAGTAAAATAGAAAGCTAAAATCATGGAAATGGATTCTGATAAATTTTATTTAAAACATTACAAAAGAAAAGAAAAAGGTATCTTAATTTGCAGAATCACATTCTGGAGAATATATACAGCATATTAACCAACAATATCATCTGATGGTGATGCTTGCAGTGAAAATGTACTTAAAGCTAGAAATGGGAGCAGGCTAGAATTAATGTGTGTATCTTCACCACTGCATGGCAATGATTTTACTTCTTAGCTAACGACATATCTATTCTAGACTTACTCTTCTCTCCTCAAACCACTTACCTTATCTTTTACCCCTACTCCTTAACAAAGGACACTGCCCAGTACTTTAATGAGAAAACTGAGACCATTCCTCAAAAGCTACTTTTCCCACCTATTTCTATACCTCATACCCTATGAACATCATTTTCCATTCTCTTCTGCTTTCAGTTTTAGTTCTCTGCCTGCTTGTAATTCAACATGAAAACTTTGGTGAGCCTATTTCTGGCCAGTTGCTGAGGGGTTTGTACTGTGTGACAACCAGAAATCTTTAAATTTGCTTTAGAGTCAGATGATCAGGTAACTGACCAGTATGTACATGGAGTGTTCAGGGAGTGGATGGCGTGAGGGTTTGCTGAGTCCTTTTCAGGGTTGCTCATCCAACTTTGGTGTCTACTCTCACCCTGGTAAAAACGGTGTGGCAGATGGACTAAACTAGGTTGAGGGTAATTAACAGACCTCAAACCCATCAGTGAATTAGGGGTTACCTTAAAGCATGCAGAGACATACCCCAGGGGAATGGACAAATGAGACAATTTGTTCCAACAGCCACAAAAGCTGATGAAAGAGGTTCTGTGAAGTGCTTAGAGCTTGGTCAGGCATCAAAGATGCCAAGGTTATTCAAGACATCCAGGGCCATTGCCAGTGTCTGAATGTCTTTCTTTTCACTAGACTTCAATGACTGGAAGAAAGCGTGAGGCTGACTACTGTGCAACTCTGTCTCACTTGAGTCCAATTCATGCACAAGTCAAGATACCACCCCATGAGGTAAAGGGTTCACTGGGTGTAGATAATCTAGTTGACACATCTAAAAACACTAATCCTGTTGGTTGATTGATTGGGGTGGAGGCGTGAAATCCCATATTATATCAGTATAGTATTTGTGTCCTTTATCACAACCCATTTCTCTCTCTAATCTTTAATCTAGCTTTATCTACTGTTTTCTGTCTTGCTGGGAAAAGCAAGCCCAGATTTTCCACTCCTAGAAATAAACAAAAACAAAACCTTCACTTCAAGTTTTGTCTCCCATACCTTTCATAGCCCAAAATCCATCTACATTTGCTGCCTCAAAATCCTCACTTCACATTCATTTTTCAAGTTCTTGCAATTTGTTTACTCACCCTCAGTTGTATCTATTCTCTCCAGGGTTATTAGCAGTCACCTTAACTGGGTTGACTTCAGTCTTCATGGTTCCAGATTTCTATGTAGCATTTGACATTATTGAGTGCTTCTGCCACCCCAGGGTCATGAATTCTCTTTCGTCTATTGGTTTGCATAGCATTGCTCTCTCCTAGAGTTTATTCTTATTGTTTTCTAAGTTTCTTTTGCTGAACCACAGCATATGTGCTTACTCTAGGACTCTTTCGCCTTCTTTGTTAATCAAGCAACACATATTTATTAAGTGCTTACTATGTGCCAGGTAGGGTACTAAGAATTGGGTGTACAAAAAAGGCAAAAGATAATCCCTGTCCTCAAGGAGCTCACAATCAGAATAGAGACAGCAAGCAAATGCAAGCAAATAAGTTTATGTTCAGGATAAACAGGGAATGAGAGAGAGAAGGCACTAGATTTAAAAGAGATTGGGAAAAGCTTCCTATAGAAGACAGGATTTTAGGCATCTTTGTTTCTCTCTTCTGCACTATTTATAATTGATCTCTTCAGCTCCCTTGGTTAAATGACCACTTAGATTCAAATGACTCCTAAATTTACATCTATAGCTCTCATCTCTCTGGAGATTCAATTCAGGCATCACTAGTTTCCTGCTATTCATTTCTACTTACATATCCCATGAAATTTTATAGGGATAGGATTTCATTGATATATAGAACTCTTGGTGAGGAGACTTCTTCCACTGATGCATATGGTACATTTTCCAAAACTCAGAATTTAGATAATTGCCTATTCCAAAGATCTTTTAAGTAATCTGTTCAGGATCACAAAGCCAGGATATGTCAGAGGCAGGGTATGTACCTAAGTCCTATTGGTTTCAGGTTCAGTTCTCCATCTATTTTACCATACCTCTTATATGCTCAGCATTTCTTACTCTATATAGTCAAAGTTCAATTCATTATTTCCCTTCTGAAATCACCCAGGTTCTAATATCAGAGTCATTGTCAACTCTTTCCTCTTCTTTCTCTCCCTCTGTCCATATAAACAAGCTACTACATTTTGTCAAGTCTTCCTCTATAGCATTTCTCCTATTCTTCTCTTTCCCTCCATTCAAATTGCAGACCTTTGTTACTTATTACCTGGACTAATACAAGAACTTTTTAAATGTTCCTCATGCTTCTAGCCTCTCCTCTCTCTAAATTATCCTCCATGAAGGTGACAGATGATTGTTATTCATAAAGCTTAGGTTTGACCCTGGTATGCCCATGTTTAAAAAGCTTCAGTGGCTTCAAACTGCCTTAGGATAAAATACAAAGACTTATTTGGCATTCAAAGCTCTTCAAAATCCGATTCCAGATATACATATTTCCAGACTCATTTCTCATTAATCACTTCCTCCATTCCATATTCTAGCTAAATTGACCTATTTTTTATTGCTGATATATGATGATCCATCTCTCATATCCATGTCATAGAACAGAACAGGCTGTTCTCTGCCTGGAATGCCCTCCCTCCTCCCTTCCACTTCTTGTAATGCCCAATTCCCTCAAAGATTCAATTCAAATACCACTTCCTACATGAGATATTTCCTGATCTGCCTCCTTTCTCCTCCCCATGTTTTTCCACAAAATCTAACCACAAAATTTATATGTATTTAAAAAAATATTTTGCCTATATTCCCACCAGTAATATTTAAGTTCCTGGAAGATGAGGACTATTTTCATTTATGTCTTTCTATCCTCAATTTGTAACTTAGTTCCTGCCACACAGGAAGCATTTAATAAATGCTTATTGAATTGAACTGCAAATAAACATACATTAGCCAATAAAACTGTGAAGAATCAGAAGATATAATGAAGAGCGCATTCTAGGAAATCAGAGTTTAATATTATGGCTAAAGTGATTATTCTCAATAGTGACCAATTAATTACTGAGCTGAAAGAGGTCTTAGAGATTATTTCATTTGATCCCCTCTTAATTTACTTGTAAGGAAGCCAAAAGTCATGGAGATGAAGAATTTATCTAAGGCCGCATTACCAGTAAAATGGAAAAACCATGATTAGATAAACCTAGGTCTCCTTGAATCTTGGTCTAATGCTCTTATCGTCATATCATGTTAATTGTTAAAATGAAGTCCTTGACAATGCTGTGATTCTTTATATCAGTAGAAAGAATTTGGGCTATACTAACAATTAAAAGAAGAAAAGAAAAAAGAAACTAATGTATATAGGGGATGTATAAATCTGAGGCCAATAGAACATAACTGATTTTAATTAATTATTGGAATTTTATAATAGTGTCGGGGAGGTGTTATAACTACATAACATTTACCATAATTTTTGGAACATTAGTGCTTCCCACTTTGTACACAAGATAGCTTGAATGCAAGAAAATATACATCAGAGAAGATCATATATATCTATTCTCTTTGTAATCAAAATATAAACAATAGGAAAGTTCACCCCTCAGCATAAAAAAAAGTGAATAAAATTAAAGGGATACATTTTAATCATATGTCTTTAAATGACTGATACATGTGGGATGAATTCAAGGGATTTTTCACAAATATATCACATTATGCTCTTTACATTTATCTAAATTAAGTAAGTAGAATTGACAATTTAGTAAATATTGATCAAGCCCTACTGTGTGCAACTCACTGTCACTGGGCAAACAATGAAGAAATAACATCTAGATACTTATCAAAAGAACAGCATTCCCCCAATCTTGCTTTATGTATTTAAAAAGTTAAATTCAAGGTGAAACATAAGCAAAATTACTTGTATCAATTAACTGGTTATTTGATTAAAATTTATTAAGTGCCTACTCTTTGTAAGACACAGTGTTGGGGAAGACACAGGCTCCTAAATTAGGAGCCTCATATTTCAGTAATTAGCAAGGAGTTTTCCTGTATTCAAGAAATTCTAAAATCATCAAATGGTCAACTTCTCCTTTCATTTGCATCCTTTGGCAGCAAATGCCTCTCCAATGAGTAATTGGTAACTCTATGTCGGATCTACAGGGGAGAAAAGGAAACCTAAACATAAGACTTATGTATTCTAAAGATGTTTATTAAAGGATATTCTTTAGATCCTTTTGGAGTTGGGAGTAGGATCCTCTGGTTTTCCAAACTTGTATTCATATTGTGACACTGATGTGACAGTTTCCCATATTGGGAAAATCATCCAAAGATGATTTTTCCAACTTTCTTTTGGGATTCCAGGATGATACTTGGTGGGGAAAAATTTCAACTCTGTTTACATGTCTTTGAGCATATAGGTATGAAAGTGAAATGTTTCTTACTCAAGGTGATATAAAAAGAAAGACATTTTGAGTCTTGTCCATCATTCCAAGTGCTCTAGGACCTACTGGGCCCAGACGTATAATTACTATATAGTTACTGAGAAAAAAAGGGGGAGACGTTATCACTGGTTTTAGGAGTAAAAGTAAAAAAAGAGAAAGGACAATTAACATTTAGAAGACCCATGATTTATTTGGTAAGTGCCAGAGAATATTCCTGGATGAATGATAAAAAGGATTCCCTCCACTTCAAACTTGGGATTCTAATTGTTAATTGAAATGCCAGATGGAATACAGAATGAACGTACAACATATAAAAAGAATCCTTACAAGACAATAAAAGCTTCATGTATTAATATAGCTATGTATAAATGTGTGTATGCATTACATAATCTATTGAAAGGAACATTGATTCATTTGCATTCTTTAGAGTAAGGAAAGATTTTTGCAGCTATAAAATTCTAAAAAGCAAAACTAGTACATTATGAATGTAAGGTTGTGGAGTTAGTATGGCCAATTAGGAGGAGACGAAAAAGAGCAAATCTTTGAACTTCCCTTAGTCTTTGAAGAGATGGATGCAATTGGTAACTTCATTTCTAGTCTTCTGATTCATAGTATGGATCTTCGTCTCTCCCTTTCTGCTACAACTTAGTCTTACTCTTTATTTCTCCATTTGCCTGTTTTCTTTATGCCACTGATTCTTTTTGGCTGAGCTCTTAAATTCTCCCTTCTGCCTTTCCGTCTTTTGTTTAGTGTGGTCTGTTTAAGAATTCCAGGTTATGATTTAATTTCATCCACTCAATTCCAAATCAAAGAACACGATACTCTCAAACCGATCGGGTTGAAAATTAAATGCTGGTTCTTTTGAACTAAAAATTCCAAGATGCCAGTAAATCTCAAACCCTCTTACATGTTTTGAGTATCATCTTCTGTTATCAATCCAGTGTTATAGCCTATTCAGATTATTCAGTCACAGTTTCCTATTGAGGTCCAACATATTTTTATGATTTCAAAATTTACTGAAGCAATTAAAAAACATGGTTTTCTTGTATGTAAGTAATCTGGGCCAATGCTCTGTAGATTTGTTATCTCATGAAATTTAACAAAAACAAAGATATAGACTTATAAATCTTTATTTACTGCTATAATTTTTAATACCCTTCCCTCAATTTTTTAATTTTGTATTTTTATGAAGATGAAAAATTAAATGTTTGACCTTTTCCCTAAAGCAGTAAATGGAGAAGAGCACTTTCTGTTCAGAAACTTACAACACACTGCACCATCTAGCAAAAATCTAGAAAGGATTGAATGTTATTAATGATAATATATAGTGATTGGAGCTAAAGTGCTTTTACAATTCACCCTCGTCATTTCTCTATGTAACTAGATACTCTCATTAAAATGAAATCCATTTATCATGAGTCATGTACAAATAATATGATGACTGATGACTTTGGTACCAGCTATCCAGTACTCAATTCCTATAGCTTTTAAATACACCTATAAGCAAGTATCTGAGCTTATTTTGTTTTATGCATATATACCATATATACCATATAAATATATATACGTATATATCTGTCATATATGCATATGCATGTATGTATTCATATACATTCACACGTACACACACTTTTTCTTTTCTCCCTTTTGACATTTATATCAGTGTTCTTACTAAGTCTGACAAAGAGAGCTATTAAGTTACCATTAAACCACTGTAATACAGTAGGACTAGATATGGTCAGATAGACATAATTTGAATAATGATCAACCTCTCATTGGTGAGTTAGTAGAAACTTACAACTGAAGATTTTCTCTAGAAAGTTGTTTTCCTTCTGTGTCTAGAGAATCTGATAATCTAAAAACTCTTTCTCTATTATATACATTTTCATTAAGATTTTTAAAATTACATGTAAAACACATAATCATATAAAGAATATCTTTTCTTACAAAGGTTGCAATAATATTTAAAGATGTGAGATTAATACTGGGGCACATTTGTAAATAAAATATAAGAATAATTTTATAATATTAACACAAAATATATGACTACATATTTAATATATTATATGCAGGAAGTTTGCTATAGAAAATTGGTAGATAATACATGGCAATTTTACTTATGTGTAAGGTAAGATATTTTAAACACAAAATGATAAAATAATTAATTGACCAAAGAAAATCCATAGAAATTACTTTAAACAAGTGAAACATATTTCTACACATATCCCATCAGAATTAGGAGCACCAACACCCAGCCATCTTCAACTAATATTCTTAAAAAATTTTTATTGGAATGGAATTATAATAGAATATAAATACTTAGGCATATATACACATTCTGTAATTTGGTCTGTTAATCCAGACCAGATATAGTCAGGAAAAGTCTTTTCTGATTTGTTGTCAAAACATGAACTGTAGTTACTGTCAAATGTCCTTGTTTAGTTTAGGCAATTCTTTTGGGCCACATTAATTTGGCTACTCTCCCTTGGTTTGATGGTTTTGCTGATAGTGTTCAGTGAGGGATAATTTTGTATGGGGAAAGGCCTAAGTCCTTTTCCTATAAGGCTGATATGTGGCCCCATGAAATAAACCATGATTCCCTTGTCTTTGAGTTTGTATTTTTCCATTTTAAGTGATATGATTAGAGACTCAGATATTGTGAGTCTCAAATAGGCCAAGAGGCCAGTGTTCTGATATTCTAGCATCCTGGTTTTTCACTCTGCCCATTATTATTGCCCAAGGAGAAAAGAGTGACATTTGAGAGTAACCTTTGGGACCTAGCCCCAGTCATACTTATGCAAAGACTTATCCAGAAACAATGCCACATTTAGACACAAACTTGGTAGAGAACAAACTTTTATAAGGAATGAACTAAGTTTCAACAGACCATCCTTAGAGCTCACTGTGGGATAGGGGAAAATGTGTGCTTAAGATGTTGGGGTAAAATGAGTAGTTTTTTTCCCCCTTAATTGCTATATCAGCACAGTAAATATCTCTTTTTAAAAGCAAATTGATGGTAAGTAATTAAATGGAATTGGAGAGCTACTCCCTGTGCACTGCCAGTAGAGGGAAGACAATCAAGGGGGCTTGAGTCAATAGAAGTAGAGAACCAACATATACAAATTTATTAGGGTACCTAAAGAACCCTGAGGGCAGATATAGGGAGAAGAGTAAGGTCAGAGTGTCATCTCTTTAGGAACCATAAAATCTCAGCACTGGAAGGAATTTGAGGGGCCATCTAGTCCTACTTGTACCCAAATATGAATCCTCTTTAAAACATTCCTGATAAATGGTCACCAACACCTGAACTGCTGACTGATAGGACACTCGTTACCTCTAGAGTCTGTCCATTTCACTTTAAGAGAGCTCTAAGTGTTGGAAATTTTTTTCTTGACATCTACATCTGCTTTTCTATATCTTCCACCCATTATTCTAAATTCTGTCACTTCAAGTCAAGCACACTCAAGTGCTATAAACACTTGATGGCTGCTATCATACCTCCTACTCACAATTTTTCCCCAGGCTAAACTCCCCAGTTCTTTCATTTGATCATTGTATGCCATGGTTTCCACTTCCTCATCTTTTTGACTTGTTTCTCTAGATGCCCTCCAAATTATCAATGTGCTTTCTAAAAAGTTAGGCCAAGAAATATTTACATTAGTTAACAATTCCATATGATGAAGTCAAAGTATAGTGGTACTGAAAGCTCTACTTTAAAATAGCCTGAGTCTGAATTAGCTCTTTGGGCTGTCACATCACCCTGATCACTTCTATTGAGCTGGTACAATCCTCTAAAATCCGTAGGACTAGAAACTCAATCTGAATCAGCAATGTGATGAGAAAGACAAGTCAATCACACGTAGAAATAAATTTAGGTAGAAGGCAAATTATATGAGAAGTAATAAGTGGTGACAGCATATACACAAACATTCATATAAGTGTGTGCATGCATGTGTGTGTGTGTGTGTGTGTGTGTGTGTGTGTGTGTGTAAAATGAATGTAAATGTAAAATGTAAAATGAGGCAGTGTGACATTGTATAGAGCAGGGGTTCTTAAACTTCTTTCCATTCTTGACCCCTTTACTCCCAAGAAATTTTTATGCAACCCCAGGTATATATGTATACAAAATAGGTATAGAAATCAAACATTTATTGATGATAAATCATAAAGAAATTTATTTTATTTTTTCTTTTCATTAATTAATTAATTTTTAGTTTTCAACACTCAGTTCCACAAGATTTTGAGTTTCAAATTTTCTCCCAGTCTCTCCCCTTCACCCACCTCGAGACAGCATGTATTCTGATTACCCCTTCCCCCAATCTGCCTCCCTTGTATCACACCCCTCTCTTCTCTTATCCTCATCTCCTATTTTTTCTTAGAGGACAAGGTAGATTTCTATACCCCATTGCCTGAATATCTTATTTTCTAGTTGCATGTAAAAACAATGTTTAACATTCGTTTTTAAAACTTTGAGTTCCAACTTCTCTCCCTTCCTCCCTCTCCATCCATCCCCATTGAGAAGACAAGCAATTTGAAATATGTTATACATGTGTAGTTATGCAAAAGACTTCCAAAAAAGTCATGTTGTGGAACACTAACTATGTTTCCTTCCATCCTATCCTATATCCATTTATTCTATTCTCTCTTTTGACCCTATCCATCCTCAAAAGTATAAGACTTCCATAAAAGTCATGTTGTGGAACACTAACTATGTTTCCTTCTATCCTATCCTGTATCCATTTATTCTCTTCTCTCTTTTTACCCTATCCCTCCTCAAAAGTATTTATTTTTAATTACACCCTCCTCCCATTAGCCCTCCCTTCTATCATCTCCCCACACCCCTTCAGCCCCCGCTTATCCCCTTCTCCCCTACTTCTCTGAAGTATAAGGTAGAGTTTCATAGCAAATTGACTATGCATGTTATTCCATCCTTAAGCCAAATATGAGGAGACTAAGGTTCACTTTTTCCCTCTCACCTCCTCTCTCTTCCCTTTCATTGAAAAAGTTTTTTCTTGCATCTTTTATGTGAGAGCTAATTTGCCCCAACTTTTTTTCTTTTCTCCTCCCAATATATTCCTCTCTCACCTCTTAATTTTATTAGATATCATCCCTTTGTATTCAACTGACCCTGTGCCCTCTGTCTATATGTATATGATCCCTCCAACTATGCTAGTACTGAGAAAAGTCTCAAGAGTTATAAATACTATCTTTCCATGTAGGAATGTAAACAGTTCAATTTTAGTAAGTCCCTTATGATTTTTCTTTCCTGTTTACCTTTTCATACTTCTCTTGATTCAAGTGTTTAAAAATCAAATTTTCTATTCAGTTCTGGTCTTTTCATCAAGAATGCTTGAAAGTCCTCTATTTAATTGAATGACCATTTTTGCCCCCAAAGTATTATACTCAGTTTTGCTTCATAGGTGATCCTTGATTTTAATCCTAGTTCCTTTGACTTCTGAAATATCATATCCCAAGTCCTGCAACACCTTAATGTAGTAGTTGCAACATCTTGTGTTATTCTGATTGTATTTCCACAATACTTGAATTGTTTCTTTCTGGCTGCTTGAAATATTTTCTCCATGACCTGGGAGCTCTGGAATTTGGCTACAATATTCCTAGGAGTTTTCCTTTTGGGATCTCTTTCAGCAGGTGATCAGTGGATTCTTTCAATATTTATTTTACCTTCTGGTTCTAGAATATCAGGGCAGTTTTCCTTGATAATTTCTTGAAAGATGATGTCTAGGCCTTTTTTTTTGATCATGACTTTCAGGCAGTCCCATAATTTTTAAATTGTCTCTCCTGGATCTATTTTCCAGGTCAGTTATTTTTCCAATGAGATATTTCGCATTGTCTGATATTTTTTCATTCCTTTGGTTTCATAATTTCTTGATTTTTCATAAAATCACTAACTTCCATTTGCTTCATTCTAATCTTTAAGGAATTATTTTCTTCAGTGAGCTTTTGGACCTCCTTTTCCATGTGGCCAATTCTGCTTTTTAGGGCATTCTTCTCTTCACTGACTTTTGGGATCTCTTTTGTCATTTGGGTTAGTCTATTTTTTACAGTGTTTTTTTCTTCAGCATTTTTTGAGTCTCCTTTAGCAAGCAGTTGACTCGTTTTTCATAGTTTTCTTGCATCACTCTCATTTCTCTTCCCAATTTTTGCTTTACTTCTCTTACTTGATTTTCAAAATCATTTTTGAGCTCTTCCATGGTCTGAGACCAATTCATATTTTTCTTGTAGGCTTTGGATGGAGGAGCTTTGACTTTGTTGCCTTCTGTTTGCATGTTTTGGTCTTCCTTGTTACCAAAGTATAGTTTTATAGTCTAATTATTTTTTTTTGGTTTTTGCTTATTTTCCCAGCCATTTACTTGACATTTGAGCTCTTTGTCAATTTGGATCTCTGCTTCCAGTGGGGGTAAGGGGTGTACTGTCAGCTGCTGGATTCCTCTACAATCTGTGGGCCTAGAGATCCAGAAATATTCACTGTCTCTGCCCCTGCTACTGCTTTGGCTTCCTCTGCCCCCTTCCCCCTCTGCTGCCCTGGGGCTGGTGCCAGACCACTCCACTCTCCCACATTGGTCCCACAGACTTTTTCTACTGACCTTCCAATTTGTCCTCAGCATTTTGGAGTCCTGAAGTCTGGAAAATGCCACAGGTGCAAGATATTTAATCTTCTCAAGGCCTGCTCAGGTCCTGTCTCTGCTGGCTGCTGGACTGTGCCTGCCACTGGACTGCGCCCTGCCCCCAGCAAGGCTTGATAGACACTTCCCAGAGACCTTCTAGGCTGTCTTAGGCTGGAGATTTGCTTCACTCCATCAATCTATGGGTTCTCCAGCCCCAGAATTTGTTGAGAGCAATTTTTTTTGCAGACATTTGACTGGGCTTAGGGGCAGCACTCTACATAGTGCATACTGTTACTCTGCCATCTTGTCTCCACACCCCCCCCTCCTTGTTTATTTTTACATAAAGAATTAAATCTTGGAGGAATATTTGATACTGCAGGATGTTGAGCAGGTTTAATTTTTTTTTTCAGAACTGATAGTTTGATTTTATAATCATCAATGCTATGTTCAGAACCAAGGTTGCAGTGAAGTCATGATTTAACACTCACTGCGGGAAACACCTTGGATTCATTATGCATTTGGTTTTGAATTACATTTTGGTTGTTGCACATTCAGAAACTTTTTACTGATGCCAAATTTTGCGTGACCAGAACATTCAATTACATGACTCCATATGGGGTCACCACACACAATTTAAGAAGCACTGGTATAGAGGCCTGATCTCAAAGTCAGGAAGATCTGGATTCAAATCTTGCCTCTGACACATACTAGCTGCTAGATTGAGCTAATTATTTCTTAACATATTCATACCCTAGGCAACTCTCCAAGACCCTACATTTGCAGGGAAGGTAGTGATCTACATTGGTAGATGGGATTTCTTTATCTGAGAGATTCCTATACCAGTGAAATCACAAGTCCAGTCCCTACTCCCATCCCAACTCTGTTCCAGCCACCAAAAGGAAAGGATAAAGTGGGACGAGAGGTACTTGTAGAGAGATTGGCCTTGTTGATGAAGGCCACTTCCTCCTCAGAGCCTTGAGTCTATGGTGAACAGCAACAACATCAGATTTAAATTTAGACACACACACACATACACACACATACACACGCAAGCTATCTACAACCAGAGAAAGAACTGATAGTGTATAGAATAATTTTACATATATATATGTGTATATATGTATGTATATACACACACGCATATATGTATATATGTACACACATATACAAATACACAGACACATACATACATATTAGTGTCTAATGGTAGCCATATGAAGAGGTCAGAGTTTAGCAGGACTGAACAGTCTACTTCTTTTAAAATAATCTGAATTAAATTAGCTCTTTGTGCTGTTACATCTCCCTGATCACATCACATCACATCACCATACTGAGCAGGTGCAATTCTCTCTATGGTGGAGGAGGGAAGAAAAAAAAAGAAAATATATTTTCATGATAACTTTTAAAGGAATAGCAAGTTGTACATAGTAGATTTTCACTTTCTTTGCAATCTTTCATTATTATTATTATTATACCATGTTATGAAAATTCTTGTCTTATTCCATAAATTAAAAACAAAATAAAATAAAAATATTTGAATTATATAAAGCATTTTAAAAACACTACATGTAAAACACTGAGCTAAATAAAGGATATAGAAAAACAAGAAATACCCTGCTTTCAAATAATTCACATTCTAATGGAGAAAAACTACACTGAAAAGTGAAGTGAGAAGGGGAGCAAAGGAATAGGGTATACCTTGGAGATTTTGGGGCTTTGTTCTAGACTAACTCATTAAGCAAAAACAGTAACAAAGCATGACTTTTTGGTTTCCCAGCAGTGTGCAATAATATTGTCTAAAAACCGCACATACCTTAATTAAAAATACTTTATTGCTAAAAAATGCTAACCACAATCTAAGCCTTTAGCAAGTTGTTGTAGTCTTTTTAACCAGTGGAGGGTCTTACCTTGAAGCTGATGGCTGTTGATTGATCAGGGTGGTAGTTGCTGAAGGTTGCATTGGCTGTGAAAATTTCTCCAGATAAGACAATTGAATCTTCTTTTCACTTGAATGCTTAGAGGCCATTGTAAGGTTATTAATAGACCTAATTTCAATATTCTTGCCTCTCAGGGAATAGGGAAGCTCAAGAAGAGGGAAAAAGACTAACTGTTGATGGAGCAATCAAAACATACTAACATTCATCAATTAAAGATCCAATTAAGCTTGCCCTCTTATTTGGTCAGTGACCCAAAACAATGTTACAATAGTAACATCAAACAAAACTGATCACAGATCATTATAACAGATATAATAATAATTTAAAAGCTTGAAATATTGTGAGAATTATCAAAATGTGACACAGAAACATATATTCTCATGTTGTTGGAAAAATGGTGCAGACTAGGGCTGCCACAAACCTATAATTTATAAAAAAAATGTAGTATCTGCAAAGTTCAATAAAACAAGATATGCTTTATGTATGCAAGACCAAGAAAATGAGTATGAAGGTGGAATAGTCCAAAATAGTGAGCCACAAAAGAAATGAGACTTCTGATGAGATGGCAGACCTGGATTCACCAATCATCAATTAAGCTATCCTCAGGTAGAGTCATCCTCAGAGGGATAAGAGATGAAGAAAATGGAGGAAGAAGGCAAGGGCTTGTGAAATGAAGATGGCAAATAGATTCTATTTTCTCAGGAAAGCATGAGGTGAAGAGGTGTTATGGTATGTTTAAGGAAAGAACAGAAGGTTTAGAGTAGTAATTGTGAGGATGGGGATAGAGAATCAATTATAGAGGAGCAAACATTTTCCATGCTTCAGTGAGGGCACATGAAAGATAAGGTAACATAATTTTGTAGTAGACTCGCTCAGTTCATTTTAATAACTTATTCCAGCTCCATTGGCAAGACATGAATAGGAATGGTTGAGACAGATAATAGAAATAATCCAAGTTTGGGGTTTGTCAAGGTTCAAATGGTGAGAGAAAAAGGAAGAAGATATTGAAAATAAGACATGCATATGGTACTGGACTGATTAACTAAAGGAAAGAGAACTTTATCACAGATTTAGAGCTATGAGGGACTTTATAGGTCATTGAGTCCAAAGATTTCATTTTATAACACAAAACAATGAATCTCAGAGAGATTAAGTGATTCAGTGTCTGAGGCAGGATCCTCACTCAATTCCATTCTATCCTCTATAATATGCTGCCTTTTGAAGTCACAACAGAGTTGGTGGCCTTGGAAAATACTAAAGAGTGGAACTGTAAGGATAAAAAAAAATTATGAAAAGCAAGGAATAGGGAAATATAGAATGATAGTGAGAGCAATAGGATTTTATTTTACCCAGGCTCCTTATCTTTTTTAGACCTAGAAACATTTTTTCCCTGACACTTAGCTTCATGCTTATTTGATTAATTCTTGAAGACTGCTTTTTTTGATCAAGATTGGTGGTACTGGTGAAAATATTATCAAATTGTGTTGTGTTTTCTTACTCTTTTTCTATGTGTAATTGTGTTAATACCATCTGTACAACAGCCTGCTCTGTTCAATACTGAAATCCTGTCTGCCTTTTGCAAATACTGAAACATTATTTATTACTATTAGTGACAACCACAACCACTTTTATCACCACAACTACTACCACCACCAAGATTAGATATTAGAAATGTCTATGTCCTAAGTAATAACGTGGGTTTTCATTTTAAGGTGGAGTTTGTCTTTCTGTCCCAGTATGTCATTGCTTCACCACAGGACATACATAGTTCCAGCTGGGTACAGAGGTTCTACTCTGAATCAAAAGTTACATACAGCACCGCTCTCAAATCATAAAAACCATCCATATTTCAAAATGTCAGCAGCTTTGAGTGAATACTGCTGATTTTCTGGCAGCCTTAACAAAAATGCTCAGATTGAGAAACTTCTCTTTTTTTTAACCTTCTCTGGCAAAGACCTCCACACAGTGTGGTGATAATATTAGAGTCTCCATAAACTTCAAGGCTATTGAAATCCAGCCTCATCTCTATAGTCTGATCACAAACAACAGTATAAAATAAAACTAAACAGCTGAGGGGTTCAATTTAAAAGAAGTAGTGACCAGTTAAAATATCAGTTCATTTTAAGATGCACAAAGCATATGGAGGTAGTCTTTTTGCCACCAAATAATAAAGAAACTTATAACACAAAGCAGGCATAGAAAAGTGATAAGGATCCAGAGTCTTATTCAAAATTCAGTTGCTAAAGTTGAATATTCAACCTAAGTATGTATGAGTAAGTATGAAGAAGAAGTCAGACTTTATAGCTGCATTTACTCCCTGGCCCTGATTCTACCAACATGGGTAGAAGATTTGAACTGAACATCAAGGGAAGAAAAGTTTGCATTGTACTGATATTTTTCATCCTTTGGGCACTGTGACTCAGAGCCCATCTTGAAGTCAATGAGACATTCATGTTCAATGTCTTCAAGCTTCAATAGTTTAAGATACCCAGTATGTCCTTTCCCTCAGAAGAAGAGAATAAATTAAAGATGTTTTATTTTTACATTGAAGAATCATAAAATCCTTAAACCTTGGAGGAAAAGACTTTCAATAATAGTTAATCTCTCTACTAAATACTAGATAACATTTTGCTGTATTCTTTATTCAGTAACATCTTTCTGGGGGAACTCAACACCCTTCTAATGATTTTTGAAAACACTTATTTTAAATTTATGGGATAAAATGAGCATTTCCATAACACAGTATAATAAAAAAGATGATTGAATGTGAAGCTGAAAATCTATTATGTACAACTTGCTAATGCTTTCAAATATACAACAAAGTTATTATTTTTAACTTCATTTTTCTTCCTCCCCATGGCTAACACAAATAGGTACATACACACATATGTATATATGTACATATGGGAAATTATTCTATAAATACTTCTATTTATCAGTTCTATCTCTGGATGCAATTAGCATCTTTCTTCATATTCTTTATAGCTCATTTAAATTAGTTCATTTTTATTTGCTCTAATTTTTCAAAATTTATTTATCTATCTATTATTTTGATTGGCTTTGATTTAAAATTTTTTTTTCCTAACTTCAAGCTTAAATTTGCCAGCTTGCAACTTCTGTCCATTGTTCACAGCCTTGCCTTCTGGGGCTAAACAGAATAATGTCTAATCTCTCTTCAATATGGCAGACTTTCAAATACCTGAAGTGATCATCACCACCTCCACCCCTATATTTTTTATTCTCCAGACTAAACATCGCCATTTCCTTTGAACTACCCTTATTTGCCCTAATATTGACATCTTGTAATTTTCTCCTGGATCCCCATTAATGTTCATTAATGTTCTTCCTAAAATATGACCTCTAGAACTGGACAAATCACCACAACTGTAGTGTGATCAGGGCATAGTACAATGAGATAATCACTCCCACGATCCAGACATTGTAGTATATTCCTCTTAATAAAGCCTAAAATAATTTCTTTTGGTTGCTTTGTTCCTCATTCTAAGCTTGCAGACTAGTAGAATCCCAGATCTTTTTCATATGAACTATTTTCTATGAGCCTCTTTTTCCTCACCTCTAAAACAGGGAGACTGAACCAAACAATCTCAAATGTCTCTCTTAAGAGTTCTAAATTCTTTGATGTAAGTGATTGTTCCCTTTTCGCACCTCTTCCTGAGCTTTCTTTGCATCTTTCCTATGGGTACTGAGAGGCAACATGGTAGAAGAGAATGAATGCTGCACTTGGGAATTAGGATATCTACATTCAAATCCAACAAGGTTGTATTAAATGATTTGAAAGGCTATTTCTATCGCTATCTCTGATTTGATGACATTTTATTTTATATTACACTTAATTGTACATACATTTTACCTTTCTTACAGACTATAAGTTTCTTAAGGACAAGGGCTGAGTCATTCATTTTTGCTTCTACACTCCTAGCAAAAAGGCTTTGTGTATACATTGGATATTTAATAAATAGTCGAATTGCATTGAATTAGAAGAGAAATATAGAATAAGAATAATTGTAGTATTTTAATTATAGGAAAAGAAATCTCAGGTCTGACACCTTGGATGTGGTAATCAATATTTATTGCCACTGCTATCATCAACTAGTACTACGCATTAAGTCAGTATTGTTGTTCTTGAGTCTTTTCAGTAACGTCTGACTCTTCATGACCCCATTTTGGTTTTTCTTGGCAAAAATGCTGGAGTGGTTTGCCATTTCCTTCTCCAGCTCATTTTACAGATGAAGAAACTAAGGCAAACAAGGTTAAGTTACTTGTCCAGGGTCACACAGGTAAGTGTTTGATGCCAGATTTCAACTCATGAAAATGGATCTTCCTGACTGTAGGTCTAGTATTCTATTCACTGCTGCACCTAGCTATAATACAAGGTACAAAAGCACCAAATCAGACTCTTCCCAATAGGCCTATACTCTAAATAAGAGACTAGATCAGAAATAAATACAAAGAATGAAAGTTAAAGGAAATAAATGGCATCATAGCCAAGGATTAATATTTCCTTCTTAAGAGAAAAGAATAATTTCAGAATAATTCAATTCATCCCATCATCCTTTAAAAATTATAATTATTTTATCATTCTGAAAATAATGCCACATTCTTAGTAATGCCACTGCATTGAGACGCACAAAACATCATGTACATTCTGTTCTAGTCAATTCTATTCAACAAATAACCATTAATTAATTAAAAATTAAATAAGTAGGCCTTGACACTGGCTGTCGACCATCCTGGGAATACTCTACTCTCTCTTTTGCCTCTTAAAATCTCTAGTTTCTTTCAATACATGAGGCCTCTCCTTATCCTGGCAGCTGATAGCACCTTTCTCCTTGAAAAAAAATCTTGTATATGTTCTGAATATATTTTTCATGCCTACATATACATGTTTGTCTGCCCTAAACTTCTTCTTGAGGATGGGAATTGTTTTCATTTTAGCCCTTTTTATATGTAGGACCTAATCACAAAGACTGACACATAGTAGTTTCTTAATAAATATTTGTTGATTGGTCTAAGGATATGAACAGACATTTTTCAAATGAAGAAATCAAAGTTATCTATAGCTAAAAGAAACAGAATGCTCTAAAACACTACTGATTAGAGAAATGCAAATTAAAACAACTCTGAGGTATAACTTCACACCTATCATATTGGCCAACATGACACAAAAAGAAAATGACAAATGTTAGAGGGACTGGAGGAAAATTGGGACCCTGATTGACTGTTGGTGGAGTGGTAAACTAGTTCAATCATGAAAGACTATAAAATGATGATATCCTGTGTCTCAGCAATGCCACTACTAGGTCTATTCCCCAAAAGAGATCACACAAAAAGGAAAAAGACATATTTGCCCCAAAATATTTATAACTCTTACTGTGGTAGCAAAGAATTGAAAATTGAAGGGATGTCCATCATTTGGGAAACGGTTAAACAAGTTGTGGCATATATCGTGATGGAATACTATTGTGCTATAAGCAAGTACAAGCAGGATAGTTTCAGGAAAACCTGGGAAGTCATCCAGAGTAAAATGAGTAGAACCAGGAAAACAGTGTGCACAGTAACAGCAATTTTGTAAGTATGAACAACGGTAAAAGACTTAGTTACTCTGATTGAGACAATGATCCAAGATAATTCCAAAAGTCCCATGATGAAAGATGCTTTCCATCTCTAGAGAGAGAACTGATGAAGTCAGAATGCAGGATGAGGCAAAATTTTTTCACTTTATTTATGTTTTATTTTTGTGTTTTACAACATGAATAATAAGGAAATATGTTCTACCTGATTTCATACATAAAATCAGTATCAAAGATGGAGTAGTAAGGGAGAGAGAGAATTTGGAACTTATACTTTAAAAAATGAGTGTGAAAATTTTTTACAAGTAATTGGGAAATATTTTAAGAATAATAATTATTAAAAAGACAACACAGCCCCTCTCTTTAATACCTAAGAGAGGGTAATTCTAGCCTTAATTCCACCTGCCAGGATGCTACTGAGCTACCACCAACTTCATCTTAAAGCCTGACATTTGGTCTTTCTTCCTCACCTTCAGTCAATCAACATTCTCCCCTATATGAACTTTCTGGAAGCACTTTGTAAAAAAATAAAGAATGTCAGGCTAACTAACAACTGGGAGATGAACTGTTTCCTTCCCTTCAGGAAGTATATAATTATGCCAAGTGCAACTGTTGGCCTGCTTGTTTCATGACCTTTCCATCATTTGGTCTGCTCAGAAAACCTGAAAACTGTCAGATAACAGCTGTGTGAAGCAGGTGGTACCACCTCTGGGAAAACACCTGTCAGGTCCTATATACAGCCCCAAATTCAGTAAACAAGAAGACAGTCAAGGCAGTGGAATGACAAACTATGAGGTGGGGTGGGGGACAGTGCAGGTTGACACTGTACTGGCAAAGAGTTCAGTTTATACAGAGCAATCAGTCTCTTTGCTTCAAGCAGGAAGTTTAGGTGGCTAATCAGGTTGTACAGAATATAGGTGGATTACAGCATCCCCACCCCTAAATTCTAGGTCTCTAGTCATGTATTCATCCAGCCTAATATGAGATTAGTTTTATGAATGTATTATAATTATACAACTCAACCTTTTGGTAGGTAAAATAAATGTTCTTTCACCCCCTGCATCTGCTGACTCATGTTTAGTTAAGTAGATGGTTCCTCTCTTGTTTACCTAAAAGGAATGTTGTTTTCTTGTATTTTTGCAGCAACTTAGAGAGAACTAGGTGTATCCTAACCCATAAAAACTCATCATTACAAAACAAATGTCATCCACTCATCACTTTCACAAGATTTTGCATATGAATTGAGCATAGAAGTTTATAAAAATGTCCAAAAATGCAAGTTATTTAAATAAAAACAAACATCTGTTCCTAAACACAGACTTATTGCTAATTTTCTTTCTAATCATAGATTTGAGAAAAGGAGACTTTGAATGGGGTGCTTTTTCTCCCTTTAAACATAATTAGAAGAGACAAGTAAGGACTTGTCTACTTTGGAATCTAGCATTTTTATTTTTGAAGATTATATGTTAGCCAAAAGTAGGGATGCCTTCAGTCCTATTCTGTCTGAGAATCAGGCAGAAATTTCACATCGCTGACTTTTCATTTTTTTCTTCCTAATGTAAATCTGTGGATATGTCTGTCAGAGATTTCCATGTCAATTTCTTAGACTGATTAATGTGAAGGAGCAGATACCCATGTCTATATCTATCATGGCAGACAGTTGTCTTGGTGATTTACCTGCACATCAGAATGACCCCTTCAAGTATTTGCAAGAGCAGCCCTTGGAAGGATAGCCTTTTATTGACAGAGCTGTCCAGCTAAATCTGTGTGGAGAGAACACTTTCTTCACTGCATTTAGCTCATTGCCCACTAGAATTAATGCCTGAAAATAGAAAGTAATTTACTTTTATTGGAAAGAAATTCACAAAGCAAACTGTAAAAATGCAAACTAGGATTACAATATAAGCAAGAAAGAGAATGCCATTTTTATGAACATGTTTTAAACGTTTGTTTTTAATGAGCCCTCTTGTACAGATGATTCAGTCATTTATGAGAGCAGCAGTGATTTACGTGCAGTTTTTCTCAACTTGGAAGATTGATTAATCTTTGAAATTAGGAGGAAGGATGGTATAAGCAGATAGAACATTAAGCTGGGTATTAGAATACATGAATTCTAGTCCTAGCATTGTCATCTAGTAGCAATGTAGCCCTGTGAAATCACTTAATCTTTCTCTCAGTTAATCAGGGATAATAATATCTACCCTGTCTAGCTTACTAGGGTATTACAAGGATCAGGTAAGAAAATATATTTGAAAGTGTTTGAAAACCTCAAAGTGCTAAAAATGAGTAAAGTGGCAAGATGGAGATAAAAAAGAAAACAACCCCTTAATATTCCTTCCTCACCTCGCAAGAAAATGACCATTTATTTCCCTATTAGCATATGGAATGAAGGAATAGAAGCAAATGCATCAACCACTGATTTCTCTTGTTGGATAGAAATGCTTTGAATGTTTGTGAGGTAAGATCCTATAGCAATTACTTTATATCAAAACAAATAAACAGACAAAAGGCCTAAGTACTCAGGTAACTTATAAAATCCCAAGGGAAAAATGGGTGAAGATAGGTAAAAATAATAAAATGTATGTGACTTCAAATTATGCTGGGTTCTGAAGTGGCCTATATTCCTTATTCAGAAATAACAACATTGATGACAGTAGGAGACTGAATTAAGAAATATTTAGCTTTATTGATGCTTAGAAAATGCCTTACAAAATCATTCCTCGCTTTAGTTAAGTGTCTTTTATCTTTAAGAAAATGGTACATTGTACTGATAGGCACAGAATAGCTGTTACGTGCTATCTTTAACAGTCATGTTATAAGCTTAAAAATGCATAATACCTTGGACTGTGTAACTTTGCCAAGCTGGCAAATACTTAGCTCAACTAATTTACTTATGTGATGAAAGCTTTTCTGATTCTTTGCCATATCAAAATAGCACATAATGAATGTTGTAGATTAAATGTAGCTTTTGAATTATAACTATCAATTTTCCATTTTGACAACAGATCCCAAGCATGAGTGTAATGTCTTACACTTTGAAATTTAAATTTGACAATATTAAAATGAGAACTTTTCCTTAAATTCTTAGATGAATTAACTTAGAGAACATTTCCATTTATCATAGTTGTCAAGAGCAGAAGAGTACAAGGACAAAATGTAAGGGGCTAGACGATGCTGATGGCAACTTCATGTCCAATTGTGCTCATGAAATCAGGTTACAGAATTCATATTTCTGCTATAAAACGCATATTATTTCCTCAGTTTAAAATGTCCTTCTTTGTTTTCATTAACAAACTGTCTCCCTCCTTTCCTATAAAATTTGGTTCAAAACTTAATAAATCCCACACTAAATCCACTGACTTCCAATCACATCTAAACATTAGCACTCAGCATCACAGTACTTCAGTCTATACTTCTCCTGAAGGTACTAATGAACTCTTAATTTGGATTTTTCCCCCTTTGTATATGGGCCTACAATCTTTCTCATTATATGAGGGAAGGAAAGGGATGTTGAGTGGTCAATAAAAACTCAGACCATAGATCACAAGCAGTGAGGTCTTCCTGCTCTAATCCATAGGAGAGCTTAGTGAGCCTCCTTTTGGAAATGTGTAATGGAGGGTTCAGTCCTCCTCTACTCCTACTCTGTCTTGCCTCTCTTTACCTATGGTATGAGAAGAAAAAAATACTCTAGCTGCCATTCAGACTATCTCCCTAGTTCCTACTTTGTAGTTCTCAGCCTCTCCTTTGGCCTCTGCTGCTCTCTCTCACCCTTCATCCATTAGGGGAAAAATTACCTCACTTTTCTCTCTTCTTCTTTCCCAGGTTCTTTTTAGTCCTCTCCCATTCCCAAACTATGTTATATTTTCTTTCCTCAGGAAATGAGCAATAATTCCAAGTTTTATAAGTCTGTATAGGCCATTCCTGCTCCTTCTAGAGGGGACATTAAATTTAATTCTAATTTTATCAGGAGTATTTTGTCTATTTTTTAAAACCATCCTTTGGAGTTTAGCTTACTAACAAATGAAAATACTATTTAGAAAACAAAGACAGCAAAGTTAACCATCACTACCACCACTACCACAAAAAGTAATAAAAATTTGCTTGTTTCCCTCCTCCCTGTTAGAACTATCTCCAAAGCCTCAGTCTCTTAATCATGAGACCTACTGGTTTTCTTTCAATCCTTGCTATGTTTTACCTTTTTGAAACATTTGACAGTATTGTCTATCCTTGTCTTTTCAACACATACATATATATGTGTGTGTGTGTGTGTGTGTGTGTGTGTATATATATATTTACACACACACACACACACACACAGAGTTGTTCTTAGTTTTCAAAGAGGACCAAAATGACATCACCATGATAAAGTGAAGTTTCAATGTGTACAATTGTGGCTGATCAGATCAATAAGAGCTTGGAATTCTCTACCACAGATTGGGCACAAATAGTCCATGCAACCATTTGGGATGAATACTCCAAATTTGCACGTCCTATATTTCCTTTGTGCTGTTTCAATTCTGCTTTGCTAATAGAACACAGCACCTTTTCTGATGTGGGCACACCACACTGAGCAGTCCTGTGCCAATGTCTCCCATGTCACACAATCAATTCCAAAGTTCTTAAGTGAGACCTTTGGAGTACCCTTGTATGACTTCTTCTGACCACCATGTTCACATGGTTCACTTGGCCTGCATGAATTTTCCATAAAATAGTCTTTTTGGCAAGCATACATTTTGCATTCAAACAATGTAGGCAGCCCATCAGAATTGCGCTCTCTGAAGCATCGTTTGAGTGCTTGGCAGGTTAGTTCAAGCAAGGACCTCAGTGTATCTAATCAAGTACCTTATCCTGACAGGTGATGCTCAGAATCTTCCTAAGACAGTTCAAATGGAAGTGATTCAGTTTCCTGGCATGGTGCTGGTAGACTGTCCATGTTTAGCAGGCATGCAACAATGAGGTCAGCACAACAGCTCTGTAGACCTTCAGTCTAATACCTCTTATTTCCCAGCTTTTCTTTGGAGTCTCCCAAACACTAAGCTAGCTCTGGCAATGTATGTGTCAACCTCATTGTCAATGTGTACATCTCTTTAAAGTGCACTACCAAGGTAAGTGAACTTATCCATAGCATTCAAAACTTCTCCATTTGTTGTAACAGATAATTCCATGTATGGATGGTGTGGTGGTGACTCATGGAATATCTGTGCTTTCTTGGTGCTGATTATTAGGTCAAAATCAGCACAAGCAGCAGAGAATTGATCCATGCTTTGTTGCATCTCAGCTTCAGAGGCTGCATTGAGTGCACAATCATCTGCAAAGAGAAAATCATGCACCAACACTCCCTCCACTTTGGTCTTGGTTTGCAGCCTTTTCAAATTGAAGAACTTACCCTCAGTATGGTAGTTGACCTTGATGCCTTGTTCATCCTCATTGAAAGCATTTGACAACATAGCTGAAAACACCATGCTATAAAGCATGGGGAGCAAGCACACAGCCCTGTGTATATATATTCAAAAGGTGTGTGTGTGTATATATATATATATATATATATATATATATATATATATATATATATATATATATATATATATATATATATATATATACATACACATACACACATACATACACATATATACACATATATGTGTATATATGTGTATGTATACATATCTATCTATCTCATATCTATTCTACCTATATTCCTATTTTAGCTTTGAAGACATTGCTCTCCTGATGTGTTTAATTTATTGGCTAGTCATCCTCTTCTGGGGCTTTTAAAAAATGTATTTCCCAAGGGATTGTCCTGGGCCATCTTCCATAACTTTGAACATTCTTCATTTTGGTGATTTCCCATCATTTACAACTTTAACTACTGTTTCAGCACAGATGACTCTGTCACTCTTATACCTACCCTTGATCTCTCTTTTGACCTCCAAGTACATACCCCTGCCCCTTATCAGGCATCTCTCTACCAACATATTATTAAATTTATATCATGATTAATAAAATAACATTTATATGGTACTTTATGGTTTATAAAGTACTCTTATAAACTGCCTTTGAGAAAGTAAGAATTGAATTGAATGTCTCCTCTAAATGGAGCAGGAATGGCTTGGATCCACACAGACTTAGAAAGCTTGGAGTTCTTGCCCATTTCCTAAGATATGGAAATATAACATGATTTGGGCATGGGGGCAGGACTGCAAAAAAAACAAACCAAACAAAAACAACAAAAACAAAAACAAAAAACTGGGAAAGGAAGAGGGAGAATGCACACAGAGAAAAGTAAGGTACTTTTCTTCAATGATTCAAGGGTGAGAGGAAGCAGCAGAGGTCAAAGAAGAGACTGAGATTTACAGAGTGGGAACTGGTGAGAAACTCCGAACAGCAACCAGAGATAACGCATTTTTTTCTTCTCACACCACAGGGAAAGAGAGGCAAGATAGTGGAGGAGGGCTGAACCTTACAATACACATTTCTAAAAGCAGGGCTACTAAGGATTAGCAGCAGGCAGACATGACTACCCATGATTTATGATCTGAGCTTTTATTGGTCACTCAACATCCCTTTCCCCTCCTCCAATATAATGAAAAAGATTGTCAGCACTCATTTGTAAAGGAAGAAAATTCAAATTAAGGGTTTATTAGTATATTCAGGAGGTGCATACTGAAGTATGTATTACTAAGTACTAATGCTTAGCTGTGATTAGAGGTAAGCGGATTTAACGGAGAATTTTGTAAATTTTGGACAAAATCTTATAGGAATAGGGAGGGAAACAGGAAAGATACGGTAGAGATAGAATTGATGGAACTTGATAATTAGATATCTGGTGAAGGAGGAGTCAAAGTTAATGCCAAAGTTTCAACATGGTAAGCTGGATGAATAGTGGTGCCAGTGATATGAGTAATGAAGGCAGTGTAAATTATGGGAAAAAGTTAATAGTGTTATTTTTGAATGCTGACATGGAGTTTGAAATGTATTGGAAAGACCGCTCAACAAAGAATGAAAGACCCCAACATCAAATCATAGCTCTCTGGCAGTTACTTTATGACTTTAGATGTCATTTAAATTCACTGAGCCTCTTACTTTACTAATACTTAAAACTGGAACAATCTATTAATTATCTAACCCATAGAATTATTCCAAGAAGAGGATTTTGAGAACATTTCCACTTATTATGATTATCAAGAACAGTAGGGTACAAGGACAAAATATAAGGGGCTGTAAGATGCTGATGGACACTCCATGTCTAATTCTGTTCATAAAATCAGGGCACCTAATTCATATTTCTGCTATGGAACACATGCTGTTTCCCCCATTTAAAATATCTCCCTTTGTTTTCATTAACAAATTGTCTCCCTCCTTTCTTTTTCTATTCCCTACTCCCAAATCCTGTAAAGGCCTTAGTTACAACTCCTATTGGACTACTATAATAATCTTCTAACGGTTTTCCACCCCTCCATTTTTTCCCCACTTTGAACATATCCTTCCCTTTTTTTTGCATAAATACGACTACTTCACTGCTCTGCTCAAAACCGTTTTAAAGGGGAAGCACCATTGTCTGGAACCCACAGCTGACTTTTTGAGTCTTATCACATATTACTTTTCATGATATACAGTACACCTTGAGAGAAACTGTAATACTCCCTGTTCCCCAAAGGCGCCCTACTCTTTAACATCACTGTGTCTTTATTCTCAATGTTTTCTACTGCCTTGAATATCCTTCTCCATGCCACGAGAAACCAGAAACAGGAAAATAATATACATGTACAAATGATATATTACTATAATATGAAGAACAGCAAAATTCAAGTAAATAGGAATGGACAATATTCATTAAAAACATTGACATTAGTATGCAACTAAAAAGAGTTGAGATTCTATGACAGCAGAATGCTATATTCTTTGGTGAAAGCATGTTGGATTGTTTCACTTAACTCTCTCTCCTTATATATTACCTATGTATATATGTATATGCGCCTGTATAAACATCTCTCTTTCTCCACATATGTTACCATCTCTCTTTAAATACACACATATATTTATATATACACACATGTAATTTATATATACATATATAATATTTGCATGGAATCAATGAATAATTATTTCCATCAGACATTTTTTCTTTTTGGTTAGAGAGAATACTACAAGGGTGAGTTATTTGGAAGTTACAGTGGTATAAAGTAAAATTTTTCAATAAAATATCTAAAAAAAAATCTCAATGAAATACTTCTCTAAGAAAATTTTCCTGACCCTTCCAAGTCAGTATTGACTTTATCCCTTCAGACTTCCCATAGAATTTAATTTCCAACATGTCTATGTACTTACCATAAATTGATTTATATTATAGTTATTTCTATTTGTGTCATTCCACTCACCAGAATAAATTCCATACAGTTGGGTAACAAGTCTTAGCTATCTTATATCTAGCATAGTGTTTTTTGTCATATATGCATTTTGACTTCAATTACAGCTAGGGTATTAATAACAATGAATCAATCTTACTTTACAGTTTATAAAACATTTTCTTCCTACTACTACCTTGGAGTGAGAACTATCAGAATAATTATTTTGTTTGCTAAATGAGATCCACCATTGCTCACAAGAGTTCAATTTAACAATACATATTGGAAAAACCTAGTGGATGAAGAATTGATTGCCTGGATTATGAAATGTAATTGGATATACAGATAACAGAGGTGTTCTGTCAGTAAATTTATCTTGGACAAGCATTGCCAATGAACAATATATTAGGTCAAGAAGTGAACAAAAAGGAAGAAATAATAGGTGAGACAGAATGGAAGAACTTTCACAGCATTTTTAAGACTCCAAACTTTTCCATGTAACAAAAACTCATGATGTTATTTGTCTACAGATCGTAGAAAATCTCCAAATAATGTTGAATATTGGCGAGCATATAGTGCCTTTAAAACAGTAAATGAATTGTACTCAAGAAATAGAATAAATGCTATAATCACAGAAAAGCAGAAGCAGTAAAGGAAATTTGTCATGTAGAAAGGACGAAGAATAAAATAGAGCTAATGTGTTGCACCACTCATTTGTATAATGTTAATAAAAGAAAAAAATGGTTTTCAGCGTATCTTTTGACCCTCGGCGGAGATATTGAGAAAGGTTCAGAATAGTGTAGAATAGGATGAGAAAATATCAATGGATTTCATACTGCATAGTTTGAGACCATGTAAATAATGAAAAGATGGGTACAGGCTAAAAATAAGAACAAAAGAACAAAAAAGACTAGTTAGAGAATTTTATCCAATATTTTACCAGATGGAATCATGGATAAAAGGAAATAAAGAAATGAGTTAGCTACTGCACTGAAAATAAAAACAAACACTTGTATTTTAGCCTCAGTTCTACTATTAATGAGTTGTGTGACTTTAGGTAAATTGTTAAGTTCTATGAGTCTCAGTTTACCTAACATCCTTACCAGATCAAACATTCTATGTTTAACCTAGGTTAAATGGTCCTTTACTTGCTATTTTTCCTTACGATGCTTTACTAAGATCTTTACTTTGGTCATATTTATCTGAATTATAAATTAAAGGAGACATTTCTTCCAATTTTTGAGGATTTTCCTCCTTTTATATATTTCTCCTCCATTTGTGGATGGTACAATTTACTTTTGCTGTGATTATATTTTTAATAGTTCTATTCCAATACAAAAGAATTTGATTTGGGATTAAGGGAAAATTAAGATTAAGAAATAGCATGAGAAAGCACCAAATGTACTATGAAAACAGATAATCATTCTTTCATCTAAAAACATTTAAGCAGCACTCTCATCTAATGATCTCATTCTATGAAAAATATACACCACTAGTATTATTATTATTATTGATAGATAATAAGCAGGTGAAATTTTGAGTGGCCTTTCTCAAATATATTGATTTGGTGCTCATCCTGCTGAAAAACAGAACAATTAACTCATGTGGTTTTCTGGCATTTTAATATAGTATGTAACATGGATACATAATGGAAGCTCCAAAGTAATTTACAATTAACAGACACTACAATGTTATCTATGATGTTATCATAGTGGCAGCTAGGTGGTACAGAGGATAGGGCACTGGTCTTGGAGTCAGTAAGGTCTGAGGTCAAATCTGGCCTCAGACACTAGCTCTATGACCCTGGGTAAGTCTCGTAACCACTATTTGCCTAAGTTTCTCACTGTAAAACTGGGACACATTGGAGAAGGAACTGGCAAATTATTTCATGTTTTTTAATTGTATAAATAATGAAGAGTAAGGCAGATAACTGAATTACTAAGCACTTAATATGTTCTCCCTGTTTAAGTAGAGAGACTTAAGAGTGACTTTTCTTAAAATAGCAGAAAATGTGCAAAATAAATTTTTCAAAAGAGAGGAAAGTAAATAATTAATATAAGGAAAACCTTACATAAAGAAAATTACTTTGCCAAAAAAACCCAAACAAACCTGGATTTTGTCCATGGGGTCATATAGAGTCAGACATGACTGAATGACTGAACAATAACAATGATACTATCTTACTTCATATGTACTCTACAACAAATGTACAACAATTATTCTTAATTAATAAATTAATAAGAATAATTAAGTATATGAAAACTATACATATATAGAGTATAAAATATACTTATAATGGAATTAAAACAAAATTTTAAGTCAACAAATTATTTTGCATTTCTTGTAATATTTGGCTTTTACTCAAGGAAAAATAATACCTAGAAGGCCCTCACATATGTTGATTACCTGTTGAGAATCTAGGGGAAGACATGGATGAGAATTGCACGTGAGGAAAAAGCATGGAAGGATTGTGAGCTACCTTACTGGGGAAAGAACATCCACTGAGATGATATTACAGCTGCACTGAAGTGTTTAATTACAACAGTTAGCTGCCAGTTGGGGGGGACAATGTTGAACCTTTAATTGAAATCAAGAATTCTGCCATTAATACATATCTATGATGAGAAGGCAGACTGACAGATCCATTCGAGTGTAACCTCTCCAAATTTCATGTAGTCTAATACTGAGTTTATAAAGTGGATGAATTCCAAAAAAATTGTTCTGTCAAGACTCCCACATAGTTTATTGTTTTTCATCCTTTGTTCTCCAAGAGGACCAATGACATCAGGAGGGTGATATCTTGACTTCAAGTGAATTGGATTTAAGTGAGGCAGGACTGTGCATCTAGGATATGACTCATGCTTAGAATAGAGTCATGAAAGAATACACCTTGCCCTAAAGAAATATTTTAGTAGGAAATGTGGGAAAGTGGAAGTTTCAAGATCTTGAGGGATGTCAATAAACAAGATGATATGTAGCAGAAAAAAGCATAACATTTTCTCTATGTTTTTTAATTGTACAAATACTGAAGAGAAGGGCAGACAACTGAATTACTAAGCACTTAATATGTTCTCCCTGTTCAAATGGAGAGACTTATGAGTGACTTTTCTTCTCCAGCTTAAAATAGCAGGAAATGTGTAAATATTTCAAAAGAGAGGAAAGTAAATAACCAATACAAGGAAAACCTTACACGAAAGAAATCAAAAAGACTGAAAAATATTAAACAACCAAAAGAGACCTTAATACAATGAATAAATATGGAGTATAAGAAACCCTAGAATACATAGCTAATATTCTATTAGTAATGAGACACCAAGAAATTCTAATGGAATAACTAGACACTCCAGAGTAGATAAAAAAGAAAAGAAGAAAATTCAGGTGGAAATTAAAGCTCTTAAAAAATCTTTTAAAAAAGATGAACAAAAGAATAAGCAAGATAATGAAGTACCTCTCTAAGCACTGGGCCTTATAAAAGATAATTAGTGTACTAGAAACTCCAAATTCCATAAACAGAAGAAAGAATATTCAAAAAGAGACAATATGATTTGAAGAACATCTAGTATTTCTAGAAGTTAACAATATAAAGGGAGATTATATGAGAATTATTGACTTCCCAGGGGAAAAAGATAAAATAAAAGTATAAATGCTATATTTTAATAAATCATCCCAGAAAATTGCCCAGGTATATTGTAAATAGAAGAAATACAAGGATGAGTAGAACTGTGGGTAACACCAACAGAAAAGATCTTATAAGTAGCTAAAATAAGGCAATTCAAAATACACCTCACATTTGAGAAACAAAGTAGATTCCAAAAACATAATATCCTGCAAAATAAAAAATAATAATTTGTACCCCAAAATATTCTGCAAAACTGTTTAGCTAATATTTAAAATATATTTTCATTAAACCTGCTGAATTAGAAATCACTAATATTTGAAGAACTCAGAAATAAGCATAACTTATGATATGGCAATTCATCAAACAAATAAAATTTAAGGAAGGTAAACAAATTAACTTATCATGAAAAAGTCAAACAGCCAAATCCATATTTACATGCTTCCAAGAGGAGATCAAACTAGAGTCATTTTCAGAACTCTCATCTTCCCTGAGGGCTGCTGAGAAAAGAAAGTGACAAAGTCTGCCAAGTAATACTCAAAGAAAAGTACTCTTTTGGAAGGCAGGAGAGGAAGAAGGTTCTAAATATCAATTTTAATGGGGCTTCAAAGGAAGAAAGGACAATTCAAATGAAAGAATGGAGGAAAAGATGAAGCACTAGAAAATCCAAAGTCACATTCTTATCTAAGCTAGAGAAGGCATGGCAATTAATATATAAAAGTCTCACATTCTCCTACAAGTATACTAGAAGGGAATAGGCAAGAAAGGGAAACTTTTACACTGTCTTATCCAACCTCCTCACTTTGTAAATGGAAGGACCAAGGTCAAGATGAAAGGAGTGATTGGTGCTGAGATGGTAAAGTGCCAGGACCTGTATTCTGCCTAAATCCTCTGATTATGGATAGAGTGTTCTTTCTACCATACATATCATACTATTTCCCTTGTGAAATTATATTTCTGAAATTAGGAATTCATAGATCAAGGTCTTTTCAAAAGATGAAGAAAGGGGTTTGGGGGCATATGAAATAAAACTCTTATTAATGGAACATTAAAACTTAAAAGACAGTACACAATTGTAATGGTTTTATAAAACAAAAATGCCCTTTGAGATAACTAGGTTTCTATTACATATCTAGCACACTGTTAAGTAAAATCTGTATACTTCGAAGCTAAAGTAAAGCACTGATATTTACCTTTTTTTTTGCCTGATCATAGTTTGCATTACAAACTAAAGGGGAAAAATTTAAATGGGTAAAGAAGAAAAGACTTTATTGATTTTTTAGAAATGTCACCTTGTATAAGGATCATTGAAAGAAGAGAGTGAACCTTTATGTGCAAAGCTCACAAGGGTCAATGAGATCCTAGAGTACCCTAGAAAGGGAAAGAAGAAGGGGAGATGATAAAATGTCTTAATATCTCTTAGTAAGGGGCACCACAGATGAATCCACAAAGAGAGAGGTTTTTTTTAAGAGTAATTCTGAACTGTACTTCTTTGCCAGTTAGACAAGGGAACAATAAAAAGAGAAAATAACAATAAATGTGAAATGAAAGAATTTGGGCTTCAGCTGAGCAACAGAGTAGGGAGGTCAATGTGAAGAGAAAGATGACTGCTGTAATAAAAAAAGATACATGAATGCTTAAAAAACTTTTTTAATATAAACAGAACTTGATGAAATAAAAGCTAAACATTTTATTATTGAATATAAACCTTATTCTTCAATTTAATAATCACAAAATGTAAGAGAAGGGCAAATTAGATTAGAAAACTGATCCAAACCATCTGCTGCATAAAAACAAAAAAAAAATAAAGGTAAAATAAGATTAGAATAAAATTCATTATGCTTCAAATTATTTTTAATAAATAGAAATTACAACCCTGACTTCAGATAAGGCAACAGCAAAGATAGATACTGCCAAAAGAAGTAAACATGAAAACTACATTATCCTTAGAAGCGCCGTAGATAATGAAACATTTCTAGTGGTACATATATATGAACTAAGCAGCATAGTCTTTACTTAAATAAAAAGCTAACTGAAATACCTTGATCATAAGATTTTAAGTCATTTACTTAATAATTTTAAGTAATTTATACATTCCATTTTTGGATGCTGATGAATCTCACATAAAGATAAGTAGGAAGGGATATATGTTTCTGAACAGAATTTTCAGGCAAAAAAACTAGGACTTTGGGGATGATTGGAGATAATAAAGAACTGTTATTTTCTGTGTTCTCTAGTATCTTCTTAAATTTTCAGTCATCTGGTAGGGCAAAAGAACTCATAAGTGTAGAAACAGAATAATGTTAAAAAGGAACAATGCCTCTTTATACTATCCAGGGGCTTCTACAGAAAGAGTAAAATGAAAAAGTTGAGGTCTCTGAAGACGAAAGCTCCCAGATTGATTTCAGATACTATCAGAGAACCTCCTCTCCCAGGGAGGTAACTAAAGCTTCAAATTGTGCCTCAAAGTCTCTTTAGTGTAGTGCATTTCAATCCTATTTCTGTGCTAGGCCTACTCTTTCTACATGCCTTGAACATAATCTGTGACTCTGACTACCACTGATATCATCGTTTGTTTCAAACAGTTTCCTGTTTAACCTCAACTTGTTCCTAAAACTGAATTGAGCCATAAACAGTTATCTTTTGACTGAACCCTCACCTTATATATCTTCAACAACTTCCCATAGCTGACACCCACTTATTACATCCCAGCTTCTGGTTTCTCAGCCAGTGTTCTCATAACTGTGAAGTGACAGCACTGTGTTCATTTCCCAAATAGAAACACTACTGAAAACTGGTCTGCACTTCTTTAACGTATACAGATTTTTTCTATTCTACAAGTCTCCTCCAAAGTTCCTGTTATTACCCACAGTAGTAATCCTCCTCAATAAGCCACAATCCCAATTATTTACATGAAAAATGAACAGCAATGAAATGCAAATTTAATTCCACAAGAAACAGTACTTTCTTAAACTGCTGAGTGAGTTTCAATGCAGGCTCTGTATATTTCTTCCAAATTAAACAAAAAAGATAACAAGAAAAACCTTTTTCTTTTTTTGCTCTTTGTGATTATCCATAGAAACGTCAGAGGGTATATTTTTACTATGGCACAGGGGGTTAAAATGGGTATTCTCATTAGCTGTTAGGAGAATTGTACTTTTTCTTTTATAACTAAAAGGTTGAGTATACGGAATGTGGTGTCTATATGTGGTATATGTGTGTGTGTGTGTGTGTGTGTTTCCTTATACTTAATGTATATCTTTCCTATTCTAAAAGGACTTGTAAATTAACTATTTGCAAACTCATTAGGCTTCAGGAAACACTTCAATGTTCAAACTACTTAAATGAAGATGGAAAAAGACATTTCATCTATTTTTTTCAAAATGTTAAGAATGAAGCACTCATTCATTTCAATTAGAAATAGTAGATTATATTCCACAGAAATAATTGGAAATGCTATTCTGGACAACTGTTAAAGAACACCAAATTATCAATGAGAAAGAAATTCTAACCACTTAAGAAAAAAATATTTTTCAGCACAAAACAATGTGAGAATTCTGTGCTATTGTTTTGTTCTTTACATTTCCAAATTATTTATTGTTATTTTGTTCTTTTATGTTCAACTCAGACATGAGGTCAAGATGGTCAGTGTCCTTTTTTGAGAAATAATGAGAGTGATACTCTTCCTGGTAGTACTGAACTCATAACTTTATGCCAAGGACAAAATCAGTGAGTGCTAAAAGCAATTATAGAGAACACTTTTCATGGAAATTTACAGCATATGTTGAAAAACTGTAGCATCACAGCCTAATTATCTTCTACTCAGGAACTTTCATCTCCAGTGACTAGAAATTTTAAATTCAAGTTTTAGGTGTATATGTAGGGCAACATAAACCTAGAAATACCTGATAACTGTCAAACAAAAAAAGAAATTAAACATACAGAACACTCCCTCTAGCTAACAGAAATAATAATCTGTCTACCAGGACATTTTCTCATCTTACAGATGAGGACTTCCTCAGTATAATGCATGGAAATACTTTAATGATCTGCACCAATAAGGAAGACTTCCAATGTTCCAACCAGTCTTCCTCACAAATGAGGGTTTCCTATCCTCTAAATATTAGCAATCCTCTGAAAGTTAAGCTTTAGCATGGAAGCAGCAGCCAATCTTCAGCCTAGATCAGTCATAACGACTATTGAGAAGGAAAAAAAGCAATGATAATTTCATTTAAATAAGTGAATATTTAGATAAGTTGCTATTAAGGATCTCTTGTATAAGTACCTTTATGTACTTTCTGAAGGATAACTTTTAAAGACTTCCCTTGATATATTCTGACCAATATTATTTTGAACAAATAATATTTTCCCCCAAATAATAACCCTATTGCAGAGGAAGCATGGCAAAGTAGAAATAGTATTAGATTTAGAATATGAGATTCTGTCTTCCAGTTAGTGTTATTATTTAACAGTTATTTGTAAGGGCAATGCATATGTGTATGTGTATGTGTGTGTGTGTGTGTGTGTGTGTGTGTGTGTGCGTGCATGCGTGTGTGTGTATCTGTATCGCTAGGCATGCTTGCACCAACTTGAAAAGGAGTATTGAACATGTCTCAGTAGTAGCTGGAAAGTTCTGGTCATTTAATCAGATTAGCATGTATTTCTTAATACTATTAGCTGAACAGAGACACGTAGATACAAAAAGCAAACATTACCACACTTTCATCTCAAGTCTTGAGATACTGTTTGCCCAAAGGAAATTTAAATGTGGAATACAGATTAAAGGAAGACCTCAGGGCAAAAGCTCCCCAGTGGAACACATTTAAAAATGAAGCTTGCTAGAATTGTACCTTTCAGAGGTGCACATAAACAGTGGCTTTCTAGCAGTTTGAAGACTAGGACAGTTGGTTTCTCACTATACAGAAAACTGGGCTCCTGTGTTAGCACTTATAGTTTCTACTTTATGGATGGTTCCAGAAAATATACTTGTAGAATCATAGTATTTAGAGTTAAAAGTGACTTTAAAGATTTTGGCAGAGAAAAGTAGCTTTCTTGCAGCTGAGAGGATAATTTTGCCTCCTTAAGGTGCCATCCTTTGATATTAAAATTGTTGTTGTTTGTCCTTCATTCTCTAAGAGGACCAGGACATCAGGAAAGTGATGCCAAGACTTGTAAGTGAATTAGATTTAAGTGAGGGCTGTGTAAAGTCATCAATCTCACTCTTTCCTCCAGAGTCATTTGGATCCAGTGACAAGATACATATCAGGATGACTGGAAATGGTCCTGGATGCAGTGGGAGACCTTGACCTTTTAAAGCTAAGGTCTTTCCCAGGTCTCAGTTTGACTAAGGTAAGGTCCATTCAATGATTAAGGCTAGGTAAGAAATGAGGCAAAGAATGACCTCTTTTCCTAGTTAAAAAAAATCAATCTGAAAGGTGAAGATCCTCAGGGTTTGTAGCCAAAACAGAAACAGCTGCTATTTATACTCACTCTGAGCCATCAGGGCCCAAACAATGACCAAGTTAATTTTAGACTGTGACCTATTGTTGGCCAATCAACGAGAGCCAGATAAGCTGAATGATACGCTGTCAGGCAAGAGCCTTGCAGACTTAGCCTGTGATCAGAAGTAATAAGCTGCATGTTTTTGGCAAGCTGATCATGTCAGACCTGCTCTCTGATTTCTTCTTACTACCTGCAGACCAATGCAAACCTTTCCTCTTCTAAGAACATAAGAATAGCCTGTAAGGATTCTGTTGTGCACATGGGAATAACTCAGAGGAAGACAAAGTCACACAAAGGCTCTCTGAGGAAAGGATCTCAAACACTATGGGGTAAAAAGATCTAATGTACAGGGTCTCAGTTGTACAGAGAATTACCACTCTGTGATACCTTATGATGCCTATATGATACTGCTCCATGATTACTTCTCTTAGGAAGCTAAGAAAAGCCACCACTCAGATCACCAGAATGAGAAGGGTCTCAGAAGTTGGTAGATATCTATGCTTACACCTTCAATTGGGTAATTACAGATGACAGTACATTATAGGCTGATCCTACTCTCCCATAGGGTTATTCCAAAAGCCATGATAGCCAGCTGCCATTGTATGGCATATATGACGTTAGTGAAATATATATGTGTGTATGTGTATGTACAAATGTATGCACATATCTGTATAATATATATATGTATATATACATACATGTATATGCATATATATTCTTATTTACTTCCTGTTGGACATCTGCATTCCAATCTTCCAAGGTGTTTCCCTGCTATTGGCTTTGATGAAACTGAGTCATTGGCATTAATTTAATAGTATAATTTTAGACACATATGATCTATTAACCCTGTCTAGAAAATAACTTGCCATTCCTAAATCTATGGTGGCTCTTAGATATGTAAATAACTTCTGAAAATTCCACAGAGGCTAGCCACAGATACAGATCATTTTCAATGTGACTTTTAGAAAATCACTCATCTTCTCTGAGTTCCAGTTTTCTAATCAGTAAACTACGCATGATAATAGTTATCCTACTTAGTAGACTACCTTTGGGTAAAATATAATCATTGTATAAAACTGTTCAGAAATCATAAAGCATACTGCTATCATAATGCCAAGTCCAGTCAAGAAACATTTCCTAAGAACTTGTCATGTATCAGTAACTTTACTAAGTACTGGGCATATAAGTGCAAGCAAAAGCAAAGACAGTCACTGACCTCAAGGAACTTACATTCTAATGTAGGGAGACAATTCACAAAAAAAGGAGCTGAAAATGGGGGGAGAAAAGTAAAGGAGAGGAAGGTGGAGGAGGGATGTACCTACAAGGGGGCATGGTAACAAAGTCTGAAGAATGAAGGATTGCAGATCCAGGCCCTTCAATACAATGGAAGTTCTAGGAAAAACTGACCATGATCATGATAATTTTTATTATTATATTAGGAAAAATCTAAATAGTCAAATATAAATTGTGCTAAAACATGTATATGTTTAAAAGTAGCACAAAGGTAAGAAGAATCAGCATAATAATTATGTCATTAATGCCATATTATCTGATACAGTGTGTGATTAGATAGCATAAAAAAAATTAAACTTGCTATAAGGAAGGCTATCCTAACAGTTACAACTACCCACAAATGGAAGAGATTTTCTTGAGAGGTCTTTATGCAAAGGTTAGATAACCATTGTTATAAAAGGAATTTTTGTTCAAGCATAGCTTTTGTGGGATGGTGTCTTAGATTCCTGTCTCTGTGTTGTGAAAATATAACAAGCTTTTAAACTAGGGAACTATGTGTTTAGTTTATTTCTACACTAAAAACTATGTTTTAAGAAGCACACTTACTGTGTTATGTGCCCATTATTGACATATCATATGGTAGGAATCGCTGAGATGATATCCTAAACTTATTTTTTTATATCATTCATGGTATCTGACATAGTACTAGATTCAAAAAAGGTAATTCAATAAAGTATCTATGACTTAAATAACACTGGGGTATACACAAAGGGGAAATCTAACTCCTGTCTTGGAGAGTTTGCAATCTCTTGCCCAAAGGAAACAAAAACATATGGAATACATTTATACATTTATTTTAATTTTAATAGCAATTGCTATCTTTGTTCAATTGCTCCCTTCTCTCATTGTTACCATCCTCCCAACTGAGACCAATACTTCCAACAAAATTTAGTAATCACATAGTATATGCAAAGTGCAGGACTGCTGAGATTAACAGTCAGAACACTGCTGTGAAAATTTGGCTAGTGAAAAACTTCACCCAATCTGCAAATCAAAACTATTTTGCATCGCCACATTCAGAATTTAAACTTTGTCTCTGAATTTTTACAGGCAATGCAATATTTGAGGATGAAGAGGGTAGTTAAACATCAGGAACTTTTGTACTTTTGAAACCCTTGCATTTTACTTTTCAGCTGATGTTGCAAGTACATTAACTTAGGTCAAAATTTAAGATTTTTTTTGAAGCTTCAAAAATGTAACAAAATATATTTTTTTCTTAGATTACTGCACAGTTTTCTACCATTTTAGCAGTGATAGAAACTATGGAATTCACTAGACAAAAATGAAAAGCAATAGCTGCCTTAATGTCTCAACAATAAAGTTAATAAATAGAAGAGTGCTTGAAAAATTTCATAATAGAGTGAAATCAATTCCCAGGCCACTGTGAAGAAAGAAGAAACATTTAAATCAGAGTAGACTAGAGGCTGTCGATGAAAAAGTGATCTGATTGTGGATAAACAAATTTTCACAAATAGTCAATCTCGTAATCAAAACATAACTGGCTACTGGTATACCATAAAGCAAAAGAAAGTTAAATAAGAACATCTTTGGTGATTAATATTGAATCTGCTTACAAGTCAACCTTTATATTCTGTTCCCTCTTATTCATACAGTTAAATGATACATCTATCAATAAGTACTGATTAGGTCTGATGGTCAATGAATATTGAACATTCACTTATTCTCAGAAATTACTGAAGATGTGAGGTAATCTTTCATATAATTATACCTTGCTATCTTTCCATTTTTTTTTGGATAGGTGAAGACATTTCTTTACAGGTATAGAAATGTATGTTATTTTCAAAAGTAGAATAATATTTACCAAGATCATATGTTTGTAGGAAAAGTAGTTGGAGAGGTAGTGACAGAAAAACATAAAAGTGGAATTAGTATTCTATATATAGTGTAAAACCCATTTTCTAGTGAACTTCCAGAGAAGTTTTCAGGCTCAAATAACCTACTCCAACCCTCAGAATGTTTAATAGAAATCTGCAACCACAAGAATTGGTCAGACCTGTTGGAGCTGTCTTTGTAGAAATATATTAAGCTAATTCTACATTTCAGGTTAAATGACTTTGCATAACATGCTACTTTGCAAAAACCATGACAGTTCTCTGAAAGCTATGCAGTGTGGTAGAAAAAAACCTGTGGGCAGCCAGGTGACACACTGAATAGAGTACTGGGCCTGGAATCAGAAAGACTCATCCTACTGAGTTCAAATCTGAACTTAGACATTTACTGACTGTGTGACCCTGTGCAAGTCATTTAACTCTGCTTGCTCAGTTTCCTCATCTGTAATGAGATGCTGAAGGAAATTACAAACTACTCCAAGTATATTTTCTAAGAAATCACAAAGCGTCAGCATAACTGAAATAATTGAATAATGACAGAAAAAAAAACAAAACACCCTAGATCCAGAGTGACAGAAGACCAGGGTTTAAATCCTGGCTGTTCTTCTTATTATTCATATGACTTTGGGCAAGTCACTTGCCCTCTCTATATAGTTTCCTTACGTATAAAATTCAGATAATAATGCTTCCCCTGCCTACCTCATAGGCTGTTGGAATGAAATTAGGTAATGAAATTTGTAAATACAAACCATTATATAAACATATGCTATGATGTTGATGATTATTTAGAATAATCACTCCTATAAACCTATAGAAAGATACCATTTTTCTTCATTGTACTGGTTGCATTCTTATAGTCTTTCTGAGAATACTGTAGGCATGACTTTCTTCATAGATTTAGAGATGAAATGAACTTTAGAGACCACGTGGATAAACCTTCTTACTTAAAATGGAGGAAACAAAGGACCAGAGATGTTAAGTGAAGTGTCCAGGATGCAGGTGGTTGGTCAGTGGTAGAGAAATAGTCTAGGAGTACATATTTGATACTCTCTTCCACTAAACCCTTCACAGTTAGGGCACAGTTAAGGCCATTGCCATCATCATACTCCAACTTCAGCCTGATCCCTACACGGCATAAATGATAAAATAAATCATGAACTGTAATAGTGCTAGTAGGAGAAATTATTATGGAAAGAGAAGAGCAAACAATACTCTACTTCCTGTCAGTGTTGCATTATACTATGCCAGAAGGCATTTGGGCATTTACTTAGTGGCTATGTGACACCTGTGTCCTTCCACTGAGCTTTAGACCCCTTCTTCATTTACCTACAGTTCCACAGGGTTTGCTTTGATCTTCCCATGAACCTTCTAGACTTGATTTACAGTGTCTCTCCTCTCAGCTCCCTCCTTCATACTACAATATTTCAACATATATACTAATACCCCCTTAAGTATCTCACCCTCCCAGTTCTTCAACCTACTCATGTCTCATGACCTACTCCTCCAGTCCATCATACATAGAGTCATACGATTGATCCTGTTGTCACCCCAAAATATTCTAGATCCATATCCATGAACTCTAAAATCCATTTAGCTTCTCATAATCTGCTGTCATTCTATCTCTCCAGGTGCCTTGCAATTTCAAATACTGATGTTTGTCTTGCAACCTCCAGTTCCTCTAGTTTTCTTTGTTCCCATGTCATTACCCACGCATTGGCTACACTTTCTTGCTTTTCCAATCCTGACCCATTGATGAATCAGTTTAACTCTACAAAGTCCTCTTCTCTCTAGTCCTTTTCCTTTTTAACATAATAAAGATCTATCCCTTCTAAACCTTTCCTTGGAATATTCATACTATCTGTTGTCTTCACACTTACTCAAGTGTTGCTGAATAAAACTGGAGAAAATCATTAAACTGTGCTGAGACCACCATAAGTTATGTTACATAATGTGAAATGGATCCTCCCTCACTGTGGTACAGCAACAATTTTACACCTCTCTAATCAATTCAATATGACCCTTGCTAAAGTATTTTTTCCAAACATTTTCATCTCTCCTCATCCTTCCCAAAACATCCTTTTTTTACCTTCTCATCTGAATATCTTGTCTCACATTTCATTAAAAACAAAACAAAACTGAGGCCACTGGCAAAATGCTCTCCCTTCTTCTTTGTACTCATCACAAATGACATAGATACTGTCTGGGATACTAGTCATAGATACTGTCATAGATATTAGTCTGTCATTATCTTCTCCTTCATCCCTATTTCATATGAAGAGATGTCCCTTCTCCTTTTGAAAGCTAGCCCTTCTAAATTCACACATAACCCATTCCATCCCATTTTCTCTAGTAGACTGTTCTACCCACCATGTCTTCTCTCTACTACTGAATTTCTCCCCTTCTAAGGGTTACTTCTTTCTGCCCATGAATATGTCTATGTCTCCCTAATCCTCCAAATGCTCTCACTTTCTTTCTATTTCTCTTCTCACTTTTGTGGTTAAACACTTAAAGTACGACATTGTCTCCCCTTCCTTTTCTCTTGCTCTCTTCTTATGTCTTCACAGTCTAACTTTCAACCTCGTTGTTCAATCAAAACCATCCTCTTCAAAGTTACTTATAACTTTCAATTGATAAATTTAAAGGATTTTTCTCAGTCCTCATAATTATTGACCTCTCTGTTCCCCCTGACACCATCAACCATCTCATTTTCCATGATACACTCTTCACGTTAAGTTTTTGTGACAATATATTTTCCTAGTTATCCTACCTGTTTCACTACTCAGACTCAGTTTCTATTTTGTGGATCTTCATCCACATCACTAATGCTAACAGCAGGCATCTCCAAAAGTTATGTTTTGTACCTTCTTCTCACTCTATATTATTTCGCTTAAGTAGCCCTATAGAAACAAGTTATACACAAGATAAACAGAAGAAAATCATCAGAGGGAAGGCACTAGAATGAAGGAAGATTGAGAAAGGATTGAGAAAGACCTCGTGTACAAGGTGTGATTTTAGCTGAGATAAAGGAAGCCTGGAAAGCTAGGAGGTAGAATGAGGATGGAAAGAATTCCATCCATAGGGAACAGTAGAAATTCTATAAATATCTTATACTCAACTGTCTAAAACAACTCCTTTTTCTGATTTTCCTATTACTGTTGAGGTATCACTGTCTTCCCAGTCACCAGACTTGCTAGATTCCTCACTCTCTTTCCTTACATATCCAATCAGTGGTCAAGTTTTATCATTCTGCCTTCATAATATCTTTTACGTATTCCCTTTTCTCTCTAACAATATAACCACTCTACTATGGGTCCTTATCACTTCACTCCTGGTCTGTTTCGTATAGCCTAATGGTTCCTTTCCTTGTCTCAAGTCTCTCCCAACTCCAATACATTCTCCACTCAGTTATTAAACTGATCATCCTAAAATGAAGGTTTGATCATATCACCAACTGTTCCTCCTACTCCCTGCTGCCCTATTCAAGAAACTCCAGAGCTCCCTATTTTCTCTAGGGCCAAATATAAGATTCTCAGTGTGGTTTTTAAAGTCCTTCATCACCAGATTTATGACCATTCCAGTCTTCTTATATCTTACCTTTAGCTGCCTCCCTCCCACCATTCCCACCAAGTATTCAGCAGTCCAGTGACACTGGCTTCCTTAGTGTTCCTGGCCCTGACACTACATTTTCCAGACCTCTATTGTTTCACTTACTCCCCCCTCCATCATTCCTGGTGTACTTTCCCTCCCCATATCTACCTCTTAGCTTCCCTGATTTTCTTCAAGAATTAATGCCTTCTCTCTGAGACTAGCCTTCCCCTGAGTTCATCATTTAAAGTTGCTTGCCTGTTATCTCCCTGATTCTGTGAACTCTTTGAAAGCAAGGATTGTCTTTGCCTTTCTTTGTATCCCCAGTGCTTAGCACAGTGCCTGGCACATAGTGGCAGCTCAATAAATGTTTATTGACTGACACTTTATTCTCATAACTTGTTACATGATTTTAATGCATTAGCGAGGAAATATCAATCATTACTTGATGAGGAAGTGTGGAGAAGGACGAATTTCAATTCCACCTTGGTACTCTTATAAAGTAAAGCTTTCTAAAACAAAAATAAAATTTTCTGATATATCTTGTCACTCTTTCTAGAAGATAAGTCAAACCAAACCAAAACACATTTACCTGCTTTGTATCAGAGCTAGTGCTAAGTGCCAGAGATATAAAGGAAAGCATAAACAGTCTCCTCCAAAGGAGCTTACAGACCAGTGATGGAGATAAAATGTAAACCCTTACATACAAGCAAAGTATAGATAGCAAATGCTGGAGATCATACCAGAAGGAAGGCACTAGCATTAGAGAGGATCTGAAACTAAATTAAATGACTTGCCAAAGATATACAGGCAGTAGCAGAGAAAGTATTGAAACCAAGACCAGGACCCAAGTCTTTTGAGTCAATTCTAGTCATTTTTCTACTGTGCCTTAGTTCCTTTTTATTAAATTCCCTAAAGTACAACCCAAACCATAAAAGATTCTTTACAATCATTAGATATTTAGCAAGGCACCACTTCTAGGTGCCATAAAAGTGAATATTCTTAGGTGCAGAGAGAAACAAAGATTCATAAAATCTGACCTTTTTTCCTCAAAGAATACATCTGCATACATTTTGTGTTCTTCCTCCTTCCCCTTTGTCACCCTCTTCCCAAGTCTAATGTTGTATAAGAATTAGTGATTTTATGAATTTCAGAAGAGTGTGTGTGTCTGTAGGGGGAAGGCAAAGCCTTTAGCGCCATAGAGATGAATTAATACATTCCTGGCTCTTTAGCAGTAATTGATTGGATAGCCCCCAGTGATCTTAAAGTATTAATTACTCATAGACAAGCTTGTCACATATTCACAGTCCATTAGCATCTTTTTCATTCTCAGACTGATGCATTTTTTTTTTGAAACTGGGCTGGGACCTATTTTCCTTGTAGATTATAGATTTTTGTGAATTACTTGGATTTTTTTTTCTGAAAGATACTTTAGATCACTTCTTATAAAATTACCTTTATCAAAACATTTTTTTTTCAGACAAGGGGAGCAGATGCCTCACTTTAACTATGTATTCTCATTTTTTGACAATGTACATCAAGTATTATTCTAAGATCAGCTTATACCTTAAATACAAACTGTGAGGTTTGGGATGTATTTCTAAATTGTTAAAGAATAGTGGCTAAGGTAATGGCCTTGGAGTAAAGAAAACCTGGATTCAAGTATTGCCTCAAATTCACTAATGGTATGACTAGAGGTCATGTAAAAAATTTATTCCTTTTTCTCCATCTGAAAGGTGAGTATAATAAAAGTATCTACTTCATAGGAGTTTGTAAAGATAAAAAGTTATAATGTATAGGAAAGGGAATAATATTTAAAAGCATAAAGCTGGAAAGTTAGGTAAAGGGCACATTTTTGTTGTTCAGTCAGTTTTTAGTCATGTCCAACCCCTTGTGAGGTTTTCTTGGCAAAGATACTATAATAGTTTAGCATTTCTTTCTCTAGCTTATTTTTACAGATGAAGAACCTAAGGCAAACAAGGTTAAATGACTTGATTGGAGTCACAAAACTATAAAGTGTCTGAGGTCAGATTTGAACTCAAGAAGAAAAGTCTTCCTGTTTCTAGACCTGGCATTCTACCCACTGCACCACATATTTGCCTGGGGTGGGGTTAGGTGGCTTTAAAGACCTAACAGAGGATTTTATTTTGATCTAAGAGCCAACAGTGTTCCACTGTACCATCTGGAGTAGGGAAGAGGTCACATATTAGACCTATACTTTGGGGAAATAACTTTGGCGACTTTGGAGGTATTTGAGAAAGGGAGACACACTAAAAAAATTGTAGTAACCATGAGGTGACTCAACTATTTGGTGATCTGTGGGGCAGAAGGTAGTATTCTGGATGGGCAGAAATTTCTGAATGTTACCTTTTTAGCTGCTGCTGTGCATGCAAGGGTTTTAATCAGATTATCACTGCCTTTGGGGTCAAATACCAAGCCACATAAGAAAAGAGGTTGAGATTTTGCATGGTGGAGAAAGAGAGCAGAATAGGAGACTCAAGGTGTAACAGGAGAAATATAGGTTGTGTTTAAACAAGTCCCATACTTGCCTATAGTGGAAAAGGTAGGATGTGCACAATAGTAGCTTGATTTCTCACTTTGGAGACTACTGGAGTGGAAGAATTCTGGTGGGAGGAGGCAAAACGTTAGGGTTAAGAAAGAACAGTTGTCTTGAACTATCTGAAGAAAGATTACATTTACTCCCTGAGGATCACATTGCAGAACTAGGAATAATAACTGTAATTTCTATAAAGCAATGTGGTAATACTGCTTTCTTACTAATAAAGATGGTCTATATTAAAGTTATTCCCTTTGATAGAATGTTATCAAACTAGGAAGAAGTAGCCAGATGATTCTGGTATTTATCATCAGGAGCATCAAGGCACATTTGAAAGTGTCCACCTTTTGTTTTTTGATTAAGAATTATCATCTTGAACATTGCCATAATAATTAATAAGCTACCTGTTCTCTTTGATTGATTCTTTTGTTCTTTATCACTTACAACTTCCAAAACATGTATCCCAAATTCTAGAGAACAATTAATTTTAAAAAAGAATTAAAAAGAATAAAAAATAAGTAAAAAAAATCTACTAATCAATATAATGAATAAAGCTGAACAGATTCCATTCTCATTCCTCAACATATGAAAAAACAGAAAGGAAGGTGCCTCCTTATATATGCTTTTTGGATCTCTGCTTGTTAATTAAAAATTCACTGCATAGAGTTTCAAATTTGTTGTTATTATATCCATTTTACATTGATGTCATTATTGTTAATATTGTTTTCCTAATTTTGTTTTATTTTCCTTAGCATCAGTTCAACTACTCATCTTCCTGTGCTTCTCAGAATTCATCATATTCTTTACTTTTTATAGAACAGTAATATTCCCATACATTTATGTATCACATCTTGCTAATTCACTTCTCAATTGATTGACATACGCTTTGTTTTAATTCTTTCCTACTATCACAAAAAATGTTAACACATATATTGGAGTTTATTGGCCTTTCTTATTTCATTTCACTTTCTTTAGGGTTTATGCATAACAAGCGGAACTCAAACTCAACATTACATTAATCATTTTTCCATCATAATTCTAGATTACTGATCAGAATGGTTAGGCTAATTCACTGCTGCACCAACAGTACACCTACATTGGCAGAAAAGTGGCACAATGAAATTACTAGTTATTTCATTTGATTCTTTAGTGGATTCTCTCAGCTAATCATTGTATCATATATATAAAAATTTTGTTTCCTTGTTGCCTATGATTATTCCTTCATTTTTTCATTTCTTATTGCATTTTTAGAATTATCATAAATAGTAGTGGTGATAAATGACATCTTTCCTTTCCCTGATCTTATTTTAACAACCTCTATATTATTTTCATCATATAAAACTTCTGGTCCTTGGTTTCATATGTATTATATTAAAATAGACACTTGTTCTTACATCTTCTATTATTCTAAATGCAATGTTTATTTTTAATTTTTGTTGAAAGCTTTTCCCACATCTACTGATATAAACATAGGAATTTTATTGTTATTAGCATGACTATTTTTATTGTTTTTCTAATATTAAATCAACCCTGAATTCTTGCTATAAATTCAACCTATTCATAATTTATAATCTCTGTAATATGTTGCTACAGTTTAGTCTATAATATTTTAGCTAATTTTTGGCCTTAGTTTCAGAAAACAGAATATTTTTCTATAGTTTTCTTCCTTGTTTTTGACTCTCCTTGGTTTAGTATCAAGGCTGTATCTGTATCATGAAAGGAATTTGGTATGATTATTTTCATCTTATTTTTCCTCAAAAAGCAAAATGAATTTTGGAACTAATTCTCTTTAAATATCTGATAGATTTTATTCAATTTCTGTATCTGAAGTTAGGTTAAATCTATTAATCTTGTATTTTATATACCTTTAAAAGATCCATTCATTTAATTTAGATTTCAATTTTATTTTAAAATAGTTGAGCAAAATAGTTGTTCATTATTAATTTATTTCTTCATCATTTGTGGTTTCAACTTTTTCATTTTTGACGCTGGTAATTTACTTTTCTTTTTAAAGAAGTAAAATTAACTAACGTTTTATTTAGTTTATCATTTAACAACATATTCCTAGTTTAATGTGTTAATTCAGTTTATTTGCTTTGAACTACATTAACCTCTTTGTGTTTTCAATATTTCTATTTTGGTGTTTAATTTGGTTTTTTTTATTTGTCAATTTTCCAAGGTTTTTTTTTTTTTTTTTGAGGCCACATCCTTACTTTGTGGATAAAAGCATTTAGAAATATAAATTTTCTCTGATGGAAAATTTGGGTGTGTTCCAAATATTTGTGTATGGTGCCTCATTGCTGTCATAATTTTTAATGAAATTTTCACGTTTTCAGTGATTTTTAATACAACATACTCATTGTTTAGCATTAAATTATTCAGTTGGCAATTAATTTAAATAATTTTACTGATTCTTTAATGGGTGGAATATTTATTCCATTATACTTTGTAACACATGTTTACTCTTTATGTTTTCTGCATTTGTTTATTAGGTTTTGTGTCCTAACATGTGATCAATTTTATAGAGGTATTATATGTAGTATATACACACATTTATACTACAAATACACTGCATACACACACTTTGATAATCATCAAATGTGTATCATATCTACCTTTTCTAAAATAATTTTCTGGTCTTTAACTTTAATTTTATTTATTTTTTTGTTTAGATTTTTCTAGGTCTAAAAGGGTTACATTGAGGTCTCCCACAATTTTGGTTTTAATTTCTCTTCCTCCTTATAACTCATTTAGCTATTGCACTTACCGCATATATGTTTAGTGTTGATATTTATTCACTTTCTATTGTAACTTTCAGTATAATGCAGTTCCCAACTTAATCTTTTTTTAGTCATCTATTTTTGTATTTTCTAAATTATTTTACTCCCTCCTGAGGCAATCAGGCAGTCCCTTACTCCCAGGCTCACCATATAGATGCTGCACTTAGTGAAAACATCTGATCTCATAGTCCATCTTAGTTGATCTCAGCGTGTATTGTTCCCCTATATTTCCAACTATGACTATTCCCATCTTCTGTAATTTTTCCAATATCCTAGGTATGAGCTGAATCTTAGAAATGCTATTTTAAATGTTCATAAAACTATAACTTTGTCAGCTAGGTAGAGCAGTAGATAGAGTAGTGGGCCTAGAGTCTGGAAAACTTATTTCCTGCATTCAAATCTGGCCTCAGACACTTATTAGCTTTGTAACCCTAGATGAATTATTTAACCCTGTTTGCTTCATCCATAGAATGAGTTGCAAAAGGAAACAGTAAACTTCTCCAATATCTTTGCCAACAAAACTCTGAGTAGGATCACAAAGAATTAGAAACGACTGAAAAATGAATGAACAGCAACAACAGCAATGCTCTAACCTAGAAGGCAGGCTACTTTCTAGAGAAAGGGCATCTTTCTGAGGGATACTTGAGGAATGACTCCTGAACCTTAGTGAAGAGAAGCAAAAGTCTGGTAGGAAAGTTTCATTGTACCTATGAGATATGTCATCCCAACTCTTCAAATGGGTTTAGAGAAAATGTGGAGGAAAGTAACATTTCATTGGAATCCAGAGTGTGATAGCATATGTAATAGTAAATGAAGGTTTGGGTCTTAAAAATAAAGTTAACTGACTTTACTTGTTAGCATCGTACAATTGCAATAAAATCCATCTCTGGTGACTGTGGTAACTGGCCACTAACTAGGGTAACTAGGGGCAAGCATAGATGTAATGGAACAGAAAGAGGCAGGGGTTCACCTAATGCTTAAACCATCTTTCATTGTGAGTTATTAAGTGATGAGAGAAAGGATGCACTTTTGAAAGATGTGCTATCCACAAATAGCTAAATTATGAATATCTAAATGATAAAATGATGGTTGTTCTTAGAAAATAAGATACTTTCAAATCTTATAATATTAATATAATAATAATGGAAAATTTCCTCTTTAATAATGTAAATGAGTAGAAAAGTAAAGGGACATCTAATAGAAACATTGTAATCTTATATTAGAGACTTCTAATTCAAAACACAATGTGTTCTGTTTATGTCCTTATGATATCAAATAAATCTTTATATGATGACATGACTTACTAAAAATTATAATCTTTTTCATTCACTTTCATAGGGTTATGAAAAAAGTGATTGAATATAACGCATATATCCTCAAAAGGAAAACACAAAGCAAGTTACTTGGAACCAAAATTTAATATGGAGAAATATTACCAATTTGAGAGTCCTGAATCTTCCACCAACTACTTGTAAAATGTTAGTCAACTCACTTATCTTTCAGGAGTCATCTATATGGCACAGTGGATAGAGCACTGGGTCCAGAGTTAGAGAGACCTGAGTTCATATCTAACCAAAGACTTTAATAGCTGTGTGACCTTGGGCAAGTCACTTATCTTCAGTTTTCTCAACTGTGAAAAAGGGACGATAATAGCATCTGTCTCCCCAGGTTGTTGTGACAGTCAGATGACATAATATTTGTAAAATGCTTAGAACAGTATCTGGCATAAATTTAATACTCAATGCTTTTTTTCCTTCTTTTGGTGACTAAATTCCTTATTTGCAAAATATGGGTGAAGGGTTGGATTTCACATTATGGTCCATCAGCCATTTGGCCCACATGCACATTACTGATATAGTATGATGACTGCTTTAGAGGTAGAAGGGACTTCAGAAGTAATCTAAATCCAGTCCTTTCTTTTCACAGATGAGGAAATGAGGCTCAGAGAGTTAGGTGACTTGTCCAAGGTACAGAGCTAGTATAGGGCAGATTATGCAGAAGATGAACCCAAGTTCTCAAAATCCAAATCTATCTTTCTCTACACTAAACCTTCCTGACTCTCAAAGGGAAAAAAAAGCTTTACACACACACACACACACACACACACACACACACACACACACACACACACACATACACACACACACACACATGCACATGCACGCACTTGCACATACACATACACATGCATGCACATACAAACACATGCACACATTCTTGGGGGATGTAGAATGCTATCAGCTTAATGGCAAAATAATTAACTAAATGACTTCATAAGTTAAGTAAATGATTTTATTAGGTTTCATTTGCTTTTTATCTTGAATTTATGCGCATACACTGGCAAGACTATCGAAACATAACAGAGGCTTTTAATATCGTACATTTTGATTCTCTCACTGAAGCACAAACTCATTCACAGAGACACAAATGCACACTTAAACGAACATTCTAGTTTTAAAACAATACACTACAAATAGATTTCATCTGCATTTGTATTCTCTCTTGTGTTTGATATAATAAGGGGACAACCAAGCAATTACAATAAATTATGACATTCCCAATTTCTGAACTGTATGATATCCTAATTAACTGAAAGTCAAACAATACTGAGATGAATTAAGCTAATTACAAAACATTGCTGCCTAAAACCATGAATTCTCATTTTTCAACAGTGATTACCTAATTTTGCAGTGTATTTTAGTTACTATAAAATGGTCACTGCATAATGATAATTAAAGCTTTTAAAATAAACCTAGTAAATTTCAATTCAATGAGAAAATTAGAAGAATCAGTAAAGAATTAAAAAAAATTGTTAGCGTCATAAGAGAAAGTCTACTTTTAGTGCTATAGGTCCCGGATTTTAAGTTAACACATATGTCTTTAAATTATATATGCTGTATTTGAACTCACAAAGGTGAGTCTTCCTGACACCAGGCCTAGCACTGTATCTGCTGTACCACCTAATTTCTCTAGCTATAACTATATCTACATCTAATTTTATAGATATTGAAATGTGTTGGATACATAATAAATGAGTATGCATCTGATACATTTTATATGTATATATATATATATATATATATATATATATATATATATATATATATATATATACAGAGACAAAATGATATAGTCAAAAGAACATTTGTTCTACTTCCTGACTGTGAGGTAGTTATTATCTCTGAGTCCCAGTTTTCCTGCTAACAAATAGTGATGTAATAATATCTACAATGCCTACCTCACTCAGCCACTGTAAACAAATTACTTTGTGAAGCTTAAAGTGTTAGACAATGAGCTGTTTCAGTGTTGAAGTCTTTAGGTCCATGAAAAATGTATATTTCCTCACAATATATGCATTAACTTTGTCTGTGCTTAGGATACCTCCCCTTCTGTGCAGGCTGTCTTATGATCTTTCTACCAACTTAACTGGGCCTTTCTTGGGAATGTTACAGAATGAATTTTTGTTCAGGCTGGGACTGGAATAGCTAGTCTCTGAAATGCCTTCTGTCTCTAAGATTCTGTGACTTCACTACTAAAAAACAAATTTTTCTCCCTTGCTACTGACATAGTAATTTACATCTTTCTCTACAAACTTTTCATTTATTATTCTTTATCAAAGCTATTAGATGAATATATCATATCCCTTTCAGACACATGCCTCCATCAACACACAGACCATGTCTTATATAAACTAGGTCTCTTCTCCCTTACCCAGGAGTTGGCAAGTAACTTTACACGTAGTAGATCCTTAATAAGGTTTATTTTGGAGACTTTATATTATATATTAGATATATTTTTAGGAATATTCTCAATATTTCACTTTCCCTTGAATTCCTGTTAACTCTGAAGGAATTCCTCACTTTCTAAACCTTGCCTTTGTGGCTATGAATAATTTTCAGACTTCTTATTCTATTACTCAATTTATTGGTTTGTTGAATTTAATTGAATTGAATAAAATCATCTGAAAGGAGACTAAACTGAAAGTTATTTCAGCCAGATCTCAGCAGGTAATGGGAGTGGAGGAGAGTGGTTAGGAAAGGAAGGAAAGGAATAAGAATTCATATAGGGTCCATCATGTGCCAGGCACTGTGCCAAGCACTTTGCAAATATTACCTCCTTTGATCTCAGTTGATCCTCACAAGAATCCTGTAATGTAAATGCTGTCATAATCCCATTTTATGGTTGAAGAAACCTAGGTAAACATTTAAATGACTTGGCCATGATCACAGTCAACCAGTAGGTGAAGCTAAATTTGAACTCAGATCATCGAAACTTGAGGCCCAGAACTCTGCGCAGAGGTTTAAATAGATATTTCAGGTCTTTTCTAGTTTTTTTTTTTAAGCTATCAGGAAAAATAAGAAAATTATTTCCTCTGAACATGGCACAGTAACTAATTCAGAACAATAAGAACAGCATATTTTTATCATTTAGAGTTTTTACCAGGTTCAAAAGAAAATGAATAAAATGGAGTCCACTAGGCTTACAGAGAATAGAATATTAAAAAGCTTAAGAACATGTTTGAAAACACCATAGGATAATCTCAGGGAAAAATGATATCACTAATTATGAGACAAAGAGACAACTTGGGCTAATCGTTATAAGCCTTTTCTCTGAGTCAGGAAGATTTGGATTCAAATCTAAACTCTGACACATTCGTTACCTTGGATTTAGATACTTAATCTTGTAATGCCCTTAGACAAAAATCTAAATTACAGAGCAGTAGTCACTTTGCATTGGGATGGGGAAATAAGTTTCCTTACCTGAGGAAAACATAGTAAGTCTGTAAACAAAGATCCCAGTCTCTGCCCCAGCTAAAAGCCCCGAATGTAATAAATATGCATAATTTTACAGATATAGATTCAGCTCTGTAAGTTTAATATGAAAAACCAGTAAATATATTTCGTAGATGTTAAAGTTACATTAAAATTCATGCAATGAATTTTTTATTCAGTTTGCTGTTTTACTTTTTCTACATGCAAACTAAACCAAGAGCTACTCTAGAGTTTTATTAAGCAAAAACAAAAACGAAACCCACAAAGGGAGCAATTTCTATGTAAATAAACCAAATTTGTTAATGGAGTAATTTCAGCAAGCTCTAGCAAAGCTCTTAAAACTAAATTTTGGATATTTGATTTGCTAAGTCTTTTCATTAAAAAATGGTTTCTACTATCTGTCATCAGTTAACAATATGTTATATGTGATTTGTCCTTATATGGAGTTAACACTATCTAGTCCCTGAAAAAAAAAAATTTAAAGCACCAGATGGTAAGTGGCCAGCACATGCCAAATCACAGAAGCTTGGTCATTCATAACTTCTTTATTTCTGCCCAGGTTACCACCAACCTTCCAATCATCTCAGTTCACAACATGGGAGTTATACTCACCTCTTTAATTTCCCTCACTGCCCCACTTCCATCCTATACCCAATCAGTTGCTGACACAATTCACCACCACAATTCTCTCATCTGTATCCTTCACTCTACGCGTAGTCACACCCTAGTTCAAGCCCTCATCATCTCTTTTCTAGACTATTGCAACAGCTTTTAAATTGGATTCCCTGCTTGCAATCTCACACAGGTACTAAAGGGAGATTTCTAAAGTATATATCTGGTCTGGTAATTCCTCTGCTCAAGAAGCACCTCTACTTAACTTTGACCTCTAAGATCAAATACAAACTTCTCTATTTGGAATGTAAAGCCTTTCACAACCCACCTTTCTGAGGTTATTATATGTTACTCTTCTTCCCACCTCTCTCTTTCTCTGTCTCTCTCATCATTGTTTCAGTCTCTTAATTTTACAGAGAAGGAAACGGACCCAAGAAAACAGGATATTCTACAATTGTAGTCTGAAACAAAACAGAGGAGAAAAAATTAGTATTTTTCTTAAGTGAATCTGAACAGTGAGATTATCCAATAGAAGGTCCTGGGTACGTAATCTCTCCAGTAGGTCTCAGCAAAAATAAAGGATCCAATAGCGTCCTGGATAAGCTCCTCTCCACTACTTATATGGCACATGGGGAGACTATTTCAACCGCTACTTGAACTGGTGGGTTGGGTTCCCCAGAATTTGCCTACAACATATCCTCAGGGCTTTAGGGATAATCCTGGGGAGTTGGAATTTGTTTGCCTAGTGCTTTATAGATGATGAGCTTCCACAAGTATGCTTCCACTATGAGTAACGGTTATTGATTAGACAGCCAAACTTTAAAAATCTTTTAGAAAGAAACATTTATTACACTAGTAATTGATACAAAATGTCCTCTGGAAAATCTGTGACACACTTTTCTCTAACTACCTATAAAGTTCAGGGGAAACTGGGCTACTGGAAATCTTTTGTTAGAATTCTCAAGTTGTTCCCCTTTGGTATGGTGTAATTTCTTTCTGGGCCTGTCGTAAAGCTGAATTTATGTCTGATTTATCCTTTGTTGTTAATGCAGAGGCTGCTTTCAGTTGATCCTGAAATGCTACTGGGAACTTGATGAGGTCCTGAGAGATCTTCTTGGCCTCTGAAGTTCCCAAGGTTCTACTCTGGTCTCCTTCTTTCTGCTTGCTTGAATCTTCCCCTCAGCTAGATGCTTGCAACAAGTGGCTTCTGGACTGGTCTCTTAGTTTTTTTAATAGAGCGACCATAAAGTTTTACCAAATTTCCTCAGTCAATCCAAAACTTTTCCTGCCAGTGTCACTCTAGTTCATCTAAGGGTTTTTTGCCCTTAATCTAAGGTTCAATTTTTTATTGGTTGATTGATTTAAACTTGTTCTCAGTTGATAAATTTATCAAGGCATGTGATCTTATCACTCATTTTAATTAGAGAGGGCAGACTTAATTGATTTCTTCCCTCAGTCCTTACCCTTACATACATATGTCCTTTCCCAATTATCCAGATACTAGTGCCTCCTCCCAATAAATCACCTTACATTCCTTTTGTATCTATATAGCATGTATTTATATACGTGCCTGCTATCTTTCTGAATAGAACATAAATTCTTCAGACTAGGGACTGATTGTTTTTTGTCTTTGTATACCTAGTGTCCATGTATGTCCTTGCATATCTTTATATGCCCAGTGTCTACCACACAGTAAAGGCTTAATAAGTGCCTGTTGATCAAGTGGATGATTATTTCACATACGCTATAATTTACTCAAACTGGTCTGCTTCCTGTTGGTCATACGTAACATCTTATCTTTCTTTTCCATGCTTTTGCATATATGTGTACCTCATTTCTGCTAGGATGTACTTTCTAGAATGTACTTTCTTCTCTTTTCTCCCTCTCAGAACTCTTAGCCCGCAGTGAAAACTCAGTTCAAGTACTTTCTACATAATCCCTTTCTAGATTTCCCAATTAATGATGTCTATAAATTATAATATATCTATGTGTAATATGCATTTATGCACATAAATAATATGTACATACATGCATGTACACATGCATGCATGCTTAATTCCCCTTATAGAAAATAAATTTCTTAAGGGCAAAGACAGTTTCACTTTTGTCTTTGTAGTCTCACTTTATGTAGCTCAGTGCCAGGGACATTACTGATTGACTGATTGCAGGAAATCCTGCTGTATTGCCCCATGTTCTTTCAAGCTTATACATGTAAAACCTACCATCCTGCTGGCAACTACTGTTCTCCCTTCTCTGCTTTGGTGTTCTAGCTGCCAAGAACAACCTATTTCAGCAGAATATAGACTTGATTATACTAAAAGGTGTGTTCCCAAAGTGAATTCTCCAATAATATTCCCCCAGCTACTCCCACTACTGTATGAAGACACACATTCTCACACACTCAGAATTTCCTCAATTCTCTACTCTCTTGAGGAGCAAACAGACACAGTTTTTTTTTTTAGAATTTATTTATGGGGGTTGAAAAGCTCAGCCACACTAAATTAAAATAGCAGGTGAAGGAAAATATAAGCCCCAGTAGAAACAGAGTGGCACAAATTAGATTGCTTCACCCACCCTTCTATGGTCTTCTTTTCTAATATTAAAACCTCATTAAATAATTCCCAAATAGTTACTAGAAGTATAAGTATCTCCTTCTCTATGATTCTAACACCCAATACTTGGATTTATTCCATTTCTTTATCTTATTTTCTCAATATCATTGACTGTCCCCCAAACCCTCCAACCAACCTTTGGCATTTTTCACTTCCATGCCTAATTATTACTGTTTGCATATGTGTTCTTCAGTATCTAATTACAGCTAAATTATCAGCTTGGATGTGTTGGCTTTCTTCCTGATTCTTGAATCACCTTACAACTATAGTAAACAGATAAACATCTTAAGCATAGCAGTGAGCTACTAACCCTTGACTTTATGCCACCTAGTAATAAAATGACACCGATGTACTCCTATGGGAGAATGTGACTCTGCATCAGAATATTAATGGAGATAGAGATGCTGCTTCCTATATGAACCCTTTCTTGATTTCCCAGTTGTAAATGTCTGTAAGTTATAATATATATATATATATATATATGTATTGTTCTAGTTCTCTTGTTTCATTCGTGTCTGACTCTTCAAAGTACCCATGTGGGGTTTTTCCTGGCAAAGATACTGATTTGCCATTTCCTTATCCAACATATATGTATGTTTGTGTATACATAGGTATACATGGTATATATACACATATACACATGTATACATGCTGAATCCCCCTCCCCCTATACTGAATATAAATTTATCGAGGTCAAGGCTTATGGGTCTATGAAGTTAAAATGTGGGGAAAGTGGTACTAGATACAATTTACACAGAATTATGCAATGAAGCAGGAAGTTATGACCCATGGATGGAAGGTAAGGTAACCTCCTTCTTGAGATTACACAGGCCGTGGCTGAGTTTTGCTCCTCTACCCTCACCTTCAGAGACACTGAAAAAAAAAATGGTTGGTTGCTAAGGCAGCAGTGGCCATCTCGGCTAAGACTGCAGCTGAAGTGGGAAGAGTATGAGAACGCTGAGCCTAGTTGACCAGGTTGGGTGAGATGACCCCTTCTACTCTTAAACACAAAATCCTCTACTAATGGCTCTGAGTCAGGGAGAAAGCAGCTACTATTAATTTCCTCAGTCCTTTAGAGTGTTTATTTCACTTTTCTACCCTGTTGTTGCGGTAGCTATACACCCCCAGCAATCTCTTATGTCCTCTATGGAATGATCCATCCCTTGACCACTATTTATTCTAATGCTATAGAAAATATATTAGCAACTCTGAACCCTGCCTTGTGTTTTGTTGTAACAGAAATTAGGAACCAACACAATCACCTTTACGGAAGCAGGTGGAACAGGCTGGATAATAGGCTCTGGCCAAGACCTCCAAACCTGATGCTGCTGTTAGTGACTTTTTATTTAAGCCAGTCCATGGAAATAAGAGACAGAAATAAATGCAAAAAAAAAAAAAGAATTTTTATAATTGGAAGCCAAAAATGGCCCCTAGAATCTATTATTAGCCAAAAGCCCAGGACAAAGAAAATAAAGGAGCTCACCCCACAGTCTCTCCTGGGTTTCTTTATGCTCCACCCATATTTATTTCTTTACATGGTGTTATTTCATAACATAGTAACCTTGTTATATTTACACTAAAAGGAGGTATTCCATGTTGCACATGAGGAGCTAATTATTTTTTGCCTTAAAGCCGATTCTTTCATGAAGAGAAAGTCCACAAAAACAGATGTGTTTTTCTAAACGTTATTTTTCTCTTCTTTTTCTTAAAGCATTCTAAATGGTTATCTTCTTTTCCCCCATTATTCCTCACCTCTCCTAGCTGCATTCATGTTGCATTCATACCCCTCTCTGAGTATATTGTACTTTTATTCTTTCTATCTTCAGCAACTAGCACAGCACTAGATATTTCCTAAATGGGGGGGTAAAATATATTTTTGCTGTATAAATATATGAATGAATGGTCTAATATCTGGAATTTTGCTCAAAAGTCAATTTTTCAGGAATATATCTCTTCCATATACTAAAGAATAAATTTACTTTTTAAAACATTGATTGACTTAATGCTTTTAAACTAATTGGCTTAGATTCTTTCATCTTAAACGAGCGGGGTTAGATTTAGAATCTCTTCTAAGTCAGTATGTGCATTTTTGGGTTTATTTACCTTGACTTTTTTCTGTTGATGGAACATACGCCAAGTCTTCCAGGCTCAAACATTACAATTATTCACTGCAATTCCTGTTCCTCATTGCCTCCTCTCAATCAGTTGATAATTCTCAAGTTCTGCTCTATGTCTCCTCTATCCATTCTTTTCTATTGACACTCTTCCCACACTAGAGATTCCCATTGTTTCATATCCATACTAGGTACTTAATAAGTATGTGCCAAATTGAATTGTGTAGTCTTATTATAATAACTTCCTAATAAATCTCCTTTCTTCCAGTATCCACTCTTCAGTTCAGCTTTCACATAACTGCCAGAGCAATTTTTATAATACACAAATCTGACAAGGTCATTTCAGGCCATTGATGTTTAATTGGTAGCATTGTTTTATATTGTTTTCTTTCCTATCATCTCCATTCCAGCCAAACTACACTACTAGATTTTTATTTGCATTGCATACTTTCTATTTCCTGTGCTTATAACACATTCCCCCTATTTTTCCAGATCCTTTGTAAACTTTTCTTTCTTCATTGATGAGTTCAGGTGTCACCATTTCAACCCATCTTCCCTGACTTCCCTGGATATAAATATCTCCCTCTTCACATAACATTTTGTCTGGATCTCTCCTTTGTTCCTATCATGTTCTACCTTATGTTATACTTTCTGTACATACTGAATTTCTCTGATTATATGGTAAGTAACATGAAGCAAGAGTTATGTGCACACATTATATAATTAATAAATTTTTTGTTGAGCATGTTTGTTAAATTAGCAATTTTAAAATTAGAAAATAGCCATTTTAGTATCCTTTGATAGATGGGGTACAAGCAAATAAGAATCTAATCAAGAATTATGTGAATAAGTGAAGCCAAGATGGTGGATGAAAAGGACCAATCAGTACTAGCTCTCCCCCCATAGCCCATAAAATACATGTAAAAATGATTTTAAATGAATTTTAGAGAAGCAAAAGTCACTAAATGACAGAGTGAAACAGATTTCCAGCCCAAGACAGCCTGGAAGTTCGACAGGAAAGGTCTATTGCACCAGGCTCAGAGTGGAGTGCAGCCTAGCCTGGGTCATGTGGCAGGGACATGACTAGAGCACACTTCAGGGTGCTAAATCACATCATGGGTAGCAGTTGCAGTTCCCATATTTCTCAACCCACAAACTCCAAAGACAGCTTCAAAGATCAGTAAGAAAGCTTTTTCACCTGGGTGAGAGGGGAGTGGGTCTGGCCCCAGACCCTGCTCCAGGGCAGCAGCAGTCACTTTTGGAGCCCTCACCTAAAGACCCTGAGGGAATTGAGCAGCTGAACTGCATCTCAGTCATGAATGGTGGTCCTGGGGTCAGAAGGAGCTTGTGGTGGCCGTGAAAAGGGAACCTTACTGTGAGTTCCAGGGCAGAAGAGAATGCTTATGGCTGCTCACAGACCAGAGCACACACCAGGAGAAGAATAAACTCCTTTCCTTTGATTGTGCCACCTTGGAGGAACTGAGAACTTATAAGTCCCTAGATATATCTCAGAGAAGAGCTGCACAAAACCTCTGAAGCCTAGCTTAGTATACCCTCCACATGACAAAGGACTCAAAAGTCAAGTAACTGTCTGGGAAAATACCCAACAAAGGGGAAAAAATAAGACTATAGAAGGTTACTTTCTTGGTGAACAGGTATTTTCTTCGAGGAAGAACAAAACATACCATCAGAAGAAGACACCAAAATCAAGACTTCTACAGGTAAGGTAAGGTAAGAAAATCATGGAGTCAACAGCTTGCTAAAGGAGACCCCAAAAATGCTGAAGAAAATAACACCTTTAACAACAGACTAATCCAAATGGCAAAAGAGATCCAAAAAGCCAATGAGGAGAAAAATTCTTTCAAAAGCAGAATTAGCCAAATGGAAAAGGAGGTTCAAAATCTCACTGAAGAAAATAGTTCATTAAAAATTACAATGGAAGAGATGGAAGCTAATGACTTTCTGAGAAATGAAGAAATTACAAAACAAAACCAAAACAATGAAAAACTGCAAGACACTGTGAAATATCTCATTGGAAAAAAATGACCTGGAAAATAGATCCAAGAGAGATAATTTAAAAATTATTGGTCTACCTGAAAACCATGATCAAAGAAACATCTAGACAATATCTTCCAAGAAATTATGGAGGAAAACTGCCATGATATTCTAGAACCAGAGGGAAAAATAGAAATGGAAAGAATTCATTGATCACCTCCTGAAAGAGATCCCAAAAGGAAAACTCCAAGGAATATTATAGTCAAGTTCCAGAGTTCCCAGGTCAAGGAGAAACTTGCCAAAAGGACACAATTCAAGCATTGTGGAAATACAATCAGGAGAAAAGACCAGTGCTGAATAGAAAATTTGACTTTCAAATACAAGAATCAAGAGAAACATGAAAAGATAAACAGGAAAGAGAACCTTTAAGGAACTCATTAAAATTTATAGTTGAACTGTTTACATTCCTCCATGGAAAGATGCCATTTGTAACTCATGAGACCTTTTTCAGTATTAGGTAGAGGGAAAACATATATATATATATATATATATATATATATATATATATGCACATTATATATAATATACATGTAGGTGTGTATGGGTATGTATGTATGTGTAGGCATGTAATATGCACATGGGTGTATGTGTGTATGTACATATATGCATATGGAGAGAGAGAGAGACAGAGAGAGAGAGGCAGACAGACAGACAGAAGGCACAGGGTGAGATGAATATGAAGGGAGAATACCTAAAAAAATAAAATTTACTGTTGATTGGAATGTACCAGGAATAAGAGAAAAGGAGAGGTAGAATGTAGCAAATCATCTCACATAAAAGAGTGAAGAGGGAACTTTTACATGGAAGGGAAAGGGGGGAGATGAAAGGAAATAAGTAAGTCTTACTCTCATGGGATTTGGCTTGAAGGAATAACACCCTCAATTGGATATGGAAATCTATTTTACCCTGCAGGAAGGCAAGGGGGAAGAGGATAGGAGGGGGAAGATAATAGAAGGGACAGCAAATTGGGGAAAGGGATAATCAGAAGCAAACATTATTGTGAGAGGACAGGTCAAAGGAGAATGGAATAAATGGAGGGCAGGATAGGATAGAGGGAAATGTGGTTAGTGTTTTATAGCATCTTGTTCTTGTGCTCATCCTTCACTGCCAAAGAAGACCATGCCATCAGAGAAATGATGACATGACTTGCACTTGACTTTGTTTTGAGTGAAGGAGGGCTGTGCAGGTGACCAGCCTCACTTCTCCTCCAGAGCCATCTGAATCCAGTGACCAGATATTCATCAGGATGACTGGAGATGACCCAGCATGCACTGGGAGACCTTGGCCCCTTTAGGCCAAGGTCTTTGCAGGTATTCACTTAGGGTAAGGTAACGTCCATTCATTGAACAGGCCTATTTAAGAAGTAGCCAAAGAAAAAAGAAAGACATCAGGCTTGGAGGGAAACAGCAACAGTTACTGCTGACAATTACTCTTAAGCCAGGAGGATCCAGAAGAGAGCCCTTAGGCAGGGTCTCAGTGTTGTCTGAGCTTCAGAGTGCAGTAGGTTTAAGGTTTTTGAAAAGGAATGGAAATGGAAGGGAAGGGAAGGAAGAGAAGGGGAAGGGATAGGAAAAGGAAAGGGAAGGGGAGAGGAGGGGAGGAGAGGGAGGGCAGAGGAGAAAGGGGAGGGGAGGGAAAAGAATCTAACCAGTAAAACCCAAGTGAACTGGGCATCTTCTGGCCATCCAAATTTGCCTTCCTTTGGAGAGGAGAAGGAAGGGGAGGGGGAGACAGACAGGAGAGGAGGAGCTGAGTTATTCCAGCCAGTTGGGTCGCCATTCAGGCAAATGTCTCTCCTCACAGGTTCTGGAAGTGTTTTGCATTGTTACACATGTATGACCTATATTGGATAGCTTGTATTCTCAATGAGGGTGACTGGGAAGGACGGGAGGGAATATGAAACTCAAAGCTTTAATGATGAATGATAAAAATTGTTTTAGCGTGCAGCTGGAAATTAAGATATATAGGCAATAGAGTATAGAAATCTATTTCGCCCTACTGAAAAATAGAGGGGAAGGGGCATGGAAGAAGGGTGGGTAATAGAAGGGAAGACAAACTGAAGGAAGGGGTGGATGGGGTGCATGCTGTCCTGGGGAGAAATTGTGGGCAGAGATGGGGAGAAAATTTTGAATTCAAATTATTGTGGAAGTGAATGTTGAGAACTGAAAAATAAATAAATTATATATTTAAAAGATAAACAAAAACATAGAATTGTGTGAATAATCAAGTATAATTTAAGATATATGCAAATACCATTAGATTATGATATAAGAAAACAGATATAAATATATGTGTACGTTATTTTTTTAAATAAAAAAACAGATCTCTTTAATTTATTATGTTAGCCTTGAAGGGGATATTATAAAACTTCTCATCCAATTTCCTCATGCAGGATTAACATTCAGGAGAGGTTATACTACTTCATCATAATTACACAACTACTAATTGGAAAGATAGAATTAGAATCCAAATCTCTTTAATCCAGTCAAAATCTTAAAAAAATAAAGAAAACAGCTCAAAAGGACATCCCTGATAGTATTCTAACAAAATGGTGGATCAAATTATATTTTCTGTTCTGTCTTTGCACCGATTTAAAATAATTCAGACATTGTAATATTTATGGTGTTGTAATAGGTATAATACCATTCCTTGAGTAGGTATGATATTATGTTATGCCATATGTTTCAGGTCACTGCTCATGGCATCTTTATCTTCAATATATACTTCCCTAAAGAATCCCTAAAGAATTCCCTAAAGATGCCACCCCATCTCCTATTGCTCTTCTTCCCCCCTATCCAAAGCATTTAATTAGTCTACATTTCCTAATATTATTATCCCCTTAATAAGGTCCCTTCAAGACCTAACATTTTATGACTCAATTGTAAAACAATACTTTTCACCCTCCAATTACTTTATGTATATGTACCTATCCCAAACCACATAGAGCCCCATCCTTTTAAATTAATTTTAAAGAACAGTATGAGGTACTTTTTTATTTTGTTGCTCCCACATTTACTGGTAAAATTCTAAGATGCTGATAAACATTCAATAAGTTTTTAATGAATGAATGAATGTATGGAACAATGAATGAATGAAGGTTTATAGTAGTTTTATCATATTGCTCCAGATAGGACAGTTCAGTATTTTTCTCTGTTGAATCCAAAGATTTAATTATCTCTGCTTATTAATTCATAGCTTTTCATTGTATTACTTTAGATAACTGGATATAATAAAGTTTATACAAAAAAAGCATCTTCCCAAATTCCTCTTAGTTCAGCAATTACTCGGACAACAGGCATCACCATTATTTTGAACAATTTTGGTCCAAGAAGCAGAAAAAAATTTTTTTTGAAACTTAAAAAAAACCATGAATTCCACAGATTTCCTCTGATATATCAAGCAGAGAATAACAAACATCTCATCATTCTCTATACTTTGAAAGTAAGCTAATTGCCAGTTTAAAAAACACCTTTTTAAATCATGGAAATCATGAAATTTTTGTTGTTCTTTGATGTATTATTTTACTTATACTAAATAATGACAGTGGTTATTGTTATGAAGAAAGACTATTTAAGCAATAAGTACAAATTATACATTCTGGGTAAAAGAGTTATGAAATATTTAGGTCATTTTGGATTAAAATAGAAGGAATCTCAACACCTGTGTGTATTCAGAGATGGATGTGCCCTTTAACATTCAGAACATAACATGATTCCTTATCTGTAAAATGGGATTAATAATACCTATTTCATAATTCTCATAAAGTGATGTTGGTAAGATAAATATGATAATGTCTGCAATGCATTTTGAACTTCTTGGAGGATGCCATACAAAAATACAATAGAAGTCAAATACATGTTATCACTGCAGGCTACTGCTTGGGAATGAAAATATATTCGAGTCCACTACAAAAGTATTAAATAAGAGTAAGTTGAGCTGAATACATTCATGAGAAAGAAGAGTGCACTGTATAATAGACAGGTTGAAAACTGTATCCAATCACCATTTTCATCATGTATATATGATAAATCCTGTTAAAAATTGGACTAATAGAAAGTCTGAGGAAACACTGGGATGTTATTTTTCATGATAGACATATAAAAGAGAAGGATTAATCATTTAAATGTAATGATTTTCCTGTTAAGACAGTTTTTTCTTAAGAAGCAAAATTGCAGCATGCATCAGACCCAATACAGAGAACGAGGATGTATTTTTGGATATGGCAAATGTGATGATTTGCTTTGCCTGACTATTCTTATTTGTTAAAATGACTGTGTTGGTGTTGTTGTTTACGTAGGGGATAGGGAATAGCAACACTGGGGAAAAGGGAGAAGTTTATGATCACATTGCAAAAAAAAAAATCACTGAAACATTTTTTAAATGAAGAGAAGAGAAATAAGTTCATAAGGAAACACAGACAAGTATGACCTTGATATTTCTTGAAAAAACAAGCCGTACATAATAAATACCTGTGGTTTCATATATTATCTCTTTCCCTTTTGTCTCTCACTTTCTCATTTTTTGTCTCTGTCTCTTTCATTAAAGTCAGAGCATAACAATTAAGTAAAAAAGACAACACAACATAATAAATGGAGGTCAAACCTCCAAATCAGGATGATTTGGATTCAAGGTCTGCCCTTGAAACATAATAGCTATGTGAACTAAGGAAGTTAATTAAACTCTTAGTGCACCAAAGCTCTTTTAAAAGTACACATTGCTTGATAGTTGCCTATCTTCACTGGTAGAAAATTTTTTCTTTTCTGATGGGATCTCCCTACATGAATAAAATCACAACTCTGAACCTTGACCCTTAAAAAAAGATATTGTATAGTTCATGAGTATATTTCTTTTAGGATACTTATATAATAACAAAAGGAAACTAGGAAGCAAAGTGGATAGAGTATCAAGCCTAGATCAGGAAAACTTATCTCTGTGAGTTCAAATCTGGTCTCGGACTCTTAACTAGTGTGACTCTGGGCAAGTCACTTAACTCTGTTTGTCTCAGTTTCCTCATCTGTAAAATGAGCTAGAGAAGGAAATGACAAACCACTCCATTTTTGTCAAGAAAACTCCAAATAGTGCCACAAAGAGTGGGACATGGCTCAAAAATTACTAAACAGAATGATAACAATAACAATAATGCCTTTCATGTCTATAGCAATACAACTTACAAATTTATTTAATATGCATAATTAAGTTGCTGAAAGACTAGTGAATCTGAAAAAAAGTTGAAAGAGATTTAAAAATGTCTCAAAGCCATCAAGATGATATGCTACGGTAGTCTTGGTCATAGGTAAAGAGGATGTCCAACTTGCAAGTCAGACAACTGTATATGGAAGGTAATAGGGGTCCAGTTACTTGTTCACATATAGATGTGATAAATGAATGAACCTAAAAATTGCCCTATCCTCAACAAGGATCATATTTTTATCCTGGAGCAGCTAGATAGTACAGTGGATAGAGCACCAGTATAGGAATCAGGAGGACCTGAGTTCAAATCTCATCTCAGACACTTAACACTCACTAGCTGTGTGACCTTGGTCAAGTCACTTAACCCCAATTGCCTCATCCTGGGTCATCTCCAGTAATACTGATGAATATCAGATGGCTCTGGAGGAGAAGTGAATGAGACTGGTGACCTGCACAGCCCTCCCTCACTCAAAACAAAGTCAAGTGCAGGTCATGTCATTATTTCTCTGATGGCATGGTTTTCTTTGGCAACAAAGGACAAGCACACACACACACACATTTTTATCCCATAGGAATCTTAAACTCAATAGGTCCAAAACACAATTTATTATCTTCTCTTTCACTCTCCTGGACTTTTACTCTTGAGTCACCATCATTCTCTCAGTCAGCCAATTTTGCAACCGGTATGGCATTTTCAAATCCTCAGTTGCTAAATATTGTCATTTTCTACTTTCACAATCTGTCTTGCTTACATTCCTTTCTCTCCAATCCTAAAGTCACCTTGCTAATTCAGACTCTCATTTCCTCTTCTCTGGACAATTACAAGAACTTTCCAACTGCTCTCCTTGCTTCAAATTCCTTCCCACACCAAGTCATCCTCCACACAACTGCCAAAGTGATTTTTCTAAAGATCAGGTTGGACCATGTCATCTCCCTGCTCAGTAAATTCCAATAGCTCCCTATTTACTTTAGGATAAAACATAAAAGTCACCTATGTGATCTGTGTGACACTTAAAGTATTTCCTAACATGCCCCCTTTTCACATTTGGAGTCTTATTCTTGAGTTTCCTTTACTCATTCTATAATCCAGGGATATTGGTCTACTTTCTGGTCCTTGCACCCGTGACACCACATCTTATTTCTGTGCTTTTTTCACTGGCCGTCCCCAGTAACTTCTAATATCTGCCTCTTAGCTTCTCTGGCTTCCTTCAAGCCTAACTTAAATCCTACATAGGACCTTTGCTAGAGTATCCTCCTTCTTACTCCAACTTCTAATGAGTTCCTTTTGAAACTACCTTCAAACTTCTCTGTATATATCTCATATATACACAGTTATTTCATGTTTGCTCCTCCAGTAAAAATATGAGCTCCTTGAGGGCAGGAAGTATTGTTTTTACTTTCTTGGTATTCATAGTACTTAGGACATATTATGTATTTTAAAATACTTGTAGATTGAATAACTGACTGTAGAAAATATCTAAAACTTTCTGTATTTCAAGATTTTCAGATTTTTATTAGAAATTTCTCCATGGAAAATATTATTGCTTGAAAATATTTTGATCCATAAAACACAAAAGAAATATGATTAAACCAATCAAAATGAAAATAACATTAATTTTTCAAATATTTTTCTGATGGTACTACTGAATCAAGTGCAAAATGTTTCAGAGAGTAAATCACTGATTTTTTAATAGACTTTGAATTTCTCCAATGCAAATTAAAAATCAGTATCAATTCTATTCCTTTTCTTTGACTCTCATTTACATAACTTAGATGGATTCCAACTTCCTCATATAATATTTGTCCTTACTTAAATATTTCTAACAAAATATAGATTAAAATATGAAAAGTCTATCTTTCTTAAAACTCAAAATTCTGGAAACACTTAGTGTTACTATGGCACAAAATAAGGCACCAGAAACATCACACACGTTTGTATCTAGAATTAAAGTGGAGCTTTGTAATTCTATATAATTATATAATGATTATTATATGTAAAACAATTGTATATTACATATAATTATTAATTATATATTCAAATATAACATCAATTGAATCATAAAAAATTGATTTCCACACATGTTATGGTCAAAAATATCTTAAAGAATGAAGGGAACTGAGTAAGAACCAGTAAATCTCTAAGAAAACTGAGTATTAGATCATTAATCCAATCTCCCTCTATAAATGATAGACTTGGAACACTGAGAGAAAGCAAAAGATTTGATCTATGTTAATTTGATCAAAGCTTTAATTCCATCCCATTTATATATCATTTAACCTGCATGAGCCTTAATGGTTTCATCTATAAAATGGAAATAATGCTATTTTGTCTGACTGAAAGCAGGGATCTGGATTAAGCCAAAAAATCAGATCCTTTTCCAGCCTTAAAATCTATGATGACAAATCTGTAATCTTGTTAGATTAACCCTAATGAAATATTTTAAATGCTATAATGTTGGATATGAACATGATTGGATAAAGTATCTGAAGTCCCAGAATTATTATCAACACACTTATGTTAGTCAAGGAAACAATATGTGTGTGCGCAATCAGGTCTGCAATTTAAAATGCTGGTCATTGATAGGAATGAATGAATTGGAAATATTGGCAGTCAGAGAACAGCAAGAATAAAGGAATTCATATGACCTGAAAAGAGCAGAAACTGGAGTAATAGTTGGAAGACATAAAGAGGCAAATTTAGGTTGGAAGTCAAGCAAATTTCTTAACAATTTGAGCTTGTCTGAAAGTAAAATGGGCTACCTTAAAAGGTGATGAGTTCTCTTCAATGGAGTTCTTCAAGCAGGAGCTGGAGATTTATTTATTATTTATAGTATAGTAGGGATATTATTTATTTATATTTTTGTAGGTATGATTTGGACTAGATAGCACTAGGGTCCCACACAACTCTCAAATTCTCTGTGATTCTACAAAATAATGTGTTTTGGAATCATAAGACCAGGGTACATAATGCAGATTTTAAATAAAATACATATATAATGGTGGGCAAGGCATTCATTTTCTAGGATCAGCTTTCTGATGAAAAAGAAATGTTTTGAACTATGTAATATATTTGGTACATTACACTCTTAATTTTGTGATACCAAGACAGTGTATTGTATGCCAGTCCTAAGCTAGGACAGTCTAGCTATGCTTGAGAATAGAATGTAAGAAAGTATTCATGGATCACAAAATGCAATTAGAGACATCTTTACTGATAATTGATTAAAACAATCAGTCTTAAGTAAAAGTAAATAAAAAGAAAATTACTCTCCTTCTGCTTCAAAGTCACTATAGCCATCAAACAGCTAGATCAAGAAATCATTCCCAAGAGGGCAGAAAGTGGTCAGGTGAATCTTCTGACACCAATTCTTACTTAGATAGTTTCATTTTAATACTTTGGTTGGCAAATCAGTCAATGCCCCACCTTCCCACCCCACCACCACTGCACCTCCTTAAATAACCAGCCCAGCACCTACTGCTGGATTCAAAGGGCAAAGAAAATCCCTCTTGTCCTTAGTGGTGCAGTGAGATTGGCTATCTGTTCATAGTAGGGACCTAATGTGCCATCTTCTTTATTCATCCTCATTGATCTTTTCTGGATACTCTTCAGTTTATCAATGTTTTTTATTAAACTCTACTATCCAGAAATGAACCTCAAACTTCAGATAAGATCTGACAAGGGCAGTATACAATGCAACAGTCATCCTATTTCTGGAAGCTATGCTTCTCTTAATGTAACCCAGGATCACATTAGTTCTTTTTTGGTTGTTAAATCTCAGTGTTCACTCATACCATGTTTACAATTCACTGAAATCAAACAATATTTTAAAACCCTGCTTCTGTCTTGCCATGTCTCTCCATTTTATACTGTTGATATTGACTTTCTGATGTTACATTTATACTGACTAAATTTCATCTTGTTATATTGAGACCAGTACTTTAAGATATCAAAATTCCAATGGATCCTGACTCAATCATCCAGTGTACAAAATGCTCTCATTGGCAATCAGAACCCTTCATAATCTAGCCATCTGCTACCTTTCTAGTCCTCTTATACCTTACTCCCAGACACGTACTCTGATTCAGTGACACGGGCTTCCGGGCTAATCCATGAATAAGACACTCCATCTCTTTGTTCTGGGTATTCTCTCTGGCTGTCCCTCATGTCAGGAACACTTTTCATCATATACTCTGACTACTGACCTGCCTGGCTTTATTTAAGTCTCAACTAAAAGCCCACCTTTCAAAAGAAGCTTTTACCTACTCCTCTTAATTCCATTATTTTCCTCTGTCTCCTGTTTATCCTCTATTTAGCTTGCATTGTATATATTTCTTTACATGCTTTCTCCCTCATTAGATTGTAAGCTCCTTAATGGCAGTGATTGTCTGTGGCCTTCTATTTGTATCCCCAGAGCTTAGCATAGTGACTGCCACAGAGTTGGCAATGGATAAATGCTTACTGATTGATTTTTAGCTATTCTTCTCAGCATTGTGCCATGTGCAATTGGATAGGCATGTTGCTTATGCCTTAATTCAAGTCAATGGCAAAAGTATTAAAACAGCATAGGGCCAAGCACAGATTTCTGGGCTCCTCTAATGTTGACCTCTAGCCAATGGCACTGAACAATTAGCAACTACTTTTTCAGTCTGTTTATCTATCTAATAATTCTTATCGAATCTTTCCATACCATTACCTGGACTATATCAACTCTACCTCTACAGGAATGCTTACTTTTGATAAAATGGATAAGCTATATACAGAGCATTTCTCTTACATATTAGTTTTGTAATGCTGGTCTGACCTTTTCTTGATGAAGCCATGCAAGAACTTTGTAATTACTATTTCCCCTTCTATATATTTGCCACAATCTCTTTAATATATTTTGTAATTTCCCAGGAATCAGTTTTAGCTCACTGGTCTATAGTTCGTTTACAGATTCAGTTCTCTTCCCCTTTGTGGGGAGAAGAATATAGAATTTCCTTTTTTAACTTTCTAGCCTTGGAGAGGCAGGGGAAAAGGCATACTGCAGTTGCAGATTTTCTCATTCAGGTATCAAGAGATGTGGCATAAGAAGGAATTTGTAAAGTCTCTCAACAATGTGTTTCTAGAAGAGGATGGAGTCACATAACTGATCCTCCTAGAAAAGAAAATTGGGATTTCTTAGACAATGCTGTCTTCCTGGAGAATTCAAGCTTTAGAGAAGAGCTTGTAAAACTTTTTAGACCAAGAATTGACAGTTATGTAGAAAATCACTTAGTGGTCAGAATCACTGAAATCCCAGACCTCCAGGTATGGGTATGTGTCAAGAATGAATCTATCCTCAATCCTATTAATGAATGCCAGATCATAGGCATCATAGGGAGATGCAATAAAACTCAGGAACAAAGACTCCTCATACTGATTAGCCTCCCTTGATCTACACAGTAAATTTTGAGGAAGTATTTATATTTCAGTATTTTGATTACATATAGGGAATAATTTATAGACAGGAAAGTCACTGATCACCTGATTAGCTGATTCTGAAAGAAAATCTATTTCTCTCCTTCCTTGAAATACTTTAAAAAAACAAATATTTGTTTGTACAGGATAAATTATATGTAGTCCTAACTAAGGATTTAAATAATGCATAATTTCTCAGAGTTCTTTATAGCCTTCCAATTTCATGATTTTATGCTTAAGGTATAGAAGAATTTCTGAGAAGCCAGTTATTTCAAACTTGTATAGATGAATACACTCTGAAAGACATGTGGACTCAGCTAGGGAATGAAGAAATGATATTTATATATCACCATTCTATTTGGATAAAAAAAATCCTGTCTTTTAAAAAATAAAATACAATACAAATTAAAAATGTTGAGCTACACTAAGGCCAGGGCTGGAAATCCTACACTATTATCACATCAATCTAACTGATAATAAAGGTATATAATGATGCCTTTCTACAGGAACTCTATTGTAAACTCTATTTTTAGATGCTTTCTACTGAATAATTATGATTTAGAAACCCCTATAGGCACATGCTCTTTTCAAGAAGCTGCACAATAAGCTATGTTGTCCAAAATCATTATCTATAACCGCCATTTTACCTGAGGCTGTCAGTCTGTGCTCACTCAATGCTTAGAGATAGCATCTAATTTGCACCTGAAGGCAGATTTAGGTGAGTAATACTTTCTGACATGAACCAGAGAGATAATAAGAATGAAGCAAGTTATGTGGTAGAAAGATCATTCAATTCTTGCTTTCTTATTCTCAAAAAAAAAAAAAATAGAATTGCCTTTTGTAATTAGGCGTATTTGATATTATCATATTAAAGATCCTTTGCTAAATGTTCCAGTAGAGTTATAGTATAGACATAATTCCAATGTGTCTTTTTTTATTTTGCTGCTTTTCTTCCAAATTTTCAGTAGTAGTATTGATGTGCATGGGTGGAAGGGTTTAATAGTGGAAGAGATGTCTTTTTATTATCTCTAAAAAAAGACAGGCATATTTCACACTATAGGACTCCTAAAGGAAGAGTTGCTTGTTGCTGTTTTGAACATAAAGCAGACAAGTGAATAGTGTAATTTGTTTCTAAGTGATTGCTGCCTTAAGTATTACAATGGACCCATAACAACGTAGAGTAAAACATGCTCACAAGACATTATCGTAATTCTTATAAATTGCAGTAACTGCAATCTAGCAGACTGAGAAATTACTGTCCTTATCACCTTAAATACTGCTACTACATTTATATCACACCATCTTGGAGATGGAAGGGACCTCAGGGACTCTCTAGGCCAAACTGTTCACCAACCAGAATCCTCTCTACATCACACCTAATAAGTGATGACCCAGTCTTTTTTGGAAGATCTGCAATAAAGAGAACTCACTACCTCCTAAGGTTGTTCTTTCAACTTTGTGGTGCTTTAACTGTGAGGGAGCTTTTCCTTACACAAAGCCTAGACTCCCCATTTGCAACTTCCATTGCTTGCACTTTATGGTTGAAAATTAGAAAGTGCTTTTTGGAGAACTGAAATATATCATTTTATCTTTACTATAACTCTATGTATATGAGTATGTATATATTATATGTATATATTGTCAAAACACATATGTATATTTTGTCAAAATAATCTCTATATTTACAGATGAGGGCACTGAGACTTGCTCAAGATCACACAGCTAGTCAGCAGTGAACCAAAGACTAGAAACTGACTCTAATCATCATCATAATAATACTCTTTCTACTACACTAGTTTGAGTATTTAATTGTTGATTATTCTAGGTCTCATTTCAGTTTGTGTATCTTGACTGAAATTGTTATTTTAGTAGGCCTTTTAGTTATTATCTGACATTTCCATGTAATTTCTCCAATAACTTCTCCAATGCTATCAGTATGGGTGGGTTAGGATTCTGTGTATGTGTGTGTGTGTGTGTGTGTGTGTGTGTATTGGGGAAAAAGTCTGTGTTATCCTATGCCAGAATTTACAAAGTACTGGCACCATTTTTACTAATTTCAATATGTTGCTAAATGTATAAAGGATCTATTATTCTTTTATATCAACAGTTACAAGAAGTCAATAAATACACACATTTAGTTTTATAATATGTAGCTGAAAAGACATTTAATATGTAATGAATCTTCATGGATTAATTCAGTCACTTCTTTATTTTGATAATGAAATTATGATAATGAAATAATGATAGTGAAATTTATCGATCTTACACATTCACCACACTAGATTCCTTAACTTTGCTATATCTGGCTCACTCTACCCTTCCAATGAAATCTCCCATTACCACCCCATTTCCAGCCTCTTTAACATGCCTCAGATTCACTCACTTCCGCCTTTTCTCTTATCAATCTATGCACATGGAATATATAGAGAGACAGATTTTGGCTCTATTGTAATGCCAAGACACAGGAACAAGAACAGGCTGGATGACAATTGATCCAACCTATTTACATGCAAGCTGCTCAGATACCTTTCTGAAGTCCTGTCCAATTTTGGGAATCTGTGAGTCTCTGATTCTAATCTGATCAGAGTGCAGGTAGGAGGGGGACAAAAGAAATGAGTCATAGGCTATTTACAGGGAAAACATGGCACATATAAGACAGGATGTGAATATAAAGCACCCTCTGACAAGTGCCCAGGTTTCTATGACTAAACAAAACATGATCATCATAAAATCAGGGGCTGATCTGCCACCTGTTGAATGACTTTGCAAATTTGGGGAATTAAATAAAGATTACTTAATATTAGTGATGTTCATTGAGACTATGTGGTGATCAGTAAGTCAATCAACAAACATCATTAAATGCTTACTAGGTATGAGGCATTGTTAATTAGGTATGTCTACATCTAGCTGCCTTTAAATCCAAATAAGCTACATTTTCTCAGCCAGTTTCTGCCCTGCTGCCATTGACTTCTTTCACTGGAATTCACAAACTGTAACTTGTCCAAGAGCCATGCTGTCTTGTCTAATGACAAACTATTGGTTCAGTTAAACTTTTTCACATCAGCCACCTTTCACCTTATCTCCGTGCTCTTACAAAACTCTTCCTTTCATTTCTGACTTTGGAGAAATACAATAAAGCAACACTACCATTGCTTCTAGGAATGACATGTCAATGAATTGTCCATTGTTTCATCTCTATGATTTTCCAGACCAGAATGAAGTTCCTTGGCCATTACCTTCCTCTGTTATATTCCTCTATTAGAAGGTAAGCTCACTGAGAGGAAGGATAGCCTCACTTCAATCTGTACCCCACAATATCTGGCACTTTCCGCCCCATTCATTCTGTGAGGACAAAAGTAAACAAAAAAAGAGCAAGGTTTTGTTCTCCCAAAATTGATCAGATAATGGAGGAAAACTTGTTCCTCTCTCTAATAAGATTTATCAGCAAATTAAAAGATGATTAAGCTAATGACAAGGAAAAGTGGTTCACAAGTAGTTTTATATCTTAGCAGAGCCTCTTCCAGAAGAAGAATAAGCCTAGAAGCTAAAAGTATCATTAGAAGGTTAATAGAGGATTAACTACTTTATAGTAAAGTAACTGGAAATTGATAACAAAAAGAAACAATGGTAGAAAACCAAAACTATCTAAAAATGTCTAGAAATTGTTTCCTTAAGCCTTGCTTCAATCAGAATCTTATTACTATAACGTTCCTACATGACATTAATTAATATGCAGAAACATAAATATTAATTATTGCCTATATAACCTCAGGTAAGATACTTTACCTTTCAGGTTTTCTGTTTTCTCATCTGTAAAATGCATGAGTAGGACTAGATGTCTTTAAGGTGCCTGCCAGTGCTTACATTCTGTGAGCTTATTAGTGTTTCTTATCTCAAACTAGAGACATGAATCTCCTGGGGTACTCTCTGGGGCTTGCCTATTAAATCAGAATCAAAGCAAACCAAAAATCAAGTGTTCTCTCTCCTCTGGTCTCTTTGCCATCTCCTTTATCTTACTTGTTTTTAACTTCTCTTTTCATTCTTTTTTCTCCCTTTCACATGGAAAGCCTCTTACTATCTCTTACAATGGAAGTTTATCACTTCCTATAGGATCTACCTCAGGATTCACAGCCTCCTAAGAGATATCCTTGATAAGTTCCCAATCATGACAATCATTTTTTTTTAGTTCAGTACACCAAATTGAGTTTATTGTTCTCCAGCTTCCTTGCTTTTCTTCCTTACCTGTTTTTTATATGTATGACTCACCTCCATAAGCAGGCTGCAAACTTTACAGTAATGAATGAAGCTCCATGTGTCAAATATCAGTTTATTCTACCTTGTAATGTGTCTGCCATAGCACTTCCTGCAGTTCATTCTTCTAGATTCACTAGACACTCAAGAAATGTTGCTGAATGAATTAATAATGCACTGAAGAATACTTTCTGGGGGCATATAATCACTTCTTAGTTACTGTGCTTAGTAAATTGCTATTGTCATGCATAAGCTTTTTTTTTTAAACAAATGGTTAACTTAATTCCGATTAGCTTTTATAGGCTCAGCCTGAATAATCGTGAGTTCAGGAAAAATGTTTTTTCTTTAAACCACAAAAAGTAAATCTAAAATATTATATTAAGAATCTTGATCCATTACAAATAGGGAACTACTTGGAGTGGAGAGTCAAATAAATATTATTTTAAAAGTAACCTGTCTCAAGTCCATGAAGTTTTCCAATGAAATTATAACAACTCTTCATGAATGTGTTGTAAGCTGAGTATTTTCATTGGCTGTGTTCTATGTTGAAAAAGCTCTTTCTCTTCATCTTTGACTCCTAGCTACCCTGTCCTCCTTCATATCCCAGTTAAAATCCCACCACCAACAGGAAGTCTTTCTCAATTCCTGTCAAATCTAGTGCTCTCTTGCTGATTGTTTGCAATTTTTCCCGTATATATAGCTTATACATAGTATACATAGTCATTTGCACGTTGTCTCTCCCATTAGACTGTGAGCTCCTTGAAAGAAATGATTGTCTTTTGCTTCTTTTTGTATCCCCAGAGCTTAGCACAGTGTCTGGAATACTTGCTAACTGTGCCTGGAACATGTTAACTGACTGATTTTCCTATTGTCTAATTAATATCATCTCACAGCAATGTAAGTTGGAACTTCAAGTCCATATGTATCAGGACAAAACTTTCAAACAGACTTCCTTTGCATAATTTTCTCTGTAATTTTTAAACTCTTACGTTGAAATGTAGACTTCACGATCAATGACAACTATTTCTAGGAACTATTTTATGTACTGTTTGTCATTGCCATTATATATTCTGAACTGTTAAGTTTATAAATTGCAGCTTACCTTCAGTCTTTCACAGGTCAGTTAACAATGGCATAATATGGGAATGATGAAAGACATTGCAAATGTATGTTCACAGCATCACAGAATAATCAACCTAGTATAATTGGTATATATGTAAAAAGAACATTTATGTCTAGACTACATCTCAGACCTTCATTTAATTCATTTTAGGGTAAAGGACACTTTATTCCTGTGACCTTATATAACAAAAAATATCTTGTGATTTATTTAATATTTCTTCAGCTTGTGTCCAGGATTACATAATGAGCTTGAAAAAATGCTGCAAAATGCATCTTCTAAAGATTTTCAATATTTCAATAAAAAATTAAAATCTAAAATTCAAATTCAGTAAAATTAGTAATCATATTTCTTATTATTTAATTAGTAATTGTCATGAAATATAGTTAGTAATAACCAGAAAGAGTTGGACTTCTTCTAATAGCTTTTTTATCATTGAAATGGCACATGTTTCACTGGAGCTGAGATTTGAACCATGGCTTGCCTCCATGTACAGCACAGTGTAGCACAGCTAATATTTACTAAGCACCTACTATGTGCCAGGCACTGAGAAAGGCACTGGAGATAGAAAGAAAGGCAAAAGATAGCCCCTGCCCTTGAGGAGCTTAGTGTCTAATAGCATGTGATACCTTGTACTAAGACTGAATCTCAATGTCAATTTAACAATAAGCGGTATAAGGCACATATTTAGGTAGGACAAGTGATTCACACACACACACACACACACACATAATCACACGTAGTGGAAGGATTCTAGGAAACCTCTTCTGCTAAAACATATCTCTTTATCCATCTATCACATTGCTTCTAATTCCACCATTATATTTCAATCCAAGACATACATTTCCTTCATACTCATGTCTCCAAGTACCCTTCCATTAAACACTAGCTTGGTCAAGATAGAAGTGGCATATTACCCAAGAAGCCCAGAGAAAGCATCATTACAGTGATCATGGTGTTTAGAATAGAAGCTTCTTTTAGAGGTAATACAAATTTAGGAAGGCTAAGAACCTTCTGTGTTAAGATGTGTTTTTGTCACAACACATAGGCAATAAGTTTTCTGAAAGCTAGGGCATGTCTAGTCTATACTTTGTATCTCTTACAACACCTGACACAATACTCTAGGCTAAAGTTACTTAGTTCTTGAAATCATTTCTCATTTAAGATTTCTGGCCTCTACACTATTCTGATTGTATTCCTTCGCATGTATAAAAGACTGTCAATGTCTCTTTTTTATTATGACAATAAGAAATGATTATTCTACTTTAGTGCACTCTGAAAAGGACAAAGTACAGTGAGATTATCATCTCTAATGTAATGGACACAATATTTTAATGAATGCTGCTTTTTATATCACAGTCATGTCACATTATTGACATATTGAGATGATAACCAAGCAAAACTCTTATGTTTTGTGTGCACTATTCCTAAATGAACTTTTTCTTATTGTAGTTGGTTTATTAAAATCTAAGTATTGGACTTTGCATTTATGCTTGTGAAATTCTACCTTTTTGGATTCAGTCTACTATTTCAGCCTCCTAAAATCCTTTAGGTTATGAATGTAAGTATCCAATATATTATCTAGAAGAGCTTTATGCCATTTAAAAGTTGCTATTAATTCCTTTTACATTTTACACAAGTCATTGATAAAAATCCTGAAACAATTTAGGGCCAAAAAGAAATCCTTGTAGTAAGCCATTGCAGAAAGTTTTGACATCAATCCATTAATCAGTGCTTTGGGGATATGTGATTTCAATAGAGAGCTACAACTATTTCTGTAGGTGCTTATTGCTTTTCCTCTTCATCAATATCATTTGGACTTGTATATTTAGGACTTCACAAGTGAAAGTCTCCCATGCCTTTTAAACTGTTCCCTTTTTGAGAGTCTTGGGTCATTGAATCATACCTACAAATCCCCAAAATTTTGCAGATCTGAGGTGCTAAATTCTAGGATATACATATGCATATTCCCAGAATACTCCTCACTGAACATAAGTATTTTGAGATGACAGGATTATATTCTGTCAGTGTTCAAATCATTTTCACATCACCAGCTATATTTCCTTTGAAATAAGTCCCTTGTTTAATGTATTTTCTGAGAGATGAAATTTTGAACAAAATTAAGAATATATCATGTATGCTCTAATTTTAGAGGGAAAATACTTCTAGCTGATGTCTATATGTTCAAAATTCACCATCAGAATTATTACTTGCTGTTGTGAAAGGATTTTAGTCTACAAATATTTAATCAACATCTTCCATTTGACCTATATGACACCATATTTATTTTTCTCTATTTTTATTTTCTCCAAATGTATCCACCATGCTTCCACCATAAATGTGTGGATTACCACACATGTATCTCTAGTTTGTAATGTGAAACTTTCTTTCAACTTTCATTCTATTTCCTAGAAATGTATCAACAAAAAGAGAAAATATGCACAAAGGATCTTATAATGAAGCTGAGGAATCTATCAAATACTTGTTTTCATTTGTCAGGTTTTTTTTTTCTTTCCATGAAATGGAGGAGGGAGAGGAAAAGTAGTTGATATAGTTAATGAAACTAAAAAGCTAGAACTTAGTGAAAGAGACACACAAAAGCAGAGATTTAATAAAGATTGGAATGACTCATGTTGTAGAGGTTATTCCTGTTCAGGAACAGGTTAGATGATATTACTTCTTCCAATTCTAAAAGTTAATTCTATATGCAGTATAAATATATCTGTTATATATATACTATATGCAATATAAATATACATATATATATAACAGAGTTATGTAATATATCTGACGTGATCAACCTCAAATCATATCTTAAACTTTAGAGAAATCTTGAGGATATCTAAAGGTGTTAGCTTGAGGGTAAAATAAGTTAAGAAGTGCTAAAGTCAACAAGTTTGACTGTCTATGCTTGGCTCATCATTAAAAATAAGTCAAAGGCATAATACTTAAAGACTGAAGTGGGTGATCACTTTGATATTAAAAGACCTGACTTTATACTTGGGTTTCTTGATGGATCTCATCATTAAATTTGTTTTTGCTTCAATTATATAAGATAATCTGTAAGGCATAAGGCACAGAATTGCAGCCATAAAGTATGCTGGAAATATTCCTGATGTTAAAAAAATACCCTTATTTTAGAAAGAATCTTGGACTCACTCAAAGCACTGAACAATTTCCCCAAAGCAATCTGGACCACTCTCGGTCTTCTCTTTAATTCTCAATCTATTTAATTGTTCTTCCACAAAATCTACCCCAAATATATGTATTGATAGGTTAGCTTTTGTGTCATCCCTTCAACTTCATATTATAGCTTGGAGGACAGCCATTTGTGTTTACTTTTTTTTCTTGCTTGGATAGTTAGGCTGAAAGCTTCGGAGTGATTTTGAATTTCATTTATGAGGTTCTACAGTATTTACTTGCTAGGTATGTATAATATAAATATGTGCATATAATTTATACTTGATATTTCAAGTATGCCTTATGCATAACCTTCTATTAACACCAAAGACAATTATTACATTTCATAGAGACTCTCTGTTCCAACTGGGCTCTGAATTGTATACTTTCAATAATAGTGGTAAACACTTTCTGGAAACATGAAATTCCTTATATATTTTTCCACTTCCTGATATTAACAACAAAGGGATCATTAAAAATTGTTTTTTATTATTTTAAGGAACATTATATTTTAACATGTGCATAGGAAATATCTCACAAGAGGAAAACCTTCAAGGAGACATTTCATTCTACTAAATCAAATGCTTTTTATAGTCCAGAAAAATAAATATAGTGGGATCTTCTATTATCTTCCCTTTTTGGTCACCATGTGATTATAAAGATCCTGGCTATAGAATATCATTTTCAGAAACTTGCATGCCTTGGGGGTATATTCAGAAAGTCTTTTTACATTTGGACACTAGATATGTCAGTTAATTGTATGTGATATTTTCTCAATCACTTTTTTTCCCCCAATAATCAAGTCCATAATTTGTTCCAAGTGTTTCTATGAGATGTTCTGAGAGTAAATGTCTTGATAACCTCGCAACTTTGTTGCATCCAGCACAGATAAATATACCTTACCTATCCCAGCTAATTTTATAATATTTGAGGGTTTTTAATTTTTTCATATAAAGTAAATCATGAGGAACAGTGTGGTAGATTCACAGCTATCAAAGGAGGAAAATTTTATGAAGAAAAAATTGTACATCTTTTGAAATTTTGGTTCTTTTATCTTATTTCTTCTAGTAGTATCCATAAATGCCATAGGGATCATCTAGCATAATAGGATTCCTTGCCAAAGTTTTCATACCTTGCTTTTCATTGCCCAATTTTATCATGTTTAATGAGACAGTATTGCTCAGAATCTTCCTCCATCCTTCTCCATAAGATTTTGCAGGTAACTTTTGTTTACAGACCACCATTGCCTTTGTCTGCTATCTCTCTCAAATTTTGCGCTTATTATCAAAATTCTTCCCTGGTCTCATCCCATCAACATTACCGTTTACAGTTTGTATAAGAGAATTGAAAATTCTTATCAAATAATGTAACAAATACAATTATTTTTGAAAGATTTGGATGCTGTATCTTGTACGGAGAAAACATCTTTGGTATTGACTGACTCAGTTACTAACTTTTTGTTTGTTGTGCTTATTTTATTTACTTAAGAAGTTTTATTAATATCTTTTATGTATATCATGATCACTTCCAAATATAATACTATCTCCTTTCCAAAGAGACTTTCCTTGTAACAAAGATAAAATTTTCCAAAAGTACAGCAAAAATGCTTGCTTCTCATAGCAAATGCAACATTCCACTTTTATACTTCACTCCTCTCCAACAAAAGAAGGAAGATATAGTTTCTCATCACTTCTCCTGGACTGTTTGATCTAATTTTAATTATAAAGTTTCATCTAACCTTTCTTTTTCTTTAAAATCTTGCAGTTATTATGTATATTTGTCTTCTTCAGAATACTCAGTCTCTTTAATATGGTCCTTTCAGACTTTTTTCTTCTTACTACAACCTCCAGATGTCCTTTAAAAAGTCATCCTTTATGTTACTTTATTTCTAAACCCTCGCCCCACACCACCAAATTTATCTTGTATATTTCAAAGTGAATACCTCAGATATATCTCAAACACATGTCCAAAATGGAGCTCTCTTTCCCTTACAACCTATCCTTCTACCAAATTTCCTTTGTTTTCTGGCAAAGAACCACCTCATCTTTTCACTATTCTTTATTTCACCTATCCACTTAGTTGTCAACCCTTGTCTTTTTCACCTCCACAATGTCTATAGCATCTGAGCCTTTCTCTTTTCTCACATAACTACAACCTTACTAACTCTGCCCTAGACTTATTGATGACTGCCTCAACTCTCTTGTCACTTAAAACCATTCTCCACATAACTGTCAAAGTAATTTCCTTTAAGTTCAAATCAGAACATGTTACTCTTCTATTTTCAATGGCTCTCTATTGCCTCAAGGATAAAATATTAACTCCTTTGTTTCACTTTTAAAGCCCTTCACATTCTGTTCTCAACCTGTTTTATAGACTAATTTTACATTATTCCCTATCTCCACACTCTGTGACAAAACAAAAATTTTGTTTGTTGCTTCTCATATGCAGCAACCCATCTTTTGCGCATGTCTAGAATGGACTCCCTTATAACTTTTACCTCATAAAATTCTTCATTTCTTCTACGACACAGCTAAGTATCACCTTCTGTACAAAGGCTTTCCTAATCCCACAGTTATCTTCACTCCCTAACTACATTTTGTTTAACCAGTTTTCATTTATTTTGCATATATTCATCAAGTCTCTTATCTCCCCCAATAAAATGTGAATGCCTTGAGAGTAGAGATTATTATATTTTTGTCTTTCCAGAACCTAACACAGTTCCTGAAACATGGCAAGCACTTAATAAAGACTTTTGGGTTGATTATTGATTAATTACTAAGTCTACCATCAATAAACAGATAAAAAACTACTCATTGGTGGCCTGTAATATATAAGACACAGGGCTATGCTAGGCACAGTAGGCTATGCTATTCTTTTGTGTTTATAGATTTCACCTCCTTTTGAAAACTGAAGGATAAATCTGCAACCTCAGCTGAAATCTATTATTTACTCATGTACACTCCTGTGCAATGGATGCTATCTTGAATAGAAGGACCAAATTAAGTCCAATGAAAAAGTTCTGAGTTCTTACTCTTTACCAAACACTATTTACTAGGAGTTAGCAGTGTATATGACAGAAACAAAAGATGCACAAGTTACTCCTGAAAAAGAACTGACAGCCCATTCAGAAGACATTTCTATATATGATACAATTAGTGGATAATAAGAAATTATAAAATCAATTGCTAACCTATGGTACAGATAAAAAGTGCCAGAGAAGGTCAGAGAAGAAAGAAGCTGTCGCTATTTATGCATTCCTCAGTTGGTACTTACAAAATAAGATTAAATCTTTGTGTCCACAGTAATTGGCATACACAAATAATAACCCAGAGTTAACTTACCAAGTGGTTGACCTGCAATGATCCTGGCATTTTCTCCTGCCACTGCAGCCCTGGCATGTCGTTCACTCATATATTGTACAAATGCATAACCTTTATGCACCGAGCATCCGACTATTTTTCCATACTTTGCGAAGATGGCTTCTATGTCACCTTTTTTGACAATGGCTGTGTTCAGATTGCCAATAAAAACTCGGGAATTGATGGATTTGGGATCATTCTTATTAGTGACGTTGCTGGTCTGTGTTTTGCCAGTCATGGTTGCCTCACGTTGTTTTAACCCTTAAATAAAGAAAAGAATAAATGATCCATATTGATTACATGGTATACTTGCCAATTGTTCAAAACAGAAAAGCAGTGTGATATTGTAGCTAGAGAACTATCCTCAAATCCAGAAATAGTTATTTTAAGTTCCATTTCTGAAACCTATTGCCACATGGTCCTGAGCAAATCACTTTTTAATGTACTAAGCAACTAACAGCATAAAGTTCAGAGAATATGCCAACGTGCATTGGTAGAGGGAATATACTCATGCGGTATTTTCCAAGGCCAATGAAATCATAGGTCCCCTCCCTACGTTCTTAATCACAGTACTAAGTCTTTTAGAATAAGTCCAAATTCCAAAGTGTTATGTAATTTCTTAGGCACATGCATGCACAAACTATATACATTTTTTTATATGTGTGTGTTATAGTCCCAGGTAAGTATATCTCAATATTGACATGTATTCCTTTAGACGTACATATACATATAGATGAATAAAATTATATACAATATATAAATGAATTTTAAATTTGTATGTTCTATAGAAATACATTGTTTCTTAAAGATTTCTAATTGAATTCTCCAGAATTCAGACATAGATATTGACTTCAAACAGATGTAGATTTAAATTCAGATATTTTAAAGCTTTTTAAGAGTGAATTAATTCAGTAGATGCAGTCTGAGAATAAATTATTTTCTTCTATAGATAAAATAATGATAACATAATTTAATTACAAACATACTACAAGAACAACATATTTCTTTTTTGTTTATAAGCATCAGTAGAAATTGCATTGTCCATAATGCTAATAATAATCATTGTCTATAAAAGACTGATTTTAAGTAACAGTTATTAATCACCAGTGATCCAAAACTGAACTAAATACAATTTTTAACATCAAGAAGGTTGCAGTTTATTTGGAAAATAATGTAAAGTTTTTAAAAGATCAAATAAGATGGTTAACTCAATTACAAAGAAAAATGCTAATATAAAACTGTCGGATTATTGACAAATAATTTTCTTCAAAAATGGCTACACATGTTTGTTTTAATAGAATCAATCACACATGGAGACTGTATAATATATATAGTAGCTAATAATATTTATGAATAGAAATCTGGTATGTAGTAAGAGCAACTAGGTAATATAGTGAATGGAGTGATGGGCCTAGAGTCATGAAGATTCACTTCCTCAGTTAACATCTGGCCTCACACACTTACTAGTTGTGTGACCCTGGGCAAGTCACTTAACCTCTTTTTTTGCCTCAATTTCCTCATCTGCAATTTGAGCTAGAAAAGGAAATGGCTCTCTAGTATCTTTGCCAAGAAAACCCCAGGAAGAGTCAGATATGACTAAACAATTGAACAACAAGAAAGTATCCTATTATTAGTTTATCCATTCAGCTGATAAATGTAAACATAATTTTGTATATTTTATACTTTTGGGATTCATAATTTCATCAATATATGTACTCCCTACACCAATGCTGATTTTAAACCTATTTTTCCTAATGCTGTATAATGTTTCTTGTTTACTATTTCCATAAATCCTCCATAAAGGATATTCTAATATTCTGACCTTCCTATAATTCTTTTAGTATCTGAAAAGTTACCAATGCCACTATTTTTACAAATCTGGACTAACACAATTCTGTATGTGATGCTATATGAGTAAAAATCAGGGAACATATAATTTTGGAGGAATAAAAATTGCAAGTAATCCAAGAGGCAATGAAAAGTCACATAATAATTGGAAATAGGCTACAACATGTTTCATATAATGACTTGGATGAAAGTATCAATATAGAAAACATTCTCAATTGCAAGTAAGGTTGAAAGAGTAAGATTATCAGTCATATTGGAAGAAGCAGGGACAAGAAATAGAGAAAATAGGAACTACATTGAATCATCAAGGTATCAAGTATGCAGTGTTGCTTACAATGATCAATTAAATAAATACATTGATTAATAACATAATGATTTCTGTACACTCATTTCTCATGAATGGGAAGGAAATATAAGAATCTATTTTATATCTTCCACATATTCTTTTAAACTGTTCTACATTAGTCTTTGATCATCTGCCTCCATAATGTTTTGAAAATATGCTCCTAGTCTTCTTGTTTTCATGTCTCTTTTCTAGGTAAAGAAATTAATTGTTTGTCATTTGAGTTTACCTTTAGACCTGTGCAAGGCTATGATTTTTGCTCATCAGTTAAACTTTTCTAAAATTGACAAGTGTCAAGGCATTAAGAATTTCTTCAAAGAGTTTGGGTTAGTTTCTAAAATTGTGTTCTCATAATTTTGTTTTCTTCATGTTTATATTTATTTTTATCTTTGCTCTAGTTGATGATGTGACAGAAGAAATATAGCTGATTTTGATAGATGTGACATAAGATTCTGATAGTTGATGTGACAGAAGATAGCTATTGGTACAAGTGCAAGAGTATTGAACTTGGAGTCATGGGAACCTAGGTTCAAATGCAAGGTCTGCCCATATTGTCTGTTTGACCAAGGGCAAGTGATAACCTTTTCAGTTTCAGTTTCCTCATGAGAAACTGGATAACTTGACTTCTAATGTCCAAATCCAACATTAAAAAAGACCTTCCAGGTCTCAATCTAGAATCCCATAACCAGTAACTTTCCTGTTTATTAATATGTGTATGTATGTATGTATGTGTTTGTGCAATGTTTGGTGATTGCCAAATTCCTTACAATCAACTTCTTAAGAAAGTATTTGTGATATAGAAATATGAAGTTTTAATGTAGTCTACAGACTTTTGTCTTATTTTCATTTCTTTGTAAGTGAATCATGTTTTCCAAGTAGTTTTCAATTTCCCTTTCATGGTCATTTTTGCATCTAAATCACCAAATACTAAGGTATAGATTGATTTACTTTGGAGGACACTGTCATTTCCTTCATGTGATTTCTCTACTTTTTTTTTTCATCTACTCTAATGGATTCTGACATATAAGCCACAATTATTTTCTGAATGGTCTGTTCACTTAATCTCACTATTAGACTATTCCTAAAACAAAACATTCAATTATCCCCTACATGATGTTTTGTGTTTTCTTTGGACATAATGAAACCAACAGTGTCAAATCCTTTACAAGGCTCTTGTAGGAGGATCTTTGAATTCTACTTCCATTTAGCTACAACTTTTTGTATCTTCTAGTTATAAAAATGGTGAGAAACTCAACATGGACATGCTTCACTTTCAATTCCTTTGGTATTTTGATCTTTGATCATTGAACAAATACTTCATATTGTATCAACAGTTAAATTAATGTTTCTGATACTCTAGGAACTATGTTATTCATAGCATTGCTTTCCACCCCTTTCTTGTCACTTTGTTTTTATCCCTACCCCCAAAACAAGGTGGCTAACAAAGACTCAAAACCATTTTTGTATTTTGGCTAATTTATTAGTTGCCAAAGCTAAAGATTTTATTACTTCTAAATTGTAAAATATATTTTGATGCTACTATATTCAAATATTATGTTTTAAATTTAGTAAATTGTGCTTATTTCAGTAAGCACTTACATAAACTCTGGGCAGCTAGGTGGTGCAGTGGATAGAGCACCAGTGCAGGAGTCAGGAGGACCTGAGTTCAAATCCCACCTCAGACACTTGACACTCGCTAGCTGTGTGACTTTGGGCAAATCACTTAACCCCAATTCCCTCATCCTGGGTCATCTCCAGTCATCCTGATGAATATCTGGTCACTGGATTCAGATGGCTCTGGAGGAGAAGTGAGGCTGGTGACCTGCACAGCCCTACCTCACTCAAAATAAAGTCAAGTGCAAGTCATGTCATTATTTCTCTGATGGCATGGTCTGCTTCAGCAACGAAGGACGAACACACACACATAAACACATAAAGAAATATACAATAATGTTCTGATCTCCTAAGTCCCTAATAATGACAGCTAAGCAAATGAAATGTTGGAATCGCAACAGATTTATCCATGAGGTAACAACTGATTAACTGTTGATTATCAATAAACATCATGTAAGTGATAGGCTTCCCATTACATATTCTATATCTATTCTAAAAATATTTTATTTCAAATATTTTATTTTATTTGACATATATTGGAAATATTTTATTCCCAAATGTAATTAATGAGTGTAGCACATTTTTATCATGCGACATTAGTGAATGACTTTCAGCCTTATAAATTGAATAAAAATATGCCTGAAGCTTCACTTTCTGAGTATTTAGACCAGCTGCCACTTAAGCAAAGATCAATTGAGCAGCATCAAAATATTTTAAACTAAGTGCCTCTAATGACTACTGGAATTATTTTAGCTTTACTAATAATGAAGTATAGATATGATAAATATTTCCTTCTACTTATGATCAATTGCATATTATGTAACCATAAGAAATATAATAGCTTTATAAGCAAGAATTATGCTGATGCCATTTTTTTTCAAACTAGTTACACAAAAATGCTTTCAGGATAAAAGATCAAGGAGTTTTGAAAGAGACAGACTGGTTATTTTAAAAAAAAACTTACATATTACCATGTTCAAGTCACAAGATGAAAATTAAAAATAACTCAAAATGAACCAAGAACTAAACACATGATGAAATTTCATACCTCTAAATCAAACTTCTGCTGTTGTATATAAATCTAGCATCTCTTTCTCACATGTAAAGGTGAAAAAAAGGTCACTGTTTTTGGACTATACAGATGTCTACTTCATAAGAATTATTGTTATAACTAAAAATGATTCCTTTGTCACTAGACAAGACAAAAATTAATAATGGATACTATAAAATCCATAGCCATATGTTGCCTAGAGCCAAGATCCTCTCTATGCCCACTGTGTAAATACATCAAAGGATAATGTAATGTCATTTCCAAGACATGTAAACACTCTTTTAAGAAAGAGAACTGTCAGTGAAACATTGAACTTTTCAAAATATAAAAACAAAAGAATTGTTATACTAGTCAACATAGCCCAGTAACCAATCTTTTCACTGTCACCAAGTGAAATTATTAAGAAGTATGGTCATTCTGTTCTATACAATTTCTTTGTTTTGTTGAGCTTATACACACTCAGAATACAAATTGTTGCCTCTCTGTGGATGAATGCTAGCTCCTCACTTGTTCTTAGATTCTCAAGTTTTATATCTATTCACTGGGTATGACAATGCCACCTCAAATGCAATATGTCTATAACCAAATTGACCACTAGCCCACAAAACCAACTACTCCTTCTGATGTTTATATCAGGCAACTGTGGTTCCTGTATATAAAAATTCATTAAATTTTCTTGATTTATCCTTCAAAATGTCTCTTGTATTTTTTTGTAAAAAAAAATTTCCTTTTTATTACTATGAACTTGTGAACATCAAGTAATATGGATATTACTCTGTACAAAGAACAGAGCAGAAGTCTATTTACAAAAATAAGAATCTCCACCATGTGCAGTTTATTTTCTTTAATTCCATTGTCACTGAGTTGATTTAGGCATTATGAAATTAAGCCTGAGTTACTTCCATGGTTTTCTAATGAATAACTATCTTTCCTTGCTCACAAATCTAACCTGTATACTAACCACAAATTTACAAAACACTAATTTTCTCATTTCATCCCTCTGTTTAAAAACCTTCAATTTCAAATCTGATTAAGTTCAAATGCCATAGTCTGGTAAACATGTATGCACAATGTGGGTTAATTTATCTTCCAAATGGCATAACCATTACTTGTTTATATAAACTCTTTGATCTATTCATTGTCTCTGACTATACTACGCAGTTCATTGTGCTCATGCCATTTTTCTCCATGTCAAACATCTTGCCTCCTCTTCTCAACTAAATCCTATGCATTTTTTTTCAGGTTATGAAGAACTTTATTTTTTTAATATATAATTTATTTTTCAGTTCTTAATATTCATTTCCACAAGAATTTGAATTCAAAATTTTCTCCACTTCTCTCTCCACCCCCCAGCCCAGAACAGTATGCACCCCATCCACACCTTCCTCCAATCTGTTCTCCCTTCTATTAACCGCCCTTCTCCCATCCTCCTTCCCCTCTATTTTCTTTTTTTTTTCATTTAACTTTTAACATTTATTTTCACAAAATTTTGGGTTACAAATTTTCTCCCCTTTTATCCCCTCCCCACCCCAAACCCAAGCATTCTAATTGCCCCTGTGACCAATCTGCTCTCTCTTCTATCCTCCCTCTCTGCCCTTGTCTCTGTCTTCTCTCTTGTCCTGTAGGGACAGATAGCTTTCTTTACCCCTTAACCTGTATTTCTTATTTCCTAGTGGTAAGAACATTACAGTCGATCCTAACACTTTGAGCTCCAACTTCTTTAGCTCCCTCCATCTCCACCCCTTCCCTTTGGAGGACAAGCAATTCAATATAGGCCAAATCTGTGTAGTTTTGCAAATGATTTCCATACTAGTTGTGTTGTATAGGACTAACTATATTTCCCTCCATCCTATCCTGTCCCCCATTACTTCTATTCTCTTATGATCCTTTCCCTCCCCATGAGTGTCGACCTCGGATTGCATTCTCCTCCCCATGCCCTCCCCTGTATCCTCTCCCCCACCCTGCTTGTGCCCTTGTCCCCCACTCTCCTGTATTGTGAGATAGGTTTTCCTATCAAAATGAGTGTGCATTTTATTCTTTCCTTTAGTGGAATGTGATGAGAGTAGACCTCATGTTTTTCTCTTGCCTCCCCTCTTTATCGCTCCACTAATAAGTCTTTTGCTTGCCTCTTTTATGAGAGATAATTTGCCCTATTCAATTTCTCCCTTTCTCCTCCCAATATTTCTCTCTCACTGCTTGATTTCGTTTTTTTTTTAAAGATATGATCCCATCCTCTTCAATTCACTCTGTGCTCTCTGTCTCTATGTATGTGTGCATGTGTGCATGTGTGTGTGTGTGTACTCCCACCCAGTACCCAGATACTGAAATGTTTCAAGAGTTACAAATATTGTCTTTCCATGTAGGAATGTAAACAGTTCAACTTTAGTTAGTCCCTTATGACTTCTCTAAGCTGTTCACCTTTTCATGCTTCTCTTCATTCTTGTGTTTGAAAGTCAAATTTTCTTTTCAGCTCTGGTCTTTTCATCAAGAAAACCTGAAAATCCTCCATTTCTTTGAAGGACCATTTTTTCTCCTGAAGTATTATAGTCAGTTTTGCTGGGTAGGTGATTCTTGGTTTTAGTCCTAGTTCCTTTGACTTCTGGAATATCCTATTCCATTCCCTTCGATCCCTTAATGTAGAGGGTGCCAGATCTTGTGTTATCCTGATTGTATTTCCACAATACTTGAATTGTTTCTTTCTAGCTGCTTGCAATATTTTCTCTTTCACCTGGGAATTCTGGAATTTGGCCACAATGTTCCTAGGAGTTTCTCTTTTTGGATCTCTTTCATGCGGTGTTCTGTGGATTCCTTGAATATTTATTTTGCCCTCTGGTTCTAGAATCTCAGGGCAGTTTTCCTTGATAATTTCATGGAAGATGATGTCTAGGCTCTTCTTTTGATCATGGTTTTCAGGTAGTCCCAGAATTTTTACATTGTCTCTCCTGAATCTATTTTCCAGGTCAGTTGTTTTTCCAATAAGATATTTCACATTATCTTCCATTTTTCCAATTTTCTTGCTATGTTCTGTGATATCTGTCCTTCTCATAAAGTCCTTAGCGTCCATCTGTGCCATTCTAGTTTTGAAAGAACTATTTTCTTCAGTGAGCTTTTGAATCTCCTTTTCCATTTGGCTAATTCTGCTTTTGAAAGCATTCTTCTCCTCATTGGCTTTTTGAACCTCTTTTGCCAATTGAGTTAGGCTAGTTTTCAAGGTGTTAATTTCTTCAACATTTTTTTGGTTCTCCTTTAGCAGGGAGCTGATCTGCTTTTCATGCTTCTCTTTCATCCCTCTCATTTCTCTTCCCAGTTTTTCCTCCACCTCTCTAACTTGATTTTCAAAATTCTTTTTGAGCTCTTCCATGGCCTGAGCCCATTGGGTGGGCTGGGACACAGAATCCTTGATTTCTGTGTCTTTGCCTGATGGTAAGCATTGTTCTTCCTCATCAGAAAGGAAGGGAGGAAATGTCTGTTCTCCAAGAAAGTAGCCTTCAATCATTTTATTTCTTTTCCCTTTTCTGGGCATCCTCCCCAGCCAGTGACTTGACCTCTGAATATTCTCCTCACACCCACCTCACCTCCTGGTCCTCCCAGCCAGCGTTTGGGGACTGAGATTCAAATGCTGCTTCCCACCTTAGGGCTTTTGGCGGGGGCAGGGCTGCTATTCAGTGTGAGAATTAAGTTCAGGTGGTCAGGTCGGGGCAGGGCCGCCTCTCAGGCTCAGTTCCCTCAGGAGGTTTATGTACAGACCTTCCACAATGGATCCAGGCTCCCGCTCGCTTGGGGAGCCCCTGTCTGCAGCTGCCTGTCAGCTTCTATCTCCCGGGGGGGCCCGAGCCATGGGGGCACCCCACTCCCCTCTCAACCCGCCAAAGAGACTCTCTCACCGACCCTCGTCACCTGTGGGTGGAGGGGCTTGTGCCGCCACCGGAGATCCCGTCCCTGAAGCCTGCTCGGATCTGCACCTCTCGGAGCCGCGGCCACCGCAGGTCTGGGCTGGGCTCCACGTCTGCAGCGCAATGGACCTTTTGCGAGAGGCCTGCAAGTCCCTCTGTGGGTGGAGGGACCCGCGTGGCCGCTGGAGATCCCGTCCCCGTAGCCCGCTCTGATCTTTTCCTCATGGTGTCGCGGCTGCAGGGCTGCCCTCAGCTCCCAGTCCTGGCGCCCAGTCCGCAGTGCGAAGGACCCCCCGCGAGAGGTCTGCAGGTCTCTCCGGAACAGAAATCGCCCTCGCTCCTATATTCAGTGGCCTCTGGGTGCAGAATTCACCGTGAGTTGGTCCCCTCTAGCCGTTCTGTGGGTTGTGGGTTAGGAACTATGTGTATGTGAGTCTTTCTACTCCGCCATCTTGGTTTCGCCCCCCCTCTATTTTCCAGTAGGGCAAAATAGATTTCTGTACTCCATTGCCTGTATAGCTTAATTTCCAGTTATATGCTAAAACAATTTTTAACCTTCATTCTTAAAGCTTTGAGTTTTCTCCCTCCCTCCCTCCCCACCCTCATTGAGAAAACAAGCAATTCAGGATAGCTCATAAATATGTAATAATGCAAAATAATGCAAAAATCCATAATATTTATGTTGAAAAAGACTAACCACATTTCCCTCTATCTGATCCTGCACTTCATTTATTCCATTCTCTACCCTGACCTGTCCTCCCACAATAGTGCTTGCTTCAGATTATTCCTTTCCACAAATTGCTGTCCCTTCTATTATTTTACTCTCCTGTCTCCTTCCCCCTTGCCTTCCTAATAGATTTCCATATCCAATTGAGTGTGTGTTATTCCCTCCTTAAGCCAAATCCCATGAGTATAACATTCACTTATTTTCTTTCATCTCCCCCTCTTCTCTTCCATTGTGTAAAAGCTCTTTCTTCTCTCTATTATGTGAAATAATTTGCTACATTCTACCTCTCCCTTTCTTTTACTCCTAGTACATTCCATTCAAGAGTAAATTTTATTTTTTTAGATATTCTCCCTTCATATTCAACTCACACTCTGCCCTCTGTCTATGTGTGTGTGTGTGTATTTATAAATATATATATATATACACACACATACACCCATGTACATATACATATCTACACACATGTAATATACACATACACACATACTCATACACCCCTACATATAGATAGGTAGATAGATAGATACAGACATTTCCTCTAACTACCCTAATATTGAAAAAGGTCTTATGAGTTACAAATAACATCTATCTAGGAATGTAAACAGCTCAAATTTAATGAGTTCCTTAAGTCTCCTCTTTCCTGTTTATCTCTTCATGTCTCTTTTGATTCCTGTATTTGAAGGCCAAATGTTCTATTCAGCTCTGGTCTTTTCAACAAAAATGTCTGGAATTCCTCTATTTCATTGAAATTCCATTTTTTCCCTGAAGTATGACACTCAGTTTTGCTGGGTAGGTGATTCTTGGTTTTAATCCTTTGTCCTTTGACCTCTGGAATATCATATTCCAAGCCCTTCAGTCCCTTAGTGTAGAAGCTACTAAATCCTGTGTTTTCTTGATTGTATTTCCACAATATTTCAATTGTCTCTTTTTGATTGTTTGTAATATTTTCTCCTTAACCTGAGAACTCTGGAATTTGGCTATAATCTTCCTAGGAGTTTTCCTTTGGGGATCTTTTTCAGGAGGTGATCAGTGAATTCTTTTCATTTCTATTTTCCCTCTGGTTCTAGAATATCAGGGCAGTTTTCCTTCATAATTTCTTGGAAGATGATGTCTAGGCTCTTTTTTTCAACATGGTTTTCAGGTAGATCAACAATTTTTAAATTATCTCTCCTGGATATATTTTCCAGGTCAGTTGTTTTTACCAATGAGATATTTCACATTGTCTTGCAGTTTTTCATTCTTTTGGTTTTGTTTTTTAATTTCTTCATTTCTCAGAAAGTCATTAGCTTTCATCTGCTCCACTGTAATTTTTAAAGAACTATTTTCTTCAGTGAGATTTTGAACTTCATTTTCCATTTGGCTAATTCTGCTTTTTAAAGAATTTTTCTCCTCATTGGCTTTTTGGACCTCTTTCACCATTTGGGCTAGTCTATTTTTAAAAGTGATATTTTCTTCAGCATTTTTGGATCTCCTTTAGCAAGCTGTTGATTTGCTTTTCATGATTTTCTTGTATCACTCTCATTTTTCTTCCTAATTTTTCCTCCACCTATTTTACTTGATTTTCAAAATCCTTTTTGAGCTCTTCCATGGCCTGAGACCATTGTGTATTTATTTTGGAGGTTTTGGATGAAGAAACCTTGACTTTGATGTCTTCCTCTAATGGTATACTTTGTTCTTCCTCATTTGAAAGGATGGAGGAAAATACCTGTTCACCAAGAAAGTAACTTTCTATATTCTTATTTTTTCACCTTTTTTGGGTATTTTCTCAGCCAGTTACTTAACTTTTGAGTCCTTTTTCAAGTGGAGAGTATATTGTAGGGATCTGTAAGTTCTCAGTTCTTCCGAGGTGGCACAATCAAGGGAGACAGGAGTCTCTCTTGGCCTGCGCTCTGGTCTGGAAGCAACCAAAAGCTTTTCTGCCCAGCATCTACAAGTAGGGTTCCCTCTCCACAACCACCTCCAGCTCCATCTCAGTAGTGCTCCTTCTCACCCCAGGGCTACCACTCAGGAATGAGATTCCAATAAGCTGCTTGACTCTCCCAGGGTCTTTAGGTTGAGGGCTCCAAAAATGCGTGCTGCAGTCACCTGGGTTTGGGGCTAGGGCAGGAACCTGTTCCCTTCTCACCCAAGTGAAAGAGCTTTCTCACTGACCTTTAAAGCTGTCTCTGGCATTTGTGGGTTGAGGAATCTGGGAATTACAGCTGTTACCCAGAATTCCACGCACTAAAGCCTGCTACAGGCCTGTCCCTGCCCCATCAATCCATGAGGCCAAGACTGTGCTGTGGTCTGTGGGCTGCGCTCCACTCTGAGCCTGGTGTGGTAGACCTTTCCTGTCAGTCTTCTAGGCTGTCTTGGTCTGTAAATCTCTTTCACTCTGTTGTTTTGTGATTTCTGATGCTCTAGAATTTGTTTAGAGTCATTTTTTACAGGTATTTTATGGGCTATGGAGGGACAGCTTTTACAGGTCCATCCTTCTACTCTGCCATCTTGGCTCTGCCCAACCCTATCCATTCTTTAAGGATCTGCTCAATAGCTAACCCTTTTGGTAAATCTCCCCCAAATCTAGCCTTTCATATAACACTTACTTTTATTACTAATTTAGTACCTATTTTACTCCAATGCATGAAATGGATTTTCATTCTCATAGATTTTGTCCTTTCTTCCCACAAACCAGATCAAAACCCAGCCATGCCTGCCCATCCTTGGATTCTCATCAATGACCTCCCAGAACTTTGACCAATAAAAACTCACTCAGCATGCTGGAGGTTTCCCTCATCTTCAACTTAACAAAATAAAAATAATAGTGGAGCAAATATGAAATCTCCAAACTCACTTTATTCCTCTCTCACTTCAGTCATTTACTTTTGTGATATTATAACAATCCTTTCAAGCCATGAAAAAGAAAATTATATAGAACTTATCCTCTCTGAAGTTGTGTTTTGAGAAAGAATGGTTTTATTCTCATGTCTAATATATTGTTTATAGGCCTGCAGTGCTTCCAGAAAGATTTCATGTACAACAGTAAATTTTATTAAAAACATTATTTTGTATACTATTTATAGAAGTCAAAATCTTTGTAGTATTATGGGTGGGGAAATTCATAATTTAGGTAACTTTTCATTTTATAGTTATTATTTATTTAAAACACGAACCATATTACAAAGTTTAATTTCTATGTCTGAATTAGTAATCCTATTTTCAAGGTTAAATTGACAATCTTTTCTTTCAGGTTTCAAAAAATCATGACAAACTATTTAAATAGAAATTAATAATATTGTAAAAGAATGAAGGTAGGAATTATTGCTTGGTAATCATGCTGAAAAAAACATCTTCTAGAGGGATTTGGTCTTCAGGAAAACTATGACTATTCAAGAAAGTTTTAGTTAATCAGTTATTTGACAAGCACATATTAAGAACTTGCTATACTTTAGGCAGAGAGGAAGTACAATGTAATTTTATACATGAGTGCTGGTCTCAGAGCCAGGAAGATATGAATTCAGGGCCTGTTTCTGATAAATACAGGTTGGTGACTCTTTGGCAAGTCACTTAATGCCTTAGTGTTAGAGCAGACCTGCACAACTTGCAGTAGACAGGGAAAAAAATTAAAGTAGGCTAAACTTCTTTGGGCCACAGACATGTTTGTAGGAGCTTACTTTCCATGTAAAGGTATAATTAATAATTAAACTATTTAGAAAATAAACCATATTTTTTAAAGTGAAATTTCAATTGATATCAATTAATTATACTTATTAAGATTTTTATTTGTCATGAAATTAGATTAATGTTAAAAAAATTACTTTGCTAAGGGGTACAAGTTTTAATATATTTTTCAAGTTTTCTTACTGTTTGTATTTAGTTAATGGGATATATGACATTTGTCAGCATTCAGGTTATCATACCCTGGAAGCATGACTCTCACTCCTCTCATAGTAGAGACAGACTCTACTATGGTTGGTTGCTACATGTCATGTGACAAACAAGAGAGAGTGAGCAGTGGCAACACACCTGCTAAGTTACCATGGGCACAACAGTGACTAGTGGAAGGTGGGTTAAGCAGGGCATAGACAAAGCGCTCATTACATCTTTACATTCTTTCATGGGCCACCTGAAATTCTTTGGTGGTCTGCAAGCAACTTGCAGGGTAATATGCTGTGTAGGCCTGTGTTAGAGGCAACTCTCTAAGATTATAAAAGGCAAAGAAGGTACCCTATGTGTCAGGCACTGTACTAGGGATATAAAAACAAAAATGTAAAAATCCTTGCCCTCAGGGAACTTACATTCTATCAGAAGAAATCATATGGATAAAATTTCTTGTTTCCTGCTTGTTCTTCATTCTCTCTTTTTTTTTTTTATTAAACTTTTAACATTTATTTTCACACAATTTTGGGTTACAAATTTTCTCCCCTTTTTTCCCTCCCCCCCCCAGACCCAAGCTTTCTAATTGCCCCTGTGACCTATCTGCTCTCTCTTCTATCCTCCCTCCCTGCCCTTGTCTCCATCTTCTCTTTTGTCCTGTAGGGCCAGATAGCTTTCTTGACCCCTTAACCTGTATTTCTTGTTACCCAGTGGTAAGAACATTACATTTGGTCCTAACACTTTGAGTTCCGACTTCTTTAGCTCCCTCCCTCTATACCCCTTCCCCTTGGAAGACAGGCAGTTCAATATAGGCCATATCTGTTTAGTTTTGCAAATGATTTCCATACTAGTTGTGTTGTATAGGCCTAACTATATTTCCCTCGTCCTGTCCTGTCCCCCATTACTTCTATTTTCTTATGATCCTTTCCCTCCCCATGAGTGTCGACCTCGTATTGCATTCTCCTCCCCATGCTCTCCCCTCTATCCTCCCCCCCATCCTGCTTGTGCCCCTGTTCCCCACTCTCCTGTATTATGAGATAGGTTTTCCTATCAAAATGAGTGTGCATTATATTCTTTCCTTTAGTGGAATGTGATGAGAGTAGACCTCATGTTTTTCTCTTGCCTCCCCTCTTTATCCCACCACTAATAAGACTTTTGCTTGCCTCCTTTATGAGAGATAATTTGCCCCATATAACTTCTCCCTTTCTCCTCCCAATATTTCTCTCTCACTGCTTGATTTCGTTTTTTTTTTTTTTTTTTTTTTTTAGTATATGATCCCATCCTCTTCAATTCACTCTGTGCACTCTGTCTCTATGTATGTGTACGTGTGTGCACATGTGTGTGTGTGTGTACTCCCACCCAGTGCCCAGATACTGAAATGTTTCAAGAGTTATAAATATTGTCTTTCCATGTAGGAATGTAAACAGTTCAACTTTAGTAAGTCCCTTATGATTTCTCTTTGCTGTTTGCCTTTTCATGGTTCTCTTCATTCTTGTGTTAGAAAGTCAAATTTTCTTTCCAGCTCTGGTCTTTTCATCAGGAAAATTTGAAAGTCTTCTATTTCATTGAAAGACCATTTTTTCTCCTGAAGTATTATACTAAGTTTTGCTGGGTAGGTGATTCTTGCTTTTAGTCCTAGTTCCTTTGACTTCTGGAATATCCTATTCCATACCCTTCTATCCCTCAATGTAGAAGGTGCCAGGTCTTGTACTATCCTGATTGTATTTCCACAATACTTGAATTGTTTCTTTCTAGCTGCTTGCAATATTTTCTCTTTCACCTGGGAATTCTGGAATTTGGCCACAATGTTCCTAGGAGTTTCTCTTTTTGGATCTCTTTCATGCAGTGTTCTGCGGATTCCTTGAATGTTTATTTTGCCTTCTGGTTCTAGAATCTCGGGGCAGTTTTCCTTGATAATTTCATGGAAGATGATGTCTAGGCTCTTCTTTTGATCATGGTTTTCAGGTAGTCCCAGAATTTTTACATTGTCTCTCCTGATTCTATTTTCCAGGTCAGTTGTTTTTCCAATAAGATATTTCACATTATCTTCCATTTTTCGAATCTGCACGGTATGTTCTGAGATATCTGTCTTTCTCGAAAAGTCCAAAGCTTCCATCTGTACCATTCCAGATTTGAAAGATCTATTTTCTTCAGTGAGCTTTTGAATCTCCTTTTCCATTTGGTTAATTCTGCTTTTGAAAGCATTCTTCTCCTCATTGGCCCCTTGCACCTCCCTTGCCAGCTGAGTTAGGCTAGTTCTCAAGGTGCCAATTTCTTCAAGATTTTTTTGGTTCTCCTTTAGCAGGGAGCTGATCTGCTTTTCATGCTTCTCTCTCATCCCTCTCATTTCCCTTCCCAGTCTTTCCTCCACCTCTCTAACTTGATTTTCAAAATTCCTCTTGAGCTCTTCCATGGCCCGAGCCCATTGGGTGGGCTGGGACACAGAGTCCTCGATTTCTGTGTCTTTGCCTGATGGCAAGCCTTGTTCCTCCCCATCAGAAAGGAAGGGAGGAAGTGTTTTTTCTCTGATAAAGTACCCTTCAATAGTTTTATTTCTTTTCCCTTTTCTTGGCATTTTCTCCACCTAGTGGCCTGACCTCTGAATGTTCTCCTCACACCCACCTCGCCTCCTGGTCCTCCCAGCCAGCGTTTGGGGACTGATATTCAAATGCTGCTTCCTGCCTTAGGATTTTTGGCGGGGGCAGGGCTGTTATTCAGTGTTAAATTAGGCTCAGGTGCTGAGGTCAGGGGCAGGGCCGCCTCTCTGGCTCAATTCCCTCAGGGGGTTTATGCACAGACGTTCCACAATGGATCCAGGCTCCCGCTCGCTTGGGGAGCCCCCGTCCACAGCCGCCTCTCAGCCCCCACCTCCCAGGGGGGCCCGAGCCTTGGGGGTACCTCACTCCCCTCTCAACCTGCCAAAGAGTCTCTCTCACCTACCCCCGTCAGTCACCTGTTGGTGGGGGGGCCCGTGCTGTGGCTGAAGATCCCGACTCCGGAGCCCTTTCAGATCTGTGCCTCTCGGAGCCGTGGCCGCCGCTGCCACCGCAGGTCCGGGCTGGGCACCGCGTCTGCAGCGCTACGGACCTTTTGCGAGAGGTTTGCTGGTCCCTCTGTGGGTGGGGGGACCCGTGTGGCCGCTGGAGATCCCGTCCCATAGCCCTCTCAGATCTTTTTCTCACGGTGTCACTGCCGGGGTATGGTTGCTCTCTGCTACCCGCCCTGGCCCCCAGTCCATGGCGCGAAGGACCGCCCGCGAGAGGTTTGCAGGTCTCTCCGGAACAGAAATCTCCCTCGCTCCAATATTCCGTGGTCTCTGGGTGCAGAATTCGCCCTGGGTTAGTCCCCTCTGCTGTTCTGTGGTTTGTGGGTTCGGAGCTATGTGTATGTGCGTCTTTGTACTTCGCCATCTTGGCTCTGCCCCCCGTGTTTTGTCCTTGTTCTTCATTCTCAAAGAAGACCATGACATCAGGAAGGTGATGACATGATTTGCCAGTAAATTTGATTTAAATGAGACAGGATTGTGCAAAGTCACCAACTTAACTCTCTCCTCCAGGATCCACTGGCATGATGTAGGTGCAGGGTGTGTTCAGGCAGGACTAGTACCTCTGTTGTGATAGCTGCTGAGCCCTTTTCAGAGTTGCTTTCCACCCTTAGTCTCTACCTGTTCCATCTCACTCTCACCTGTGGCTCCAAGAAGCTATAGCATGCACAGTGGCCACACCCCAGTAAACCATTTCAGCAGATAGGCTAACCTAGGCTGAGATTAACCAAGGGGTCTCAAACCTGTTGGTGAGATGGGGGTTGTCTACCCCAAGCATGTGATGACTTCCCCTGGTGGAATGGGTGGATGAGAATAATTTCTTCCAATGACCATGAAGGCAGCTGAAGCAGGTGATAAAGAGCATTTGTGTGTGTGTGTATGTGTGTGTGTGTGTGTGTTCGTCCTTTGTTGCCAAAGAATTCCATGCCATCAGAGAAATAATGACATGACTTGCACTTGACTTTGTTTTGAGTGAGGGAGGGCTGTGCAAGTCACCAGCCTCACTTCTCCTCCAGAGCCATCTGAATCCAGTGACCAGATATTCATCAGGATGACTGGAGATGACCCAGGATGAGGCAGTTGGGGTTAAGTGACTTGCCCAAGGTCACACAGCTAGTGAGTGTCAACTATCTGAGGTGAGATTTGAACTCAGGCCCCCTGACTCCTGCACTGGTGCTCTATCCACTGCACCACCTAACTGCCCTTAACTGATTAACTACACATCCAAATAGCAGTCCTGAGTGAAACATGGCTGGCAAATGAAGGCCAGTTTACTGAAGCTGGTACAGAAAATGTTTTTCTGGAGTGGCCACAATGAAGGGGAGCAATGAGAAGCTAGCCTATGTTTTGCAATCAAAATTAATCTAGTCAGCAAATTTGTATGCCTGCCAAAAGGAGTCAATTACAGGCTCATGACAATGTGATTGCCATTTGCAGGATAACATCTCCCCACCATCATCAGTGCCTATGCTCCCACGTTGACAAACCCTGATGAAGTCTCGGAAAAATTTTATGAAGACCTGGAGATCCTTATCATCAATATGCCAAAAGTAGATAAACTTATAATTCTGAGGGCCCTTAATGCTAGAGTAGGCTCAGACTATCAGACTTGGCAGGGAGTGCTAGGGAAGAATGGAGTTGGAAACAGCAACAACAGTGGTTACTTACTACTGAAGACTTGTGCATCTCATGACCTTTTCATCACCAACACTGTCTTTCTATTTGCAATAAAACTTCATGGATGCACACTGGGAGCAAATGGCAACATATTAATCCGGACAACTAGAGATGGTCTCCTAAGGCTAGGTAAGAAATAAGGCAAAAAATGTTTAGTTTACCTTCTCAAAAAAAAAAAAAATCAAACAGGGAGAGGGAGACCCTCAGGGTTTCTGACTAGAACAGACACAATTGCCACTTACACTTTCTCTGAGCCATCAAACCCAAAAAGTGACCAACTGAGGTTCAGTCTGGGACCTATTATTGGCTAATCAGTGAGAGGCAGAGTGATTTGGGTTTAAGGCATGGTCAAGTAGCTCCATTTGAATCACAATGGGCTTTATCAAAGCCTGGTTTTCCTGAGCTCTATTTCAAGAAATCATAAATGAAATTACAGGAGACAAAAGAGTTGTGTCCTAGTTTTAAAAAAAAAAATGATAAAAGGAATAAATGGGCAATAGAAAACAAAATCTAGCCCACAAACTCCAAGATATCTTGTAAGGTTTCATAGATCATGCTCTGGCCAGAAATTCCCTCCTAGAATGATTTTTTTTCTTTTTTGACAAAGAGGCCCTTTTTTGCTTCATTTCTTATCTATCATTAAATCATTGAATGGTTTTTGCTTCAGACAAACTGAGATTTGAGAAAGACCTTAGCTTAAAAAGGTCAAGGTCTCCCACTGCATCTGTGGTCATTTCTAGCAGTCCTCACCTATATCTTGTCACAGGACTCAGGTGACCATGGAGGAGAGAATGAGGCTGAGGACTTTGCACAGTTCTATCTCACTTAAATCCAATTCTCTTCCAAGTCAGGACATTGCCCTCCTGATGCCATTGGTCTTCTTCAAGAATGAAGAACAAAGAACCATCTGGTAGTAGTAGTAGTGGCTCCACTGGGGACCTAACTAGCTAGTTCCAGTTCAGCAATACCCCACCCTCCCTTCCTTCCTTCCTTCTTTCCTTCCTTTCTCCTCTTCCTCTGCTAAATGGGGAATCATATCCATACATGTGAGTGCTCTTCCCAAAGGGATATAAATTTTCGTGTATGAAATAGATAATGAATGAACAAATAGTAAGTAAATTCTTTTTTTTTTTTTCACAATGCTCAGTTCTTCCTTCTGTCAGGAAAATTTTCTTGACCTCCCTAGTAAGCAGTTATCTCTTAATCCTCTGATCTCTCATAGATTTGATTTGTGATTGACCTTTGCACCTATCAGATTTTAATTTCTATTAAAGCTAGTTATACTCATTGACAGAAAGCTTTAAATAGTGATTTTTTGCGTTGAAGATAAGCAGTATAAAATGAACCTTCAGCTGTGTGGAGTAAATACCCTGGTGGAAGAAATCCAGGACACCAGGGAAGCTCTAGAAGTGGAAAGGGTGCAAGGATAGGGGAGTGCTGGAAAGGGTATAGCCACTGGCTAGCTTTCCATTTTTACTAATTATTAATTAGAAAAAAAGGTAATGACACATTTTAGGTTAATGAGACTGGGTTAAGTCCTGAAGATGTATTTTATCCAGCAACTAATGCATCAGCCTTCAAGATCCACTGGACTTGCTTTCATGAAGAACTGGGTTAATATCTTGCCTCAGACACTTTCTAGTTTGACTCCAAACAAGTTCTTTTCTTTGGAAATAAATTTCCCTCATCTGTATAGTGCAGGGGTTGGACTCAATTACCTCGAAGGTCCCTTCAAGCTCAAAAATTTTTATCTTATGAACTGGGAAACCTAGGAGAAAACATAGTGGTTTATGAGCTGTTATCCTCAGGATCCAACTTACTTGAGAAACATCTCAATAACTGCAGTGTTTCAATGCCCCCCCTATGAAATTCACACCTGCACCATAGAAATATGACTGAGAAGTCCTTTTACCATCACAATTATTCATACCATGTTTTGGGTACACATAACTGAACTGGTTGCAAAAATTACTCTGGGATTCATGCCAAGAGAAAAAGTGACAGGTTCCATGGTACTCTAGGGAATGACTACTGGTTGGTCCAGCAATTTTTCCAGAGGAAATATGAATCTTTTTCATGAAAGAAAAATGAGCATTCAACATGCGTACTGCAACTGGAGATTTTCAGAAGTATCACAGACAAAAGTGACTTTTTCATCGGTAGCATTTTGGAGTCATATTTAATTTGGAATGACAAGATAGAGTTCCCAATAGTAAGTAATCTAAGTCACTTGCAATAGTGACTTACAGAGTGAAAATCATCAGCTATTTCCTTTAAATTTATACATAATTAGATCCCAAAATGCAAAAACACTGTATGGACTACTTTTGTGTTTTCTCTGGAGTAAACAGCTGGGGTATTCCATATGTTTTACTGGTGGGAAAAATATCTTTTATACCCCTTTAAAGCATGTATTTACCCATGAGGAAAATTTCAATAGGTAAAAATATTTATCCCTATAGGAGAAACTCACTCATTCCTATTTAGCAGGCTCATTCTATCCTTGCCTTTTTTGTTAAAGCTGTCAATTATAACTATTCCCTTAGGAGCTAAATTCAACATGACTAACTGATTTCATACAGGCTATTGCACTGCCTGTAGAGATGAACAACTTCCAACCACTGCTGATATGGCTTTGGAATAATGACCTAAGAATACAAGGTCTTAAATCCAAGTGGAATCCCTTGAGAATTCCTGTACTACTCTAAAATAAAGCCAGACTGAACTACTACAGGTGTTATGATGAACTATTTTCAATAAATCTGTAAGTTTTGAGAGGACAAATGTAGCTTTAATGATAATGGGAAATAAATGCGCATAGAAACAGATTTCTGGGCTTGGGGGAACTTGTCAGTTGGTTGATTTGAGCTTTTCTTGAAGAAATTATGTAGTATCCATAAAATAATGTCAACAGCTTTTCAGGATTCTAAAACTATTTTATTTGTATTCAGATATCTGATTATGAAAATTAAGGAATAATAATTTAACTATCAAAAGTATATACTGATGTAAAATAAAAGATAGAGTGTACAGATTCATTTCAAATTACATAAGGCTGAAAAATTAGCTCCTAAAGGCAGGGCAGTGTAGTGAAGTGGAAAAAGTTAACAGATTTCAAGTCCAGGGACCTGAAATCAAGAACCAACCAGTTGGGCAGTTCATTTAACCACCATGTTCTCTGTTTTCCCCTCTGTAAAATGAGATAGATGGACTAGATGACTTTAATTTTATACCCTCTCCCTCAGATCTCTAACAACTTTCCACCTCTTGCTCTTTTGGGAATAGTAATATAATTAATACTACCACTGTTGCTGTGAAGGGCATGGCACATGATTGCCCTGTGGCTCTATTGACTATCCCTGTAACTTTCCAAACCAAAACACAAATCCTTGGCCACCATCCACCTTATGTGTTGACTCGTTCATATGAATATAAATTCATTGAGGACAGAGGCTGTCTCACTTTTAAAATTTGTGTCCCTATTGCTTAGCATAGTGCTTGACATATAGTAAATATACAGTAAATTATATTTATTCACCCATTCCCTTATAGCTTTGAAGTTATGATCCTCATACAATCAGTACTCTGGACTTATTATTTCAGAGTCAGGACAACTAAATTATCTCCTACTACTGGAGTAATCCCTCTGAGAAAATGGAATATCTTTCCCTGATGTCAGCCCTCATTCTGTTCATTCCCTGCCACCCCTCAACTAATGAGCCACTAGTAGGTATTTACAAAATTCATTTAACTCATTCATGTTATTTAGGGTTTTAACCTGAATTACATGAAGAATAGAAACACAAACATTTCCCGTAACATTTTGGGGCATATTCCCCTCATATCACTTCTGTCTCTGGAAAGAAAGTGTTCAGACTTAATCATAGTGTCTACATTGTGCTCTCCTCATCAATTTCACATTCAAGAGGGGACTTGCTGTTGGATAAATCATTGCCTCAGCAGCCAATATGTCCGACTAGGTCTTGGATATTCATCCCCACTCTGTTCCTGAGTGTTAAATGAGGGGGAGTGGACACAGGGCTATGGTGCTATATATAATCCAGAAATAGAAACTTTATATTAGTTAGTGCTTATCCTTCAAAGACATTGAATACTTTTCAAAAGAAAACTCCTCAATAATAGCAAAATAGATTTATTTTAATCTATATTTGTTTTAATAGGTACATATTAGTATGTACTACACTGTTAGAGGGAGTTTGGTGAGGAGAATAAAGAGATCAGCTAAAGAGTTCCCTATACCAATGAAACCACTGACCTACTCACTATCCCATATCCCCCATTATGTGGTTATCACTATGCTAGGCAAAAAATAGGAGGGGAGAAGCAGAGCAGCATTGAGTTAATGAACCCTGGGAGATAGCTTAACAACTTAGTAGACAGATGCCATTATAATGCCCATTTTACAGATGAGGAAAATGAGGCAGACAGAAATTAAGTGTCTTGACCAGAATCACATAGCTAGTGTCTGAGGAAGAATTTGAACTCAGGCTTCCTGACTCTAGGTTTAATGGTCTATCTACTGTGCCATCTTACTTCCTATAGTTAAAAACAACCATCAGGAACTACAGAGAGGTCAAGAAGGCTAAGGACTAAGAATGGGCCTCAAGTTTGCCAATTAAAAAGATGATCAATAACTTCAGAAAGAGCAGTTCTACTAGAGTGATAAGGTCAGGTGACAGATGGCAAAGGATTGAGATGTGTGTGAGATGAGCATTGGAGACCAAAATAATGCACATACTAAGTACTTAATAAATGCTTATTGGCATGACAACTTTTCTAGGAGTTTGGCTGCGATCCAAATGCAGGCCTTTTATTCTCTTGTTTAGCAGTTTTTCCAGCACATTGCTGGGTTCTAAAGGTGTACTCAGCTCCCAGAACGTGATGGTGATTACAGCTGAGGGCTAGTACCTCTGGAGAGCCCTTAACATTCTAACAGATGGTTTCACTGAAATGGATATTATATTAAAATGCATTATTTTATGAAACCTTAGAGGTATCACATAACACTACAAATAATGCTTGAATTTACAGGAGGTAAGAGGTTATCATGATTCTCTTAAGATTGCTCTGGCTTCTAAGCCCTCGCTAAACTTTCTACTTGGATAGTAGCTATACTTACATTTTTACTTGTAAATCTTTTCAAAGTAGAGTCTATACTTCCGTCTACAATCCTAAACCACTAATGCTTTCCACTCTCAAATTAACTTCCATCAATTTTGTACATATCTTGTATATGTCTAGTTATTTAAATATGTCCCCTATTAAAATGCAAGTGTCTTGAGCAGAGTATCTTTCTTTGTATCCTCAGCACTCAGTGTAGTGCCTGAAACATTGTAATTAATAAAGCTTGCTGAATGACTTCTGAAGAGCTCATCCAAATTTAATTTCATTCAGAAATGAACTTTAATTTCATTTTAAAAATAAATGTTACATCTTTCAAAAAAACAATGGCAAAATGATAGAAACTGTGCAGTGTCAGAGAGGGTGGCATCTAGGTGGTATAATGGATAGATTGTTGTGTTTACCCTTTATTCTTAAAAAGGACCATGACATCAGGGAAATGATGACATAACTTGCAATTGACTTGGATTTGAGTGAGGGAGGGGCTGTGCAAAGTCACCAACCTCACTTTCTCCTCCAGAGCCATCTGGGTCCTGTGGCCAAATATTTATCAGGACAACTGGAGATGGCCCAGGATGCAATGTGAGACCCTGACCCTTTTAGACTAAGCTATTTTCAGGTTCTCACTTTGAGTGAGGTAATACCCATTCAGAGAACAGTCCTCTTTAAGAAGTGAATCAAAGGATACACTGTTTAATGAAAAAAAGAAATCAAACTGGGATGGGAAGACCCTCGGGGTTTCTGGCTAAAAGAGAAACAGTTACTATTGACGATTCACATTCAATTTGTGCTAGGAGGGCCAGGACCTATTGCTGTCCAATCTACGAGCCTCAGTTTGAATTGGGTTTAAGGCTTGATCTTTGAGAAAGAAATCTAGTCAGTTTCAGTCAAGGAAATGTACCTTCCTTTGGGCACAGCCCCCTCAGGGGAGGGGAGGATAGGGAGGAGAGAACAGGACTACATTGTTAATGTATTTTTGCTTAGAATATATTCTTAATGCATTTTTGCTTAATGAAGATCTTTCCTACCCATTAATAGACTCATGTGACGTGCTAAGTTACATGTGGTGAGAAGAGTTTGCTGAACTGGTAGAACAGGAAGAGTGGAGCAGAGCTGGGAGGAAGTTGGTAAGAGCGGTTAGGGCAGAGGAGACAGAGGACGCAGACAGGCACAGCTAGAGTTGTGAATGTTTCCTTGTGCAACATCCCCAGCAGTCTGGGGAAAGCTTGGGAATGGAATTGTCCCCTGCAGTGCTAATATGCATTGACTTCTTGGTTACTATGATGGACTTGACTTTCTTGTGTTGGAATTTGGCTTTCTGGTGTCTGAATAAATGTTTTTCTTCTGCCTTCTATATGGAGAGTCTGTTACACTTTGCAATTCAGAACTACAGTAGCATAATCATAGTCGCCTTTAGTGCTGTGAATATTGCTTTAGTGATACAAGGACTCACAGGTTGTGTTTGTCCTTCATCCTTGACGGACCATGACATCAGGGAGATGATGACATGACTTACAGTTGACTTGGATTTGAGTGAGACAGGAAACCCAAAGTTCAGATCTGGCCTCAGACACTTACTGGTTATGTGACCCTAGGCAAGTCACTTGACCCTGTTTGTCTCAGTTTTCTCATCATAAAAGTGAACCGTAGAAGGAAATGGCAAACCATTTTAGTATCTTTGTCAAGAAAATCCCAAATGGGGTCACAAAAAGTTGCACATGACTGAAAATCACTGAATAACAGAGATGGCATTTCTCCTGTGCAAAAAAGAGAGAACAACTCTTTTACATCTTCCTAATCATTCACACACACACACACACACACACTCTTTTTAATTTTCTCTTAGATAGGAGTCTCTGTAGTCCTTGACTCATGTGTGAAAGCCTTTACATATTATTTTAAAATAATGAAATTCGTTCTAAGTATAGCAGTACATATTTTGTAACTGACTCAAATATCTCAGAACAATACTCTTTTAAATGTTGTTCACACAAATTCTAGTTATATAAGTCATTCCATTGCAAATAGCAGTTGATAACTTTTTTATGATCCACAATATATAACTACTATTCTGTGCACCTGTTCTTTCTCCAAAATACATTTTATCCCTATGGGTAATGATGCTTAAAGCAGTACAAGATAGCATATTTACAACTAACAATCAGCTTATAAGCATACATGCTCATAGGCTCTATGTATCAAGATATGATGCATGTACTACAAAATGATGCCACTGACCAAGACTACCATCTTTGCATATACTGAAGAGTAGTTTCCTTACTCTTAATTTCAATATTTCAATGCCTTTCAGATCAAATGAATGATCAAATGATCAAATGGCTGGCCCTTCCACCAGTGTAGATCACAACTCATCCATATTCTCTTATCCCATATTCTGGATTATGTACAAGATTGGGGAAAATTCCTAGCTCATTCTTGCCCCAGAGCACTTCAAAGCCTTCAAAATATATATGTATATACATATACATACACACACATATATATACATATATATGTATATATATTTATGTGATAACCCCACCAGAAAGATTTTCCAACTGTCTGTTTCTGATAGGAATTATATCGGTAAGCTAATCTGTATTTGTGCACACAGGAAAAAAAATGAATAGAAATAAATAGTATAGAAAGCATACTAACAACTTTATAAGAGGATAAATCAATTACTACTTAGAAATACAGACTACATAATGGTGTTAGTAATTGAAATCTATCAATTTAATGAAATATTACCAAAGGCAGATAAGATGATACACCATTCATTCATTGTTAACATGAATTTCTAATGTTTGCTCTTATATGCTTAGAATTTAAATGTCACCAAATGTGAAATCTGTGAAAGCAGTGTATTTAAAATTGCCATATAAATGTATTTGTATTTATAATTACACATGCAAAGGACAGCTTCATGGTCTCTATAGAATATTCACTGCATGGAAACATGTGGTCTGAATTCCAGATTTATATCAGTAGTCATTAGTATTTGAAGGAATGCCAATGAAAACAAAATAATATCAAGTTATGATTATATAGCACCCTCATCCCTCTCCAAGAAGGTGTCATGGAGCACCTAGAGCAGCAACAATAATGACAAAATTAACATAACTCATTTCTCAATGCTAATTAAGGAAATCTGAGGCACATGATGATGTTAAAGTTCTTTCTTAGACTAAAAATTTCATATTACACAGATTTATCTTGTACTGACATCAGTTCATGGGTACAATTCAATACCCATGTATTCACTAATGGCATATTAAGGTTATTTTTTTTCAAATAAAACTCTGCCAGGATAAGAGGCAACAAAGAGTCAGGCAATCACTCAAGGTTTATAGTAGTTTCATACACATACGCATATGTGTGTGTGTGTGTGTGTGTGTGTCACAGAAAGGTAATCTTAGTAAATATATCCTATTTACAATTATTCAATTCATGCTAAGTTATTTTATGACATACTTTTAATTTATCAAAGAAGTATTCATCAGAAATTATGAAATCTACTCCAGTATTTGCTAGCTGAGGTCAAGTTCAATTGTTTGTTCTTTCTGTCTCTACCGGGATGCCATCTAAATGTGAAGAGTAGAGAGGAACTGATTCTTCAAATATTTAAGGAAGCTCTCAAAACAAATTTTTTCAAGCATTTGCCCTAATTCATTATTGCCACATTCCTACTGTATTCATGGATAAGTATGCTAATGATGTCCTATTCCTAATGGGCCAAAGAACTGACAAAATAACTAAAGGTTACCTTATAAGTAAAAGTATGGTCTGCTACTAGGCATCTAGGCGGCACAGTGGATAGAATACAGATACCTTGTTCTCCACAGAACCTGGTAGCAGAATGATTTGAATTCAATTCCTACTCAGATACTTATTAGGTGTGTGACTCTGGTCCAGGCATTTAACCTCTCTGCCTCAATTTCCTCATCTGTAACAAGGGCATAATAGTCCTGCCTCACAGATGAGTTACATTTGTTAATATATGTAAAGAACTTTGCAAACCTTAAAGGAATACATAAATATTTTTATTATGTCACTTCATTCTACTCACACATAATAGGACCACTCTTAAGACCCCATAATGCAACATAAAGACCAGGCTCCCATTCCATACCTTGGAGGACCTAAATGCTTCTATACTTAGAATGTCTGTTATTTGAGGGAGTTGAACTCTAATGTTGAGATGAACTATCAACAGAATCTGTCAGTATCTCATTGTGAGAATTAGAGCCAGCCTGATCTTCTCATTCTGTCACGGTTTAAGAATCACTGGATTATACTGTATTTTTCATGATGACACTTTTTATGGAATATAGGAAGATGATAAACTTCTGTTGTTCACTAGGGGAAGAAGAAGGATCCTAAATTACCATGTCAAGTTCAGCTCCTTCCTCTTACTGTAAAAAGGCTAAACTATAGTGGTGGCATGAAAAACAAACAGGTAAAAAATGTGATCAACAAATTTTAAAATAAAATTAAATATCTAAATCAATTTTTAGTTTATTTCCCCCATTAAGTTATCTTATAAAAATTAAGGGCTTATATGATTCTGAAAGCTATAATGTTACTTTATTTTTCCAGAAGAATGAGACAAAATTTGTCTCATAAGAGTATGTAAATGATAAATACATTTTGGAATAAAAAAGTGATTTTTTTTGCATGATGGAAAGACTGAATATATCTCATTACTTTTGATCCAAACAAAAAATGCACACACTCTATTCTAAAAAATCTTTGTTGAGGATACAGTGACTATCAGCAAGGAAGATCAGTTTAGTCGATTCATCTGTAGTCTTGTGTACACTTCTTTGATTAGCTTAATCATTTGTTTGAATTTTTCCTTCATTTACATTTCCTTCATTATAGTCATTAATGCCTGCCATTAAACAAAAATATGTTTGAAATTCACTAGTATAATAAAAGTTCATAGTCTTATACATAACAATAGAGAAAGAACCTACATCTGTATTTTCATAGAGTAATATTTTTGATCAAGGCCAAGGGCCTTAACTGAAGCTAACATATGATTATAGTACAAAGTGATATTAATAACAAAAGTTTTAATTCATTAATTAACTTATGGCATCTATATTCCTGGTGGTACTCTTTGTTTTTTTCAGAAAAAATATAATTAACATGAACTAAAAGTCAAAGAAGCTGGCTTTTTCAATTCTGTTCATTTGTATATAGGGGAGAAGGGAGGGAGAAGAGAAGGTTGCTTTTTTTCTCCTAAATTTAGAAATTAAGGTAGTGAATAAGAGATGATGATGGTGATGATAATGACAAAGATGGTGATGATACAGCAGCTGCTGTTCCTGGATAGTGTTATAATAAACTAACTTTAGACTAAAAAAGACCTGGATACAAGTCCTGTCATTGATATATACTAGCTGTGTGACTCAGCAATTCAAAGCACTCAATTCTCCAAGGCAACTACTAATACTATAAATGAGACAAAAGTTGCTGATCTACATCAGCACTGGGAGTTTCCACAGGCAGAACTTCCAGGCAAACAACAAAGGAACAAATAAATAAGCAGAAATATATTAGCCTCAGAACCTAATGACTATCTACGACATTGTTTCTATGGGAAAATGTACTATGTGCTCCAAAAAACTGTCATAAATGTACTTTTAGAAATATCTGATCAGTGGGGAACCTCCAAAAATGATTTGGTAATATTCCGAAGATTTCATTTTTTGTTTATTTACTAAATAATATACCACTAGTCATCATGGAGTGGGAAAAACAGATAAAATGAATCAAAGGGATTATTAATTTGAGTATTTTGCCCACTAACTGATCTGCTGTAGGACCTGAAAGGCAGAAGCTGTTCTCTCATGATTCAGCTTCCCAGTGCTATGTTTGGAAGTGTCCACCTATGATTCAGGCAAAGTCTGGGGTGGGAGTGGAAGGGTGAGAGTGATCAGTGGTGGTGTGGTGGTGGGGGAGGGGAATAGAGGCAACATCCAAAACCAAATACCCTAAATCTCTCTTAGTCTTTCACTATAACTGATCCATAGGGTCTGTCTGACTAATTCCCCTGTAACTGATGCTGCACAGTAGGAAGGTAAAACTTTTGAGATGAGAATCTTGTTTCTACAACAGCTCACTGTGGTTATAACCTTACTTTATAAAATGGATATACTTCCGAAAAACTGAGATTAAACAATTTTAATAAAGAGAACTATGTTTCAGAATTATTAAGAAATCTTACTGTTTAATGGAGCTATACAATAAATGTGTTTATAAAATTAAAAATGGCTTCTTTTTACAGTTGATGTGTTTTGTAAGTTGGGGTTTTTTCAAAGCAGGGAACAATTACATAATATAAATTATCGTATAATATAATAGGACTCAAGGTGATAAAGCACAATAGTAATAAGAGCTGGAAAGCATAATGAGATAATAAACGAAAAGTACTTTGAAAACTTTAAGACACTATATTTTTATTATGGTTGTTATGGAAGAATGAGAGTATTTCATATCTTTCCTAACTTCACATCTAGCACAATCTGCTTGATAGACCACTTTGTGGATACTATATTCAGTCTGAGGCAGTATATTTTAGAAAGTAATCACATTGTCAGCCTGGAAGGTATCAGCCAAAAACAAGTAAGATGGCTAGAAAACTGAAGACCTTGATATATGTGAATCAGCTGAAGGAAATGGAGGTGCTTAGCTAAGTATTTTCAAGAATATTGTCATGCTTGGGATTTTAACAAAAGGGTAAACTGAGGCAGATCTCTAAACAATATAACATTTATTACCAGACCCCTGCTGCCTGTCAATAAATGGTGCAGTGGCTTGCCTCCATTACTGCCAAAGACCCCAAGCAAGAGGACAGTTCCCCTTTTAAAGGGTTTGGGGAATACAGAACAAAGAACAGAATAAGGTGAATGACATCATGATTGGTTACTGAGCTGAGGTGCACTGAAAAATACGATAAGCTGGAAGCTTCGTAATGAGGGCTAGCAATGATTCCCACTTCTTCTCTCGTGAAACCAAGAAGTGTTGTTTGTTCGAGACCAGGTGCAAGATAGTGACCCAGACTTTTGGATGTCAAACCAGACACCTTTGAGGGACAGCTTGGTAGAATAAAGACTTTAGACCCAAATTCCTTTTCTGTTCACACACATTTCCCAAGGAGAACAAAATTTCTTGAGGAAAAAATAGATGGATTTTAAAATTTAACCCATTACAGACCAGCTGAACGCTGAAGTAAGTTCAGCAGCAAAGAACTGTGACTTGAGCTTGTTGGCGTTGTGTCGTACTTGTCCTTCATTCTCAGAAAGGGCTATGACATCAGGAAGATGATGACATAGCTTGTAGTTGACTTTTATTTGAGTGAGGAAGGGCCGTGCATGAGGAGAAAGTGATAACTTGAGCAATAACAAGACAAAAGCAGTTATCAGACAAATTCAATTACTTGTAAATAGGATCAACAAGAAAATGATACAGGATCAATTCTAATCTTCTCCATATGAAAGGCTGTCCTAGGGAAGAGTGATAAAACTTTTCGTTTTGGGCTCAGAGGGCAAAACTAGGAACAATAACTGGAAGGTACAGAGGTATTGATTTAGGGATGATAGACAGAAAAATTTCCTACATGATTACAGTTTTCAAAAAACTTGGTAGGTGGTTAGTTCCCCCTCACTAGCACTGTTCAGGCAGTTTCTATTAGATCTGTAACAGAGGGGAGTCCTATTCTGGAATGGGTTTGACTCTGTGGCCTTGGAAGTCCTCAGAGATACTGTGATTCCATGGAATGAAGAAAGAAGAAGGCATTCATCAGATGCTGCAACCAAAGGTAAGCAGGAGTAGTGATGTTTAAAAACATCTGAGAGCAAACATCACTCTACTACTGCTAAATGGAGGTGAGAAAAATCCCTTGAGGAAAAATAAGCAAAAACCCCTTCATGTACTCTGCTCTTGGAGCAGTTACAGTAGTTTTTCTACAACAAAAAGTACTTTCTGATTACTCTGTTGTTTATATTTAATCATTTCAGTCATACCTTACTCTTCCTGATCCCATCTGGGGTTTTCTTGGTAAAGACGCAGGAGTGGTTTGCCATTTCCTTCTGCAGCTTATTTTACAGATGAGGAAACTGAGGAAAACAGGGTTGTGGCTAGGCAGGGTCACACAGCTAGTTAAGTAACTGTTGCAAGATTTAAATTCAGGTCTTCCTGACTCCAGGCCTCACACTCTATCCACTTTACCACCTAGTTGCCCCTCTGCTTACTCTGATGATGAATTATTGGGGGTTGGAGGGAAAGGCTCTTTTCCTGATAGTTATTAAGAAGCAGGTTTGCACAATGGATAGAGAGCTGAATTCAGAGTCATGAAGATACACGTTCAAATTCTGCTTCTAACACGTAAGGTCAATGACTGGGATAAGTAACTTAATCTACCAGTGCCCCAGACAACTCTCTGAAACTATAAAATTCCTAATCTGCACCGACAGAGAGAGTTTCCTTACCATGAGTTCCCACAATTTGGTTCTAAAAAAATTTTGAGTAATGTAGCCTAAGCAATGATACCATTTATAATGAGAGATTTTGCAGTAATGTAGGACAAAAGCTTATTTTAAAATTTTTATTTTTAATTTATGGGATAAAACAACCATTTCCATAACATGGCATAATAAAAAAGATGATTGCACATGAAACTGTCAATCTTTTGTGCAGAACTTGGTATTACTTTCAAATATACAGTCCAAGTATTATGGCTACCATTAGACACAAATAAGTGTGCGTGTATATATATATGTGTATATATTTGTAAAATTACTCTATACATACTTTTTCAGTTTTTTCTCTAGATGCAGATAATGACTTTCTTCATATGTCCTATATATTTAATTTGGGTATTTATAATGGTCAAAATAACTTCTACACTCAAAGTTGTTCTTAAAACAATACTGCTATTACTGTATACAAAGGCTTATTTTTGTTAAAAGGGTGTTAAAATAATTTCACAGAATAATAATTCCTGTAAGGCAGGGACTGACTCATTTTTGCATTTGTATTTCAAACTTTTATTCTTTGATTTATAAAAAATGTGGAACATTCCATACAATTGTGCTATCTGTACAATCTAATGGGGAAAGGCAATACATAAGAAAAAACCGAAAGAGGAGAGAGCACCGGGGGCATGATTGCAGAGATGAAACCAAGTGAAATAGCTGGTAGGAAATGAAGAAATAGGAGGAAATTTTGAGCCCTCTACAAGGGAAGTTTGGGGAGGACTGTTTACCCCACTCTCTAGTCTTCCAATCAGAGGGGAGAAATAACTGAGGATACTGGAGAGTGTTGAGTACCAAAATATCACCCCTCCCCCCCCCAAAAAAAACCCAAAACCTGGTATTAACTCTTGCACAAGTACACACAGTATCAGTGGGAAGAGTGAGCACAGACTTAGAGTACATTGATAGTGAGTTACATACATGAAATAATATGTGACCAATGCAACTTATATACCCCTACAGCTAGTGACACAGATATTTTCTTTCATATGTTCTCATGCTGCTTTCCCTGTATATGGGATAGCCTCTCTGTTGGTCAGGTCACCCTCAGTTGTGTTCCTTGAGCTTGTTCCTCTCTATAGTTCTCTTAACTGCTTGGCCTAGTCCATTTTTATTATGATATTCCAGTAAGTGCCTTTGTTTTCACCTAATTGTATCTACTGGCTGTATTAAAGGCAATTATGCCAATGAAGACTTGAGAGATATAGTTTCAAGAGTGTGAACTCACAAGTTTCTCTGGCACTTAAGGCAGTGGTCTTCTTCTGAGTGACCTAATCCTCTAGTGGGAATGAGAGTGGAGGGGTATAGTTGAAGGGGTGCCATAAAGGTATATAAACTATAGTGTTCTCCTTGAAGCCTTATGCAAACATCCATTATAACTCCCAAGAGCTAGAAGTTAACAAAATATCAATTGGTAATTATCAACTAGTTAATAATGGCAAGCATTTACGTTCTGATGAATATTAGATATGGTTGGATTACACTCTAGCCATCCCCATACTGTCTCCTTATCTTTACCTCTTAGCTTATGGCTTACTTGGATTCTTTCAAGCCCCAGCCTAAATTCTACTTTTTACAGTAAATCTATAGATTAAAGAGATTAAGCATCCCTGGTCATACTGCTAATGTGTCAAAGGCTACAACTGAACTTGTCTTTCCTAACTCCAAATATATCACCCTTTCTTCTTTGCCATGTTTTCTAAGATATATTAACATGCAATCTTTTTATCGCTCAATGTTAGTTCCAGTTAGTACAATAGGTAAGGGTACGCACTATGTTTGAATTAGGTGGCTAACAGGGTTGGATTTTAAATGAGCCAATCTCTCTTATTTGAAAACTGATGACATTCCCCTAATCACTGTTAGATTTGGTATAGAGCTTATGGCATGATTTTTGTCTCTAATCTTCAGGGAAGCAGACTACAAATGTGCTAATACATGGAAAGGTAATTTTTGTTGAACTCCATTTTCAACAGAAATCAGAAAAAGAGTTAGAAAATAATCACAGATTTACTGCTCTCTTCTCTTGCTTCTGCCAGGACAGGTTCCATCTTGTTTTGTCAGTCTTCTAAGTCCAGGCAAGGCCATATCTCAAACTTTTCCTCTCTTGCCAGGCGACATTTATCTTGCTTTTCTTATCCTACCACTCATTGACCTTTAATTTCTCAAACTTACACCCTCTTTGCTCACTAAACCTCCGCTTATTTTCATTCTCATGTTTGGATTTTGGAACTAGAAGGATCTATCAGTTAGATACTAGTGATCCTTAGGAAAGGTATTAATTGCAATAAAATAAAATTTTCTTTGCAGGAAAGCTTGTACATCTATATATTTAGAGTTTTTGCTAGAATTCATTGTCTCTTCATGTATTAAATTTTAAATAAATTTTTAAAAATAATTTATTATCTAGAATGTGCCAGTTATTAACTAGGTAGTGAGAATACAAAGACAAAACAAAAATCAAAACCCTATTACATTTGTTACTTCCTGGGGCCTACCATATTTGCACACTTCTGATATGCGTGTTTTTCTCTTAAATTAAAAATTTTTATTTTTGAAAATTTTAGACAAATACTATAACTTACATAGATATGAAAAGAAAAAGAAACATTATAAACTTAAATTTAAAATAGGAAAAGAAAAAACGTCATGCGCACAGCAGAACATAAGAGTATTCAAAATATATAATAATAATTTATCGTTTCAAGGAAGTCTATGTATTAAATACTGTGCATTAAGTTGAAAGATGTCTATATTTTCTTTGCTTCCTTGTACGTTTTCTTCTCTTCTCTGCTGTACACTTTTTTATTTTGTTCTTTTCTCACCCTTCCTCCCCTGAAGCCACCATCCCAAGCCTACAAGTGAGCATGGATATATTTACATATAGGTATTAATATATACATTTACTTTTATACATATATACACACACACCCCCATATATATATATATATATATATATATATATATATATGAACATATACTTTCTCTAAGAGATTCTACTCTTAATCTTGTTTTTATGCTTGTGCATATTTCTTTTTTCCTATCTCTTCTAACTCCTCTATTTTACTTCTACCTTGTCTTCCTATTACTTAACCTATCCCCACTCCAGCAATCCCTCTTTTATCTTCCCATTCTCCTAAATCTAAACTCCCTTTTATATACCCCTTGGACCTATTCTGTCCCCTTCCCCTCTAAAGCTCCCTTCTATATGCTCCCATTCACCTAAATCTAAACACCCTTCTATAACCCCGGTTTAACCTATTCCCTCCCCCTCCCCTCTCTCTATCCCCTTCAAAATGGTAGGGAAAGATCCTCAGGGTTCCTGGGTAAAAGAGAAACAAAGTACTTAAATCCACTCTATGCTAGGTGTGTGGGGACTTGTTGTTCAGTCTGTGAGCTCCAGAATGAATTGGGTTTGGGGCTTGATCTTTCAGCAAGAGAGGCAACCAGTAAACCCAGAAGTAGAAAAAAAGGCAGCTGGCAGTATAGGAATGCAATGAAATGCTATTGTGCAATAAGAAATGATGAACAGGCAGATTGCAGGAAAAAAAAACAAAAACCTGGAAAGACTTGTATAAACTCATGCAAAGTGAAAGGAGCAGAACCAGGTAAACTTTGTACACAGTATCAACTATGAATGACTCAGCTCTTCCAAGTGACACAATGATGCAGGATAAGTACAAAGGACTCACAAAGAAAAATGCTATCCAGAGCTGGGATCCACAATTTGGAACTCAAAATCTTGTAAAAATGCATGATAAAACATACCTTGATCTATAACTGGGAAAAAATAAAATATGATTAAAAATAATTTTAATAAAATAAAATGAATATGTAACCATCAAAATAAAATAAAATAAAACAAACCATGGAGATATTAAGCACTGGAGCACTTTTGGGCCTTCTTCCTCCCCCAAGTCTGATGCATACTCTAAGGCCTCTGACTTTTTTTATTATTAAAGAGGCCATCCCTTGAGCAACTACTTAAAGAAGCCTATTCATTGAATGGGTGTATCTCACTAAAAGTGAGAATATGATAAGACCTTAGGCCAAAAGGGCCAGGGTCTCACATTGCATCTGGGGCCATCTCCAGCCAACCTGATGAATATCAGCCCACTGGATCCAGATGCCTCAGGAGAAGAAAGTGAGGTTGGTGACCTTGTACAGCCCTCCCTCACTCAAATCAAAGTCAGCTGTGAGTCATATCATCATCTTGATGTCACAATCCTCTTCGAGAACAAAGGGCAAGCACAACCCTATTCCCTTAGAATTTTATTTCTTTTTTAAATTTAGAAGACTTTTATACTCTTCTAGATGTATATGTATTTTCTCCCCTTAAACCCATTTCCAATAAAAGTAGGTTTCCAGAACTAACAGCCTACCTTCCCCATCTAGTTTCCCTGTCTTGGTTCTTCCTCTTGCACCTCATTTGTATAAGATAATTATTCTTTTTGCAGTTCTTGAATGGTTTTACTTTTTAAAGTCATACCATACTCAAGTCTACCCCAGCCTTTCTTATAAGCAAATTAAATACAAGTAACAATCTTAGACATGGGTTTTACATTTTCCATACATAAAAGGCAAACATTCTATGCTTATTTAGTACCTTGTAATTGGTCATTGGTATGTATCTTATATTTCTCTTGGCTCTCATATGTCAAACCTTCTATTGAGTTCAGGGTTGTTGTTTTTTTTTAACAGAGTCCTGAAAGTCTGACCAAATGTCCATTTATTTCCATTTAAAATTATGCTTAGCTTTGCTGTGTAGGATGTTCTCCTGCCTGAGGGCCAGGTATTTTGCTCTTTGATCTAAGATGTTCCAAACCTGCAGTCTTTTACTGACACTAATGCTAGGTCTTGTGTGATTCTAGTTGTGGTACCATAATATGTAAATTTGTTGTTGTTGTTGTTGCTCATGATATTTTGCCCTTGATCTGTGAGTTTTCCTTGTAGCATCTCTTTCAGGTGGAAATCAGTGGATTTTTTTCTGTTTCTACTTTCTCCTCTTGTTCCAATGCTTCAGGGCAATTTTCTTTAGCTATTTATTGTATTATTGTATCAAGATATTTTTTAGATCTGAACTTTCAGGTAATCCAATTATTCTTATGTTTTTTCTTCTTGATCTGTTCTCTAGAACCATTGTTTTTCTATGAGATGTTTCATATTCTTTATATTTATGCATTCTTTATATGTATCTATATCTATAGATATAGATATATATATATATATATTTAATTTCTTCATCTCTTACAACTTCACTGACTTCCCCTTGCCAATTCTGATTTTTAAGGACACTGAATCGAAGGAGATCTTGGGGCAGAGCCAAAATGGCAGAGTAGAAAGACACACATATGCTGGCTCTCCCCACACAGCCCATAAAATACTTGTAGAGAGGGACTCTCAACAAATTCTGGAGCAGCAGAAATGGGGAAGAACAGAGTGGAGTCCAGCCCAAGATGACCTGAAAGGCCCAGGGGAAACATCTGTTGCACCAGGCATGGAGCAGAGCCCAGCCCAGCCTTGACTGCGCCATGTACTCACAACTCTGGGAGGAGGATGCCTGGGGGGGGGGGGGGGGGATCTTCAGTCACAGTAGCAGCAGTTTGCCGATCCCTCAACTCACAGGTGCCAAAGGTCAGTGACAGGGTTTTTTCAGCTGACTGGGAAGGGAGAAGGGCCTTCCCATAGGTCCGACCTTTGGCAGCCGCCTCAGAGGACACAATAGGCAGGTGGCAGCAGTTCCCACAGCAGCCCCTACAGCAGCCTACATCCATTGTTGTATTGTAAAACCCCTGGGGGTACTGAGGAGCTGATTCTTACCTCAGCCCTGTATAGAGCCCCTGCTCCCACCTAATTCCTGAGGGATCTGAGCAGCTGATCTTTATCTCACACTGAATGGTGGCTTTGCTCATGCTATTTATCTGAATCTCAGACCCCAGTGCTGGCTTGGTGGAACTGGAGGCCAGGTAGCTGTGCAGAAGAAACTGCTAAGATTCTGGGCACAAAAATCTCTGGAGGAGTCCCAGACCAGTGTACACACTTGATTGTGCCACCTTGGAGGAACTGAGATCTTACAGATTCCCCAGAGTATACCCAACTCTTGACAAAGGACCCAAAATCAAGTAACTGGTTGGGAAAATGCCCAAAAAAGGGGGAAAAAATAAGACTATAGAAGGTTATCTTTTTGGTGAGCAGGTGTCTTCTTCTATCCTTTCAGATAAGGAAGAACAATGCTTACCATCAGGGAAAGACATAAAAGTCAAGGCTTCTGTATCCCAAACATCCAAAATAGATATTCAATGGGCTCAGGCCATGGAAGAGCTCAAAAAGGATTTTGAAAATCAAGTAAGAGAGGTGGAGGAAAAATTGGGAAGAGAAATGAGAGAGATGCAAGAAAATCATGAAAAGCAGGTCAACACCTTGCTAAAGGAGACTCAAAAAAATGCTGAAGAAAATAACACCTTTAAAAATAGGCTAACTCAACTGGCAAAAGAAGTTCAAAAAGCAATGAGGAGAAGAATGATTTAAAAAGCAGAATTAGCCAAATGGAAAAGGAGGTTCAAAAGCTCACTGAAAAAAATAGTTCTTTCAAAATTACAATGGAACAGATGGAGGCTAATGACTTTATGAGAAACCAAGAAATCACAAAACAAAACCAAAAGAATGAAAAAATGGAAGATAATGTGAAATATCTCATTGGAAAAACAACTGACCTGGAAAATAGATCCAGGAGAGACAATTTAAAAATTATGGGACTACCTAAAAGCCATGATCAAAAAAAGAGCCTAGACATCATCTTTCATGAAATTATCAAGGAAAACTGCCCTGATATTCTAGAAGCAGGGGGCAAAATAAATATTGAAAGAATCCATCAATCCCCTCCTGAAAGAGATCTAAAAAAAAGAAACTCCTAGGAACACTGTGGCCAAATTCCAGAGTTCCCAAGTCAAGGAGAAAATATTGCAAGCAGCTAGAAAGAAACAATTCAAGTATTGTGGAAATACAATCAGGATAACACAAGATCTAGCAGCTTCTACATTAAGGGATCGAAGGGTGTGGAATAGGATATTTCAGAAGTCAAAGGAACTAGGACTAAAACCAAGAATCACCTACCCATCAAAACTGAGTTTTCAAGGGAAAAAATGGTCTTTCAGTGAAATCAAGGACTTTCAAGCATTCTTGATGAAAAAACCAGAGATGAAAAGAAAATTTGACTTTCAAACACAAGAATGAAGAGAAGCATGAAAAGGTGAACAGCAAAGAGAAGTCATAAGGGACTTACTAAAGTTGAACTGTTTACATTCTTACATGGAAAGACAATATTTGTAACTCTTGAAACTTTTTTCAGTATCTGGGTAGTTGGTGGGATTTCACACACACACACACACACAGAGCACAGGGTGAATTGAATAGGATGGGATCATATCTTAAAAAAAATGAAATTAATGGGTGAGAGAGAAATATATTGGGAGGAGAAAGGGAGAAATGGAATGGGGCAAATTATCTCTCATAAAAGAGGCAAGTAAAAGACTTTTCAGTGGAGGGAAAAAGTGGGGAGGTGAGAGAAAAAACATGAAGCTTACTCTCATCACATTCGACTAAAGGAAGGAATAAAATGCACACTCATTTTGGTATGAAAACCTATCTTACAAAACAAGAAAGTGGGGGAGAAGGGGATAAGCGGATTGGGGGAGATGATGGAAGGGAGGGCAATGGGAGGGGGGAGCAATTAGAAGTCAACACTCTTGGGGAGGGACAGGGTCAAAAGAGAGAGCAGAATAAATGGGGGGCAGGATAGGATGGAGGGAAATATAGTTAGTCTTACACAACATGACTATTATGGAGGTCATTTGCAAGACTACATAGATATGTCCTATATTGAATTGTTTGTCTTCCCAAAGGGGATGGGTGGGGAGGGAGGGAGGAAGAGAAGTTGGAACTCAAAGTTTTAGGAACAACTGTTGAGTATTGTTCTTGCATACAACTAGGAAATAAAAAATACAGGTTACGGGGTATAGAAATTTATCTTGCCCTACCAGACAAAAGAGAAGATGGGGATAAGGGAAGGGAGGGATGTTAAAAGGGAGGGCAGATGGGTGATAGGGGTAATTAGAATGATTGGCGTTTGGGGGTGGGGGAGAGGAGAAATGGGGAGAAAATTTGGAACTCAAAATTTTGTGGAAATGAATGTTGAAAACTTAAATAAATAAATAAATAGAAGAAAAAAAGGAGATCTTCATGTGCATTAAAAGAATTCAGTTCACAAAGTCATATATACATAGTTTTCCATGGACACATCTATTACATAAAGTAATAACTAATTCAGAAGGTTGCTGTAAGAATCAAATGAGCTAAAGTACTTGAAAGCTCTTTGGGATGGTAAAGGGTTATACAAATTTAATGCACTGTTATTAGTATAAAGTAAGGTGCAGTCTGCTGTGTGGTCTAGTTTGTGTTGGAGTTAGGAAATCTAACTTCTAATACAGTTCTACCATCACCTGGGCAAGTCATAAAACTTCTTTCCTAGTTTTATGTGCAAAAAAAAGCTGTTACCTGCCCTTATTCTCCTTAAAGGATTTCTAAGGCTAATAAAATAAGAAATGAAAATGCTTTTGAAATAAACACTACTATCAAGTGCTAAAAAAAAAAAAGACTGAATCTCGTTTTCTAATTGGTTGACTTTTTTGTCAAAATCTTCTTGATTTTCTTATATTCTTATTTTTCTTCTTAATCTTTCCTCAGTCTCTTTCATTTGATTTTTAAAATCTTTTTCAAGTCCTTCAGTGAATTCTTTGTGGGCAGGTGAACATTTGACACTAGTCTTTGGATTAGAAGAGGGTTTCTTTGATTCAGTATACTCCTCTGAAGATGAACCCCACTCTTCTCTATTCTCATAGTAGGTCCTTTGTCTGTGCATTTTTCTTTGTAATAATTTAGTTTTTATAATTACCTCTAGTCATAGGGTATTGGGCATGGTGCATCTGACCTCTGATCCTCTTCAATTCTTCCCTGTGACTTTGAACTCAAACCAAGACTGCCAGTGTCCTGCAAGTGCCGACAGCTGCAACGTCCTGACCCACTGCTTCTGCACTCCCCAGGTATGTGCTGGTTCCTTTTTGCTCTACCACTTTCATTGGCACAGCTGGGTCTGATGTTTATTGTCAGCACAGTTTCCTAGATCTTCGCCAGGTCTGGGAAGGGAAGGTTTGAGTGAGAGGGATGGTTAAACATTCCTGTGGCCAGGCCCAGGGCTTGCAGCTTATTGTTTAAGCAGATGGCAGCTGGTTGTTGCAATTTCCCTAGCCTGGAGGTATTTACTCTTCCTAGGGAGGAAATCTAGTCCTGAGATTTCCCTTCAGATTTTCTCCGATGATCCCAAGAGGTCCCCTGTTCTGCCTCTACTCTTACTTGTTTTCATGGCTCTGTGCTCGCCCAGAGGCACTATTTTATCTCTTTTTTTGTGAAGGAAAATCTTGAGAGCTTGAAATTTTCTTACCTACTCCACCATCATCGCAGAATCCTCTCCAAAAAACTTAAATGCTTTTTATTAAACTAGTATCTACCCCTCTCTCCCCCCCAAAACAAACCTCATTGTGCTGGCCAAATATCATGACGTGTTCCACCTGTGCCAGGAAAGTTGTATCCCTTCACCTGATAGTAGGGCTTTTCTTCTGTTGATTTTCTCCAATCTATCCTGCATATATTTTGTCTCTACTTTTGCATGTTGTTTTTACTTTTATTCTTCATTTTCCTCCTGGACATGTTCATGACTTTTGCACTTCAAAACAAACAGACATTTCTTGTTATCTGACTTTTCCTGAAACTTCCCTCAGTGCCTGGGGCTGACTTGCATGGGAATAGTCTACCATTGCTGAGGCCTTCTTTCTTCCATTATGGAGTTCCTCCTGAAGCCTTCATTTTGTGGAAGGGAGCCCAGCCTGCCTTCATACTTCTTCCATTCTAGTTCCAGACTTTCTGGATGCCAAGACCATGCCTCTAAGGCAGGTATTTTCATTTCTTCCTTTCCCTTCCCTGCCTCACCTCTATTAAGCTCCCCTTTGTGTGCTGTCTTTCCACATTAGAATATAAGCTCCTTAGGCAATGACTGTCTATTTGCTTATATTTTTATCCCCAGCACTTAGCACACAGCAACCACTCAATAAATTTTTTCTTGCTTCCTCATTTCCCCTATTAGATTCTGAACTTTATGAAAGCAAGGACTGTCTTTTGTCTTCCTTTGTATCCTCAGTAGTTAGGACACTAGCTGGGTCCATTTTGTTGTTTTTCAATCAACTCAGTGCTGTCCCACTCTTTACAAACTGACCCTTGCTGGCTATGGGGTTTTCCTGGCAGGGATACCAGAGTGGTTTGCCATCTCCTTTTCCAGTGGATTAAGGCAAACATAGGCTAAGTGACTTGCCCAGGGTCACACTGCTAATAAGTGTCTGAGGTCATATTCTAAGTCAGGTCTTTCTGACTTCAGGCCAAGCACCCTATCCACTGATCCATCTAGCTGTTGACTGGCCTCCAACATGTACTTAATACAGTCTTCCTGACTTACTGAGATCTCTGCCTACATAAAACATGCTTACCTCTGAAAGTTTTCAGTTGTGTGAAACTGAGTGTATAGCAATCTTTCTGGGCCTCAATTTCCTTATTTGACTCATTAACTTCTAATGTCACTTTTAGATCTGAATCTATTATCTTATGATTAACTAACAAAAAAGTTCACAAACACAGAAGGTAGCTGAGAAGGAATATCTTTCACAGAGCAGAATTGTCAGCAATTTTATAAGAGTAGGGTAATTCTATGTAGATTTTACTCTTTAGCCAATTACTTTGTTAGGGTGAAAAATACTTAAAGTTAGCAATCAATTTGCCATAAAATCTCCCGGATTTCTTTAAGAGTTTAGATGAAGCTATAATGGTCAAAGATTTTGGGAAACCTTATATAGTTTCTATTGTTATTAATACAAGGATGTAACTAATCTCTATATTATATTAGCTTACAGATAGCCATGCTATTGAGAAAACATAATGAGTTACAATGTTTTTATACAATGCTGTAATTGAGTTACAAAGATTAGTACAAACTGCTTTATTAGACTTAAAACTTCCTTTATTTGAAAAGAAATGTTGGAGAAAACTAAGATCATATTTAAATAAAAACCAAGAGTAGAAAGCAACATATCTTGAATTATATTCCATCCAAGATTAGTCCCTTGAAATGATAGTTTTACTTGTGTTCTAAAAAATAATGAAGTCCAGATTAATGAGAACAGGCAGGCAGCCCCAAAGATAATTCCTTCCACAGAAACTTCCTTTCTTCCTATGCCTTAACATCTCAAATTGCAAATGGGAAGAAGGGGAGGAATGAAAGGATAGCTTGGAGAATAACAAGTATGAACTAACTGAATTTAACTCTGGAGAAAAAAGGAATCTCCATGGTTATCCAAATCTGCATCATGCAAAATTTAGTGTATTAAAGGTGGCATCTTGAAATGTAGTGTATATGTTGCTAATTCTGATAGACTGTTTCTAGGAAGAAAGCAGGACTGGCACGTACTAAGACATCTGGCTTGAAAACTTTGTAAGAATTTTTCACATCATGAGCTTTTAAAATGAACTTTACAGTAAATATCCAAGATATGTTTAGTTACATATTTTAATATTTAAGATGCCCAAAGGCAACTCAAGCTTCTACCCTAGCTTTTACTATTTAATGACACAGGTGAACTTAAAGAAGGTCAGGAATAAAAAAAGGCCATTGAGGAATTCCATGATAGGAAGAAAAGATTGGCTGGTCTTATATTAAGGGCTAGGAATGACAAGTAGAAAGACATTGCCCACCACTAGTACCCTTAAAATATCAGGAGAAAGTGAGGAAGGTTTCAGAAAATTCTTGGACCCCTCTGCGATAAACTTATGGTAGAACATGCACAAGTTGCACAGGACAAACAAGCATGGATAAATTGCAATTTGTATTGTTGGAGAGCAGTTCCAAATTACTATGATCACAGATTATTTAAGCAGTGGAAAGGTAAGGATAAGAGGAATAAGCATTTGGCACCTACTATGTGCCAGGCACTATGCTAAATGCTTTAAAATTATTATTTCACTTAATTCTCACAACTAGGTGCCATTTGGAGGTAGACAGAGGTATGGTGATTCAGAGAGTCTGGTGACTAGTAAGTGTTTGGGGGCTACATTTGAACTCAAGTCTTCCTGATTCTAGGATTAGCATTATTCACTGTTCCACCTGGCTGCATCACCTATAATACAGATGCATGGCACTATGTGGATATTCTCATACCTTTCTCACTAGAATAAGAATGGGGCATAGAAATAAAGATGCACTCTTTTCATATCTTAGTTCACCGTGTTCGCCAGTGTTTTCACATAAAAAACTTGAGTATTTTTGAACACACAAAAAAATTGGAGATAGCATTCTCTACTGAGGAAAAAATATCTAACAGAAGTATTTCTTATGCTTAAGACCACTTTATGCATCTCACTGAATTTTCTAAGACTTTTCTCTGAATGAATTCCTTTTGAAATGTTAGCAACATGCATGTATAAATTGTAATGCATTGAGTTAACAAGTTTTTATTTAGTCATTGCAGAGTCCTAGAAATATCAACCATTAATCTACTGTCATTCAATACCTCAATAGAATATACCTTAATATGCCTAGTTCATAAAGAAATAACAATGTACCTAGAGGCTCAGAATTGTCAGTCCAGTGTTTTTCATTTGTGTATGTGTGTTTGTAAGGAATTATATTTCTTAGAATACATAGACATTTACATTTTACACACACACACATACTTTGGGGAAAGAGATGGGAAAGTCAGATGTCAGAACCAAAAACAAAGCAAAAGAAAACAAAAAAATGCTCTAGCAAATTAATAAATTTACTGGTACCAGATGATAATTATAGTAACAAATATAAATTCAAACTATATGTCTGAAATTGCCTACAACAGACACAAAAGCCATTTGCTAGTCCTTAGGTATCCATAGATATTTTTTGAGTCCAAAGATGTTATTGGTCAATGGAAGGAAAAGGAAGCCTCCATTGTGCATCCATTCAGTCTCATAAGCCTGGCTTATAAACCCTTTGTACTTGTTGAGATTTGGTGTTCCATGGCATGAGGAGCTACATGTATGCTTTTCCAGGTCAGTTGTTTTTCCAGTGAGTTGTTTCATAATATCTGCTATTTTTTTTCAAATTTTTGGTTTTGTTTACAAACTGCTTGGTTTAACTCATACTCATTCATTTCCCTGAACTCAGTTCTCTCTTTCAAGGAATTATTTTGTTCAGTGAGATTTTGGACCTCCTCCATTTGGCTAATTCTGCTTTTTAAAGCCTCCTTTTCCTCATTGGTTTTTTTGGACCTCTTTTTCCAATTGAGTTAGCCTCTTTTTAAAGGTGTTATTTTCCTCAGCATTTTTTTGGTTCTCTTTTGGTAAACTGCTAACTTGTTGTTTAAGGTCTTCTATTGTCTGAGCCCGGTTGAAGTTCCTTTTGGAAGCTCTGCAGGCAGAGGCCTTGACTTCCTCTGACAGTATGCCTTGTTCTTCCTCATCTGAAAGGATGGGGGGGAGACACCTGTTCCCCAAGAAAGTAACTTTCTATGGTCTTATTTTTTTTCCCTTTTTTGGGCATTTTCCCAGCCAGTTACTTGACTTCTGAGTTTCCTCTCCACAACCACTTCACCTCCAGTTCTGCCAAGCCAACACTGGGGGCTGAGATTCAGATGAGCTGCTCCAAACCCTCAGGGGCTTTAGGCAGGGGCAGCGCTGCTATTTAGTGTGAGATTAAGATCAGCTGCTCAGGTGCAGGGCCAGCACACAGGGCTCAGTTCCCTCAGGGGGTTTACAATGAGGCCTTCAACAATGAATGCTGATTACTGTCTGCTTTGGGAGCCCCTGTCTGCTCCTGCCTCTACTGCTGCTACCTGAGGAGACCCGAGTTATGGGGACACCCTGCTCCCTTCTCAGCCAGCTGAAAAGACCCTCTCACTGACCTTTGGCACCTATGGGTTGAGGGATCTGGGCTGCTGCTGGAGATTCTGTCCCTGAAGTCTGCTTGGATCTGCTCCTCTCGGCACTGCATGTTCCAGGCTGGGCTGGGCTCTGCTCTGGGTCTGGCGGGACAGACCTTTTCCGCCATCTTTCAGGTCACTCTGGGCTAGAAATATCCTCCACTCTGTTGTTCTGTGGCTTCTGCTGCTCTAGAATTTGTTAAGAGTTCTTCTTTACAGGAATTTTATGGGCTGTGGGGTAAGAGCTAGTATATGTATATGCTAGTATATGCGTCTTTCTACTCTGCCATCTTGGCTTGGCCCCCCTAAAATATTATTTTCATTAAATATTAAATTATCTGATTACTATAAGGCAACATAACATAGTATAGTATAACAAAGAAAGAAATCTGAAAACCTGGTCTTGAGTTTCAGTTCTGATACCTGAGAGGCTTAGGACCTTGGGCAAATCACTCTTCCTCACTGCATCTCATTGAGGGATCTCAATCTACCTGATCTGCCTACCTCACAGGTTTGCTATGAAGAAAGGGCCTGTGAATTTTTGTTATTATTTTGTCTTTACAACTGATTCCACCACACTGCCTTATTGAAATAATCTTATAGAGAAGCTTTTTGGGTTTAGGAGTAACAATTGAAGAGAGACAGATTGGCGAATTATGTGGTACTCAGGATCATAGTACAGAACAGAGAAGTAGAAAGATCTGAGTTTAAAATCTTCTGTCACTGAGACCTTCTAGCTTCTTCTGACCCCCCAAAATCATTTAACCTTTCTGTACTTTAAGGCAATTCTACAAGACTTTAAAGGTAGCACAGGTGTAGGGAAATCTTTAATGTATAAGGCATCCCAGAAGTCTTACTGTCATTTAAAACTATTAGATCTTAAGATCGTATTATCCCTTTTGGGACCTCCTGTTCTTTGCTAATAACTAACGACCCTTCCTCAAGGATCAAGAGCCATTTAAATGGCATTCTGTTCTATGTCAATTAGTTTTATCTTATGCTGAAATAGGTATCATTCTAACCCTTTGAACTGGAGTACTATTGTTGAGTAGTCTTCTTTAACAGGTAATAGACAAAAAGCAGAGAGAAATCAGGTTCCTAGAATGTACTATTATAACACTGCATTTATAGAAAAAGAATGTGGTATTTGGAAAGAATTATGGATAGGTGGATTCTGGTATGCATAATGTCAAATGTCAAGGAATTATATTTTTTACTTCAAAAATTATTAAACAAAGCTTTTATTGATAAAGTCTAGAAATAAATCGTCAGTATTTTACCGAAGTTGAATAAATTTTACCATACATTCAGGGGAAAACACTTTCCTTCTTACTACCTTACTGTTTATTTTTTTAAAATCAAACAAATGCATATACAAGCTTTACCAATAACAGTTTGCAGAATGACCTAATTTAAAAAAATTTCCTTATACAAATTTACGGCATAATTTACAGCTCTTAATGAAAGTTCACCAAAAGGCATATACCACAAAATGGCATTCAGTAACTAAAACATGAGTACAAGGAGAACAAGATAGTATTTCAGATATGACAAAGTTACAATTTGAAAAGAATCTTAAAATGAATATGTACTAAATAGTAACCATTTCCAATATTGTCCATAAGCTAGTGTATTTACAAAGAATTGCTAATTATTTTCATTGTTTTATAAATATTCCAATATTCTACATATTGAAAACTTTGCACTTTAGAAATTAATCAAAACCATGATGATGATGATGACACTTCCTGTACCTTATAGTCAAGGTTATGAAAAACATGTCTTAGAAGCACTGAAAGAATCTCAGGCTGATCATTGTTGGCAGTCAGAATTGATGATTTTTGTTTCCCATCATCTTGTCATTCTAAATAATTATAATTACTTGTATGTGATGTTGTATATGCTCAACTTTTCTTGTCAACAAAATTAATTATTTGACAGAACTAATTATTTTGAGACTTCCAAACCTGCACAGCAAGAATTGGAATTGCACTTTTAACATGCAAACCTAGTTTCCTGGCCACATCATATGGAACACACAGTATCACATTTAATTTCAATTAGTTCAGCTAGTCATTATTCTAATATGATTACACATTCTTGTAAAATGTTCCTTTTTATGAAAAGCAATTAATTTTCATTTAGAAACATTTTGGATGCCAAGAAAAAAGAAATGGTCCTTCTTATAATAAATGTATTTGATCTAGAAATATCAACAGGAGCTCCAAAATTATTATTGGCATGAAGACAGAAAAGCCAAAAAATAAAAAAATGAGAGTTGCATTGTGAAGGACATTACTATGACTAAAGCTTTAATACTGAAGGTCATTGGTCCTGTTTATTACAAGGATACTGTCATCTAAAGGAACAACGCCTATTTAAGAGCTACAGGCTCAGGTCCTAAATAGCAAGGCTTAAAATAGTGTATTTTAAAAATATACACAGAAATGCATGAATGTTTTTTTCATCAGATCTGATTACATACTGATTGTAGATGTTATAAGTTATTCAGTCTTGATTATCAGTAAAGTTTACCAGATGTCATGAAGTGAGAGACCAGAAAGGAGGATGTAAAAATAAATACCACAACTCTAAATGACACTGAGACAAACACTTAACCATTTTGAAAATTAGGCTTCTCAAATCACCTAGCTTTCAACTTCTACAGGAAATTATTTTTTTTTCAAATTACCTGCCTACTGAAAGCAGTAAGCTTCCTCAAGTCCACTTGGCAGTAGGCTCTCCCTGGGATTGCCAGCTAGGACTGTGACTAGATCTGAGTAAGGGCAAAGCAACAGTCTTGCCCCTAGTGCCAGCAAAGAAACTCCTGCAATCCCCTTCTTTTTTCTTAACCAGAGGAAAAAATTTACAAGCTTTTTTTAATTTTTATTTTTTAACACAATACACTTTTCCAGAGCAGATATGAAATACTGACATAGTATAATACCAACAAGAAGACAAGCTAGAAACTAGACATACCTAGCAGTAGGCTAGGTATAATCACAAAATCAAAGATAGATACTAAGGCACTTTTTTAGGTTAGTTTTCAAATCTAAAATGATAGATTTTTAAGAAAAGCAAAGTGTTTTATGACATAGAAGACCATTTTATACAAACTGGATACCATTTTTCTGGAAAATTATCTCAATAAATTTCTAATTATGGAAACTGCTATGACTTAGAGCATCATAGTATTCTGCAGACTATACTTTGCTTTTAGTGAATGTTATCTAGTGACTTCCTTATCATATTACAAATGAAACACAAAATTGCCCTTCATGCTTAAAATAATTAACCCTTAATCACCAATGATATTAGGGGAAAATGATACTGCCAGTAAATGAGATACAAATAAAATTCCCAAGCCTGTGTTTTGTTAAGGCATCACTGAAGGGAAAGAAATAGTTGAAGAAGGAGAGGGGAAAGCAGAATGAAGAGGAGAAGGAAAGAGGATACCAGGTGAGGGAACTTTTTCATCCCATGAATAACCAAGTAATAAATAGCCCTGTACCAATTTGGTAGTCAATAGAAAATTCCCTCTGGGAATAAAAAAATAGGTTTTTCTCTTCTCTCAGAAAATACAACTGTTTCAATACCATGGTTGGAGATTTTTTTCTCACATTCCATAATATGTAATAGCCTATTGAAAAAAATTGCATCTGTTGTCTTATTCTTTTAACAAAGAGAGTTGACTAAAAAATGCAGTTCATTTGGGCGTGGGAGAACTGATAAAATGGGTCAAAGGAAATTTCAAGAAGTCTATTCTATATTCATCAAACCTTAACCATGTAGCATCCCAAGTGTCTTGTGCCTTCTCCATTACAGTGCTCCTACACCAATGATTGCAATACATTCAGTCCTGTTTGGAATGGAAATAGGACTTAAAGGTGGCTACTTTAATGAAGGAATAATGTTAACAGACTCTAAAAAGAGAGATTTTTTTTTTTGCATTTGTAATATGAATTCTTTAGTTAAAACAAATAAATTCATGGAATTTATGTACACTGTTATTTTTTTCTGGTAAATAATGGCAAAACATAAAAGGAACACAATGCAATAATGTGAAAGTCTTTAGGTAGAATCTGAGGGAAGGAATATCTACCATGTCTTAGAGAGTGGGCAAAAGAGAACATTCTAGGACAAGAATAATCAGACTTCTAAGTGTGTATTGCTTTTTCACATGGAATTTGCAGCTTTTTCTTTTTTGGAGGGGGGAATGAAAAGCAATTGGGTTTAACTGACTTTCCCAAGGCTGCACAGCTAGTGTCAAGTGTCTGAGGCTGGATTTGAACTCAGGTCCTCCTGACTCCGGGGCTGGTGTTGTATTCGCTACTCAGTCAAGATGCCCCTGCAGCTCTTTTTAGATCCATACTTTCTGTCTTAAAATATTATGTGATGCTACACTCTACAGAGTTTGTAGTAGACATGTATTTCTTCTTGTTAATGGTCATGCAAAGTGTCTCTTGGAGTCTTCTAATTCTGAACAGTATTAGGTCAAAAAAATGGGTTGTTTTTTAATCTTCTGCACTTTTCTTTCTTTTTTTTATAAATTAATTTATTTTTAGTTTTCAACATTTACTTCCATAAGTTTTAAATTTTCTCTGCCTCCATCCCTTCCCCCTCCCCAAGTCATCATGCAACTTGATATAGGCTGTACGTATACATTCTTATTAAACATATTTTCACATTAGTCATATTGTATAGAAGAATTAGAATGAATGGGAGGAACCATGAGAAAGAAAAAATAAAAAAAAACACAAGAGCAAATAATATGCTTCAATTTTCACTCAGACTCTATATTTCTTTCTCTCAATGTGTATAACATTTTCCATTATGAATTTTTTTGGAATTGTTTGAGGTCTTGCATTGCTAAGAAGAGGTAAGTTTATCAAAGTCAGTCATCACACAATGACACACAATGTGTATTATGTTCTCCTGGTTCTGCTCACTTCACTCAGCATCAGTTCATTTAGGTCTTTCTAGGTTTTTCTGAAGTCAGCCTGCTCATCTTTTCTTATAGTACAATAGTATTCCATTACATTCATATACCATAACTTGTTCAGTCATTCCCCAATTGATGGACATTATCTCAGTTTCCAGTTTTTGGCCAACACAAAAAGAGTTACTATAAATATTTATGTACAAGTGGGTCCTTTTCTCTTTTTTATGATCGATCTCTTTGGGGTATAGCCCTAGAAGTGGCGTTGCTGGGTCAAAAGGTATGTACATTTTTATAGCTCTTTGGGCATAGTTCCAGATTGCTCTCCAGAATGGTCGGATCAGTTCACAACACCATCAACAAATTAGTGTTCCAATTTTGCCACATCTCCAGAATTTATAATTTTCCTGTTTTGTCATGTTAGCCAATCTGATAGGTATGATGTGGTACCTCAGAATTGTTTTGATTTGCATTTCTGTAATCAAAGGCAATTAATATCCCTATGGTCTTCATTTTGGACACCATTTAAAGTTTTCTAGGCTAGCATTACCTTTTCTGGCTACCAAATTATAATTAGAATTCCCAGATCATTTTCATACAAAATGTTATCTAGTCTTATATTCCCACCCTGTATTTGGGAAGTTGTTTGTTTTTTTAAGCCAGTGTTGAGTTAGATATTTATTCCTATTCAATTACATCTGATTTGATTTGGCCCATTAATAAAGTCTAGTGAGATCTTTTTGGAGGCTGGATGATCTGGGAGTCAAAGAATCAGGGTCTGATTGCTGTGCTTTCCAGTGTTACTTGTGTTACCTGTGTTACCTTAAGAAAGTCACTTAATCTTTATATGCTTCTGTTTCCTCATCTGAAAATTAGGTGTTTGGGTAAGAACCCAAAACCTCCACGAAATTACTTTGTATTTATTTATACTCATTATTATTTACTTTATTGTGCAGATGCTCACAAACATAAATTCCTTAAGAGCTGGGACTGTCTCACTTTGTATTGGTAACCCCAGAGACTAGCACAGTGACTAGCATAAAATACATACTTCACATGTGTTTATTTGTTAATTGATGCAAAAAAAATGGTCAAAGACAGATCATACTTCAATCATTCCACTACAATTGCCTTCCAAGTTGACAATGACTCATGACTACCCTTTGAGTATAGTCATTTCACTAATTTCCAAATCCAAGTAACCATAATGTTATTTATCCCACATCTCTGCATCTGGTACAGAAAGATAACATGACTGACTTTATCAAATACTTTCCTGACCATATTCCTTTTCTACCATACCTATTATCCTAAGAGTATAGGATTAAAGATTAGAGAATACAAACACACATACACACACACACACACACACGCACAGATGTAATATGACTGATTAGTGGTCCTATTAGTCCAGTTACAGAAGAGTGACAAATGTAGATAAGGTTATAAATTTAATTTTATCATGTAAACATTAAATTGAAGATTATCTAGTGTACATATATACATATACATAAGTAGTATGTAAGCATACATAAATACATACATATACATGTGTATCCAATTATTAAATTTTGCATTTTCTTGCTGACTTTTTGTGGTTTGGCTCCATGACTAGAACTGCTTAGAAAATATACACTGAGGAGATTCCCCCTACAGATTCATATTGGCAATTGCTTTGTAGTTTATTGTTTTAGAGAGCTCCCTGTAGATAATTAAAGGCTAAATAACTTGCCAAGGGCAATACAGCTAGCATGTGTCAGAAGTGGTATATGAATCTATGTTTTCTTCACTTCAAAGTCAATTGTCTACCCACTACACCATACTGCCTCTCGTGTACTGTATTAGATTCTAAAGCTTCAAGCAAAGTAGTTTGATATGAGTCCAGTGTGATGTAATCAGATTTTTTTTATATCAAGTTGTATTCCCTTAATTATCCTCATATTTATTAGGCATTTTCTAGAAAGATATTTTCTATATCATTAGGAAATGTCAAAAATTCTCCAACACCTAGCCATATTTTTTACATGTTCAGATATAAGGGAACATTTAATTCCATTCTGTGTGACTATATTCTAAGTAGCATTGTGATAAGGTAGAGAGGTCCCACAGTGACCAAGAAAATGGATAGCTGGACTTGGAATTTAGAAAATCTGGGTTCAAGTTTTGCTCCTTATACAAATAAGAGCATAGCTATAAATATACCCTTTAATCTTTGAGTGCTCCAGGTACTTTTATATGAGTATGAACAGAGTAGCTCATGTGCACCAGTTATAGAGAGTTTATATATATGAGCATATATTTATAGTGTGTGTATGTGTGTATATGTACCAGAAGCTTCCTACACAGATAAAATAAGTAACAGGTTACATATACACACGCACACATGCACATATGCACACACACACTTATTTATATACTGAGGCAGAGCTTATCAACAGGATATCTGGGACAGTGAGGGACTGTAAACAATATCATCCAAGGATCATTTGATGAAAGCAAGTATGTTGAGGAAGTATAAGAGAAGATTTAGTAAGGGAATTATAACTGACCTTTGGACCTATGAAAGTGTGCTTTTCACTGATAAAATTTAATTGGTTTAAAGAAGTTCATGGTAGTTGTAGCAGTAGTAATATATATGCATATAACACACATATAGTTTATTTGATTCTGCTTTTGTGTGTGTGTCTTTTTTTTGTATTCTCAGCACTGACTACAGTGCCTGGTACTTAAGTAGGTGCTTAATAATTGTTTGTTGCCTAATTTCCTGATTACTAATAACAGCTAACATTTATATATTGCCTTAAAGTTTACAAAGTATTTAATGTACATTGTCACATTTGAGCTTCCCAACAACCCTTTGAGGTAAGTGCTACTCTTAGCTTTATTTTATGGAGAAAAGTGGGGCTCAGAGAGGTTAAGTGCCTACTCCAGGGTCACATAGTCAGCAAGTATCAGGGGTAATTTTTGAACACAGATTCTCTGATTCCAAATCAAGCACTCTTTCCACTATACTATACTGCCTCATTTGCTTATATGCTCTATTAAGTGAAAAAGTTATGTCTAAAAATAATAACAAAGATTTGGACTGTGATAATGACACCAAACCATAAATCACAAACCAGTATCCAATTTGCAATGGTAGGGAAAGTTTCCTTATTAGGCATTCCCTATACCAATGAAATCCTAGGTTCAAACCCCAAATCCTAAACAATAATAATGGGCAATGTTAGTAATAACAGCCTCTATTATTATAATGATGATGGTGGCAATATAACAGTATTGTAGCATGAAGCAATAAGAATAACATTTTTTTCCTTGATATAATAGCTGAAGAAAAGAAAATCCAGTAGCAGGTAGAATTGTTTGAAATCACATGATATATGAGAGACAAAGCATTTCTTTATGTTCATGTTTGATGTGGGGAAAAAGCCCTCTGGAACCTGTAAAGATGTTCTGAAAATAGCATTCCATGTAACATAAATACAAGCAGCAAGCTGCCTGACTGAATCCATTAGACTCCTTTGTTAAAAAAGGCATGTGAACATTTCATAACATTCCAAAGCAGTCTTCTTTGTCAAGCTGCACATGATTTCATATATCCTGATAAACTTGGCAATAATGTGAAACTTTCCCTTGAATTACACATCATGGTATAAGCTCTCATTTTTAACCAAAGTGAATATTCTTTCTGTATTTATTAATCTTTGGGCTTAAAAGGCCACTTTCTTTGGAAAAGCATAAGACACTTGAAATTTTTATTATTTGTATTATTTCACTTTTTTAGAAACCAGAAAATAGCACATTAATCTGAATAGAGGTAGCATTTTCTCCTTTTTCTCAATTAGATTTGATTTAGCCTTAAATCCACAACCTGATGCATAAAATGTGTAGTAATACTATAAATATATATTACTACATTTTCTTTCCAAACAAATCTTAATTTTAAGTTTGTAGTTATGCTTCTAGGCAGGCTACATTCAACTCAAAAGGCAAATTTGTGGATAATTCAAAGCAAAGAGGGAGGGATAATACATTGGATAAGAGAATATATAAAACATCCTTCAGAAAAAAGTGATATTTTAAGTTTATAAGATGGGATTTATTTGGGATAAATATAAAGTCCTTTGATACATATAGTGGAAGAGATGTAGCTAATAACTAGTACCTATAGGAGGAGAAAAAAACCCTACATGTTTTGGTGGACTGAAGGGTTATTAAACTTGAAGCATTATGCATTTTGTGATACTTGCCAACATGGCTTATGCAATCTCAGACCATACTGATATAACAAAGTATTCAGAATGAGAGAAGGGATCTAATGGTACTGCTGGATCATGCCTTGATCAGATTACATCTGGAGAGTTGTGTAGATTTGTAGGTGCTGTATTTTTAAAAGGATAACAAAAAAAGCAGAGTAAGATGGTAATGGGAATTTAAATGAAAATCATTTGGAAGAAATGGGAATATTTAACCTGGAAAAGAGAAAATGGGGATGGGGAAGAAAGGGAGAGTTATTTTCAAGAACTTGAATGACTTACGAAGGCTTAGATATATTCTGCTTAGCCCTAGAGGTCAGAACCAGGAGTAGGACCAATGAGCAGAAATTACAAAGAGATTGTATTAGTTCAATGTAAGAAAACAAATTCCTAACAATAAAAGCTATCCATGGATTTTAGAGGATATTTATTGTTTATTGCTTATTAATCATATTCTAGAATGAAATCATGATTTACATAGGGATTGAATTAGATGACCTTAGAGGCTCTGTCTCCAAGAGTACATGATTAAGTATGGTAATTCATGCTTCTAACAATAATTGCTAAGTCTAAAATTATAGATATATCTACTATCTATATTTATTCCTAATTTAACTGTCCTTATGTAATGACGTTATAATCTGGTAATGAATGTTTCTGTTTTCTTTACCTTCTTTGGGAACTAACTTTAACATCATTCATTTTTCCTATTGATTCCATGTAATTAATAAAATTTGTTTTCCCATGAGTAGTACCTTCCTTTGTTTATTTCATACTCATACCATATTTGAGTCATTGCAATTTATCTCTCCAACATTTTATCATTTTAAATATAGAGAATGCTGTATCTGACTTGATTAGTTTTAGTCAATTTTGCTTCTCTCATATGTATGGCACAATAAATGAACTATTTTATAGAAAATTCAATTTTATCTCCACAACTCTTTTTATAGTTTGTAAAACTATGTGATACAGGTTTTTCCCCCCTTGGACTCTATATCATTAAGCAATTTTTCACAGTAAAGTGCTCTACTGAGAGCTATATATCAAGTTTGGAATTGAAAGCAAGCAACTTTAAGGAGAGTATTAGAAAGCCTGTGCCCATGCAACATATGCTTGATGCCTATACATCTATTTATGATGCATCTGTGTTTTAAACTACTTTTAAAATGTTTTTCTTCTGATAGGATTCATGGAGAAATAAAACAACTGAGCTAGGAATAAAACAGCCGAGAGAATACATGGGTTGACACCAAGGGTAAATGTACTGTTTGCTCTCCCATAGCACTTGAAAACTGGTAGTGCCAGATTAAAGTAAAAACAAAGAACAGCCTTAAAATGGGAAAAGAATCAGAAAAAAAGGCAAATGAATTAAGGGAACTCTTATTTTGGAAGTAGGACATCGCTTTTCTCTCCCATCCTCCCCTCGTTGTCTGTCTGTCCTTGAGGTCCATATTCCCAACAACTTGCCTTAGCCATGTTTCTTTAGGCTATTATCACTTCTCATTTGGGGTATTGCCACAGCCTCCTAATTGCTTTCCCACCCTATTCTTTTCCTCTCTTCAACCAGTTTTCCACACATCTGGGAAAGTGCCGATCCTGAAGCATAGGTCTGACCATGTCAATCCTCTTTTTAGAAAGCTCCAGTGTTCCCTACATTACCTCAATGATAAAAGCATATATTCTTTCTTCGGCAGTTAAAACTCTTCATAACCTGGCTCTAGCCTACCTTTCCCAAGGTTATTGTTACATATACTCTCTTGCATGCCCACTCAGTTCCAACCAAACTGTACTACTTGCTCTTTCTCATACACATCATTATTGCCCTCCTGGAACACACTTCCTCCTCACCTCTGTCTTTTACAATATTGAGCTTCCTTTAAAACTGAGCACATACCACCTTCTCCTACCTGAGGACTCCATGATCCCTTCAGCTGCTAGTGTTCCACCAGATTACTTTGCATTGACTTTGTTTCTACTTTGCGTGTAAGCGTGTGTCCCTGACACAACAACAACAACAACAATTATTTCCCCTGATAGAATGTAACATGGTCTGTTAGACCAGGAGGCTATTTCAACTTTGCTTTTGTATCTCTAGGGTCCAGAAATGTCTAATATATCGAAGGTATATAATATATGCTGGCTGATTAATTTTTTTAATAGGGTGGGTAAATATTTCTGGGAGAATGGTCAAACTCCTCTTGGCACAAGTATACACACTGTAGGACTACGGTCTGAATCACAGCTGCACCCATCCTTCCTCCCTCCCCCCACTGTGATTATCCTCTGCATAATCATTGTACTGATCTCTCCCCAATGGTACAGTCCTCTGTACTTTCACACTCTCCTTTTGTCCTCCATGTCTTCACTGCTGTCATTGATCCTCATGAACCTGAGATCTTCTTAATAACTAAACATCTAAAAATGTCCCTGCACTCTGTACCACTCTCTGTTACCCAACTACATTCCTGCGTCATTGTACAGCTGCTAGTTTTGTAAAAGCATGGGCACTCAGAGCATGAACCTACGTCAACCCTAAGAGTAGTTCAAGTGAGAGAAAATAAACCTCATACTTAATTTTTTTCATTTCCTATATAATGATATATCCTAACTGTGTCATTTCAACTCAATATGCATTCATTAATCATCTAGTGATATGAATAAGGATCTGCTAAAAATCCTACCAATGATTCATCATGCCCTAGTGGTCACTTTAGGTTTTTGAAAGTTATGCAAGAGCTGATTGCTTCTAACAGGCCTGAAAGGCTTTGAATATGAGCCCAATATTGAACTATAAATCTATTTTCTGAGGATTAGCCTAGGTAAATTCAGTGAGCATCTTCAAGGTAATGCATTTTTTTTTTGTCCAAACATTCTCTCTCCAAGCTAAAGTGAAGTTGCCCTTAGTATTGATATTAGCAAAAATCATGATGAAATTACAAATGTGTTATATATTGAGATATGTTTAAGACATTAAGTCAGGTGCTGTGGACACAAAGTTGAAACCAGAAGCCTTTCTTGCCATCCAGCAAATAAAGTTAGATAGCAAATATGAAATATGGACAAATAAGTATAACACAAAGAAGAACTAGAAAAGTGCAAAGTCTAAACAGTGACTATGAAAAATCTGAGGAAGTAAAAAGCATTTTCAGTAGGGAGAATGAGGGACTGTTACATGAAGCAAGTGATCCTTGAGTTAGGACTTGGAGAAAAGAAGAAATTTCCATGAAAAGGGATAGGGACAGATAATCCATCACAAATACAAAGGATGAGATAAAAAAAAAAGACTTAAAGAATAATAGCTATTTTAGTTTAATTGCAAGATCAACTCAATGAATAGGAATAGTACAGGGTAAAGCTAGAAAGGTAGGGGAGAGACTTCCCGATTATGGATAGTCTCAAATATCAGGATAGGAAAGTCATACTTTATTCAGTAGATAATGGATAGTTTTGAATTTTTTTTTCATAAAGGAGCGATCTGATAACAGCAATACATTGAGATCACTGGCAGTGATGGAAGGGAGACACTAGAATCTAGAATATCAGTTAGAAAGCTTTTGCAAATTTTGTGAGAGGTCATGTATACAAGGTGCAGTGGTATGGTGGATAGAACACTAAGCTGATGGTCAGGAAGAGTTATCTTTGTGAGTTGAAATCTGGCCTCAGACACTTACTAACAGTTTGACCCTGGACAAGTCACTTAGCTCTGTTTGCGCGCTTCTCCATCTGTAAAATGAGTGAAAAAGGAAATGGCAAACTGTTCCAATCTCTTTGCCAAGAAAACCCCAAATTGGGTCAAAAAGTGTCAGACACAACTGAAACAACTCAATAAGATAAAGGTATAAACTGGTTTGGCTGCAGTGGGAGTGAAAAGGAAGGTACTGAAAGTGTTTTCAGGGTTAAAACTATTAAGACTTTGAGAATGACTGGATATAGAGGTGAGAGGGATGAATAAGTCATAGATGAACCTGAGACTGTGAGATAGAGAAGATGATGGGGACACCAGTGGAGAAATTAAAGGAGATAAAATATAGTAGGGATGTTGAGTTGGAGAGAATGATGGGATCATGATCCCTGAAATTCCCCTATCGTTCCCTACACAGCATATGAATGGCATCTTAAATTGGATACCAAGCAAGAGAAACCACTATAAAATGGGAACAGGGGGAAAAAAACAGGAACAGGGAATGCAGAAAGAGAATTTGTGGTGAAAGAAATGAAAGTGCCTGAAATGATCAAAGTACGAGCGACCAGACCAAAAGACTTCATTTTCAATAATAGACCAGTGATGAGAGGAACCTTTTAATCTAAATTCAAACTTTTTTTGTACATAAAAAAATTGGTAAAACATGACAGTTTTTGTCTTTCTATTCTTTCTCTGATCTAATTATTTGCCTCAATTCATCCATATGAATCTGTTTAACCCTTAAACAGAGAGTCTTATTATTTTGTCAACACAAATAAATAAATCAGGAGGAAGATATTTGCAACAACCATTGATTTTGGAATATTTATTAATTTGCAATAATATGAAGATCTATTTTTTTTTTACTTTTCTGAGGGAACAGTTGAAGTAAATGTAAAATCTCAGAGGAATAAATTCTCTTAAGAATGTTGCTCAACATACACAGCTGATTTGGGGTTCTATGGACATGTCATTCAGTTCTCATTGACAACAACTGAAAAGGCATCTCAGTTATAATACGGGGGAAAGTGATGGCCAATACATTAAGTATAATTACTGATATCCACTTCCAAATTTCAGAGGAGAAAGCTCTTAATTTTACCTTTTGGGGTATTAGTTAAATGATACAATATAGTAGACAAGGAAAAGAACTGAGAGGGAATAAGAACAATATATTAAATTTACATCATGGATTTTTACTTTATTGTCATAAAGCACTATGCATACACAATTTTATTTAATGCTCACAATAACCAATGAAATAGAAAAACCTCAAGATGTAAAACCAATTATATTTAGAAATGTAAATGAAACATCAAATTAGACATAAGGACTCTGAAGCTGACTTTTTTTAAACAGAAGGTTTGCACAGAATAGAAATTAACATGATTACTTTCTAATTTTTACATATTTAAATATATATCAATTAGAATCCCTGAAAATCTATATGACCTTGAGGAATCACTTAACATTTCTAGGTCTCAGTTTTCAACTGTAAAATGAAGTGGTTGGAGGTAAAATTCCTTAATTTAAAACTGCATGACTCAAAAACTGGGTTTACTTGTCTAACTCTTTATTGCATCATCTGTAAAATGGGAATAATTTCTGTTTAATGCCCCCTGCCTCCCTTCACCAGATTTATTATAAGGCTCAAATGAGATACTAGATGTGAAAGTGCCTGAAAAACTCTTATGCAAGTACAAATTGTTATTCAGTCTGAACACTGCATGCACATAAATGCTTGGGAGACAAGGCAGTAGGAGACAGGACTCAGGACTCAAGTTCTAAGTCATTTCTCAGAATGGGTCTGGCAATTTAACAATGCCAAGGGAGCCTTCTGGGAAATGAGGCTTAAAGAGAATGCAGCTTCAAAATGCTGTATTCCATTTCCTAGAATTGAAATTGACTTTGGATCCAGCAAGAGTTCCCTGGTTGCCCAGGGCCCTAAATGATGTCTCCTTGGTGAAACATCATTTGGCTTATTAGAGTTATGATGGCTACTTCAATTGGCTAAGATGTAACTTCCAAATACAGTTCTAGTGCAGTGAAATATGATTTCACCTGAGAATATCTGCAGTGGTTGACAACATCCCAAACTATAAACTTGATATAACAGGCATTCTCTGAAAATCTGTAACCTATTTTAATATTTTGCCTATCGTCCCTAGAATGACTATTTTTTTTTCATCTTCCCTAAACAGGATACTTTTTCTTCAAGCTCACGTTTTCTTGAAGAATTCTTATCTATTTATAGCCTCACTTAAGTTCTTTTGTCTCTTCCAGGAAGTCTTCTTTACACCTTTATTCCATTTGGATGTCTACTATCATTTTCTTCTGTTCCTCTTCTACTTATATATGATTTATTCTTATGTATTATAATTACTTGTGTTCGTGTCCTCTCCTTACTAGAATCAAAGTTCTATCTGGGAAGGGGCCATATTTTTATCCAAATTTTGTGTTTCCTACAGAACCTAGCAGAGTGCTATGTACTTTGGAGACACTTGATGTTAACAGAATTGAATTGGGTGGAATCAAATTCCAGAAACTTGGGTAAAATACGTAAGCATCAAATTGGGTAGGGCAAAAAAGTTGAAAACAAAATGCTTTAGAATTTAAACTCGCACAATTCCATAACCTGACACTGACATGTAGCCCACTGAAACACAGGAAGTATGGGAATTCTGGCCATGGACTCAAGTTCTATTTGTTTTGACCATTTCAGAGTATGCAATGTATGTTATATATAGTGTTGTGTGATTTTGGGTGTTTGACACATACATGGCTTTATGTGCTTGCCTCACTAGACATCTCTTTGTAGTGAGTGTCAAAATAATACTGGTCACCTAAGATTATAGACTCAAGGGGTTTATGGGATTATAGATTTACAGGCAGAAGGAATTTCAGAGATTCTATCCCACACCCTTTTCTCATAGATGGGAATATAGGTCAGAGTAGTTAAATGATTTAACTAGGGCAGGGATAGGGAACCTGCGGCCTTGAGATTACATGTGGCCTTCTAGGTCCTTGGGTGAAGTCTTCTTTTTGACTGAGCCCAAGTTTTGCAGAACAAATCCTTTTATTAATGGGATTTGTTCTATGAAGTTTGGATTCAGTCAAAGGGCTGTTCTTCAGGGCTCTTGAGGGCTGCCCTAGGTTTCCTCCCTCTGATCTAGAATCACACAGGTAATAAATGTTGGAGCAGGGACTCATGTCCACTGACTTCAAATCCAACGTAATTTCTACTGAACCATGATGATTGCAATTTTTAATCTTTATTTTTTTCAGCCCAAATACCTAGAATAATTCTACACTCAGTTACTATTATTGAAATGATATCTATAGTGAAGATAGTCTTAGTATGACTAATTAAAGAGCTAAAACAGGCAGAAAACAATTTATTTATCCAGCATGAATAAACCTAAAGTTGCATTTAAAAAACAGATCTTTCACTTTTTAATCACTATTACAGTTAATATTTAACAGACCTCTTTTTTTTTTCAGAATCACATACTGTGATCTTTACACATTAACATTAAATGACCATTATGGGAGCTGTTAGTGGAGCAATGAAACCAACTTTAAAAACTGTAGAATACTTTATGAATATTAAATAGAATAGCTTTTGGTTTCTGAGATCAATGGGCTGACTCATAAAATAGTTACAGTTATCATTATCCATGACAGGATTAATTCCTTCCTTTTTCTGAGGAATTATAATTGTTTTCACCAACAATGTCTAATATGTAACAATTTATATTATAAACTATTTCTTTAATAATCTTTGACTGTGGCCTTCTGCCTAAAGACAATAAGAAGAAAGTGAGATGAAGAGAAAACAAAATAAAAATCCAACAGCTGCTCAACTGTGAAATTTTTAGCACTTTTCACCAGAAGACATTTAAAAAATGAAATGAGAAATCTTTCTCACTGACAAAACATGCCAATTTCTTTCCTAGAATTCTTATGTTTTGCTTCTTTGGTCTGACTCAATTACTCTTTAAGCCTCCTTCAGAATCATCACATTTTTGCCTAAGTCCTATAAAGTATTAAATACACAGGTGAAAGCCAATAATGAGTAACACACAAAAATATCCCTTGAACTGAGAGCTCTAAAGAAAATTTTAAATGTACACTTTATAATGGCCTAGCTAGCCCAAGAATTTCCCCTGAAATTCTATTCATTATTCATCTCAATAGAGTCTTGTAGGTATTTTTCGTTTGTTTGTTTGTTAGTTTCTGCCATTCCTGAAGGGGACCACCTAAGAAAGTTTCAAGTCTCATCATACATTTTGAAATATTTACTGAATTCCTAATATATTTATATATGTATATATCATTATAAAATGGTCTAAGAACAAAAGTATAGCAAGAAAATAAGATAGTATCCTTCCCAGCTAATTTTGGTCAACTAATTAAGACATGGCAGAGATACAATAACTTATGTAAATGAAAAGAAGTATCCAATTTGTTACCAATGCCTCTTGATTTCACCTTTGTTCTATCATTTTGAATACGACCCCTTGTCTCCTCTGAAACTCCCACAACCTTGAGACCACGCCTTATCTCATCATCTCCAGACTATTGCAATAGCTATTGCTGGGAGTGTCTCTCCTGAGTCTCTCTCCATTACAATCTATCCTCCATTCAGTGAGCAAAATGATTTTCCAAAAGCACAGATTCAACAATGTCACCCTCTGACCTTTACTCAATAAACTATAATGGTTCCCTAAATCTCCAGGGTCAAATGTGAAATCCTCTGGCATTCAAACGCCTTCATAATCTAGATCTTTCCTCAACTTTTCCAGTCTTCTTATATCTTAACCTTGATTCCTGCATCTCACATGTTCTCCAGTACAATAGTGCTGAGGTCATTGCTATTTCTTGTACAAGATAATTTCTCAGAGTCTGGCATTTTTACTGGATAACCCCTAAGTATGAAATGCTTTTCATCCTCATGTCTACCTTTTTGGCTTCCTTGACTTCCCTGAAGTTCCAGATAAAACCTCATCATTTATAGGAAGCCTCCCCTGATCAATTCTGATGCCTTCCCTTAGTTGATTTTTTCCTATGTATCCTGTATATATCTTTTCTCCATATATTTGTTTGCACCTTTTCTCCACCATTCAATGATCAATTTCTCAAGTTAATAACTGTCTTTTGCCCAATGCTTGGGACAGTGTCAAGCTTAATAAATGCTCACTGATTGATAAATAACACAAGGAATAGTATCTGCAATAGACAGATACAAAATTTCAGAGAAGGAGAAAGTTAATATAAGCTGGGAATGGGATGTCAGGAATGTGTTAAAAGACCCTGAAAAATCAGTAAAATTTTGTTGGACAAAGGGAAGTGGTTAGGGCATTCTAGACAGAACAATAAAAGCAAATATTTGGAGTTTTAGATGAGCTTGATGTGTTTGGGAGAAAGGAAGTCAAAACTTAAGATGGGATAAAGCCAATTTGGGGAGATTTCAGATGGCTTTGAATTTCAGGCTAAGGGCTGTGATCTCTTTGTGATAGATAAGTGCTAGAAGTTGTTAAGGGGAACAATGAGATGATGAAAGTGAAATTAATTTAGGAAAATTAATTTTCTGATAGAGCTCAATGCAAATTTGGGGAAATCACTAATAGCAGAGATTCATTTTGAGATGCAATAATTGCAGTCTAAGCATGGGTTAAAGGTGATGTGAAAAGTTGATATTAGTTGATATGAAAAAAGGAGAGAAGGAATTGAGAAATATTGAATGATGAATTAATTGGATTTATGACTGTTTAAATGTGGGGGATGAAAGAGAAGTAAAAACCAATAAATAAAAAGCTCTTGAATCTAAATTTTTCATATAATTTAAGAATTAACTATAAACCTGAATTGAATTTAAAAAATCAAAAGCACAAGCACAGGTTGGAGGAGACACCAGTAGACATTAGTTCATATGCAAATACCTGGGTGTTTTTATGGTCAATAAGGCCAATGTGTGATAACAATGTGACATGTTAGCAAAAACAAAAAACAATTAATACCATTTTAGACAATATACAAGTATAATGAGTGAGAAAGACGAGTCACACTGTATTCCATCTTACTGAGAGAACATAGGAAGCATGTATGCCTACTTCTGAGTTTTGAGTGCCACATTTAAGAAGGATAATGACAAAGAAAAAATTCGGATTTGGAGTAAGGAATGAGAGATATCCAAGCCTTGTACAGTAGGCTCCTACCTCATACTTCAATAAACATGCTCAATGATAACACAAAAATGAATGTTTTTGCATTTTGACAGACAGGAAATAAATAATTTGTAATTGATGTAGGAGTTATTCCCGAACCAACTTTATACAGTCAGATCACCAACTTCTAAGAGCAAAGATGAGAATTAGCACAAAGTCAAAAGAAATAATAATAATAAAAAAGATACGGTATGCAATTAAAACTCCAGCCTGACCTTTTAAAACACATTATTGCTGAGAAGTGGACTGTGGATAGGAGAAAGAACATAGATATCGATTGCAATTTCAATCAAAAGTTCAAGCAATGTAAACGAGTTAGCATGAGAATGTCACTAAAAAAGCCTTAGTCAAAAAAATGTTTTCCTTATTTGCCAAGCAGAAAAATATGGTATCCAAGAGGAGCAAACGTTTAGAAGATAAACATGTTGGCAATATTTTATGGAGAACAATGCAAAGCAGTATCATCTCATAAAATGAAGAGAGAAAAATGTACATTGGGAACACAACTTGATTGTTAGGGTTTTAAGGAAATAATTCGTAGGATACTTATAGGAAGAGAACAAAGGTATGGGGAAAAATTCTCTGACCTTATTCAATTGATGTGGAAAGGGCATAGCAAGAATTACTGACCGCAATGCCTTCTTTTCATAAATATAACGTTTTCTTTACAATAATATACATGTCCAACAAGAAAATCCTCATTGAGAGTGCTACTAAGTACCTTCCAGGAGGCTCCACAGTGGACCACATTTTTAACATCATACAAATTCTCAACTAGAAATAAGGGTTACTAGATCAAACATGAAAATCCTTGGGGACTGCAAACTGACTCACACATGTTTATATACATACACACACACACATATAAGTATGAACACATTAAAATTAGATGGGAGCAACATTTTCATCTGGTTCTACTGCATTCAGTAGTGTTGTGGATTGCATAAGGCCTACAGGCTGGGTTTTTGATTGCTGTGGTGTACAGAATACAAAATTCTACTCTACTTACCATTTGTTGAGTATTTATTAAAATGCTGTCTATTCAATTAATACATTTATCAAGCATCTACCATGCAATTTTAAAGGCTCTTTTACAAGCTGTCTGCCAAGCATACATCAAAACATGGAAGATTAAAAGAGCAACATAGACAACCTTGTATGATGACCCTCTGATCAATAATATCAATCAAGGACTAAACCAGAGAGATTTGTGTTGCCAACCATGTTTACTGCTGTCATTGAAGAGATTCAATAGAGTTCAAGTTAAACGGAGATTCTTTCATGATGGTGAGACCACCAGATCTGATGTTTGTAGATGACAATGCATGATTTACAGGAAGACCCGGAACACTGTAGAGCTTCCATAACCACTTAAAAGTTTAGCCTAACTCTCCACACAAGAAAAATCAAGTGATATTATGTAGACTAGGACATTCCATCAGATGCATAACCTGTAGTTAGATATATATATGTATATATATAATACATAGATATGTAGTATAGATAACTATCAGCACGAGTGTATCTATATATACACATATATGTGTATGTATATATGCATATATATACATAAAGTATGTATATACACAGAGATAGATATATACATATCAGTACCTATATAGCATATATGTGTGTGTGTGTGTGTGTGTGTAAAATTAACACATAAACATACACACACACACACACACACACACACTGATGGATATACTTTGGATTATCTGATGGAATGTCCTAGTCTGTATAATGTCACTTGATTTTATATATAGATAAATAAATATAGATAAATATACATATAACATGCTGATATATGTATACATACATATACACACAGATGTGTGTGCATACTTATGTGTATATATGTATATGTCTGTATATATGTGTGTATATATCTCTATGTGTACATGTATATGTTTGTGTGCATGGTAGTTATTGAAAATTGATAAGAAATTGAGACAAGAATTAGACCGGAGGAAGAGACCACATACAACCATTTATGAAAACCTTCAGAGATACTTTAATAAATCTCTCCCTAAGTCAGACATCTATATTTTAAAATACCAATATTATACCAGCGTTGTAGAGTTGAGAGTCAGGGACCATAGTCTAAAAAATTTAAGCAGCATCATTTAGAGGATAATGGAGGAGATCAGGGAGCTGCAATCAGGCTGAAGGACATAACTAAGAAACAATGAAGAAGTGAACTAAAGAACATTGTCAAAGAAACACGATAGAAAAAGAAGGAAGTCATGCAATGTGAGAGACAGAGATAATCATTACACTGCCTTGCCCTCCACTAGTGTCTTCACAATGACAAAAAAAACCCACAAAATTTCCCCCAAAGTGAGAGGTACCTATAGTGGCAAGCTTGTGGTACAGCATGAATGAGACCCATAGAAGACAGTCAGGAATGGGTGTGTGGTAATCTGCACTATGGAAAGTAATATATGCATTAATGAAATCATAGATCCATTTAAATATTTGTGATCAGGTGTGTGTCCAGAGAGGGCAACCAGTAGATTTGAATGTTTATTCCTTAGGGCAGAGAAGCCACATGTGAAAGAAGGAAGGAAGGAAGGAAGGAAGGAAGGAAGGAAGGAAGGAAGGAAGGAAGGAAGGAAGGAAGGAAGGAAGAGCATTGTTTTGAAGCTATAATACCTCAGAACTGACACTTCAGAATTGACTGAAGGGTCTTATAATGTTTAGCCTCAATAAGGGAATTATACCCAAAGGGTTGTTAAACTGGCTATACCCTTTGACCCAGCAATACCACTACTAATGGTGGTCATCTCAAGTAGTCCTGAACTATGTCTTGCCACTGGATTTAGATGACTCTGGAGGAGATAGTAAAACTGATGACTTTGCATAGCCCTTCCTGACAAATCTAATTCACTTGTCAGTAAAGACATCTTCCTTCTGATGTCATTGGTCCTCTTCAAGAACAAAGGATGAACAAATATTACTCAGTATGCTTCACAAGATGATCAGAGAAAAAGGAAAAGAGCCTATATAAAAATTTTACAGTAAGTTCTCTTTATAGTGGCAAAGAACTGGAAATTGCAGGGATGCTTATTAATTGGTGAATGACTGAACACATTATGGTATAAAATCGTGATGGAATACTATTGTTTTATAAGAAACAATTAGCTTGATGATCTTAGAAAAACACTAATAGACTTGCACAAAATAATGAAGAGGAAAAATAGCAGTATCAAAAGAACTCTGTGCACAGTAACAATAATATAGTTTTAATAACAACTTTGTATGACTAAATCATTTTGACTACTATAAATACCCAAATTAATTATAAGGGACATATGAAGAAAGATACTATATGCTTCCAGAGACAGAATTGATAAATAAAAGTGTATATTGAATGGTTTTACATATATATTCATATTTTCATCTAATGGTAGTCATCTCTAGGGCAGGGAGGGAGGGAAGAAAAGACTTAGGAGGCATGAGATATAACTTTAATATATGTAGGCTTTTCATCACTCTACATTCAGTTGTCAAAGTGATTTTTTTCAATAAAATATGTCTGATCATGTCATTATCCACTTAATAAATGCCAGTGACTCCATATCACCTCCAGGATTAAATACATAATCTTCTATATGTTACTCAAAGTCATTCCTACTCTCCCCCGTCCCAAATCTTCATAGTCTTCTTACACCTAACCCCCCACCCCATATACATGTACATTTTGGATCTAGTGATACTGGCTTTTTTGCTGTTCCTTAAAGAAGACACTTCATCTCAGCACTCAGGGAATGAATCGTGAGTCCTGGGTTAACATTCATGCAACTGGATTTAGAGCACTTGATCTCTATGAGTCTTAGTTAACTCATGTATAAATAGAAATTCATACTGCTTGTAATACTCTATCTTATAGTATCGTTGTGAAGAAAGCACTATATAAATGAAAAGTCTTGTTACTTTGCAATTTTCTCTTCTGACTACTTTTCCTTTATCTTGCACTGGTTCTACTGAAGCACAGCATAGTCCCAACCTTTCATCATCAGTCCCAGAATAATTATGTGTCCCAATATCACATTATCAATGTGATCTTCCTGATCTCTCAGTCTATTTACCTTCATGTGTTTCAGTAACTTGAGTGCAGAATGGAAGACCTTCTAGGCTGTGATTTCCTTGACCGAGCACAAAGTTGATCTTTTTGATTCTCATTTTCACAACTTTGATAGCAACTGGTAGCATGGTTTTCAGAGATTATCCATTCATTTATGAATACTGATAACATACGATCTATGGCATGTCAGGATATGGAAATAACTACATAAGTTCATTTGATGGTGCTGAGAACTATACCTAAAATACCTTCCTAAGACACAAAATACTTAGAGACTGTTGTGTGTTTAGGGTTTGAGTGAACAGCCAACTTCTACCTACTATTCAAATTTCCTGGAAAAGACTATAACAGCAATCTCTTATTTGTTATGAATGAAATTTAATCTATCTACATTTTTGTGTGTAATTTTCTTAGCACTTCACTAAGCTAAGTTGCTTGTCATTGGCTCTTTTACATTAATGAAGTCTCTAATCACTGTATAACCATACTTGACACATATCTTTCAGGTTGCCTAATTTCACAGAGAGGAAATTGAAGCAAGAGAGAAAAAATAACTTGCCCATGCTCTTGGCATCAAGATTAGGTATTTTTAATCTTTTTTTGTTTCATGGTATTAATCTGGTGAAGCCTATCAATCCCTTCTCAGAATTGTTTTTAAATGCATAAAATGAAATACATAGGATGACAGATGAAATAAATTATATTGAAATGATTTCATCAAAATATTTTTTCAAACAATTTTAGAAACCTCAGGTTAAGAACCCATAGCTTAGATTATCTATAAACCTTCTTTCCAGCTCTTAAATCCTATGCCCTACAGGATGTTTGGAACATTCCTTATTTTATAAAGTCAGAAAATCCACGACTAAAACCATGTAATTCAGTGACTATATTATGTCTATTCACCTTCTTGAAACAGCAATAATTTGTGACCAATTAAAGGAAATGTCTGGCAAGTAAAACTATTTGAAGTTTTCTTTTCCCAAAAGGTACATTGGTACTTATGCTAGAAAGTTTTCTTTACTCCAAGAACTACAGTGATTTTGACAATCTGCTGCAAAAAACAACATGACCTTTCATAGTCACAAGCATGAAACTACTGGAGTAGGGAAAGTTACATGTACTGTTGACATTGTATTCCCAGCTGATCTAACCTTTTTCCTTGGAAATGCTCTTTAGCTAAAAGCTCATTTCACAATGAAACCCTGGCTCTAGTGGTGGTGGTGATGGTGGTTGTTTCTGGCTTTCCCATTCTAGTTCTCTCAGCAAAATGCTTAGTTGCCATGGTGATGTGGTCAATAATGCAATTACTGAAGAAGCAAATGCAGTTCCTTCTATCCTCCCCCCACCCCCCATGTTTTTGGTCTTCTTATTCTGCAACAACATAATTTCCATTGATATATTAGAATTTTAATTGTTTCAAATAGGGAATCACTTTTAAATGACAAGCACAAGAATTTCTGATGGCAATATCTACTACTTCTTGACATACCAAGCCTTTGCAATAATCTCATTTTGTTTAATAATAATAACAATAATTATAAGAGAACCAAATGCTTTCATGAGCAATGAATAATTTGCATGTTATCCAGATTGTTTCAAATGCTTGATAACTGTAGTAAATACCAGTGAAGACAAGTAGCATAGCTTGAAAATTAAGCACTGCATGGAAATTTCATTTCCATTTGAATGACCATGGCCTTCTCCCAAACTTATAATTGGTAAGGTTTTCCTAAATGGAAATAGTTTCCAATATTTACTTAATGAACACCCAAAGGACATGATTTTAAAGAGAAAGAAAGACAAAAGAAATCTGAGGCCTTATTAAAAACCTCAGGATGTAGAGTATCTTACTGAAAATGCTTGACTAGACAAGAGCTATTTTAAAGCAAGGAGAAAAGCATTTCATGAATAAATCAGAAGGCTTTAAGATTAAACAAACATGTAAAGTTTGAAAATTAATCTAAAGGAGGTCAATTAGTGATAGGAACAAATTCATCCAATTTGCATTTGAACATTTCACATTACTCACTTCTACTTGCATAAACTCACTTTTAAAATGTTTGGCTTAATTATATTGCTTTTAACTCCTTTTTAATTAATTTGAGACTTACAGAACTGGACTCAAGTGTGATACCCTCAGAAAGATATAGTTACTCAATATAAAATTTTCCCACATAACTAAAATGATGACATTGTTTAAGTCGAGTCTTTATTCATTTCCTTAATTACTACAATTTCATTTCTTGATGATTAACTTCTTAAGTTTTTCCTGAAGCTATTTCAAGGAATGATAAAAACAAAGGTAAAATAAAAGTATGTTAGCATTTTTAAAAAAAGCAAAGAGAAACATCTCCAAAAATGACTTCGATCAACTTGGGGTATGAATTTCCATAAAAGTGTTTTACGGTGCTACAACTTTAAATTGAGTCTCTTATTTCAATCTTCTACACATGGAACAGAGAATGGGAAAAAGGGCATAGGTTCCACCTCTATGCCTTCTCACAATTATTATGTTCAGATTAATGCTATTAACTAGCAGCACATCCTCCAAAGAAAAGCAAAATAACATTTTCCATCTAGGGAGAATTTCTAGTAAAAATCAATGAGAAGAGACTGTGATGTAAATAAACTAAAAATGATTTAAATGAATAAATGAAAGTCCCTAAAATAAAATAAAATAAAATAAAATCCCTAAATAAAATAAAAAATAAAGGAAGGAATTGAAGTTTCAAGTACTGCCTGAAAGAGAGTTCTTAGAGAAGTTGTGGCAAACAGGTGTGTGCATGTGTGTGTGTGCGTATGCGTGTGTGTGTTTTGGTAAAGAAATTATTTTCCTAAATGTCAACATTAGTACAAGACATAGGGTTTTAAAAGTACAAAATGAAAATTATTTTTAGACTGCTTCTGAGCAGGAAAAGGTTTTAGGCTAATGCTTGTTTCAAAAAATAATTTTAATTACAACTTTCTGTTTACATCAAGAGTTTTCAATAAAGTACTTTTCCCCTGCCTTATTCACCGCAGGGTGTTGATGTTACTCTTGATTCACCATGAAAAAAAAAACGTGCATTTAATCTGAATGAAATATTTCATCTCCATATCACCCATGTATTCACCCCAAATTCATAAGAAGGCTATCGTATCTGACAGCCAGTGCTCGGTGTTACAGAAGAGAAGCAGTACTGAAAACACAGCAGCAAAGTCTTCTCCATGATAGAGCAACAAATGACTGATTTGGGGAACTCCAAATGATAACAACATGCCATCTGCCTTTCAATGTGGGTTAGCTAGTGCTTAAACGATTGTGATTAACAACCATAGCTTTATATACTAACAAGCCAAGTTTGATTGTAATTCTTTGGTGTGTAATCATCTCTCTAACCTGCAATTATACACAATGATTACTGAATTAGGAGCAAACAAAAAGGATTGTGAAATAGCTTTCAGATTTACAGAGGCAGTGTAGTAAGTATAAGCCAGAGGTGAGTTCAATGGTAAGAACTGTGATATGTTGGCATACTGCTGGCATGCCATAAAAGGTCCCCCAAAAGATCATTTAGAGAATCACTGGGAAAAATAAGCTGTATTCACAACTAATGTGTCTCACAACAGGCAGGCAGGCTACAATGTCAGTAAAACATCAAATTGCCAGCAAGATTTCATGTTGCCACTGAAATGTGAAGTGTGCAATTACTTTAATTTTATACCTTTCTGTTCAGGCTTTAAAAGGTTTCTCCTTTTTTTGCAACAACAAAAATAACAACCTAATCAATCATACCTTAGTCTTTTAGTCCCTCATGTTCAAGAGAAACGCCTTCTGCTTTTAATTTGATCTCAAACTACTGTACAATGACCAACATACCCTCAAAGATGTTTTAAAAAATAAAGTTCTGCCCACATGGCCTTGGTGTATTTTTGAAACAAAGTTAAAGAGGCTTCTGAGGAAAATCTGAAACAATTTAGCTTGACAGTTGAGGTTCGCCTGAAGTTGGCTCCAATCTAACTTTCCAGTCCTATTTCCCATTACTCATCATCCTAAATTTACATTCTAATGCAACTTATCCTGAATATTCCATCTCCTTCTTTTGACACATTTCAAAAGGTTGTGTCTTGCCATAAGTGTAATGTACTATCTCTCCTTTCTGACTTTCAGAATTTTCTCAAATTCGGAAGAGATGATGCTGTCATGTTTTGGACACTTCCTCTTCCGAAGCCTTACAAGATTCCTCCAAATGAAAGTGTTTTTCTGACCTTAAATTTTCCTATGGTACTTCACCAGAATACTTTTTTGCCTCATCCCATATAATCTTGTACTCTTCTCACCTGTGTACATGTCATATACCCCTTCCTCATCCTAATGCTACTGCAGAATATTAGTACTTGGAGGGGAAGTTAGTCAACAATTATTATTAAGTCCCTTACAACATGCCAGGAACTGAGCTAAACACTGGGTATACACAGAACAACAAAAATGTTGTCCTTGTCTTCAAAGATCTCACATTTACATGAAGTACATAGCTTGTATGTGATATGTATATATATATATGCAAGATAAATACAGAGTGGATGGATGGTAATCTCAGAGGGAAGGCTCAGGCAACAGGGACCAGGAAAGGCCTCTTACAGAAGGTGAGATTTGAGCCTAGTTATTTTCAAGTACTTAAAGGGTTTTCCTGATGAAGGATAGGATTTGTTCTGTTTTGCCTTAAGGGAAGAGCCAGGAACAATGGGTAGAAGCTGCAAAAAAATCAAATTTAGGCTGGATGTACAGAAAGAAAAAGAAAAGAAAAAAACTTTCTCACAATTCAGAGATATTCAAAAGTGGAGTGGGCTGTCACAAGAAGGTTTGGGTTCATTCTCATTGGAGAATTTCAGCAAGGAGGCTGTGAAATGAGTCAGTAGGGATTGTTTTAAGGTACTTGGATTAGATGGCCATAGAGTTCTATTCTGACTCTAAGTTTTGTGCTCCTATGGCTAGGTCTTAAAACATTTATGTAGCACAAAAGGTTCTAAAAGCACAACAATATCACAAATTGGGTGATTCAAATATTATCTCCATTTTATGGAGGGAGAATCTGGGGTTCAGAGAGTTAAAGTGGCTTGCCCAGAATAAATCAGCTAACAAGAATTAGAGATGGAATTTAAACCTAGCTCTTCCTAATTTCAAAGACAGCAGTTGTTTCCACTCTATCATACCTCTTAATAAATGGTCTAAGAATATGAATAGACAGTTCTCAAGAGAAGAAAGATAAGTCATCTATAGCCATATTTTTAAGAAATGCTCCAAATCACTACTAATTGGAGAAATACAGATTAAAGCAACTTGTGAGTTTTTATCTCATACCCATCAGAGAATGAAAGCTCATCAAAAAAAAAAAAAAAACAAATGAAAGGAAAATGGTAAATATTGGAGGGGATACAGGAAAACAGACCAGATGAAGCACTGTTTGTAGAGCTGTGAAGTGATCCAGTCATTTTGGAAAGCCATTTTGGAATTATGACCCACAAATTATTAAATAACAATGCCACAACCAAAGTGAAAAATCAGAAACTAAAGAAAGAACAAGAGATATTAGATGTACAAGAATATCTATAAATTTACTTTTTTTTTGATATTTCTAGCTTGCTAGAGTCATCAAGACTGCTGATTCCATTATTGATCACAGCCTCAAGACTAAAGGTCAACTCACTTATGCTACCATACTCTGAAACCCTTAAGGATCTCAAATATCACAGGAAACAGGTGTTTTTTACAGATTGTTTCAAGCTGGTACTGTATCCTTCATGTTCTCCAACGTCATCCACGAGCCATGAAAGAGTATAGGAGGTGATGTTGAGACATCATCAGTCTCAGCATCTTCCAACTGCAGCACCTAAAGTCCCAGAAACCTCACCCTTGGTTTTCAGAGGGCAGCCAAGATAGAAAGGTTTATAGCAGTAGAGTGTATAGCACAATGACCTCATATCACCATCTGACATAATGGAAAGTAAGATTCAGGTTAAAAAATGTTTTAGTTTAAATTTTTTTATTTGTTTACAGTATTTGTGGTACTGTAGATTTCATGTGTTATAAAAAGTGAATATTGTCTGAAATCAATCTTTTTAATTGAAATGGCACAAAAGTTCACAGAATTCTAGGGAAGTGATAGTGAAAAAATATTTTGCATGTTACCAATTTTATTTTGTATACTGGATTTTATGGGATATTTCATGGTTACTCTTTTAGGAAAAGTGCATACTATCAGAATTAATGTTTTGTTATAAAGAATTGTAGAGAAAAGTATATTTTCAGCAATCTCTATCAAAAAATTACAGATTTTGGTGGTCATGGAAACCTAACCCCCTAATTCCCATTTGTTCAATACGTCAATATTTGGAGGGTTTTTTTTTAATTTTGTGCCATTTTTAGGAATGTTATCCCACACAAATTGAGTATTTACTGTATGTATGTACGTATGTATGTATGTGTATTATTTTTTCAAATTATATGTAAAGATAGTTTTCAACACTTTTTGTAAGATTTTGTAAGATTTTGAGTTCCAAATTTTTCTCTACCCTCCCCAAGACAGCAAGCAATCTGGTATAGGCTATACATATACAATCGCATTAAACATATCTCCACACTAGTCATATTGTGAAAGAAGAATCATAATAAAAGAGGAAAACCATGAGAAAGAAGAAAATAAAAAAAGGAAAAAGTATGCTTTTATCTTCATTTAGAATCCATAGTTTTTTCTCTGGATATAGTATTTTCCATCATGAGTCTTTTGGAACTGTCTTAGATCCTTGTATTGCTGAGAAGAGGTAAGTATATCAGAGTTAGTCATAGTACAATGTTGCTCTTACTGTGTACAATGTTCATCTGGTTCTGTTCACTTCCCTCAGCCTCAATTCATGTAAGTCTTTCCAGGTTTTTCTGAAATACACCTGCTCACCATTTCTTTCAGCACAATAGTATTTCATTATATTCATATACCACAACTTTTCAGTCATTCTCCAATTGGAAATTCTTCAATTTCCAATTCTTGGTCACCACAAAAAGAGCTGCTCTAAATATTTTTGTATATATGGGTCCTTCTCCCTTTTTTATGATCTCTTTGGGATACAAGATCTAGAAGTGGTATTGCTGAGTCAAAAGAAATGCACAGTTTTATAAAGTTTTTTAAAAAGTTCCAAATTGTTCTCCAGAATGGTTGGATCAGTTCACAACTTTACCAATAATGCATCAGTGGTCCAATTTTCCCACATCTTCAGCAACATTTATCATTTTTCTTTTCTGTTATATTAGCCAATCTCAAAGGGGTGATGTGGTATCTCAGAATTGTTTTAATTGTATTTCTCTAATAATCACTGAATATTTTTAAAAAATAAATTAAGATGCAAAACATAGGGGGCAGAGCCAAGATGGCAGAGTAGAAAGATGCATATACTCTAGCTCTTTCCCCACAGCCCATAAAATACCTGTAAAGAATGACTCTCAACAAATTCTAGAACAGCAGAAGCCACAGAAAAACAGAGTGGAGGAGACTTCCAGCCCAGGGTGACCTGGAAGGCCGACAGGAAAGGTCTGTCCCACCCAATGTGGAGTGGAGCCCAGCCCAGCCTTGACACTGTGGTGCAGGGAGGAGGCCCAGAGCAGGCCTCAGGGTAGAATCCCCAGCAGTAGCAGCATGGTTCATAGATCCCTCAACCCACAAGTGCCAAAGGTTAGGGAGAGGGCTTTTTCAGTTGGTTGAGAAGGGAACAGGGTCCCCCCAACCCCCATAGCTCTGGCCCCAGGCAGTGGCAGCAGAGGCCTCAGTAGGCTATGGTGGGTCCCACAGCAGGCAGCAGTCAACATCTATTGTTAGAGGCCTCATCATAAAGCCCCTGGGGGAATTAAGCAGCTGATATGAATCTTAGCCCTGAGTGTTGGCCTGGTGGAACTGGAGGTGAGGCTGTTGTGGAGAGGAAATTCTAACTAATCACAGATTCTGGGCAAAAAAGTTTCTGGTGGCTCCCAGATCAGTGTGCAGGCTTGATTGTGCTATCTTGGAGGAACTGAGGTCTTACAGAGTATACCCTACTCTTAACAAAGAACTCAAAAGTCAAGTAACTGGTTGGGAAAATGCCCAAAAAAGGGAGAAAAAATAAGACTACAGAAGGTTACTTTCTTGGTGAACAGGTATCTTCTCCCATCCTTTTGGATGTGGAAGAACAATGCTTACCACCAGGGAAAGACATAAAAGTCAAGACTTCTGTATCCCAAACATCAAAATAAATATTCAGTGGTCTTAGGCCATGAAAGAGCTCAAAAAGGATTTTGAAAACCAAGTAAGAGCGGTGAAGGAAAAATTGGGAAGAGAAATGAGAGAAGTCAACATTTTCCTAAAAGGGACCCAAAAAAATGCTGAAGAAAATAACAACTTTATAAATAGGTTAACTCAATTGGCAAAAGAGGTTCAAAAAGTAAATGAGGAGAAGAATGCTTTAAAAAGCCGAATTATCCAAATGGAAAAGAAGGTTCAAAAGTTCACTGAAGAAATTAGTTCTTTCAAAATTAGAATGGAACAGATGAAAGCTACTGACTTTCTGAGAAACCAAGAAATCACAAAACAAAACCAAAAGAATGAAAAAATTGAAGATAATGTGAAATACTTCATTGGAAAAAGAACTGACCTGGAAAATAGATCCAGGAGACACAATTTAAAAATTATGGGACTACCTGAAAGCCATCATCAAAACAAGAGCCTAGAACTCATCTTTCATGAAATTATCAGGGAAAACTGCCCTGATATTCTAGAACCAGGGGGCAAAATAAATATTAGAAGAATCTACCGATAAGAGATCCAAAAAGAGAAACTCCTAGGAACATTGTAGCCAAATTCCAGAGTTACCAAGTCAAGGAGAAAACATTGTAAGCAGCTAGAAAGAAACAATTAGAGTATTGTGGAAATTGAATCAAGATAACACAAGATCTAGCAGCTTCTATATTAAGGGATTGAAGGGCATGGAATACGATATACCAGAAGTCAAAGGAACTAGGATTAAAACCAAGAATCACCTACCCTGAAAAACTGAGTAGAATATTTCAGGGGAAAAATAGTCTTTCAATGAAATAGATGACTTTCAAGCATTCTTGATGAAAAGACCAAAGCTGAAAAGAAAATATGACTTTCAAACATAAGAATCAAGAGAAGCATGAAAAGGTAAACAGGAAAGAGAAATCACAAAGGACTTACTAAAGTTGAACTGTTTACATTCCTACATGGAAAGATAATATTTGTAACTCTTGAAACTTTTCTCAGTATCTAGGGAATTGGTGGGATTATACACACACATACACACACACACACACATAAGAAGAGAGACAGAGCACAGGGTGAGTTGAATAGGGAGGGATCATATCTAAAAAAAATAAAATTAAGATGTGAGAGAGGAATATATTGGGAGGAGAAAGGGAGAAATTGAAGGGGGCAAATTATCTCTCATAAAAGAGACAAGGAAATGCCTTTTCAATGGAGGGAAAAGGGGGGGAGGAGAGAGGGAAAAAGTGAAGCTTACTCTCATCACATTTGGCTCAAAGAAGGAATAACATGCACACTCAATTTCGTATGAAAACCTATCTTACAATACAGGAAAGTAGGGGAGAAGGGGATAAGCAGGTTGGGGGGGATGATGGAAAGGAGGGCAAATGGGAGGGGGGAGCAATTAGAAGTTAACACTCTTGGGGAGGGACAAGGTCAAAAGAGAGAATAGAAGAAATGGGGGCAGGATAGAAAAGAGGGAAATATAGTTAATCTTACAAAACATGACTATTATGGAAGTCATTTGCAAAACTACACATATATAGCCTATATTGAATTGCTTGCCTTATCAGTGAGGATGGGTGGGGAGGGAGAAAGGAAGAGAAGTTGGAACTAAAAGTTTTAGGAACCAATGTTGAGTATTGTTCCTGCATACAACTGAGAAATAAGAAATATAGGTAATGGGGCATAGAAATTTATCTTGCCCTACAGGACAAAAGAGAAGATAGGGATAATGGAAAGGAGGGATGTTAGAAGGGAGGGCAGATTGGTGGAAGGGTTAATGGGAATTCTCAGCTTTTTGGGGGGAGGGGAGTGATGGGGAGATAATTTGGAACTCAAAATTTTGTGGAAATGAATGTTGAAAACTTAAATTAATTAATTAATTTTAAAAAAGATGCAAAACATAACCCTTCATAGAAGAGCATTACAAATACACATAAAACTTTGGATTAAGTGTAGTGGAACTCAATTCATACCTCAAAATGTTTAATACATGCTTGTTCATTGATTAATATATTTATATTATATATATATATAATATATATATATTATATATGTCTTGACAAGACAGATGACTTCCACTAATGAACACTATTCATTTTCTCATTATCTAATATATTCCTTCTAGTAGAGGTGGCATAACTTGGTGAGTAGAAAGAGCTCTGGACTCAGTAAGGAAGATCTGTAGTCAAATCCTATCTTTGATATGAGCTGTGTGACCATGAGCAAGTCACTTAATTTCTATATGCTTTCAGGACTTATCTTTCATCTTTCAAGTTACTACCATTGGATAATGAACAAAGGTGAAGAAAGTTCCATTACCTCATGAAATCACAGTCAATGATGATAAATGTTTGCATAGGAACATAATAAACAATAAATGGTAAATTATATAGTATGTACAGGAGTCAGTGTAGTTTTAAGGTGCTAAAGTTTAAAACTGCACTGGTTTGGGGTCTTTAAAACTTTTACTTATTAAGTTAAATTAAAGCTTAAAATTTTAAACCATATACTTTCACTACTAAGTACTACATGTTTTATATTTTATTTATTAAAGCTCAAAACTGCTCTAAGATTTTTGCTACACTAGGGGAAAATAGTCTACTAAAATACTAACATCAAAATTAAAAGAAGACAATTTAAAACAACACATCCTTATACTCAATATATTATGTACATACTAAAGCATTATGTACATATTAAAATAAGAAGAAATTTCTGGATACCTATCTAAAATGGATATATAATTTGCAATTTAAAGCCAAAATGCAGTGGTAAATTGTTCTCTACGTATATGGAATTTTTGACAAAAAAAAATAAGTATGGTCCACTAAATGGAATATAATTAAGAAAATAAAATTTGATTGATATTAAAATAGTTTTCTCATGAGAAGTTGTGAAATACTTGCTTCCTTAGTGAGATAAAAAAACCATTTATCGGGTACAGGGATTTTCCTGTTTTAAAGAGGAGAAAGACTACTAGCTGGACACTAAGGGTCTTAATGTGAAAAAATTACACATTTATATATTCAAGAAATATTGAGTATGTGTATGCATGTGTATGGAGGTGGATCTGCGATTATATCATAGCTATGGGGAACTTCTGTTATGGAAATTCATTCCAGTGTAGAGCTTTAACTGAACTATAACTTAGAGTCTTACTTAGGGTTCCCTATGACAGTGAAAAGTTAAGTGACCGGGCTATCAACTTAAAGTCAATAAAAATAATAACAAGAACAATGATAATAATATTTATGTAATGCTTACTCTGTGTCAGGAACTGGGCTAAGTGCTTTATAATTCTCTCATTTAGCTCTTATAATAACTCTGGGAAGTAGGTACTATTATTATCCCCATTTTAAAGATGAGGAAACTGAGTGCCACCTGAATGCCCCAATATATGGCAGAGTCAGAGACTGATACCTCTTCTTTATGACTCAGAATTTGCTTCTAGGTCCCCATTCCTGTATTTTCTATGCCATATTCCCTCATACAGTATACATATGAGATATGTGTAAGATAAAACATATAAGTCCTAAAATAATAAAGATGCTGATATAGTAATTTTTAAAAATACAATGTGTCAAATTTTATGATAAAACATATTTGGCTGAAATATTGTTATGATGGAGCACTAGTTATTAGCCTTCACAAACACAATGGAGTTCTACCCCACAAAACCTCTCCCCCATTCATCTCATTCTATAATCTCCTCTCTTATTTAGATGACATATAAATACACAAGAATCTGATAAAGCAGTTACTCTTTAGGGCTTTTAGAACTGAAAAACAGGTTCATCTCCTTTTTATAAAGAGATGGGTTTTTCTAGTTTGTTCCTGAGTGTCTTCATGGCATATAACACTCCCATGACAAAGTTGTCTCACATAAAGGGTTTTGTAACTTGGGTCAGAACAATGTGAATGTCTACATACATTCCTCAAAAGGCCTAAAAGATGATATTCTGGCAAAATAATTGGATTTTTAATAACAAAATTTTAAAAATTATAAACTTTCTCTTCAAAGAACACAATACTTAAAAGTGACTTGTTCAAAAGCTCACACTTAGCTCAAAAGTTAGTCATCACATTTTTGATCCTCTAGAATATTTCCCATGAATGCACTAAGGCCAAAAGATGTTCAGAAGCTATTTGCTTTGTTTTGTGTTTAAACTTGAATTCTTCACCATGAATATCTCTTCCAATGTTCTCATTTGCTTTTACAACAAGGTATATAACCATGTTAATATTACATGTCAATTTTTGCCTTGTTCAGAATTCTTCCCATTTCCAAGTTCTATCAAAAATACCTCTGTAATAGCTCCAATATACAGACCCTCTTCTCTTTTCCTACCATGACAATCATGTAGACCCTGTTTATCACTAGTCTGGTACTTTAATCTAGCAGCGTTAGCTCAGAAGGAGTTTTTGATCCAGTGAGACTGGTCTTGACTCTGGACATTTTTTTCTGGCCCTCTCTCCTTCCTCAGCTCTGCTTACTGACTACCCTGGCTTTCTTTAAATCTTTTATAGGAAGATCTTCTCAACTCACCTTAATTTTAGTGCCTTCCCTCTATTAATTAGATGCTGCATATAGCTTGCTTTGTATATATTTGTTTGCATGCTGTCTCTCCCATTAGATTGTAAAGCTCCTTGGGAGCAGGGCCTGCCTTTTGACTTTCCTTGTATCCTCAGTGCTTAACACACTGGTTGTGACACAGTTGGAACTTAATAAATGCTTAATGACTAATCAAGTCAAATTCAAACTCTTCTGCCTAACATTTAAGTCCTCTATAATCTGCTACCACCCTACCATTCTAGCATTCTCTCAAATTCTTTTCCTCTATATATGCTATGCTTTTGCCAAATCGGACTACTCAACCTTCCAAACATGCACTAGGGCCTAGGGAAGGGGAACCTAAGGCCTCAAGGCCACACGTGAATTCTAGGTCCTTGGGTGCAGCCAAGAGGACGAATCTTTTATTAAGGGGATTTATTCTGTGAAGATTGGATTCAGTCAAAGGATCCCACTTGAGGACCGAGAAGACCACACGTAGTCTCAAGGTTACAGGTTCCCCACCCCTAGACTAGGATCTTATTTCTCTCTGCTTTTCTTCATGCTGTTCTCTATACTTGGAATTTATGGTTTGTATTTCTCCCCTTATCGAAATCCTATCCATCTTTTATAAACCAATGCAAATGTTACATTCTGAAGGAAACTTGCCTGAATTTCCTGATTGGAGACAACAATATCAACTTCAGAAGACACTTGACTTTAAGGACTTTAATATATTTATGTATAATTGCACACTATCAGTATCTGAAATGGTATAATGTCCCTTTACAAGATTGTAAATTTTGTTAAGGCTAAATCTAGCTTTCTCTAACTTTTACTGTCATGTACAGTGTTTTATAGATAGGAGGCATTTAATTTTTGTTGGCATTGTTGTTTTATACCCTCATTGAAACTACAATGAAACTACCAGTATAACTTTATCAATTAAAAAAATACAAATTACTTATTTCAGTAATATTTTAACTCATACAGAGTGAATTCATAGGAAGGGTCTTTGAGGTCACCTAATCCAATTCTATAATTTTATAGAACAGGAAACTGATTTAGTGATTTGCCAAAGATCACTCAGGTAGTAAAAGGCAGAGCTAGAATTAAAAGTCTTCTGACTCCAAATTCTTTCCCCATAAAAAGAAACTATGTCAGAACTTTCAGATTCAGAGAACCCATTCATGTCTATTCAGTTATTTTACATTAACAATTATTCAAAATAAAAAGGTATCACTGGAATTTTAATAGATATGTTCTATGTTAGACCAGAGCAACTGCAACTGTAATTTACCTCAGAATTTCAAATATTTTCATCCAGATAATCAATAATATTAATATTTTCTATATTCCATTGAGTTTTTTATTTTTATTTTTGAAACAAAACTGTGACTTTACTTATATCAGTATTTGGTTTAAATAGTAAATTACCATTATTTCCAAGAAACAATTTAAAATGTTGGCTTAAATTAATATAATTAGTGACATTTGGTACCACTCCAAAGTTATCAAAGGACTTTGCATATAAAATCTCATTTAAGTTATGTGACATAGGTAGATAAGTAAATAATAGTAAATAATACAGGTAGGATTTGAATTCAAGACTGTAAGAAGTAAATAGCCACCAAAATCACTGGTTGCTTATAATAATAGAATTCCTTGAAATGTCTACATCAGGGAGTAAATTGATCATGAGAGCTCAAAAGGAACTTAAAAATATCTTTCTAACTTAGTCACTGAGGCCCAGAAGGGTGAATAGCCTCGCCCAAAGATACAAAGCTTGTAATGAATTGCTAGAACTTGGATTTTGGACCCAGTTCTCTTGACTCTACGGCAGCATACTTTTTATATAACCTGCTGTGTTCCAGGTTTTTTTTTTTTTCCTAACTGAGCTACTGTCTTTTTTAAAATAACTGAGCTGAGAGATTTAAGGTTCTTATTTTAAATTGGGAAACATAGTTTTGCAAACCTTTGCTGTGCAGATCTTCTATATAAATAGTAAACCTGACTTTTCATCTGCTTCTTCAGCAAAACATACACAAAATAAATCACATCTATACAAATCCAGTTTCATTTCCTCTTTCAAAGGATTTTGGTAAATAAGTTAGCATATTTAGGAAGCCAACCTTCTAATCAAAGAGAAGACATTTCTCTGAGATTAGAAAATCACTATGTCAACTGGAGAAGCAATTTCAGTCTTTGCCCCCAAACAAAAAGGCATAAAAAGCAAAAAGCATCATAAGAATTTATTTTCTCCATGGTGAATATAGCTCATGGAACTAGTAATAGGAAACAGAACTCACAGACTTCTAGTTCAATGACATGAATGCAACCCAAATTGGTAGCTATCCCAAACGACTATGTGGCAGGGCTGATAAGTGGGACATTTTCTTGCCTAGGTGGGTCTGAGACAGGCAAGAACTTGACTGCCATCTATCTTTTTGTTGCTTCCTCTGTGCACTTCCTCAACTAGCAGCCCTCAGAGATGTGTGTTTCCAGTGTTGGGGTTTACCTCAGGGGCTGACAGTCCTGAATTAGGGATTTGAGCATCAGCCAAATAGAAGAAGGATAATCTGCTAACAACATACTTGTCAGAGAAGATAACCATTGCCAGGATCGTGCTGCAGCTGAAAGACCAAGGAAAGCCTTGCCCTACCTCTCCAGGAGATCTGGACTGTGAAAGTGCAAGCCTAAGGTGAATATGCCTGTGAAGAGCTATTTGAGTACATATTTTTTTCATCAGTGGCATTTTATGAATCTTTGGTAGTGAAATAAACGGTCCTATACCTACCCATAATGTTCACTGAATAACTTTTGTATTTTGGAGGAAAAACCTAAGTTTTGTTTTTAGAGATTTCCTGGAGTAGGGTAGGGACAAAGTCATAGGGGAAAAAGAAACCTCACAATTTTGGGAGTTAGAGCTTCTCCAGATTAAAACTAGGGAACCTGTAACTCTTTGTAGACGTCTCAGATACCAGAGCTTTGGAGTACTATATTTCCAAGTCCAAGTTTGTTTAGATATTTCTATAAAACCTGGAACTCTGATCAATCCAATTTTCTATGTTTCTAAATCATAATCAGCACTAATTTGCATTCACATATGAAATCAGGTAAGAATCATTAAATCTTTCTGTAGATAGATATACAGATAGATGGTGGACAGATACAGATAGACTAGATAGATAGATAGATAGATAGATAGATAGATAGATAGATAGATAGATAGACAGACAGATAAGGGAGAGGAGTGGATGGAAGAGGAGACAAGGAGAAAGGAGTGAGAGAGAAGGAAGGGGAAAGGAAGAAGAAATGAAGAGAGAAGGGACAGAGCTGAGTTAATGGATTATCAAGGAGAGGAAATAGAGTAAGAAGATTGAAGATTAGAAGAATATTTTCTTCAGTCAAAAATTGAATCGAATTCAACAAAGATTTATAGTAAACATCTACTAAAAATTAACGACTATTATGGGCAGGTGACTACAGAATTGCCTTGAAGTCAGGAAAACTTGGATTTAAATTCCACCTCTGAAATATACTGGCTGTGCAACTCTGAGGAAATCACTTACACCTCTCAAGACCCTAGGATACTTTCTAAGAGTTTGATTTATAAAAAAGCTGCTAACCTACAAATTTACTTACCTGGAAGTTTCTTTCCTGGGATAGGTCCAGATCCTATCCCAGTGACTATCTTAACGAGTGTCAGTGATTCTACCAGGTACTGGAGATAAATCAGCAAAAATGAAAATGAAGGTAGCTTCAAGAAGTTTACATTTTAAATGTTAAAAATGTATTCATATATACAAATTTTCTGGAACACAGTAGGTGCTTACAAATGCTGTATCTGTCTACATAGCACATGGAAAGTAATTTCATGGAAAAATTTCTACCAATTGGGGAGATCGGGAAAGATCTCATGGAAAAGATATACTTGAGCTGAGTGGTTGAGCCTCTGACAAAAACAAGAGGTTAGGAAAAGAGATGGGGTGGGGGAAATAATGAATTTCATTTTGGAGGACATACTCTATTTTTTATTCCTATGGGAACTGCAGGTTTGAATGTCTACCAGGTAAATGATAAGAAGACAATTTATGTAAATTTGGGTTTAATCTACATAGACACGATGAATGAAATTAAAACAGTTAATGAGTGACTGAAAAAAGAGCAGAGAGAGAAAAGAAGGCCTAGGATAGTCAAGAGGTGTACCGCCACACAGTGGAGTGGAACATGGAAGATTATCTAACAAAGGAGATTGGGGAACTGGTCAGAAAAGGAGGGAGAGAGAGAGACAGAGACAGAGACAGAGAGACAGAGACAGAGACTCAAGAGATGGCAGTGTCATGAATACTCAGAGAGTACAGAAGAGGCAGCTGATCAACAGTGTCATATAATGCAGAAAATTAAGAACAATGAAGACTAAGAAAGAGACTTGAAATTTGACAATTGAGTAATTATTGGTAAACTTGGTGAAAGCAGTTTCAGATGAGTGTTGGAGTCAAAAGCGAGATGGTAAGAATTTGAGAAGTGAGTGGAATTGAGGCAATGAGGAAAGCTTAAATTTTTTCAGGAGTTTGGGAGGAGAAGAAAGATATAGGATGACAGCACGAAGTATTGGCAACATTAAGTTATTTTAAGGATGGAAGAGATATGGGTATGTGTATCTGTAAATAAGGGATTAAGTATTAGAGTGGGAGGTAATGTTGGGGTCATACAGGCAAGCACCTTGAGAATATAGGACTGAGTCAAAGGCACAAGTGGTAGGTTTGGCCTTGTTAGGTTGAAGGGGGATCTTTCCCTTAGACACTGGAACAAAAGACAATTTCAATAGAGCTTGAAACCCACAGAAAATATTTTACAGCCATTTAGGCCATTGATATGCCCTCTTCCCTCCTTGCTGCTTTGCTTTTTCTGTAGTTCACCAATTTTTTCCCAGTTCTCTTGCATTTCCCCACCTCTTTTATTCCCTATTTTTTCTCCTTTTAGTTGTTATGGGCACTCCTATAGTATATAAGCCAGAGTTAAGACTGAGTGAGGTCATTTAAGAAGACAGTCACATACTATTCTCATTATTCTCAAAATGACCATCTTCCTTGCAAAACTCTTTAATTGTGACAGAAGTGAGATAGCATAGCCTTAAAGACTATGGAAGCTGAAGTAGGAGTTGAGAAGATCACAAAATAAAAACAGTGGGAGAAGTATTTGAGAGAGCACATTACATGCTGATCAGGTGAAGAAACTAAGATCACTTAGCCTGGAAAAAGAGAAAACTAAGAAGAAGAGATGTATTGGGAAGTTGCCATGTGAAAGAGGGGGGTCAGACTTGTCCTCCTTCATCTCCTAAGATATTAATGAGAGCAACGGCATGAAGAGGCAAAGAGGCAGATTTAGGATCTGGGAATCTTCTTTACAATTAGAATCATTCTGAAGTGCCCAGGGTTGCTTCAGCAGGTGGTAGATTCATATTCACTGAATATCATAAAGGAACAGCTGATATATGTAACAGGAAATTTATATTCAGGTACAGTTTGGAGGAGGTAGGCTCTGCAGTCCCTTTTTCCAACCATGAGATTCTCTTATTTTCCAATCATCTAGTGTAACCTCTAATTTTACAGTTGTGGAAACTGAGGGTCAGAGATGTTAAATTTGTTGCTTAAAATCCCCAGGTAGTGAGCATCGGGGCAGGTTTTAAATCTCAGATATTCTGACTCCAAAACCAATTAAACAATGTGGTAAAGAAGGTGTCAAACTATATTGATAGAGGGAGTTTCCTTGCCTGGGACTGAACACTGAATTTAGGAGTCAAGATGTCTATTTTTGAAGTCCTAAATAAGTCTGCTACTTACTATGTGACATCTGGGAATTCATTTAACCCTTTGGGTTCAGTTTCTTTAATTGTAAAAGGGAACAGTAACACTAGCATTAGTTCACACTTAGTAATTTTATGATGATAAGTACCATTAAAGTAAAGAGTAGCACTTTTCTTACCACAACCTTGGGAGATTAATACTGCAGGCAGGCTTAAGTTTACTGTATTGATAGGCTAAATTTCTACACAGTACTTTCTATGGGTTCCCACCTCTATTTAAATTCAGTCTTTGGCTGAACAAAATGTTCTTACCATTCCCTTCTTCCATGTCCCTCTCTGGTAATGTAGTTCCTATATCTAATTTAACTATACACAGAAGAAGGTGCTAACCTGCTACATACTCTCATCACCTCAGGCATGGACTACTGCAATAGCCTGCTAGTTGTCTTCCTTTTCTCAAGTCTTACCTCCTCTTCCATCTACCTTCCCTGGCTTCCTTCAGGTCTCAGCTCAAATGATACATTATTCAGGAGACCCTTTCTAGTCTGATCTCCATCCCTCCCTCCACTGGGGGCTTGCCTCTGAGATCAGCTTCTGCTCTCTCTCTCTCTCTCTCTCTCTCTCTCTCTCTCTCTCTCAATAAGAGAGAGAAGCAATTTCCTTCAGGGCATGAAATGTTTGCCTTTCTTTTTTCACTAGTGCTTACTTATATGACTGGTATATAGTTAGAAATTAATAAATGCTTATGGATTGGTCGATAAATTGAAGAAATGAGACTAAAATGACATTTGCATTTGCTTGCAAATTAATATTGCCTCCCTAGCCGCAGCAAGTTTTTCTTTAACACACACAAACATTAACTCTATCATCATCACTACTTTTTGCAACTATTTCCATTACTTTTCCACTGTTTAAGTTTCAGAATTAATTTGATTTTTTAAAAAATGTCTGAGTTTATCTAGTCTCCTTTTCTGTGCCAAACTAAAGTCTTATAGTTTCTGGTTGAATAAATTCTGTAAGCTAGTAGAGATCAAGTGGTGACTTGTGACCACACTGATCATAGAATTATGTCCACGTGCATAGTGGCTTCCTGATAAATTCCTGGATTCCTTTGTGATTGATAACACCAGAATCTTTTATAGGAAGGCAGTGTGGTACAGTGATAAAAAACCCATGATTTGGAATAGGGAGACATAGGTTTAAATCTCAGTTCTGTTTCTTATAACCTTACTGTAATGTATAAATATAAGGTTAATGGTGGGTAAAGGGAAGAGTTAAAGATCTCCCCTGCCCATTAATAGGCCTCAGATACCTTTTGTTAATTTCTGATGAGGCACTGGGTCACCAAGGTTTTGCCCCCCAGCCCTGAAAAGAGTATACGTACTCTGGGGTGACATTTTAATTTGGGGCTTAGCTTTTTGGAACAATGTTTGTGTGCCAGATGAGACTCTGGGTAGCCGCTAAGAAACCACCACCTCCCTGCCCCAGCTTTAAAAACCCAGATACTGGTGCTTTTCTCTCTGGTAAAGATGTATGTATTATCTATGGTCAGACAGCTGGAAGCCCTGTCTGTTGGTCTTTCTGTTTGTAATTTCTGCTTGTAATTTCTGTTTATATTTTCTCTCAAGTTCAGGGTGCTGACTTTTCCCCCTGAACTAAGTGAATGATACATGTACTTGATTAAAGTGATTGTTGACCCCCCAAAAGTTGCTTTCCTTTTAGAAAAGCAGATCTAAGAACCTGTACAGAGGCCTTCCTGTGTATGTTGGGGTCCTTGCTGTTACAGTTACCTAAGTCACTGTCGCTAGGGCTCAGTTTCTCATCTCTGAAAGGGAACGGCCTGATTAAATGGCCTTCAGTTTCTCTTCTACTCTAAACTGATGACTGTAATGTAAGATTTTCTCCTTAGATCACAATTATGTTCCTCTAACCACTCACTTCATACTGATTCAGAGAGACTAACACTTCACAGCCTTGCCCCTCTCTATAACTCCTATCTTCTCACTCTTTATTCATCTTCACATACTTTAGCACTCTAAAATTCACAGGCCTGTGTTTTCAGTGGCTGTCCTTAATTCAAACAGTGACTTCAGTGATCAAAACTACAGAAGAGAAATGGATGGGTTTGAAGTTTTTCCACGACCATAAAATCACAGTATATTGCTAATGCTTTTATTCACTCTTATGTAGGGCTGGTATGAAGGAGTAAAGTGCCTTGGAAAGTGGTAGGGATTGTTGAGAACAGAAGATATTATTCAATTATAGCCCTTGGGCAGAAAGCCTTGCCCAGACACGGAAGTCTTAATAAAGGCAACATGTCCTGAGGGCAAAAAGCCAGAAATGGAGGTTTGTGGGGAAAATAAAATTGGAGGGAGAAGAAGAGTTTAAATTAAATTTATATTTTTCTTATTTTACCTGTTTGCATATGGTTGAGTTGGTAACTTCATTTTCTCACCTTAAACTACACCCTTCCAGATCAGAAACTTCTACAAAATTTGTTAAAAACAAACAAACAAACAAAAAACAACCCCAACCAAAACAGCCTTGGAGCTGGAACAATGAGAGTTCCATTTTCTTTAAGAAGCCATTTAATATATATTGGCAATCCCTGTAGGTTTTGTTTTTTAATCTCCCAATCACTGAGTGAAGACTGTGTGCAATAAAATGGAATAAAGACAAATGTAGACTCCACTTTCCATATCACCTTTCATTTTTCTAAAAGGCAAGTCTTGTGATAGATTTACTAACTAAGAGCTTTTATCTGCAATCATAAATAAGTTGATTTCACTGATCTAAATTAATAGAATATTGCAGCAATGGTGTTTCAAGCAAAATCTAATGAAGAATAATAGAGGTTTTATAAGAGAAGGCTTAAACAATTCACAACTAAAATGAATCCCCATTTGTTTTGTACATCTTTAGTGTTACTGATGTTGAAAAACCAAATGCATTTAAATATTCAAACAAATGAATCCATACCACAAGTCCAACACCTGTAAAAAGAAGGCTCCATGGAAAAGAAATCAAATAGTTGAGAAGTTTATTAAAATTGCAAAACAGAGCTTGCTGCAATAATATTCAACTTCTTCAGGCCACTGACTCTCAAGGCAATCAGGTATAGTCTATCTCTGGCACTGTTAAGAATAAGTGGGGTTAAAGAATAGGTTTATGAATCCATATCTTATTATCCTGATTTATATGAAGTTTCTGTTAGGATTCATGAAGATATTCTTTGAACTATTCTTAAAATTGTGGTTCTTAGAAATCTCTATGAAAGCACATGAAAACACAATACTTAAACTTTATGTGAAGTCAGGTTAATTTTGTCTCTCTGCCTCAGGTTTTATATAACTCACAGTGGTTGTTAGGAAGAATAAATGAGCGTATCTATGTATAGATATCTATATCTCCAGCTATATACATATACATGTGTGTATAGACATATTGTTTTTCAAACCTTAAAATACTCTATAAATGTGACATTATCATTACTATTATTCGCTAATAATAATAATTCCACAGGGGCCACCTAATTAAGTCATGGTTTTCCAGGAGAAAACTGGTGAAACTCAAGAAAAGCTTTCATAATATTCTTTATACCATGAAGTATAAAGGAGGAATTAAGATGCAAATAAGGAGCTTGCCCAAAAACAAATAGGACCTAACAAAGATAAAATTTGAATCCAGGGCTTCTGGCTCCAAAGCTAGGTTCTTTCTACTGTATCATACATTTCAATTTGATATAGTGTTAGAAATAGTGGAAATATACTTTTGTGACTTATGGCTCCACTCATATGAAAATCTATCGTTGTACTTAAACAAAACCACATATGTTTTTACATTCAGTCATGTATTTCCCTCAGGAAAAGTCTGAAAACAGTTCAATCTTGCCTCAGGTATTTATAATTAAAGTACCAAATCTCAAGCTTGGTCTAATTAGAATCATTATTAATAAAGTCACCTATGGCTGTCATTTATAATTTAGTAAGAGTGGTCTGACTTAGGCAAGGCTACTTAGGTTTCTGCAAATTTTAAATAAACTTTAAGATTTGTGGGTGATTAATGGGTATGTCAAATTGTCTGATGGGGCCTGCTTTGCATGTCATGTTAGGTACCATTAACAAAAAATAATGGAGTACATTTTATGTATGGCTGCTGAGTAGTAAGTACTAGGTCGACTGGTTCAACTTGTGGGATGGGAAAATGAGAAAAAGAAGAAATAAAACCATGCTGTGTTCAATGACACAATAAAATTTAAAAGTGAGGGTGAACTTATGGTATACTGGAAAGAACAATGGATTTTAAGTGAGAAGACCTGAAAGTGAATATCCCAGTTCTTTCTTCCATTTCCATCTGTCTGACTTTGACAAGTGACTTCGCCTCTCTGTGCCTCAGTTCCTGATGCATAAAAATGAAGGGGAGTGATTAAATGACCTCCAAAATTCCTTTAAATTTCAAATCTAGCAACTCCAGTGGATGAGTAGTGAGGAGTAGAGATGGATCCTTGAAAGGTGGAAGCTGTTGATTTGTCCTTTATGAGGAGTAATATAACAAACGTAGTCAAAGCCCTTTATGGTAAGATGAAATGCCCAATCAGATAGAATGTAAATCATGAAGAAAAAAAGAAAAGAAAGAAAACTTTATCAGCAAGACCAGAAATGAAGGACACATTTGCTATTAGTAAGCACTTTACAAAGGAGTAGTTGGACCCTGTTATGTACATTATCCATGGTTATGGTCAGAAAAGTGGTTGCACAAATGACATCCTGTCACTTCACTTATCTGTCCGGTGACTCATAGCTGCATCATTTAGAGGAAGGAAAAATAGCTTTTACTGCTTTTGTTAATGCAGAGCAAATATAGCTGCTGAAAATCATGCCGTATTGCACGTATTCTAGGGCATGAAAATTGGCAGATAAGTTTAGGTTCCAGAATTGTTACTCTTGTGGTTGGTCATGAGGTGCAAAGAAAATAAAATAAAGCTATATTTTTAGACATGGACTTGGATTGTGGGAACTGATATAAGACATAGAATCCTAAATTCCACTGGGGATATTTAATCCTAATGTCATGAAATATTTGATTATTAATGAAAAATTGAGAATGCACAGAGACAAGTTTTAACCTCTGAGCATGACATCATGCCAGATAATTATCATACCCTTCCACAAAAAGTCTTTTGGTGTCACTATAAGAATAAAATAATGATCTGACCCAGAATGGCACTACATAAGTTTTTGTGAATATAATTCACTTAATCAAAAATGGATTATTCATATATATATATACTTATTCTTAACATAGACATTGTTCATAAATATGAAATATCAATCTGATAATAAATTACAGATTATTTTTTATCACTAAAGAAAAGTACAACAAGGTCTCTCAAGATCAAGTGTATCCTTAAATACTCAGTAACGAAGGACAGAAACAACAACAACAATTTAGCAATATGTATTTTCTAAATTGGGACAGCTAGGTGGTACAGTGGATATGGTACCTGACCGAGAGTCAGGAATGTTCATTTTCGTGAGTTCAAATCTGGCCTCAGACACTAGTTGTGTGACCCTGGACAAGTCATTTAACTCTATTTGCCTCAGTTTCCTCATCTGAAAAAGGTACTGGAGAATGAAATGGCAAACTACTTCAGTATCTTTGCCAAAAAAAACCAAACAAACTCAAATGGGGTCACAAAGAGTAGGACACAATTGAAATGAAAACAACCACCTGTCCTCCAAGAGTTTATATTCAGTTGGAGGGAATAGGTTAGTGAAGTTTATCTAGCACAGCTACACTAAGGTCAATTTTTTTTTTCTTTACATGCTAATTGTCTGAAGGGTGATGTGTGTGTGTGTGTGTGTGTGTGTGTGTATGTGATAAAGCAAATTGGCCCAGACTTCAATACCATGTTATCTTTTCTTTCCAAATAGTGGAACACTTTAATTTTTTGGTACTGCTTTGGGCAACTCTGTGCACTTGTATAATGGCTAAGTCACAAATTCATTCTATTTGAATTTTTTTACTTTGGCTTCTGATTGAAGTTTCCTCAATCCCTCCCTTTAACAAACACTGTTCCTTATGCTGTCTCTTCGTCTCTGTCTAGGATAATAATAATTGGGTCTTACTGCTTCCCTATGCCAGAGGAAAATACCTATCAAACTGGACTCAAGTTATTGCTTATCTAGTCCTCAAGGCCTGGGTATATTGCATAAGATAAAAAAAGGTTATCATCAGGAATGCATACTATGTTCTGCAGTGACATTTGCTGAACGATTAGTGAAGGCTGATTAATTCAGTTAGAGACTTTCAATTTGCTTATCAATTTTCCCGATTTCAACAATACATCTGGCTCCAGACAAGTAATTTGGTTTGGACTGCTCTTCCTCTCAATGTAAATTACATGTATATAAGGAATGTCTGCATTTGTTTTGCTGCTCATCTCATAAAAATTTATATTTGACCCTATTTAAGTCAACTGCATACTTCAGATCTTTCCTACTAGTTATGCATGATTAGCTTCATGCTAGATGCTATAACTGCAAATTCATCTCATTTAATAATAAAACATGAATATAATTTATTGCTTTTGAAATCATAGATCCATATTGCTTTGTATGTTTCCTACAGGGTCATGTGATTAAGGAATCTCTTCATTCTATTGGGAAAGTAGGTTTCACCATTTTCAGTCCTTTCAAGTTTTGAGATTTTGGATTTGAATACAGACAAAAATTATCAAATCATCATCACTGTCAAACTAGTTTGTACTTTTATACATTTGAATAAAGTGGTAAGATTTTATCACATCTAAGAAATGAATTATTTTAAAAGGAAAAGATACATACTCAGCTAAATGCTCACAAACCTACACAACAAAGCAGTACCAAAGAATTGCCACAGTGAGTTAGAACTTGTCTAGTAATCTTATCAATGACAATGGCACCAAAAGCAGTTCTGTTGCATGTTACCCTGGAACTTTTCTTAAAATAACATCATAATTGTAGCCTAAAATATAGAATGATGATGAGTTAGTAATGTGAATTATATAAAAGGAACCTATAGACAACCCACTGGTGCAATGGAAAGCACATTGGTCTTGGGACCAGAAAAACTGAATTTAAATCCTGATTTTTATACTTAGTAGATACATGACCTTGAAAGTCTTGTGATCCTTCTGAATCTCATTTTGAACTTAAAGCAGCTATGTCATAGAGTAGTTGCGAGGAAAGCACTGCATAAACCACATCACATACATGAATGTGAGTATTTTTTATGGTTCTGGTTCTCTCCCTTTGAACATGAAAGTCTAGCCTCTAGACCCTGAATCTTCCTTAGTGTTAATTCTTTAAGTAAATTTTAAAAGTGAAAGTGAAAAAGTATTTAATATATCTTCTGTATTTCTCTGGTCAAAAAATAAGTTTATTTTGACAGAGTACTTAATTTCTGAACTAGTCATTTGGGTATCCTTAAATGACTACCATTGTTTTCATTATGCAATAACTGTTTCATGTTTTTTCTCAGTGTACTTGTATGAAAGGAAGCCTGACATCTAACATATGGGTCAAGTTTCAACCTATATAGAGGCCAAGTTTTACATCAGAATGACCTTTTTTTTTTTTTCAAGTCCTACCACTGACACATCTTGGTTGCATGACTCTGGGCAAGGCACTTAACCTCTCAATATATACCAAGCTACTCTCTAAATAAGGAAGGATCATAAATAGATTTAGAGCATAATGAGACCTTAAAAGCGATTGAGGTCAATACTCATTTTAAAGAAGAGGAAACTTATCCCCACAAAGGTTAAGGTTCTAATATGCATTTCTTAAAATGGTGTGACCTAACCTATTATGTCTTACAATGATGAAACTGAGGACAGGACCAATCACTTGCTAATATCCTCTCCTAATAATTCCCTTGTGATATCTGCACAGAAATGGAAAACAGGTGTTTCTGAAAACTTTATATTTTGAGAAATAGTTAAAATTTCTTTGTATGTGAAGATAAAGTTGCATGCCTAACTCTTTTAATACTGAAAACCTGTGCATTTGAAACTAATACTTTAAGACAAATAGAACAGTTCAAGTGCAAGGGGAAAGAATTTGATATTTCTTTTTCAGAAACTTCAATGTCCATGATAAATCATATTAGAATTTAACATTTGGTAATAATCATAAAAAATTTAATTTGGGTTGAGAAATTGCAAATTCTATGGCACTAATTATGTTTTTAAAATCCCATGAAACACAGTAAGAAAAACTATTTTTAAATTATGTATCCAAACTATAAAAAGAACAGTATTAAAATCCATAAGATTCTAAGATCCTAAATTGAGTCTAAATTTGCCTGAATGGAATTAGGGGAGGGAGTAGAAACTCTTATATGCCTAAAAATACCATAAATGCAGCAAAAGATACATACAACTGGGAAGCATTTCTTCCCCAAATGGCTGTTCTCCTTAATTCTATATTTAGATTTTTAAAAAGTCAAGGAAATGAGTTAAGTCCCTACCAGAGTAGAAAAGTACAGAAGTTCAATATCAACCATACTAGCATATTGTTAGCACTTAATTTCTGACAATGAAAGTAGCATTTTTAAAATTCTTGATGAAAATAATGACAGTTAAGGTTTTTGAGAGATAATGTTAAGACAGAGGGATCAAGTACCTTTCTTACAAAGACCTCAAAGTTTTACAATTTCTTTAACTAACATATTTTCTGGTGCTTATCATAAATATTTTCTTTACATAAATGAAGGAAGAATAAAGGACAAAAATACTTAAAACATTGTGGTTCCATTTGACATAAATCCAGAGACTCCCTTATCTCTTATATCTCATTGCTAATAAAACATTCTGGAAGATAGTGTTGATACTGAAACTAGAAAAGAATAAACTAGAAATATCAGACAGATAGCTTATTAAAGTCTCTAGTGGCATATACTTAGGTGACAGGACTCAAGGTAGCAACAAGAAGAAACATTTTTTTTAAAGCAAACAACTGTCCTCCTGCACAAAGCTAGAAGGGTCAATACGATTCACTGATACTTTCACAGCAAAGTTTTACAGCAAGTTCCCCTTCCTATCTTTTGGAAATAAATCCTTAGATGGAAGAGTCTCTGTGCCCAACAGAGTAACCATTCATTAGATGGGTCAAGGAACACATACATCAAATAAGACTGCTGGCAATAAAGGACGTAGATTCAGTTTGTAATGAACACAAGCCTGACATGCCCAGAAATAGCAGTCAGGTCTGCCCTTTACAAGATCTTTCACTGGTTAATACCAGTAAGCAGATGAGACAACAAGTATAAACCATTGACATTTTATTATTGAACCACAGTGAAGGTGAAGTAACAACAAAAATGAAACTGATCAGCATACCATGTCAAATATTTTTCATACTAACAGAGAAACTGGGCAATATTAATCCCTCTTGTTAATCATGAAGAAAAATGCCTTTTGGCAACTTGAATGTTTACTTCTTAGTTCTACCTGCCTCTTAAGTATCAGTGTTAATCTAAGAGGTAGTGGTAATACCACTATTTCCTTAGTTGAAAAATCTCCAACAAAAAGTTTTACTCCATTAAAAACATAATCTTTTGTGATTATTTTGATATTCTTTTAAAATAAAGTTAAATAACTATTTCAGCTGCTTACTCTGAAATTCTTTCTATAGATATTAGTATAATGGATCTAAAGCCAGAGGTACCTTAGTTCACCCCAACCTCATTTTACACATGAAGAAAGCTAGGGCCCAGAGGAGTAATGTAAATTCCTGAAGCATGGAGGTAAATGAGGGACAGAGATGGAGTTTAAATCTAGGACCTCTTACTGTACCATGTTCTCTCTCAATGACATAACACTGCTTAGTGAAAAAATGTCCATTGTCTTTCACAAACTTTGAACTTAGGTCAGATAAAACAAAGTACTTGTTTTTAATATTTTTCATTCTTTTATAAACTAGGTGAATCAAATAGGTACATAAATAAAGGAAAACATTTCATCATTAAACTCATGATTAAAAGTTGAACTACTTGCTTCTCTTTGGCTGCTTTCCCCATGGACTCCCTTACATACACACACACACATTTATGTGTATATATGATTACATATATGATACATACATATATATGATGCATATATATATATATATAAATACACATATAAATACACACACACACACACACACACACACACACACACATATATATATATACCTATGATTCTGGGTCTATTTCAAGTTTTATTTTTCATTCCACAATATTGATTTTACAAGGATAACTTTTCACTTGATATCAAAATTTTCAAATTGATGAGACATATATGCTAAAATCATTATTTCATAGTGGATTAAATATTTGGGGTGGAAAAAAAAAACAAAACAGAATGAAGGGAAATGATGAAGTCCAGCTTAAATTAAAACAAGATGAGAAATAATTAAGAGTGCACATTGCATTTCTTTGTCTTTTCCGCAGCACAATAGATCTGAATAGCTGATTTAGTGGTTAGTGGAGGAGAAATGACAGAAGAGGTAACTATGTAAAATAGCTAACCTTCAGTGAGGGTGTATGGAGGGAATCTGAGAGATGAAATTCATTCTTGCTCTCAGTAGCCATTAGCAGCTTTAATTATCTCAAGCAGAAATTAGATTTCTGTTTAGAAAAAGCTATTCACCAACAATATGACACATTTCATAAAGGTTATATACCCACTTAGGTGCTGACCACAGTCTGTATTCAGTTGGTTATCCTGGCATTGAGATGAAGACACAATTAATTTTATAACTCTTATAAATTTTAGAAATGTAGAGAAGAATATGGTAGGAAGGATTTTTAAATAGCAAATGCCTTCTTGAACATGAAATTTGGCAGCTGTAAAATTAAATCACTTGATAAAGTCTTTTGAACAGTTTGGCCCTTAATGTACACCAAATAGACAAAATTAAGCATAATAAAATAGGATTTAATAGGATGTTACTTTGGGATAGTTTAGATTTGAATAAAATTCCATAAAATGCCTTAAGTTTTATATTAAATATATGATAAAGAATTGAATGGATTTCCGCTTTTTCATAGGCTTTCAAAAAAGCAATTTAAAATTGAATAAAAGGAAAGATATTATCTGAACTGTAGGTATTGTGAAAATTGTGCAGTGAAAATTAAAATACTAGTTTGTGCTGCAGCCATAAATTACTAAAGTAATTATCTAGTAGCAGACATAACTGAATCATTCAAAGGGGTAATTAGCAATCAGACATAATGAGTACTGCTACTATTTCTTGTCATACTGTATTTAGCCTCCGTGCAGCCTAGAGGAACTAAATTATTTCCTATCCTTCTCGGAGGGCATTACTGCTCTATTGAGTGCATCAGTCCATATTATTACTCCCAGTAGTTTAATTCTTCACTGGACTGCACATTTCTGATTCCTCCTGTCAGAAGTCTCCCCAGTTCTCAGGGGCCCTTTTAAGCAGTCATCTTCTTAGTAATCATCTTTTAGTATAAATACAAACTGCAGCATAGCCAAATTTTATGCTGCATTCTTATCCCAGAACATATGTTGTACTGTTTTCAATGTTTCCTGGCATTTGAAATACTAGCTGTGATTTGTAATTATATGCATATATATCAAAATACTTTTTAAAATCACAAGAATACAAATGATGAAATGTGTGGTGAAAGGTCCTAGTTTATCACTTTATGTCTTAATTGCTTATGTGTTGTCAAAGTTGAAACCTTAGATGATTTTGAGACATCAGCATTTGCAGTTTTGGGAGGGAGGACAAATAAAGGGAAGATGCAATATAGAACATTGTTTATATGGGTGGGATTGTTTTCTTTCCAATAAAGATGTAAGAAATACTTCACAAGGAAATAGCCTGAATATGTGTATGTAAAAGAGAGAGAGAGAAAGCTTAGAGGCAGGGTACTTTGGGATGCAGGACAGAGTGATATTTGGAAGAAATCCAACAGGCAAAATCCAATTAAACTCATTCATTCATCCACTCAATACATATTTACTTGGCATCTATTGTGTACAGAACACTGAAATAGGACTTAGTATTAGGAAATCAGGGTTCAAATACCAGCCCTGAGACTAAATAATTATCTTTGTAAACTAAGCATATCAACTCTAAATCATAGTTTCTTCACCCAAATGATAGTACTACCTGTAGCCTACCTACCTCAGAGAGCTTCAGTGAAGAAAAATATTTTGTAACTCTGAATAGCTATGTGAAATATGGGTTTTATGGTTAAGATTTTTACTACTTTAATAAGATTTATTTTTTTAAGTATGCCTTCCCCTCAATGAACATATAATGACAAGACACATGATACATGAAACTGTTAAATATACTTTAAGGAAATGTGGAAAATTTTCAGGTGTGTGTTACCATGTAAAAATTTTCTAGTGCCTTCTTCCAGTCCATTCTGTCTCCTTACTATTCCATTTACCCACAATACTCAGAATAACCAGAAAAAGGTTTTGGTAAAGATGGATACCACACAGAGACAATGTGGATTATGTGTATTTCACTATATGATTTGGGAGAGGTAGAGTGGGAGGTGGAGGAGATATCTACAACCTCCTCACACATTGTAATAGAGATGCATTTTGTTTAACTTTGGGTTTTTTAAAAAATCTTTTGATCATTTACTACTTAGTGTCAATTATTATATTAATCAGATCAATGGCCCAATAAATACTTGAAACAGAAATTTTAATTTGAATGGTGAAGAAGAAGGTAATTTCAGAGTAATGGAAGGAAGGTCAAGTTTAAGTGTGGGGGAGAAAAATTTGACAGCCAGAAGGAGGCCTAAGATCAGTGGATGTTTCTTATGGAGGAGAAAGAAAACAGAAGATTCCATAAGTTTTATTGACTCTTGGAGGTAGAAGATATATTAAGGATTATACAATCTAATATCTTTATTTCATGGTGAGGAATTAAAAACATCAAAAACGTTTTGTGATTTATCCAAGGCAACAGGATTAGTTAAATGGTAGAACATGAACTAGAATCAGGTCTCTTAAATTCAGTAGAAATGGTTTCCCAAATTTAGGAGACACTAAGGAAAACTATCCACTTTTTAATGTTTCCCAGGGTACTGATGTTACCCAGTAATTTGACACAAAAGATTTATTATCACTTTCATATAGGCATTATCTCCACTATATTTCAAACCCCATCTCATCCGATGATTTCTCATCCTATGGGATTGTGGTCCACTTTTTCCCCCATAGGTCTTTATCAGAAGATACAACCAACATGCCAGATAAATTCATTTAAGTTGTTTTCAAGAATCTAATTTTGGATTCCATGCTTTTATCTTCTCTCTCATTTTTACATCATGATCATCTCAGCTTCTTTTGCAATCACACATTTCCTTATATATGCCTCATATTAAAAGATTTGCAGTCACAGATTATGACCAGTAAAACAACCTCATTCATTCAAAAGAGAGAGAGTTCTTTGCCCTTGGGAGTTGTCTGGGATCACCGAAACTGCATAATTTTCCAAGTATAATCCACTCTGCTTTCTTCCTCCTAATCATTTCAAAACCTGACTCATATTTTTTTTAATTAATCAAGGGCTTAATCCTATCAGGATAATGTCATCCACAAACAGGAAGATCTAGAAAACCCTACCTTTTATAATGATTCTTCCATTTGAATCTTGTGGACATTCTCAATAAAGTGGCCAACAATAACTTTATTAAGAACCTCTTCCTGTTTGGTACTTGGCTTGATGGAGGTTTAGTGACCAAGGTCATCCTCATGGTTTCATTTGTCAAGGAATAATATATGACCTAAACATACATACCAGACAGTTTTTGGTGAATTGACTTTTCCTTCCTTCTTTCCTTCCTTCCTTCCTTCCTTCCTTCCTTCCTTCCTTCCTTCCTTCCTTCCTTCCTTCCTTCCTTCCTTCCTTCCTTCCTTCCTTCCTTCCTTCCTTTCTCACTGCCAAGTTGAATGGCAGGTCAGCATACTGGATATGATACTGGGCTCAGGGTGATGATTACACTGACAATCTATGTAACCAGGGCAAGTGGCTTCGCTTTTTTTACCCCCACTTTTTCATCTGTAAAATGAATTTGACCTGTAAGGTTCTTTCTAATGATCAGTATAGGATCTCATGAAATGTTAAAAAAAAAAACAAAACAACAAATATTAAACACAAAATGATTTTTTATTCTTTGAACCTTTCATCCAATAGTGTAACACAAAAGATATTTGTTTAAGAATTATATTGTGTTCTCATCATCTTTGCTAGGTTATTAAGGTGTATAAGGTATTCAGGAACACCAGTACCTCTGGTATGAGAGCTTGCTAAGCCCTTTACAATGCTATTTATCCACCTTTGGTATCCACCTTTTAGCCAACTCTCACCTGTGATTCTAAGAAACTTTTGTAGTGGCCGTATACCCAGGAAACTGCCCTGGCAGATGGTTGAGGGTAAGCAACAGGACTCAAACTTGTTGATGAATCAGGGGAGAGGGGTTGTATCTACCCCAAACATATGAAGATTTCCCCCTACAAGATGGGTGGATGTGAACACTTTGTCCCAATGACCATGCCAAGGTCATTCACTGCATCCCAGGCTATCATCAGTCATGTTGACTTTTGTTTTGCCACTAGACTTTGATGATGCAGGAAGACAAGGGTGAGATTGAGGACTTTGTGCAACTCTGCATCACTTGAATCTGATTCACAATCAAGTCCTCAACCATGGTATCATCAGTCCTTCTCAAAAAGGAAAGACAAACAACAACAGCTAGGCTATTCTCAGCATGAATGTAGATAATTCTCATAAAGATTTTTTTTTACATTATAAAATAGGCACATAGGTTGTGAGTTACAAATGTTCTCTCCATTGTCTTTTTCATAGCTTTTAATAGCATCCATGACTTTAAATTATTTTGGTGTCATTCCCTTCATAAGTTAATCTATGATGTGATTATTCAGTGCTGTTAAAGCTGGGTACCCTCCAGCACGGTGTGTTCTCAGTGTGATCCTGTTGTGTTTTCTGACTTTATCACCCTAAATACTACTTTTATTTAGCTCAGGACAACTCAAGATCACAAATTTAGTGTTAGAAGGTTATCTACTCCAAACCCTTTATTTTACAGATGAGAAAACGGAGGTCTTAAGCAATAAAATCAAGGTCACATAGGTAGCAAATGTCAAGTACAACATTTGAATTTAGTGTTCTGATTCCAAATCTAGATTTCTTTGCCCTAAGCCATGCTGCCTCATACATTTAGTGAGATTAGGGATTTTGCATAAGCAGAGAGGAAAGGGGAAGACAATCTAGGTGGGACAGGCAGGAAAAGTCCAGAAGCATTTTCCAGTGATAATAAGTAAAGCTTGATTCTTTGATACACAATAATGTTTTCTCAAAATAAAGGAAGTAAAAAATTAGTAATGTCTAACACCATGTTTCCACTGGAAAATCTGCCATATGGTAAAACTGAATTATGACACTGTGAATCAGTAGCATATAAGGGACTATTGAGGTTGGTTTGGGGGATTGGAATATCTGGAATAATATTTTGTGGAAATATTTATTCTATCAACTCAGTTGTAACTATATAAAGATGGAAGTGGAAAGCATATGAATTTACACAGAAATTACATAGCTTATCATATTAATACAGGCAGAAAAAAAGACTTTTGATTGTCAAAATAATTAAATTTTCATGTATTAAGCTAGTATCATAACCACTTCCCCCCCAAAAAATAGAAATTTTAATGCATAAGTCACTCATTGCATGCTTAAGGTATAAGATATTATGGTTCAAGTCAGTGGTGGTTCTGTTATTGATGGTGATAATATGTCCTCATTGAAATGAGGACAATGATGAAGGAACTTGGTCCAATAATCACATCATTGATTACAGGTGGTCCTGGGCTCTCTTGCCAGGGTTAGCTGAGACAGGTTCTATCATGCTAGAAAGGCATAAAGTAGAGTCCTGGTGACAGAGTAATTCTAATGTTTGAAAGTCAACTTATCTAGAAAAGAAAAAGGTTCATTAGCAGTCTTTCAGCCAGTCAGTCAACAAACATTTATGAAGTGTGTTCTATGTGCTAGGCACTATGCGAAAAGCAAGGGATACAAAGAAAAGGAAAAGATAGTACTTGCTCTCAAGAAGTTCACAGCCTAACAGGAGAAACTATTTAAATAACTATATATATATATATATATATATATATATATATATATATATATATATATATACATATATACATATGTAAACAAATTATATGAAAATATATATATACATATGTAAACAAATTATATGAAAATATATATATAATATGTAAACAAATTATATGAAAATATATATATACATATGTAAACAAATTATATGAAAATATATATATATACATATGTAAACAAATTATATGAAAATATATATATACATATGTAAACAAATTATATGAAAATATATATACATATGTAAACAAATTATATGAAAATATATATATATACATATGTAAACAAATTATATGAAAATATATATATACATATGTAAACAAATTATATGAAAATATATATACACATGTAAACAAATTATATAAAAAAATATATATATACATATGTAAACAAATTATATGAAAATATATATATATACATATGTAAACAAATTATATGAAAATATATATATATACATATGTAAACAAATTATATGAAAGATAATTTGGAAACAATCAACAGAAGATCACAATGTAAACAGATAAATAACTCAAAAATACACATTGTTTCATATCTATCTCCCTTTTCACTGTATCATGCTGCCTCAGCAATAAAGTTTTTCCATATACTTTTTTATTTTGGTGCCATCAATTAGGAATCGATAAATTTTCTTTTCTACCATGAATATCTCAATCTCCTGTATTCCCAATTCAAAGCCTTTAAATTCCTAAACCACCTAAGAAGTAACATACAGAAAGATATAAGAGCTGGTAGGAGGAAGGGAATAGGCAATATATTATTACAGTAACATTATCATAGCACTTCTATAGTGTTGAAAAGTCTGAAAAATGCTACACATCTCATTTGCTTCCTACAACAACCTTGTAAAATAAATATTTGAATTAGGCTCACTTTACAGATAAGGAAACTGAGGCTGGGAGAGGTTAAATGATTTGTTTTGGCTCACAGCTACATAATGTTTGAGGTGGGATTCAAAATCAGTTCTTACTTCAAGTCCAACGTGGTATCCATCATGCCACCTATCTACTTAGCCCATGCTTAATACCATTCACCTTTGCTTAATATATCTTATTTTATTACAAATCTACTGAAAAGGGTCATGGCATTATATAAATACAAATAATAATTATTATTGCTATTTAAACACAGTCAGTTCATCTTTAAATATTCAACTACATATATACAGAGAAAGATATATAGATGTATGTATTTGTAAGTGTACGTATATAAACTGTAGATATAAATCTATATAGAAACCTATAAATCTATAGCTATAAATATCTATCAATAGTATATATTATATATATTTATATCTCTTTATACACATCATATAGCTATATACCTGTAGATCTGCGTGTGTGTGTGTATATATATATATGCATACATATGCATATATATGTGTGTGTGTGCACACACTATGTATCTATGAACAGATGATAGATTGATCTCTACATAGCTCTACAAGTACATAGGATATATAGGACATATGTATAGATCTATTGAAATGTAAGTATATATGTATAGATCTATTGATATATGATTGCATAATAATGTAGCTAAACAGACAGTGTGACTCTGGACAAGTCATTTCAGTTCTTTTCACCCCAGTTTCCTCCTCTATAAGAGATAGGAGTGGGAATCCTTTCAATGACTTTCCAGTTCTCTTCCTGATGTAAAGTCATAGTGCTATGATGCCATCAATCACAACCTCAAGAAACATGTTTTCTGCACCTGTTACATCAGACAAAAAATAGTTGCGGTACATACCTCCAAGGGCTGTTGAGACAAGAAGTTAGATAAAATGTAGAAAATGCTTTGTAATACTTTGCTTTTATTACCTGAATAAATCATTTAACTTCTCTGGGGCAGATTTTCTTCTGCTACAAAAGGAGAGGTTTAACTAGATGGTCTCAGAAGTCCCTTATAGGTCCACAAGTTACATACACACATTTGTGTTTGTGTGTGTATACACATATATACAGGCATATACATATCATGTACATTTGTACATGCCTGTATATTATTATTGTTGTTCAGTTGTGTCTAACTTTTCATGCCCCTAGTTAGGGTTTTCTTGTCAAAGATAGTGGAGTAGTTTGGTATTTTCCTCTCCAGCTCCTTTTACAGATGAGGAAACTGGGGCAAACAGGGTTAAATAACTTGCCCAGAATCACACAGCCAGTAATTGTCTGAGGGCAGATTTTAACTCAAGAAGATGAGTATTCCTGATTCACAGCCCGGTCCTCTGTCTGCTGGCCCACCTAATTGCCCCATATGCATGAATGCATGGAGGTACACAATCATATATCCACACACATATATCATATGCATGATTTTTATGCCGCAATAATAGACAAAGTCCCAGAAGGAAGAAAGAGGAGAAATGATGGTAAAATTAGTGCCGTTTGCTGTTAGGAAGAAAGCTTTCTAAAAATTCCAACAGTCCCCAAAATGGAAGGGGCTGCTTCAAGAAGGAATGCATTCTCTCTCCTTTGTGGTCTTCAAGCAAGGAATGGAAGAACACTATTCTGGTAGATTAGAGTAAGGATTCCTGGGTTGGAACATATGGCCAATGAGAACCCTTTCAAATTGAAAAGTCTATCACTCTGCTGGTATGAGAAAAGCAGTATGATGAAATTCATAAAGGGCCAGTCATGGGGGTGAGAAAAATATGGACCTGCCTCTGAAAAATATTAGAAGTGTGACCCTGGGAAAATCCCTTAACCTCTCAGTACCCCCAGGCAAGTTTTGAAGACTATGCACTATATGAAAGTTATACATAGCATACCATACCGAAGGGATAACATACAAAAAGAGAACCATTACTATTTTTCCATCTTAGAAACCATTTAAAGCATTCGCAGTAGCTTTGTTTTATATTCACCACAGAATTAATACAAACACTATTTCTGTGAGGAATACAGATACAACAATACACAAAAATATTCTGAAGAGTAAACAACTGACAAGTTCTAAGACTGCAACATTTGAGAATATTATTTATGCATGTATTTGAAAATGTGGCCTTCAAGAAAAATTATGAATGGTCTATCTAATCAAACATTATTACTGGGAATTATGTGGTGTCTCAATTAAACACTCTTAAGTATACATTCAAGAGCTGTGAAGTATAATTAAAAAACAAGATTTCCTTCATCTTTTAATTAGCTAGTATTCTAACAATTTGAACTAATAGATGTTTAGGGACTTTTCTAGAATTTGTTATTTATGTTAAAATTATAAATATTAACTTTATATAAATGCTACCATCTAAAATGTACAAATAGGAATGTTAAATAAATGAGGCATTTATTTTAATAAAATATTGTTAGAATAAAATACTAATATGTTTTAAGCAACAGACATTCAGATTATTATTTTTGTCACAAGAGGGAGCCCACGTTTTTCAATTAAGAATAAAATATTAAAAATAAATGAGATTAAATTAAAAGTGAGGATTATACAATTTATGGAATGATATATTGTTGATGTTAATAGTCATTACTGTAAATATTATAATTCATCTGGCCTTTATTTCTGTTCATTCCAGAGGAATTATACTGAATCATTCCTAATAGTTTTGGTAAACTGGCATGAAATATAAATAGTGGCATTAAAAAGCTACAAAAGTGGTCGTGAGACTATTCATGATCCTCCAGGAAGTAAATATCACATTTCATGAAAGCTTTATTTTTCTTTTTTGCATATAAGAAGAGTAATTAAAGCAACTGTATGGTATTTAATTGGAAAAATAGGCATCACACACAGAATCTAAATTTGAAACATTTAACCGAAGTCAAACTACACATTTGTAATAAAAAGAGCAGGCCCTGATTTAAAGATGATACTTTCATACTTTTATTAGCTCCCTTTACTAAACTACTACTCACTTTGTCATAGAAATGGCTACTGCTCTTGGCTGAATACAAGCTTGGAGAAGTCTTACCAGCTTGTTTGCCTGAGTTCCTCATCTGTAAAGGAAATAGAGAAGGAAATGGCAAACCACTCCAGTATCTTTATCAAAAAAAAAAAAAAACAAAACCCCAAAAACCCCAAATGGGGTCATGAAGAGTAAGACATGACTAAACAACAACAACAAAAAAAAAAAACTTGAAAAGGTTTGTTATTCAAGATAATGGATAAACTATGTATCTGTTCTCTGAAGGCTACCTTAGCTAATAGCAAAGAAAATCATGACCAAAAGGTTGGCCATTAGATAATAAATAAAGAATTTTGCTTGTTTTTTTAAAATTTTTCTTTAACCACTCATCAAACCATTTACCAAGACACAAGAGAGGCATAAGCCAGATGAGTAGAGCAAGCACAAACACTGATAAATTCACAGATCTTTTGAATGACTACTTGTTGTTCAGTCTTGTTTGACTCTTACAGGTGAAAACCCCATTTGGGTTTTCTTGGCACTTATATTGGAGCAATTTGCCATTTTCTTCTCAAGTTCATTTCACAGATGAGGAAACTGAGGCAGACAGAATTAAGTGACTTGCTTAGGGTCACATAGCTAGTACTTGCCTCAAGCCAGATTTAAATTTAGGAAAATGAGTCTTCCTGACTCCAGGTCCTGCATTCTATCCACTGTACCACTCCAGCTGCCCATTTTGACTTAAGTACTTTCTAATAGAAAACATCTTCTCTTGATAATCAGTCTTAGCAATATTATTAAAAAATTTTATCTTTACTCTGTCAATTGATAATAAGTAAAAATAAAAAGTAATAAAGATAGAGAGCTAGATTGAGAGTCAACAAAACAGGGTTTGAGGTCTCACTTAACTGATATTTACCGGCTTTTCGACATGGGGCAAGTCACTTTAACCTCTCAGATGCTGTGGGGCAACTATTTAATATGGTTTGGTTGCAATTTAAGTACCAATCACTTTGGTAGTCGGAGTTTCTTTGTTAGGAATTCCCTAAAACAATAAAATCACTGGTTTGCCCCCTCCTCTGGGAAAAAATTAGGAAGCAGCTGAAAGTTTTTGAGCAGAGGCTGATAGGACAAATTGAATATCTGCTACATACTCAGCACTTTTCATGGAGTTTGGGGTAATAATAATATAAATAACTAATAAAAATTATTAGCAAAAATCTATCAAAATAATAATGTGATCTGCCCTGTAAGAATTTACCCACTAACTTGGGAAGCAATATGAAACAAGAGTAAACAAGGTAAAGTAAACAAGAATATAACACACATACAATCACACACATATATGTACAAACATTTGCGTGCTTTATACTGCTAAATGCTACAGGAGTGAATTACATTAACGATTTGTATATTGGCTATCTTTCTACCACCTGTTATGTGTACACATTAAATGGCTTTATCCAGGCATACTACGCATCATTTCTCATTCTGGTAAATGCATATATGATGCATGACCACAAAATCACAATTGTTCTTTCACCATAAATCCATTACTCCTTGTCAAACAAGGAGTTTCACAAAACTCCTTGTGAAAGAAGGGCGGTGGATGGGCCTACAATTTTCCTCTTATACAAAAAAATGCATGTACCCATCACAAGACTCCATATGAACAGAGATATGAAGACTAACGTAGCTCCAAAAGAAATCGGAGAAATCATAGTGCCATAAGTTTGGAAAGGAAAAGAACTTTAGTCTTTTTAGTTGAACTCTGGTTCAACTCCTCATTTTACAGACGAGGAAACTGAGAAGCAAGGTGGTTAAGATACCTCTGCAAGATCACAGAAATAGTCAGTGACAAAGGATAAATACAGATTTAGCATACCCTTGAAACCAAATGAGTCAATAGATCAATTGTAATTAGTCTAGATGTTTGTCACTAAACTTATTTCCATAAAGATATATTTAAAAGTGAATAAAGTTTCAGGGCAATAACACCCACAGAAGACCAGGATAAAAATCAAGGCTTGAATAAACTCTTTCAGGATTTCAGATTAACCACATTTTATTAATGGGTCTAACTAAGGAAGAGATAATCATTAGACCACCATAAGAGAAAGAGGGAAAAACACAAGTGTTTTTATAACCAACATTTTTTGAACACTGACTCAAAAGAGTTCCCTGCTATTGTACTGGAATACAAAATATGCCACTTTGTCACTTTCAATGTCATTACTTCTCTGATGAATACCTTAATTTTTATGGGATAATTTTATTTGTCCTTTAAATCTGTTTTTAGAATAATTAAGTTTGCTGCATCTTTATTTGGTTTTCCCAAGCTTTGAAACAGATAAAATGACACCATTTGAATGATATAAATGATTGGAATGATATATAGGCCTTATTTACTATTATTTCATATATATTTATTTACATACACACCAGTATATATACATAAATGTTCACAGATGTCCACAAATAACAAACATTTCCACAACAGATAAGGAAGGAGGGAGGGAACAAGTATCTGTAAGTACCTATCATGCATCAAGCACTATGCTAAGCACTTGGCAAACATTACCTCCTTTGATCCTTACCATAACTCTGGGATTTGGTGCTATTATTATCACCATTTCAGAGATGAGGAAACTGGAGACAGACTGGCCTGAGGTCACACAGCTAATAAGTACTTGAAGATTTAGATAGCAGATGTCATACTTGAACAATCAGATAGGCCAGGACAGTACAGGAAAGGAAGAGTCAGCTGGGAAGGTCCCTGAAAAATTGGGCATTGTAATTTCATACCAAGTTTCTCCCTGAAACAAGGAATAATATTGACATAGCTATAAGTCATAGAATATCAGAGTCTCTAGAGAATTATATCTATGACAATCCCTATGGGGAAGCACAGGCAGCAGGACACACAACTAAGTATTATGCAAGAGAAATAGTATAAAGAAAATCATCTAACATGTAAAATCAGAAAAGGTGTGTTAGTCATGTGGTGAGGACAATAGATAACTTATGCACAAATCTTATGTTCTACTGGTAATTGCATAATGTCAAGAAAACTAAAAGAAGCTCTATCAAATACTGTAGAACCTGATGATAATTTACAGGATGTTGTAGGCAAGAGATGCCCAAGATAAGATGGCATAGATGAGAAGTGTATAGGCTATAAAGGTACTACTCAGATACATGAAGTGTTAAATATTTTTCTAAAGATGGCTTTGTGTGCAATCTTGTGAATATCATTGTCTTTTCTCTGGTAAAATGAGTTTTAAATTTTTCTGTAATAAATTGCTATTTTTACAAATAAGTTCACAAGGACATCTTTTGGAAAAATATAAACTCTATTTGAAATTTTAGGTTATAAGGGAAATTCTCTAATGATGGTCATGTTTTATATTGAGCTAAAATTACAGCTCTTGGGAAAAATAAGGAGCTACTCTAGCCATTTCATAAAATAAAGAATTTCAAACTTCAACAAACTATTGATTATCAGTCATTCTATCATATCTGTTACTTACCAGGTACCATGCTAAGTGTTGCAGATACAAAGACAATACGGAGGCAGTTTTCATTCTCAAGAAACTAAGGTTCTACTCATAATCTTTTGTCATGTCACAGCAATTCTAAATTCAATCAAGTAGAGTTTTATGATAGTTGAAGTCCTATTTTTTCCTGCCTTCCAACCATTCCCATTGGCGGTTTCTGATTTCTTTATACTTTGAAGTATAGAGAAAAATGAAATTATTTTTAAATGTTATAGTTATAGTTATATTTATAGTATAACCCATTAACAAAATCCTGAAATGAAGAACAAGGGAGCTATGAAAAACATCCCACATGAATGCTAGTGCACAATATTAACTTAGTCTTCATAAGTGAAATCTAAATAATACAGCTAGGTCTTTCTGTGTGAATGATTAATCTTGTGAAGTGGCCCTGTTATTTGAATTCACACTTTGGGCTGAAACCAAGTAATACATTTTACTTCAAATGGTATGAATTTGATTGCATGACTGCTTCAGCGGTTGTTATTTGCACTAATCAGAGCTCAGTTGTACATCAAAAGTTTTATCTTATTCTTATTCTATAAATGGCAAATTTTAGTAGAAGACAGTATGGAAAAGCTTAGTTCTTCAAACTGGGCTTAACTCTTGAGTCTTCAAATCCAATGTGTATTTTCATCTCTTAGTTCAAATGATTTAAAAGATACACTTAAATTGACTTTATCTGTCTGAAGTCTTGATAATATAGCAAGATATGCCTAGTTAATGAGATGGATTTCTTTTTTTTAACATAAGCACCAATATTGTCAAAAGTCAGGGATAAAGCCATCCCCTAATAGATAAGAAGTCAAAAGACATCAACCAATGATTTTCAAAAGAAGAACTGAAAACTTTTAGCAATCATATAAAAGATTGTTCCTAACCATTAAGAATAAAAGCAACGTAAACCAAAATAACTCTGACCTTGCATCCTGCACAACAGCAAGGCTGACAAATTATCAGAGTGGTTACTATAGGCGTTATGTAGAAAGATAAAAACATTAATGCACCATGGCTAGAACTGGGAATTTGTCTAACAATTCTAGAAAGCTAAGAAAATGACTGAAATGTCCATACCCTTTTTGAACCTGAGATTCTGCTGTGAAGTATGTATTCCAAAGAAGATGAAGACAAGTGTCATAAACCAGACATATTTATATGATCACTTTTTAAAATTAGTATCCAAAAACTCACAAAAATATATCCCATAAATTAGAGAGTAGCATATGAAATTTTAATATAATGGTTTATGAATAAGTTATATGTGAATGCCATGGAATATTACTCTGCTATAAGGATATTAGTATATGAAGAATACAAGGAATCATGTGGATTTTTATATGAACTGATGCAAAGTGAAGTAAGCAGAATCAAGAAAATAATATTCACAATGACTTTTGTTGTTGTGGAATCATTTCAGTCATGTCTGGCTTTTCATGACCCCATCTGGGGTTTCCTTGACAAAGACAGTGGAGTGGTTTGCCATTTTCTTCTCCAGCTCATTTTATAGACGATGAACTGAGGAAAGTAGGGTTAAGTCACTTGTCTAGGATTACACAGCTAGTAAATGTCTAAGGCTAGATTTGAACTATGGTTCTTTTGACTCCATGGCTAATACACAAGCTGCCCTATTCACAATAATTACAGCAATAAAAATGGAAAGAAAACTAAAACATAAGACTATTATTTTGAGGACCTAGCTTGGCCCTGAAGAAAAATTATGTGAATGAACCATTCTACCTCATTTTGGAAAGGGGGCAGATTATACGATCAGACTTGATTGATATTTTGATTGGTTTGTCTGAGCTACTTTTAAAATTTATTATGAAGGAAGGCTCATTCAGTGGGAGAAATAGAACAATATATTGGGAAATGAAAAGTATGTAAAAGTAAAAGATTCAAGAAAAATTATTAAAAAGTTTAAACTCTGGCAATAGACATGTTAAGAACATGTTAAAATAATCAAAATGGCACATGAGTAATCAAATGATGTATTTTGTGGACATCACATAAGCAAAATGACAAGCTTAACCCCAATTTTTGTCACAGAAATGTAAAAATATAACTACTATCAACTGTGATTTTTCTTTTTTTGAAATGGACACCAAATTTCATTGACAGAAGTCCTGAAGAAGCTCTAAGAGGACTTCCTAACTTATGCTTTACATTTTTTTGTAACAGATCAATCCCCTATCATATAGTTAAGGTGATCAAGCATACTGACATGTCTGTTTTTCAAACCTTTCCAATGGTGAATAACTTTCAGTTAACAGAAATCAAGCAAGGTTGTTTAAAAAAAAAAAAAACAGTAGTTTTCTAGCTATTATAGTTTTTACCATCAATTCAATTCAAACAAAGAACTAGAAAAAAAACAGGGAACTTGTTGATTGAGGAATTACTCCATAAATTACGAAAGGTAAATGTAGTGGAGTATTATGGTGCCAAAAGAAATTACAAATATGAGGATTTCAGAGAGGCATGGAGCAGCTTGTAAGAAATGATACAGTGAAATAAAGAGAATCAGGATTACAGTAATGTTATATTTCATTTATCATACTGCAAATAAAATATTAATAGGAAGCTGAAGTTTTACTTTAACAACAGACTCAATACCAGAAAACAAATGGCAAAATAACTCACCTTCCTCTCAGAATAGAGTAAGGGAGTCCAGTCACTGTTGGTGGCTGATGTTCTAGCTATTTTTCTTTGTTACTGAATTGGCTTAAAATACATCATATGTTGTAAAAGGACCAGAGGATAAAATCAAAAAGCATCACTCAAACATTAAAAAATCATAACAATTGTCTTAATGGTAAATATGTGCACAGGCAATATATCAGCATGCTTATCTTTTGATTGCAATGTATACTTTAATTAAATGGTTTGTTTTGTTAAAAATAAAATTATTTATATTTCATTGCTTAATTGCAAATTTTCCCCAAATACATTAGAAAATTATTCAAAAAAAGAATAAAACTAGAATGACAATATCAGGTGTTTTTTTCAAAAAGTCAGATCTCAATGGTTTAACAGAACTAAATCAGTAGTTCATTATTGTTTATTTGAAACTTATTTTGTAAGTATTCAAACAGCTTGTAAAATTCTTAACTCCTTCTTCAATGATTTCCTTTTCAATGATTTAAGCAGTCTATTCTCAAAAGCAGTTCTGAGAAATTCAATTACTATTCCAATGCTAGACTTTTGTAAACCCAAAGCATTAAACCACAAAATATGCTAAGAGTGAAACTTCAACTTTGTCCCCTTGGCACGGATCTCCTTCCCCAAGCAGTCTGCTTCCATCTATCAAGTGTTTTTCTTTTTCCTGTTTTGTTATGTGAGTAATAATGACTGTCCATTCTTTTTTAACATAAAGATTATTTGAGAAAAATATGAGTAGAAACAAGAAAAGAATATTTTAAAGAAAAATGATGAAAAAAATCACAAACATCCTGAAGGATGAATTTAGTTTCTTCTTGTCTATCTAAGCTATATTTCTGAAAAAAAAATCCTTCACATATATTTAGAACAACATTAACCTTTCTTTATGAATCTTAATTTACATATAATCCTAAAGATATGAAACCAGAACACAAATAGGCAAAATCAGATGTCATAGTTCAATATGCCAAGACTGAAGGATTTTGACCTTCCAATTCTGCAGGTAGCATTCTACAACTATGTCACTTTATCTATACTTGTATTCTAATAAAATGAGCATAGGATTGGAAACTAGGGAAGCCTGGGTTCTGTTCATGGCTCTGCCAAAATCCAAATATGTGGAGTTTGATAAATCCTTTGATTTATTTGGACCTGTATAAATTCCATTATCTCAATGGTAACACGAGTGGGTGTCTAAACCTGATGATCAGTAAGTTTATTTCTAGCCCTAAATTCTTTGAGCCTACTTAAGAAATAATCCCCAATTCACAGACTCTTTGAGGTTAACTGAGTAGATTTTATACAAATGTGGCATTATTATTCAGCCGAGCTCTGTGGAAGCTGAACTTTCCCCCTGACCAATATTAAACTAGGGCCAGTTCAATATACTGGCAAGTCTTTAAAAAGCATGAGATTAAATGATCATCAAACACCATTAATATCAAATATTTACGAAGTGCCTACACAGTACATGACACCATGGTAGGTGCTATGAATAATGATCATTTCAATTAGCCAAAGTAATTTCTGAAGAATATTTCTACATATATCTTAAGTTACCTACTGCCAAGAAATCTTTCCTAATAGTCTCTTAGAACACTGAGATGACTTCATAGCAACCACTTTGCTAATAACTTAGCATCCCTAAGAAAAGGGCTGCTTTCATTTCCAGAGGAAATGATTGTGGGTGGGGGGGGAGAATCTTCAGAAGAGTAATCAGATGCCACCTTCTTTCTTGCTAGAAGTGACCATTCCCTCTCAGAATCACTCAAACCTCTTGGCTATCTCTCTAATGTAAATTCCATATTCAAATGTGTTTTGTAGTTTTCTGAACACAAGCCTTTCCTGTATCCCACAAGGTAAGCTTATAGAGGGTAGGGACTATGATATTTTTCCATTTTTGTATCCCCAGCCTTATATATAGGCCCCTGTTGCTTAAGTGGCTTGATAGCAATCAAAATGTGATATTTTGCTGTTTTTGTTTTAGCATAATCAAGTGCTTCTGATTGGAGTTCAGCCCTGGGGCAAGATTGGGACTGAGCAGCAATGCAGTGAGTGTGCCTTTTTGCAGAGTCTCCTCTGTTTGGACCCAGGGGGTGGATTGCCTATGGTGGGTGGGAGGAAGTGCCCCGTACCCTCCCAAGGACTCCACCCTGATGGCTTTGCTGCCCAGCTGCCCCTCAGAACTCAGAAGCAGGGGCTGGAGCACTAAGACTGAGACTTAGCTCATTAGATCATACATCTGAGAGTGCTTGACATGGCAGGGTGAGGAGGACACACCCCAAAGTGGACTTTGTTTGCACATTGGGGGATTGTGGAAGGAGGAGCTGGTTGTTCTCTCCTCAAAGAATGATATTATGTTCTGCATGTTCCTTTGTGTTTGTTTAAAAGCCATTTGGCTACCCTGGTGATGAGTTGCTTTGTTATGTATTCTGCAAATGTAAAGTTCATGACTTGTTTATGTGGTATTTACTAAAGAAATGTTAATGCCTATTCAGCTATAAGTTGCCTAAATGACTTGCTTAAATCACCTGGATTTGGGATCACAAGTATAATGCCTCTATTTGTTCCAGGATCCATGGCCATTTAGATTGTAAAGTAGGATCTTTTGTTGTTTTTGTTTTAGTATAATCAAAAAGTGTAATGCCTGTTTGTTCCAAGATCCTTGACAATTTAGATTGTAAGGCCAAGGATCCTAGAAAGGGTGGAGTGTGATAGCAATTAAAATAGGATCTTTTACTGCTTTTGTTTTAGTATAATCAAGTGCCTCAGGCTGAATCTTGTCTTTATCAATCTAGAGTCTTTTCAAGGAGTAAAGTACAGAAATAAGAGTTTCTTTAACTAGAAACAGTGTATGTATTTGTATTGTTAATTATTTTAATGTGATTAAAGATTTTCCCCACCCATTGATGGGCCTGCCCATTATGGGAATCTTGGTTTAGGGAGTTGTTTTGTAGGAGGGTTCCAAGTACCTTTGGCTTTTTCTACTGTGGCACTGGGTCAGAGTTATGCCTTTTGTCTCTAGAAAGTGTATAAATATTTTTGAGGGTGAGGTTTTCCTTGGGGCTTAGTTTTTGTAAGAAGGTATGAGTGCCAGATGAGGACTCTGGGAAGTCACTAAGGAGCACCCTGGCTTTGAGAACCCAGATGTCTGCTTCCTTCTCTGGTAACTATGGTCAGACAGTTGTATCTGTCTGTTATACTATGGTCAGGCAGAGGAAGCCATGTCTGTTGATTACTTTGGGGCTAACTGACTAGAAGTGCTTATTTGGTCAGATAAGGACTCTGGGAAGCTGCTAAAGGACCCCCTCATCCCCCTTCTTCCCTTCCTCTCTCCTCTTTGAAATCGCACATGTCAGTGCTTCCCTCTCTGGTAACTATGGTCAGACAGTTGGGGTCCAACTGTATGTTGAATTCAAGCAGAGGAAGCCATGTCTGTTATCTTTTGATTTCTCTCTATTTTCTTTGAAATTCAGGGTGCTGACTCTCCTGAACTAACTGAATGATTTATGTGCTTGGTTAAAGGAATGATACATGTGCTTGATTAAAGTGATTGTTAAGCCCATCAAAGTTGCTTTCCTTTTATGAATGCAGATCTAAGAACCTGTGATAGCAGGCCCCTCTGTGTATATTGGGTGCTTACTGATACAAGTGATTAACAAATGTTTCCTGAATTGTACAGCATATGGTCCCTTCCTCAGAAACTTCTTCACAGCCTAAATCAGCCCAAGATTTGTGAGACTCAGAAGTGTCTATGACAAAACTTTCTATATTCCCCAGAAACATGCACTCTGGATAAGGCTACAAAATGAATTAGTACACCCAATCCTATACACAAAATTTTTTAAATCTTACAGAAAATCGCTGTCTCATATAAAAAAGAAATATATAAAAATTCCATTTTACAGATGACTAATCTCATAGGTTAAGTGTTTTGCCCACTAGCAAATAGTAATTTTGCAGCAGAACTGCCTTATAAAATCAAGGTATCTCACTCTTAGATGGCACTCCCTCCTATGACATAGCTATATAAACTTCAAGGTACAGAGGGTCTACATTTCTTTTACAGAGTAATACATTAGGTTCTAGAATTGAGGACTAAAATGACTTCTAGTTTTCTCTAATAATCAAGAAATATATACAAATATATTCATTTTCCTAGAATAAAGGGAAATTTTAAAAAATGAACCGATTTAAAAAATATATTGTGATACTGAGATGTTAGAAATCACAAGAAGAAAGTACCGTGATCAGATTTTATCTATTAATATCCTCCAGATTATGACTAAAAGTATACAGTTAAACCTTAAATCTGTTTTTTTGCCACTGCTGAACTTATAAATTATAAGAACAAACTGTATAAATGAAATTCTGGAAAATAAAGTTATTTTAAGGCTAGGATAGCCATAACTGTGAGAATGAACTCTGAATCTCAGCCAAGGTACATTTTTACCTAATCTAGGTACTTCTATTTCCCCCCTATTTTGCTTTCCATTTTGGGCACAAAATGGCCTTATTCTCTAGGTTTAAATGCAATTAGATGAACATCAACTACATGAATCCTATTCGTATGTTATCTAGAGATGCTATTTTTGGAATTCCATCATCCTAAACAAATACCAACAATAAGAGAAGTATCAATGGAAAGGAGATGAATCATGGCAAGGCATCAGGGTTTTTGTTATAGAAGTAAACATGCTAAAGAAGCCATGCTGCTTTTAAAGTAGGCCTTGCTGGTGAAATGACAATACTATATCTTACAGTATATGCATATGCATTCTTTCATTTTATCCTATATGTATTGTCAACTCCATTAAAAAAAAAAAAAGATGAAATTAAGGTCAAGAGATGATAACTGAATGCCCACAGCTATGAACTAAGCTACAAACTAACTATAAATAAAGGGGAGAATTAAGACTCAAATCTACTTTTTTTACTCAGATCTGTTTTTATTTGATTAAAAAGTGTATTAAAATAAATTGAGGTAATATGCCTTTTCACAAGTAATCTTCAGTTGTGTGACCTTTGTACTATATTATATTTTCATTAATAAAATATTCAGGAAAAGAATATGATTTATGAAATGACAGATTTACCAACTATAGTAGTCATAATATGAGAAGTATAAAAATATCACCATTTGTGTCCATTTTAAAATATGCATTTCTCTAGTTCATTTCCTCTTCTTTAACAATATCTCTCAATAAGCATTTATTAAGGGCTTTTTGTGGCAAAAGAATTCCTGCCCTTAAGGAGGTTACATGTGAATGAAGCAAAGATTATATAAACACTAGCTACTTTGAAGGAAGCTTGAAATTATAAAAGACAATGGTGAGAAAATAGGAATATTATGCCAATTATAAGGTACTACCAGTTCAAAAGAACAAAGACAGGAGATGAAGTATCATGAGTAAAGAACAGTAAGGAGTCTGGTGTGAATGTATCATGATGTTTAACAGTAAATTTAAAAACAGAAAATAAATACAAAAATAATTAAATAAAATTTTTCTAGTACATAGAAAACTTCTCTCATAAATATACTGCAAAGAAAAATAAGGCTAGAGCAACAACAACAACAAAATTGTGTATAATATAATTAATCTGTCATATTAATTGTAATGAGAGTTTCTGTGGTAACTAAAAGACTGTAAATAAACTGGATGCCCATTAATTGTAGAGTAGCTGAACAAATCGTAGCGTATAAAATAAATGGAATATGATTATTCCACAAAAAAGGAAGATCTTTCTACCCATCCATCCATCCATCCATCAGATAAAGACAGAAATGACATAGAATTCAAAGAAATATGAGATCACTTATACAATTATGTAGTGTGAAAAAAGCAGAATTAGAATGATATTCACGTTGATTAGAATAATATAAATAACAAAGCATCAAAAGACAGCCAGGTTTGCTTTGATCCATTGCATGATTGTATGGAAGTGAAGGTTATATTAGGAAATTACTTTATTTCTTGTTTTTAAACATCAACAAAGTGTCTTTTTTAAAAAATAAATTAGTGATATGTTTTCTTTAATGATAGAAGAAATGATTTAATCACACCTTAAAGCAGCAAATGAGGAACTCATCTTTATTTTATTGTAAGCACTCACTACAATAGAAACCATCCAAAATATAAGTAGAATGATAGATAATAAACTCCTTGACAGCAGGGACTGTTCTCATTTATGTTTCTTTCCTAAGAGCCTGAATAAGTGTGACTGGCACATAGTAGCTGCTTAACAAATGATTGCTGAATTGAAATGTTGTAAAACATTTGCAAAATGAAAATATATTCACACCAGTTCTTCAGTAGTTCTTTCTCCCTTAGAGATAAGAAGAAAGTTTCTGCGTATAAAACTTTATGTAATATTGTAATTTATATAATTTTCATAATTTATATACATATGTAAAATTTATATAATATCATAACAAATTTATATAATATTATAACAAATTGAGGTGGCAATCTTAGGCCATATAATACTCTTCTCTGGCATTTCTTCATCTTTCTTTTGGTAATCCTAGTATTGTGGGCTTCTGTGAGAAAATATTAATGTTAGTGCAATTTTTCTCTTGTTTAAGTATGGAATTAAGCTTTTCTGAAAGCATATCACATACAGCAATTCTTCAGTAGGAGAAATGCTTGATTTCTTCTGTCTTTCTGCAAAATTTTCACAAACCCACTTTATACAGGAGTTTAAAATTCCCTTAAACTAGCATTATATTTACAGGAAAAGTGTCTGGTTGCTAAATGTTTGTTAGCTATTACTTTACTGATTGAGCCCTTTCATATTACCTTCCTTCATGCAGTCTATATTTTAGACAAACTAGATGATTAACCCTTTCCTGATCTTGTTGAATCCTTGACTATCACTACTTGTTTGCCTAAAATGGACTCCTTTTGCTTTTCTGTGAACAGAAATTGTCAAGCTCTAGCTTTGGTGCCACTTATTCCTTCTTGGATCCACCCCAATTTACTTGGCCAACATAAATGCTATATTAAAAAAACAAAACAAAAAACCCAACCAGATAGCCCTATGAAGTATACCTCACTTTCCTTGCCTGACAACACATTGGAAAGCTTAAAATCTTGAGTGAAAGACACACACTATTTGTATATTTAGACAAATATTTATATTATTAATACTAGTAGGCTGAGGACACATATACTCTTCTAGTTGAATGTTGAAGAAACCTTTCTGCCAGAGAAGGAATAAGAATGATACAGCTAGTTTTCTTCCTTCTTAATGTCCTGGACTTCAAAATTTTACACTTAGTTCCACAAGGCAGTTTACAAAACATGTAATTGAATCCTTACCTACAGGTAAAAGAAATCATTGTTGTTTCATTGTGAATCTAATTCAAATCCAAATGAGATCTAAAACCTATGTATCCTAGGGTCAGGATAGTCCTGTAAATGGTACTTTTTAAAAATCTTCCATACTCAGCAACATGATTAAACTTCAAGAAAATATAATTATTTAATCTTTCTACTAATTATTCTTTTCTTTGCCTTTGTTCCCCCTTTACCTTCCTTTCTCATATTTCAATGGATTTGAGCTTTCAACTTTTGGCATAGTGGTAGGACAATTGTGAGATATAGATATAGATATAGATATAGATATAGATATAGATATAGATATATAGATATAGATATAGATATAGATGGATAGATATATAGATAGATATGTGCATATCTATCTATATATACTCATATTAAAACAGATTTTCTTCTCTTTTTTTAAAAATCAAATTAACTAAAGGTTTATCAATTTTACTATTTTTTTCATAAAATCAGTTCTTAATTTTATTTGCTAATTTAATAGTTTTCTTAATATCAATGTTATTAATCTCTCCTTTGGTTTTCACTATTTCTAATTTGGTATTTAATTGGGGATTTCCAATTTGTTCTTTTTCTAGTCTTTTCAGTTACATGTGCAATTCATTGATCTCCTTTTTCTCTGTTTTATTTATGTAAGTATTCAGAGATAACAAAACTTCCCCTAAGAACTGCTTTCACTTGATCCCATAAGTTTTCCTATGTTGTCTCATTATTGCAATTTTGTTGAATGAAGTTACTGATTATTTCTATGATTTGCTGTTGGAGCCACTCATTCTTTAGGATTAGATTATTGTTTCCAATTAAGTCTATCTTTCTATGACTCTTTATTACATATAATTTTTATTGCATCATGATCTCAAAAGGATGCATTGACTATCTCTGCCTTTCTGCACTGTATTGTGAGGTTTTTATGTCCTAGTACAGGTCAAGTTTTGTGTATGTGTCATGTACCACTGAGAAAAAGGTATATTTCTTTCTATCCCCATTCAATTTTCTCCAGAGGTTTATCATATCTGCCTTTTCTAAAATTCTATTCACTTTCTTAACTTCTTTCTTGTTCATTTTGAAGTTATTATCAAGTTCAGAGAAGGGGAGGCTGAGATACCCTACTAGAATAGTTTTGCTGTCTATTTGTTCCTCTAACTCTATTACCTTCTCCTCTAAGAATTTGGATGCTATACCACTTGGTGCATATATCCTTAGTAATGATATTACTTCATTTTCTATGGTGTCTTTTATTAGAATATAGTTTCTTTCCTTATCTCTTTTGATTAGATCTATTATTGCTTTTGCTTTGTGTGAAATAAGAATTGCTACCCCAGCTTTTTTTGCTTCAGCTGAAGCAGAATACATTCTACTCCAACCTTTTACCTTTACCCTATAAGTATCCCCATTTCAAAAGTGTTTCTTATAAACAACATATTGTAGGACTATGGTTTTTAATCTGTTGCTATCTGCCTCCATTTTCTGGGAGAGTTCATCGCATTTTGATTCACAGTTATGATTATTATCTATGTCTTTCACTCCATCCTATTCCCCCCCATTTATGCTTTGATTTCTCTCCTCTCCCTTCCCCTCCTCAAAAGTTTTGCTTTTGACCATTGCCTCCCTCAATTTTCCCTCCCTTTTATCAGCCCCCCTCCCTTTCCTTTTCCCTTTTCCCTTACTATTTCTTCCTCCTTTCTAACCACCCCCTTTGTTCTTTCCCCTTTTCCCTCCTATTGCCTGTAGGTCAAGTTATATTTCTATACTTAACAAAGTATATTCCCTCCTTGAACCAAATCTTTGGAGAGTAAAGCTCAAGCAATGCTTGTCTCTCTCCCTTCTTTCCTTTTACTATCACATGGTTTTGTGCTTCTTCATGTGATGAGGTGTTTGTGAGGCTTTTTCTTTACCCTTTTCTGCCTCCTCAGTTCCTCTTCTCCCATTACAATCCTTTTATGCCCCTTAATTAGGCTTTTTTATCATCACATCAGTTAATTTATAAACCCACACCCTCTACGTAGATCCCTTTTAAATGTCATAATAAATATCCCATTCTCAAGATTAACAAGAATCATCTTCGCATATAGGGAGTTTGCCCTTTTTGAATAATATGATTTTTTTTTCATTTTTTTTCCTATTTATGCCTTTTTATGCCTCTCCTATGTCTTGTATTTGAAAGGCAAATTTTCCATTGAGCTCTGGCCTTTTCATCAGGACATTTCATCAGGACATTCATCAATGAATGTTCATCTCCCTGCCTGAAAGGTTATGCTCAATTTTGCTGCATAGTTGATCCTTGGTTGTAGTTCTAGCTTCTTTGTCTTATGGAATATCATCTTCCAATCCCCTTATCCTTTAATGTAGAAGCTGCAAGGTCCTGTGTGATCCTGACTGTAGTTTCACTATATGAATTATTTTTTTTTCTGGCTGTTTGCAGTATTTTCTCCTTGACATGATAATTCCAGAATTGGGCTACAATGTTCCTTGGAATTTTCAATTTGTGATCTCTTTCAGGAGGTGATTGGTGGATTCTTTCAATTATTATTTACTCTCTGGTTCTATGACCTCAGAGCAATTTTCCTTGATGATTTCTCAGAAGATACAGTCCAGGCTCTTTTTTTTTTTTTTCATCTTGGCTTTCCAGTAGACCAATAGTTCTTAGATAATCTCTCCTGCATGTATTTTCCAGGTCAATTGTTTTTCCAATAAGATATTTCACATTTTTCTTCTATTTTTCCACTCTTTAGAATTTGTTTGACTGATTCTTGATGCCTCATTCCTCTACTTGTCTGATTCTAATTTTTAGCAAATTGTTTTCTTCAGTTAGTTTTTGTACCTCCTTTTCCATTTGGCCAATTTTACTTTTCAGGGATTTATTTTCTCCAGTTAGGTTTTGTACTTCCTTATCTATTTCACCAATTTTACTTTTTAAAGATCTGTTCTCTTCAGTGAATATTTTTTCTCCATTTTGACCATTGTATTTTTTAAAAGAATTGGTCATTTTTTTCTCCTACTTCTCTAATTTGGCTTTTAAATCCTCCTTGAGCCCTTCTAAAAATGACTTTTGTGCTTGAGACCAGTTCATATTCCCTTTTGAGGTTTCAGATGTGGGTATAGTGTCAATTCTTTCCTCTTCTGAATTTGTACTTTGATTTTCCTTGTCCTCATAGTGAGATTCTATGGAATATGCTTTTCTAGTTTGCTTCTTGTTCCTTATGATTGCCTTTTTCCTGGCTTTTAAACTGGATCTTCACTTCTGGGGCACAGGGGCCTCTGTCCCAAGATTCTTGTGCTGGGAGCTAGGGGCCTGGTTCCTGGCTTTGTGTGCTGTGGTCTCTGGTTCTAGCAGCTGGAAGCTATATAATGCTGTAGCTTGCTGGTGCTGAGCTGGAGCCAGTTGGTGTGAGGTCAGGTGCAGTCTTTTTACATTTCCACAGAGTTATATTGAAGCATGCAGAGTGAGATTCAGGGTAGGGGTGATCTGGCCATTGAATGTCTCTTGCTCCTGTAAGGGCTACACTAGAGCACAGGTAGACTTTGCTGCTGGTGAACACCTCTCCATGCTAGTGTCTGCCAATTTCCCTGGCTGTGTGAAGTCATGCCTGGGGTCCTGGTTTTGGCTCTTGCTTGCTCCATGCCCTGGGGCCGAGGATGTCCTGCTGGCCTGCTGAGGCGGGGCTTGCTGAATGCCTCCTGTCCTGGTCCCCTTCAGCCACAGCAAGAGGCACCTTTCCCGGAGATCTCCCTAACCTCCCAAGCTAAAAAGACTGCTGCACCCCCTTTCCTGGCTCAACTATTCCCAGATTTTTCCTAGGACAATATTCTCTGGGTTTTTCAAGGTTAATAAAGGGGGATGAAAACACTCAGAGTTTACTCCACTACCTTGTCTCCCAGAAGTTCAAGTAGATGACTTTCAAACATTTAGTCTGCCCTACACTTTTCTCTCATTCAGCTCTGACAAACCCCTATCCTGCACTGAGAGGTTTTGGAATAGCCACTGCCACTGGTGATTAAGTCTGCCAGAGCCCACTCCCTCTCTACTGTGTGCTCTACATGCTCCCAGCCCAGTGCAACAGATCCTTCCTGTTGACTTTCCAGACTCTCCTGGGCTGGGATTCTGCCACTCTCAAATTTGTTTAGATTAACTTTTTAGAGGTATCTGAAGGAATTTGTGAGAGAGCACAGGTGAGTCCCTACTTTCACTCCACCATCTTGGCTCCATCCCCTCTAAAACAGATTTTTCTAAAGCACTACAGACATGTGATAGAATATATTTCTAGATTCACTTATGAGTTTGAGTTTCATGTGGAAACTCAAAGTTGAAAATTTCACTTTTTTCCAAATACAAGCAAGTATGTTGAAAATGGTTCTGAAAATTGCCAGTTCCCCATGCATATTTATGATTATTATTTAACAAACAAGTTGACTTTTAAACTACTTTTTTATCTCACTCTATTTTCTAAATTCAGGTTAGCACCCATCTTAGGAGCTTTTGAACTATGAAATATTTCATATTTTTGGTAAGAAAATCAATAATTTACTATATGATTATTCATCCCAAAATTTTTTCACTTATTTTGTATTTGTGGCATAAGCTGGGAATCAAGCAGAAAATAACTGTATTCTTGTTTCTTATCTTTCATTGCATATTTATCAATATATTTTTAAAAAGTTTTTAACTCTAAAATATTGATATAATGACATAAGAAGTAAGATGATATAAATGAAACTGGGAAGCTTCCATATGACAAAAAGAAAAGCTTTGAATAAATATAATACATCTCCCTTAATTAACAAAAATATTCAGCACAATTGTTGATAAATATATTTTTTAAGGTTATGGGAGAAAGCTAGTATTTGTTAAAGAAAGAGATCTTATAAACCAGGTGTTGCTTTTTAAAATGAAAATATTTGCTCATTAAATGTAATCATGTTTTGTTACTTTAAAATCCATTGCAATTGTGCATATTTCCATATTTGGAAAAAAGGAAATCCAAAAATAACTGAGAAATGAAAAAAGAGTCCTGCTGTGTTGGAAGAAAATAAAAATGCTTTCAAATTTAAAATTATTTTAATTAACATGAGTAAAACAGTTATCAATATAACAGTTAGCAAATTCTAATATGCAATTAAACTGTTAGGGAATTCTTTCTTCCCCTAAGGAAAAAAAATAAAACAACACAATTTTCAATAGTCTTCAACTTACAAGGAAGTATGATTACAAAATTCATTTGTAAGACAGTTTTCTGGAACTCAGAATGCCTTTTCCCATACACAATTAGGTTCTCGCAGCAACCTACCAATATTTAATACAGAATATAACTCGATCAGTACATTGTGTTACAGAACACAACTTCCATACACAACATCATTTCTGTGAGAAACTACATTTTGATTACCAACCTAAACTACTAGCTACACCTCTCTTCCCTCCATAACATCAGGAAAAGAAGCATAAATATTCACCGAGGACTCTATGTTCAAGACTTTAGGTTATCAGGGACTTTGCTATCATTTTCAATAATTCCACCCTCTCAATATATAAAATCCATTCTGATTTTCTCCACAACTACCACTTCATGACAAAATCTCCTTATGGCAATCCTAGACTGCTACAGTAGCATCTTAAAAGGTCTTTTGTCTCTATTCTCACATGATCTCTGATAAAATAAAACTTAGGTGACTCAGAGTAAAAAAGAGAAATAATGATCAATAACTAAATAGGCTATAGAACACACAAGAAGTGGCACACAAGATATAATCATGATAACGTAGGCATGGGAAAGAAGAACCTTGTAGTGTTCATGTAGTGAGAATGTGGGATTATAGCCTATTCTCTGGTGTAAACACGAAAAACATAGATAAATATTTTCAGTTCATTGACCCCATCTATCGAAGGATATCAAGAATTAGATGTACACGATTGATATGATTAAAATATATATGATATGTGAGTCATACAATTATGAAATAACATCATGTATGGTACTAACATAAATATTAAATGAATGGAGAGGCATATTCAAAATTTAAAGAATAGACTGAAGATCGATTGAAAGAGCAAACAAATATTAGCTCAAACAGGCATTCCCTAGTATTTATAAGTGCTAATAAGTATCTGACTCTAAATCCTTGGGCTTACTAATATGATCTTAATGAAGTCAAATATTCTGTGAATCATTTTTCTCAATATAAAATTTGGAGTTGTTCATTTCTAAGAAGGTTTTTGGAGCATATTTTCTTTAATTCAAGGATGAATTGTGATTTTAGTCCATTGTAACAAACGTGACTAAAAAGACAAAGCCATCACTCCCATTTTACAATGGGAAGTGAGGCAAACAGAGGTCAAATGATCATTTATTTTACAGGTGAAGAAATGAAAGCAAATAAGGGTTATACATCTAGTAAGTGTTTGAGGCTGGATTTGAACTTGAATCTTAACTTCAGGCCCAATACTCTACACACTGTGCTACCTAGCTGCCCTGATAAGATGGCAGATATTATATACACAAACTCACTGATATTTCTCAATATTGATAATAATAGAGATAAGATATAAAAGATAAATACCATTTAATAAAATTATTGTGAGAACATTAATTTTCTAAGAAACTACATTTGTATAAAATCAACAATAAGGCAGGTTTTTACAAACATGATGGAAGGACCACATCACTGAAGTATTGGTGAATGTTTGTGGTTAGGCTAAACTAACAATAGCTAACAATGCATAGAATTCAGGACCTTGGAGTGAGGAAGACATGGGCTCAAAATTTATATCAAACATTTATTAGCTGTATAACTCTAGGCCAGCTTTTTAACAACTCATCTTTAGTTACCTCATCAGTAAAATGGGGAAGATAATATCTACCTCATAGCTTTGTTGTAAGCATCAAATAATTTCATATATGTAAAATATTTTCTAAGTGTCAAAGTAATATACAAATGTTAGCTATTGTCATATTGTGTTTTAAAGTTTGCAAAGTGTTGCACATTTGTCATTTCGTTTGATTCTTACAACAACCCTGTGAGGTAGATATTATCATTACCCTCATTTTATGGATAAGGAAACTGAAGCTGGAAGAGGTTATGTGACATTCATACAAAGTGTTTGAGACAGTATTTGAACTTAGATCTTCTTTAAGACTAGCGCTCCACCCACTGTACCACCTTGTTGCTCTTCTTATTAATAGAGATCAAAATATACATTCTCAAATAATCTGCAGATTTATGGCTATGCCAATCAAAACACCAAAAACATACTCTATAGAATTACACAATGTACAAAGCAAATTCATAGGAAATGATGCCAAGAAAATTATGAACAGAGAAATTTGTATTTACAACCCCCGGATTCTCAATTACAGATTAAAATAGCATTACCCAAAATTATCTGGTATTTGTTAAAAACCAAAAAGTTGTAAGTAGGCTAGACAATAACTCTTTGGAACTAGTTTTATGTGATATTCTATTACACAGTAAATCTAGTTTCATAAAACATTAGGTAAAATTTTCAAAATTAAAAAAATAGAGAATTAGGTGGTGCTTTGGAAAAAAAATTCTAACAGACTAACATCTTGGGGAAAACACTGCATCAAATACTTCTATAAAAATTATAACATCCCAAATTTATAAGGAAATGAGATAATGAACAAGACCTACCCTCCCATATGTTGTGTGGGTCAAAAAGAAAAAAATTCAGAGTTTGCAGAAACAAAATAAATAAAAGAGAATATCATTCCCTATCCTGATTCTCTCTAAATTATTATTTCTATTCTAATTAACTCTCATTCACACTTCTATAGAGCTCTATGCATGTGGTTTTTTTTCTCCATTGATTATGACCTGCTTCAGAGCATGAACTGTCTTTTGTGTTTCTTTGTATCCTTAGCACTTCTCACAGTCCTTAGAACTTACAAGCTATGTGATCTTAGGAAAGTCGCTGCTGTTTGTCTGTTTCTTTAAAGACAAAGCAGGGATAATAGGAGCACCTGCCTTACAGAGTTGTCGTGAGGGTCAAATGAATTACTGTCTCTGAAGCACTGAGCACACATTCTAGCATATACTAGATGCTATATTAATGCTAATTATTACTGTTATGATTGATATTATTTCCATCAGCTAATGACAGCTAATACTTCATCCTTTGCATTTGTATCTTAGTCCCTGCTACACAGGGGGTGCTTAATAAATGCAACCTGATGAATTCAATACATGGCTCATAATCTAGTATTCTTTCTATTTCACTGTATTGAGGCTCTACTGGATGTTTGTACTTGAATATAGTTAAGGATGTTTCCCCACATCTCAAGATCATAGGTCTGGAACTGAAAGGACATCTAATCTAATTTTCTCATTTTGTAGAGACTACAGGCGCTCAAGGTCACAGCATCAGAGTAAGTTTCAGAAGTCAGATTTGGAACCCAGCTCCTCTGATTGCAGAGCTGGAGCTTTTTCAATTGTACCATGTGGTCATTTCTAACAGTATAATCAAAATATGTTCATTTGAATTTAAAATTAGATTTTACATGTTGTACTCTCATTGCTAGGGCAATGTCAGATGGCATGTTTAAATGAAATCAAATTGGGCTTTATAGCATATTTGGCTCCTAGGCAGCATAATCAGCATAGTATTTGGGGAGAAGATATAGGAGAAGCATAAATTATTGCTATTGCCATTATTAAGTATCCATCTTTCCACTGTCATAGCAAAGAACTAAAACAATTACCTTGTTAATTCAGATAAAAGTAAATTTTCCTCCTGAGTTATATAATTACATTAATTTTTGGCATTCCTTTGCTAGTTGACTAAAGACCGGCAAATGTCCTATAACTATGTTGTACTGTCCCAGACCCTGTCACTTTTCACAGACTCATAGACATTTATGCTAAAACGAACATGAGAGGACATCTAGTCTGACTTCTCATAACAAATGTTGTGCATCATCAGGAGGTACTCTCATTTGGAAGAACAAGCTCCCCAGAAAGTGGTTATTGTATTCCTTCCAGGAATCCTGCATTTTCTCTGATGGATCCTTAGAATACTATAGCTCACCAGTCACTACTAGTGTGCTTCCCTCCATTATTAACTGATATCAATCAAACAGCCAGACTTAATTAGCAGTCACATATTTAATACAAAGTTTTATCTGTCCCATTTCAAAGGACAGTTCTTAAAATGCATTGGTAGTTGGTACAAAGCACCTCCCCAAAAGAAGGCACATTCTCCCATAGGCAACTTCAGAGTCTAAGGGACAGTGGGTTCAAATATAGAGAGCATATGTATTTCAAAGGGATAATTCATTATTATTAGAAGTTCTTTTTTCTCCTCTTCATGCAATGCTACAGAAATACAACCACAGTTATGCTATATCTTTTCTAGTTGGCTTCTAGCGAAGCCTTGAATTTGTCTTTCCTCATTGTGCTCACCCTGTTCTCAGCTCCTAATGTAGACACTGCTGCCAGTCACTGCTGTCCAGTACCCTTTCTAGTTTCTTAGCATGGCAGAAAGTACTGAACACAGACTAGTCAGCTGTGGTCTGACCAATGCAGTATATAGCAGGATTAGTGAATCTTTCCATGAGGAAACAATATGCCTTTCTAACAAACCAACATAATATTGCATTAGATTGAATTATTTATTTGAAACCACATATACACAAATCTGCATAAAAGTTTTAACTGAATTTTCTTGTCCTCTAAACTATTTGAGCCCAAACTGTAAGCAATCAATAGATTTTCTATCTGAATAAATTCCAAATAAACTATCTAGTAGTAATAAAATGAAAATGTTTAAAAATGGTAAAATACAATTTTCATCACTGATTCAAAATTTTAAAATCATTTATTGTTGTATGTATATTTGCTTTTATTTCTTATGTTAGTAGGAAGCAAATGAAAGAGTAGAAGGATAAACAGTTAATGGAAAGTGAGCTTTAGAGTTAGAAAGACCTAGATTAAAATCCTGTCTATGACAAATACTAGCCTTATCAAGAGAAAGCCATTTTATCACTTAGTACTTCAAAGGACTCTCTAAGACTGTAAGTTACAAATAGTTACTGATCAGCATTAGGGAATGAATTTCATTAACTGGAGTTCCCTAAACTTTGAAATCATATCTTCAGACTTCCACCCTTCCCATCCTCAATTCCCAGAAATAAATAAAGTGTCTGGTTGACTAGCGCAGAGGGTTTATGTGTAGTTAGTGTGAGGCAAGGGTGGAAAAGCTGTCATGTCCAATTTGGGTAAGTTCTCAAATGCCAAGCTGAGTATCTTTGACTGTATTTTACAGGCTGCTGAAGGTTTCTCAAGCACTGGAGCCCCATCACATAAGAAATGAAAACAACATTGGCCATTCATTCCTCTTTTCCATGGACAATTTCAGAAAGGTAAATAGGATATAGCCCAGACTTCCACATGAGGAGACAGGACGAAAAAAGTAACTACAGAAACAAGGTATATCTTAGAGAAGTAATACAGGTAAAGGACTACTCTTTCCTGTATAGAACAGTAGAATTGAGAGTTGCTATATGGATCCTGATGGGGCTTATGTTGTTTTAGACAAATTTTATGAGCTAAATAATTTATACATTTGTGTTACATAATTTGCATACTATTAAGAGTCATATATTCCTCAAATTATATTATCTCATTTTTTCTCTTACTTTCTTAATAGAATTTTTAAAGTTCCTGCAAAACAAAAGAGTTATACTTGTGGTATCTTTATCAGAGACTATCACTACGATGACAAATTATAAAGCTAAAAATAGGTAGTATAGGCCATATTTTAAGGTTAAAAAACCTATGGTAAAAACTTCTATTGAGGTTAATGTGGGGAAAGGAGAAAAAACAGAAGGAAAAACTTATGACTTTCTAAAATATTCGTCTACTAATGTAAAGAGCATGGGAAACAAGCCAGAGGAAATAAACATCTTAATTTAGGACCACAATTATGATGTAATCTATTTAAATGATACACTGAGAAGTAGCTTACACAGTTATAATTCAGAGCTAGAGGATATATACTAATAAAGAAAAACAAAAGAAAATAAAAGGAGGAAGGAGGAAATAGTACTAGCTGGGAATCAGTTAAAATATTATATAATTGAGTCATCAGGAAAGAAAAAAAGTAAATTGACGTGAAGAAAGGAGATATGGAGACTTCTAGGATAATTTTCAAATAAAAAGTGGAGCAAAATTACTCTTAAGTTATATTTTTGAAGGAATATAGGCTAGATATTTAATTGATTGTAAATACTATAAGACATTTGTGTCATATATTAATATTTTTTTGCTTAATTTTAAGATAGAGTTGGTAGAAAAAATTGATATCATCTAGTTTGGGCCAATCATGTTATAAATAAGGAAAATGAGGGATAGAAATCCTAAACTACTTCCCAAGAGTCATGAAAAACTAGCTAAACTTTTCTTAACAAGAAAAGAAGTGAATAATCATTGATATAGCACCTGTTACATTACAGATACTGCAGTAAGTGCTTTTAAAGATATCTCCTTATCAGCCTCATTTTATAATTGAGGAAAATGAGGTAAACAGGTTAAGTTACTTGGCCAAGGTCATATGATTACTAAGTATTGATAGCTAGATTTGAATGCAGGTCTTGATGACTCTAGGTCCAGTGTTCTACCCTCTACACTATCATTTGCTATATAGCAAAGGCATGGACAATACTACCTGTGTGAGACAATCGAAAGAGCACCAGACAGTCAGAAGATCTGCCAGGCTGCAAATATCTATCTATCTGTCTATCTGTCTGTTGATAGAGATAGATAAATCACTTCATCTCTCTGATCCTCAGCTACCTCACATGTAAAATGCAGTATACTGGCATAACCTATGCCACAGGGTGATTGTGAGAAAATAATTTCACAAAACTTAAGGCACAGCATAATGATCATACAACACTTTTATTCCATGGTGCCCAGTGTGCAAATTCTGATGCAGATTGGCAAGCTGTAATCTTTGGCCTTAGACACTTGACTGAGACCCGAAGAGGCTGAGAGACAAGGACTTGGGCCATACAGTTAGCATGTCAGAGGCAGGACTTGACAGAGTCTGTTGTTCTATCTTCATAACATTTTTATCATTTACATCCTTTTCTCTTCACTCACAGCCATCACCCTGATTCTATCACCCCTGGACTGGTTTATTGCAACAGACTCCGAAGCAATCTTCCTGCCCAAAGTCTTTTCAACTTACACAAAGCTGCCAACAGGATTTTTCTGAAACATATGTCTGATTGTGTCAAGCCCTTGCCCTCAAAAACTCAATGGCTTTTTATTACCTCCAGGATCAAATACAAAGTCCTCAGTTTGGTATTAAAGTTCTCTATAATCGGGCCCCTCCATACTTTGTCAGTTTTCTTATGCTTTACTCACCTTCATAAATTCTACTTCTTGTCCTTCAGACACAACACTATCTCCTATCTCAGTGCCTTTGTGGCTGTCTCCCATTGGCTCTTCTCCCTCCTCACCTCTAAATATTAGTTTCACTGGATTCCTTCAAGGATTTCTTTCCATTTATTCTGTATACATCTTGTAAGTACCTATTTATTTACATATGGTCTTCGGTTAGAATGTAAGCTTCTTGAGGACAGGAGCTGTGGTTTTGGTGTTTTCTTTTTTTGCTTTTCTCAGCATTCTGAATGTTTAATATCATGTTTGACATTTAATAAAAGCTTATTAACTAACAATTCAGCTCTTCCCGACTCCAAGGCTAGCCCTGTACTTATTATGCTATGTTGTCCCTTGTGATTATATTATAATATGCCAGAATATTTAAAGGCTTTCTAGTCCTGAAAGACTCAATATACTCAAACTTGGGAGAAATTTTACAGGTAGAAATGTCAAGTTTTGGTTATTTACCTGCTATAAAGTTATTTTTTATTCTGATCTTTGGTTAAAGTTTCTTGTTCTACAGAGATTTTATTACTAGACATACCCCAAAGAAGTCATTAATAAGAAGAAAGCTCCCATTTATACAAAACTACTTAAATCAGCACTTTTTGTGATAGCAAAAAATTGGAAAAAAAGTAGATGCCTATTGATTGTCTAAACAAACTGTGGTACGTGAATGTAATAGAATATTATTACTGTAAGAAATGGTGTGTTATGACTACAGAGAATTATGGAAACATCAACAGAAACTAAAGCAGAGTAAAGTATGCAGAGCCAAGAAAATGATGTATACAGTAACTACAATATTGCAAACAAAAAGTACTGCATACCAAAACAATAAAAAAAGTGGAGGCACCCAAATCATAAAGATCAAGGATAACTGAATGAAAAGATGAGAAGACACCTCCAACTCACCCCTTTCCTGGAGGTGGAAGGTCCACAAGGAATGCACGGTGAATGTCTTTGGACTTTTTCAATGTATTGATCAGTTGTGCTGATTTTTTTCCTCTTTAAAAAATTCTACTTGTTATACAGAAAGGATCTCTGCGAAGGATACTTGGGATAAATATGATGATATAAGAAACAGAAGATATTAAAAGAGACATATTTAAAAAGAAAAATTATGTGGAATTAAGTTTAAAAAATGGAACATGGTATCTGAAAATAAAATGATATTGCTTTGTACTTCAATTTAAAACAGTTTCTTATTTCAGTCTTGGTTTAGAAAACCAGTACAAAATGCAAATATTTGTTTTAATACATTAGTTATGATGAAAAGGTTTTTATGGAACTAGTTTTATATAAGTGAGTATAATTTTATAAATGAGTGTAATTTTAAACTTATGGCCATAATGCAAGTGTCTAAGAGAACACCAATCAAGGTACAATGGAAATTCATTCACAACTTATTTAAAATACAGAGATTGCTTGAAAACCAGTATTGATGAAAAGATTGTTAATGGTTGAAAGGAGACTATATATAGCACATGGATAGTAGTATGTGTGAATCAAATAATTTTTAAAAGATACACTGTGTTGCATTCAGACAATTCTATTAATTGTCTAAAAAAAAACAATGTATGAGGCAACTTGTACTATAGTCCCAAATATATGTTATCCAACTATGTAATCCAATAATGTAAATACTTTAAAATTAATATAAGGAATTAGACAATAATGGGGAAAAAGAATGGGGACTAGTGGTGCAGTGGATAAAATACTGACCCTGGAGTCAGGAGGACCTAAATTCAAGTCAGACATCAGACACATACTATATGACCCTGGAAAAGTTATTTAACCCCAATTGCTTCTTTAAAAAAAACACTATGTAGTAATTGTATGCAGGATACAAAACATTACAAATACAGAACTACATGGGTAAAGCAGTATAACAAACTCACAAAAGAAGTGTATGTCCTAGGGGGAAGGGTTAGAATGGAGAAGTTATATAAGAATGGGAAGGGGTTAATTTAAGTACAATCTGTACTATAGAATGCATGCAATGACAAGACAATGTAAGGAAAAGTCCCCAGAATGCTGGGCAGATACCATGTGGTACATTTCATGGGGGGATATGAAAGAGAATTCATATGATATTCAGCATGGATAGGCTGCAGTTTTTATCAGTAGAGGGAATCTATGAGATCACAGATACAGCAGAGCATAATACAGAAAAATATAACTACTGTGGATATAAAAAATAACAAATCCTCCTCAAATGTCCAAATTTTTATAAACATCTGGCATTCACTCAACCTTTTTTTTTTTTTTTTTTTAAATAAAGAAAAATGTATAAGAATGAACTACTGGGATTACTACTTCCAGGGCATCATGTAGAAGAATCCAGAGTTTATAATCCTTTTTTTTTTTTAATTCAAGGGAAACATCACTTAAGTAAACACAGAAAATTGTATTTGGTTATGAGGTACATAACACCTGAAATAATAAAGATTACTAATACATTGGCAAGGTTAAGTAAAGAAAGGGAAACTTTAAAGCTTCTAAAACCAAAAATGTTCTGTTACTCAGAAGTGGATTAGAATGTTCAAAGTGCTTCAGGACTCGACACCATGTACAGGCTGATTTATTCTCCAGGCATCATAATGCCTACCTACTTCAGAATGACAAATAGCACTGAGCTGAAATCTCAATGGCAGCCCCAGAGCTCTAACGGCAAATGTCTTCCATCTTAATAGCCAAGCCTCTGCAATTCTGTTCACTTAAAATTCCAAGCATTTAACACTTCTTGTTGCATCTAAATCCAGACACAAAAACCTTCAAATCAAACTATTTACCTCTAGTGAAATCTCCCTTGAATAATTCATAAGTAGGAAGAAAGATAGGAGTGAAAAAGGCTGAAGCGAGTTTTAATGAAGTCTGGAGTCTCAAAAATAATGGTATAAAAGCTATTATGGCTTTTTTTCTAACCCTATAAAAAGAAGTATCAGTCTGTCTAACACTGAACAATCCTAGGGAACAAGAAGAACAACACTGAGTTCAGATCGCTTCTTTTTTGTGATTGATATTGCTAACAAAATCACATGAGCTATTATGAAAAGAGGTTCTTTTGGGAAATTCACCATCAGGAAGCAGCTAAAGTACTCACATTCAAATGTTTTTCTTCTCCCTTAAATGACAAAGGAATATCCAGTTCTTGAAAATGTGTGTAGTAAGCAGAGATCCAATTAAAAAGAAAACATGAAAATTGAGTAAATGTAGTCCGCTCCAATCTGGTGATACACTAGCACCTGCTTTTAGATGGTTCTGCTGCACTTAAACGCATTTGATAACAGGTGCAGGTACTAGGTTAACTAGCAATTTCTTCAGGAGCAGTGGACTTTACATTTTATTTTGATAAACAACCATCTTTGCCATCATTGGCTTAGTGATTGATCTTAGGCTTTTTATTAAAATAACATCACAATAGCCATTTAAAAATAGTATCTATTTGTCTGGCATCCTAAATAAATATCTGAACAATGGAAATTAACAGCTATAGGAGAACTATCGCATATCCAAGAGAAAAGGAAATGGAAACATTACAGTAGCTGAAAATCAGATGTAATTTACTTCAAATTTGTATTTTCATAATCTACAGCTTCTTGCTATAGTTTTATTCTATCCTTTTAAAAAAGAAAATTATTTTAATGATATGCTATATTTCCCTGATTATATTTAGTCATGCAAAATTATCTTTTGGTAAAGATTTAAATAATATTCTTCAGCTTTGATTCTGGTAGAGAAATTGTGATCATAAATCTCAATAGTTTAGCTACACATAATATAGTTAAAGAAAAAAAGATACTCATATTTAAAATAAATGCTAGCTATTTCAAGTTAATGAATTCTATAGGAAAAAATAAAAACTTTTGGGTAAAATTTAGTTTTACTTGAAAAACTGCTGAATGTAATGTTAAATTCAAGGAGCCATAATTTTTGCAAACTTTTAAGTGCTAGATAAATTGCTTTTTTGGCAATCCTGATGTCAACTATATAGCAAAAAAAAAAAAAACCCAAAAAAACCCTAAATGAAATTTTTTGATAAGGGATTCTGTAGAATTTTAGAATTGGTTGGAAGCTTAGAAAATTTAGTTCTAATTTTCCAGATAATAACTATAATAACAGTAATATAGAAGGCATTTGTATAATGCTTTAAAGTTTGAAGATTGCTTTGCATGAGAAAACTTAAGGCAAAGAGAGATGGCGTGTCTTTTCCAAGACTTTAAAATCAACCACCCACTTAGGGGCTGAGTCCAAAGGGTAGATCATTTCATATTCCTACTTTACTCTACCATGCTGAATCTCTTTAGAAATTATTTCCAGGCAAACTAGATAAAACAGGATTTAAAGTCTTGCCTTCATGTCATTAGGGTCACTGCAGAAAAACAATAAAACCATTCCATTATTCTCTACGATACCTTAATGGAGTAAAAATGTAGTCAATACTTTCTTCCCTCTTCTCCCTAGACAAATAGATGGATGGACAGACCAGAAATACAGGGATAGACAGATAGATAGACAGACAGACAGACAGACAGAGAGACAGACATTTCACTCACAGCAGTCAAGAACTACAACTCTGTTAGGTTTAGCTATAAAGTATGAAGTGTCTCTTCAAATTGTTTATCTAAATTATTATTAGTTTTTAGTGTACATAGGTTTATAATTAAGTAATGGGAACATTTGTAATGACAGTCATTTAAGGAACTTCTCATCTTTGGAAATGTGAATTTATAAGTCTTTTCTCCTCTTGCTGACCTCATATTAAGTGACACTATCTAGGGAAAAGATTTATCCAGTGTGATGATGCATTATAAATACAAATACCAACAAGAGATCATTCATTTCTCTATCTAACATCCCATTGCTCAACACAATTGATGGCAACATGATTACAATGAATGAGTATCAACAGTTTTTAAAAGCCTTTCTATAGCTATTATAGGCTTATAAGAATTACCACATGAGCCAAAGATAATTATTTTAGTTGAAAAGTGATAAATCCATCAGGGATAAAAATCAATATGTACAGGCATGTTTGTTATAAAGTTAGTTGAGACAAGACATCAAAAAATGCAACGGTCAGCACAAAACCAGTGATTTTTACTAACTACTGCTGTAAATAAGCTTTGTTCAAGCCTTTCCTCTGTATCCTCCTCACCCTCCCTTCACCCTCCCCTCACCCCCCTTAGACATAGTGCATGTATTCAAGATATAGTTATTGAATAAATGATATTTGGCAAAAATAAAATCTCTGATGAAAGAATAGTTTTCTCTCTTCATTCATAATTAAATACGTCATCTTTTATTGTTCTTTGATGGAAAGATATTCAGATTATAGCAATTAAAAATTTATCCATGTATAATGATGATAATGATGAAACATAAATAAATTGTGTTATCTGATTTTTATTCATTTAAAAATTCACACTAATAATGGGCATCTGTTTAACTTTGCTGATTATTTTAAAGGCTGCTAGTGACTGGGATACAAGTGAGTGGTGATTTATTAATTAGGTTCCAAAATACACTTACTAAAAATGGATTTAATCTGAAATTGCTTAGAATAAGAGAAAAATTAGTGATGATTTAATTATATGAATGTGTTAGTTTCTTTTTCAGATGACAATATAGTGAAATTTTCTCCCAGGGAGAAAACAAAGGAAGGAATTAGTAGAAAATGAGTTCTCTACTATTTGCATTTATAAGAATGTAAAAGAAATATAGTAGGATGAGATTTATATTGTGTTCAAACATATGTCAAGAAAATTAGTTCAACTGAATAGATTTTGATTGTATTCATTTTCAAAGGGTAACAATTATTAAAACTTACTTGAATTTTCTATTTTTCTACTATAGATATATCTAAGTATATTCTGCTCACTTAAAAATAAGTTGCAAATTTTACCTTCTTTGAGAAAACTATCAACAAGGAAAAAAATCCTAAAAAAGCCACAACAGTTCTTAAATAGCCTAAGCACACTAGTAAATTTACCAGATAGAACATCAACATATATATGATATATATCTATATATATGGATATATATATATGGATATATATATAGATAGATAGACAGACAGATGATAGATAGATAGATAGATAGATAGATAGATAGATAGATAGATAGATAGATAGATAAATAGATAGATATCTGTGAAGGTTCATTATAGCATGCTGAAAGTTATTATATAGCATATTTATTGGTAACATGAAAATATCTAGGTTTATATAAATTTAACATGATTTGCTATCACAAAATAGCATCACATAAAAGAACAAAATCTGGTCCCTTCATTTTTGAAGGGAAAATTTGCCCATTATACACCAATGGTATTTTGTTCTTGTTCCCATTCTCTATTTGAATCAATACTGAATACAAATTTAAATCCAAATGATTTCTTTTTAGCAATCTTTACCCTGTCATTGCTAAATTTTTTGAATAGTGTAATTCACAAAGGAATGACAATGAGACCATAAGATATAATAACTGCATTCACGGACTCAAACAATCTTGAGATTGAGAAGGGATTACAGGTGCTATGTAGTCCAGGTCATACCTGGAACAGTCTCTATTACATCCTTTTTCAATGATGATTTAAAGCCCTCCAGTGAGGAGGAACCTACTACTCACTGATTCTACCCTCATGTATCTCTGTCAGAAATTTTTTCTTCCCATTTACTCATATCAGTAAATATTGTGTGGAGGTACTTTCCACACTGTGTTCTTTATTCTGTCTGTTGGGATGAATGGAGTAAGTGTAATACCTCTTTCATGTGACAGTCCTTCAAATGTTTGAAAGGCACTACCAGGATTCCCCTAAGTATCCTTTTCTCCAGGCTAAACATTGCATTGCCTTTGATCAGCACTCATTTTTACATGACTGAATGACTACCTCATTGTGTCTGGCCTCCTTTTAATACTCTCAATCTTGGTGACCTCTCTAAGAATATGGTATCCAGAATAGAAGGCAATACTCCAAATATGATATGACCAAGGGAGAATACAGGGGGGCCTACGACTTTCCTTATTCTGAACACAATGGTTCCCTTAATACAGCACGAAATTTCATTGACTTTTCTGGCTACAACATGCTGTTGTCTTATATTGAGCTTAAATTTCACTAGAACCCACAGATTCTTTTTTTCAAATGAAAAAATATATCAAATCATAATAATAACTAAAGCTTACACACTACTTTAAAGTTTGCAGTGTTTCCTGTACATTAACTCTTTTGATCCTTAAAACAAACAGCTCTCCGAGGTAGGTAAGATTATCGCCATTTTATACATGAAAGAATAGAAATATGGTAACATCGAGAGGTTTGTCCATAATTATATAACTAGTACATTTGTGAGGTGGTATTGAACCCAGACCATCCTGGCTGTAAGCCCAACACTGTAAAGGCTGTATCACAGTGCTTCCCATCATTGAGATGAACATTAAAAAAGAATTACTTCTCTGATATTATCTGTTAGTTCCATACTACTTGGAGGAAAATATACATAAAGCTGGGAAATGATCTAGGAAAATTAAGTTTACATTGTTTCTGATTCAATGCTCTAAAAATTTGCCATTATGAAGTCAAACTTTTGAGGAATTGAGCTACTTTACTGATGCAATAATAAAAAGTGTGAGGTATTTCTAGAACAGTTTCCATAAAATCTCTAATAAATCAGATTTCAAAGTAATAATACTAATAAGTCACCAATGATTGCAAGAACCGCTTTCACAATTCTGCCCTTAAACCTTCCATAACTCTGCTTTTAAAATTTTAATGTATTTATCATGCTATCATGTATTATGATTCTCCATTGGTGTTTTAAGTCTTCCCTGAAATGAAAGAGCTAAGGTATTATCCAAGCTTTGTATCTGTCCCAACATCCAACATAGGGATCTGAAAAGAGTATTTCACAATTGCTTGTTGCATTATGTTGTATTCACATTACCAAAAGAAAGACACTTTTATTAAAACAGCTAGAAAAGAGTAGTAGAATTGTTTCTAAAAGTCCTTGTTTGGGGTTGTAAGTATTCTTATACTGTTTATAGGTGAAAGCCATGACCTGATTATGTTGAATATTTAATATTTGTTAGTTGTATTGGGTGATGTTGCTGTGTTTTAATGGACTTTCTGAGCAGCAGTATACTTTTATGTATGAGACACAGCTTACATATTTCCAGTGGGCATTAGATACTGCTATTTGCTCTTTAATGGTAAGAGAGAAATTGCAGACTTTACCTGTAATTTCTTAAAGATCCATGGGATTTAACAAGAAACTTTTGATGTGTGTATGGAGGACGAAAATAAGATACCGGGAAATGATGTAAAAATATAACATAAAGGACATTTACTAGAATTTTATCCATTATTTTATGAAAGATAAAAGAAAACTGAGTGAGTGAAAGTATTTCCTTTTAAAGTGAGGATTCCCTAGGTTATGCTTCATTGTGCCTCTTTAGAATTAGTTCATGTGGATTAAATATTCTATTCTGTCACTTGCAACCAGTTTTCAAGGCAGGAATCTCTTTTTCTCATGCCACTGCACATAGGGAAAATTATTAACTCTACTAGGATAATTTTCTTGACTCAGACTATTTTTCATCATTGCTTTCATTGTCAACAGGTGGTTGTGGATTACAGGGGCAAAAGAAAACAACAATGAAATGCACAGAGGAGCCGCTGAACCCAAATGAAGAACTGAATAGCTCTGAAGGTAGCTCAGATATCCTAGTTAAAACCAGGGAGACAATTTCAAGCAACCAGGAAATGCAGTCAACTAAGAGAAACCCCATTTAGTATCCCCAGATTCAGAATCAAGCAAGTCATGCACCTTAAATGTCTGCATAGTCAGAAGCCCTCATCACTGCACAGTTCAGTTTATGGACCTCTATGATAACCTTTATGGACATGAGTGGCATTCTGACTTCTTCATTAAGTTATTCCCATACAAAACCAAATGACAATATCAAATTTCTCCAATTTCTAATGAAACCAAAAATTTACTTTTTGACTGCATGTGACTGGGACAATTTTCTCTCTATTAGTGATTTTTCAGGTCATAGAATACTTGTTTAAATATTTATTTACCCTATCTGAAGTGTTAACCACAGGGAAAGCAAGCTTTCAAGAAGGGATCATAGCCATGATTACTTTGCTTCCTACTTGATTCATTTTCCAGACTTGACCTAGTCTTAAACCACTTTCCAAGCCTGGAGAAAACAAGGGCTCTGCTCTCCTAATTGGCAACACTCTCAATCAGACCACCATTTCAGGAGGAGCTGCTACCATGCTCACTTCATTACTAATCACTCTCAGAATAGACTTCTCTCCATCTTTTTTCCAATCATCTTGCTCTTATAATGATACTCCCCAAATCCACTTTTGTATCTCCTCATTAACATGTAAGCATGTTAGGGTTAGGTGCCATCTTGTTTCTTTGTATTTGTGCACTATGCACTTATATTTTCCAGCACCCAGCACATAGCAGGCATTTCAAAATGTTGTTGATTGATTGCATCTTTCAAGTTACTTAAAATCAAAGTGTTAAGGAAGGAAAGTAGAATAAGAATAAAGAGCTAGTATGGAAGCTTTTATCTGATGCTCTCATACTAGTTAACAGGATGATTTTTATAGATACTGATACCTACAACAAAAAAGGAAATAGAATTTCATTTTCCCTTAATCTCTAGAGTGTAACAGCATATCTATAAAGTAATTGAAGATGTTTCTTTGAAAAAAAATGTCCTGCTTGCCTAAGGGAGTGCTTGTACATATTTCTACAGAAATACTCTACTGCACAAATGGAGCTAGAGATACATGGATTCAAAGAAAACTAAGTACTCTTAAGCATTTCCCGTAATATGATATTGATATAAAAAATGTCAAGGCTATTGTAAGCAATGAGATTTCTAATGAATTTATTTAAACAAATATGTTAAAATAATGGGTATGTTACAAAAAGAACTGCAATTAAGGTCAGGTATAGGGAGACATAGGAAGAAAACCCTAAAACTGCTCCAGATTAAAGAAGGGATATGTGTCATGAATGTAACCCCCCAAGAATGAGTCCCCAAATTCAGAGTGAAAGAGTAGTAACAGTAAGTAATCTTTGAATCGAGAAGATAGCAGATCCAGCATTCCCAGGCAGATAAGTGCCAGAAAAGATGTCCTTCTTATAAGCCTAAAAGAAACACAATGTTAAGAATCTGAAGGCTCCAGCCAGCAATGTTTGTCCTCAACTATTGAATAGATTTGAAAACCTCACTTAGCTAGGCTTTACTATTTGTACCCAATGAGTTCCAACGACTAATCTTATTGGATGGGCACTTACTGTAATGTTAAATAGCCCGGACCCCTGAAACCATCTGCCTTTTAACAATACCTTCCCTTTTATGTAGAACTCAGATACTTAGCAACTTCATCTCTCTGGAAAAAAACCCCACAACATATTTTGAATAAGTTATTATTGATAAGCAAATCAGAGAACAAGAAGGTAGGGCACAATACAGTAGTTCACTGGAAAGAAGAAATTCCTTTTTATTCCTGAGTGATGATAAGTGAGATAGAAAAGACTGGAATATAGGAGGGAAAGGAGCAATCAAAGAACTACTGTATATTATAGCAGGAAGGTATCTCTTTTAACCAATCTAACTCTCTCTAAGACTAAGAGATTAAGGGACTTCTCCCAAATCACACAAATGCTGGAAAAGAAGCAACTAGACTGCAGGTATTTTGCCTGTAAGTCTAGAGATCTTCACATTACATAGCACAAACCTTCTATTTCATTATTATTGAAAAGAATAGCACACTTATGAATCTACATCGTTTACCTAAATAGAACCCATCTCTCCATTTTACAAATTAAAAGTGGGTAGAAAGTTAATTAAATACTTGCTTCTGAGTTTGTAGACTTGATATAACATTTTTTCTTTTTTAATTTTTTCATACAGTAAAGATAGCACATACTCCTTGATAGCATTACCTACTTTACTGATCAGTTCATTAACTTCTGAAATGAAATTAAAATGCCAGAATGAGTGAAGGGATAAGAATTGAGAAATGGATAAAGAACAATTAAAATGGAGAATATGATCACATATTATATTCATCTGAAATACTCAAATTGCACTATGTATATACACACACACACACGCACACACATATGTGTGTGTGCGTGTGTGTGTGTGTATGTAAGTATACTACTGCTTCATTTGTGGTCATCTTATTTATCCAATTGGATTATAAGGTTAAGAACCATATGTCATATATGCGGTTCTGCTACATTGTGTAGCATGGAGCTAAGCTCAAAATGGGATCTCATTGAATTTATTTCAGAAAGAAACCTCTTTGGTTCCCAATGGTTTCATTATTATCTGTATGTAAATGATATCCAGATCTATATTTCCAATCCTAGCAACTCTTTTGAGTTCTAGGTTCCCTATCACCAAATGCCTATTGGATAAAATGAACTAGAGGTACTATGAACATTTGAAACTCAATATGTTCAAAACAGAACTCATTATCTTTCTCAAAATCCATCCCTCTTCAAAACTTTCCTGTCATTATTGAGAGCACCATCACTCTTATTGGGTCTTCTGGTAACCCAAGTTCACAAACAGTGCCATCTTGAATTCTTTAATCTCTATAGCCAATCAATTACTAAATCTTGTTACTTACAACTCAACATCTTCCTAATCCATTCCTTCTCACACAGTTACTTCTCAAGTTGAAGCCCTAATTACATGTAGCCTAAATGATTTTAATAGTCTCCTAATTGGTCCCTTTGCCTCAAGTTTCCCCACACTTTCAACCATTATCCTCCATAACTATAGCCACTAAAGTACAGGCTTAACCACATCAATGTACTTTAGTTGCACCTCTCACCTCTAGGATCCAATATAATCTCCTCTGTTTGGTATTCAAAGCTCTTCACACCCTGGCTCTGACATATCTTTCTTTCACTTAATTACATACTACTCCCTTTTATTCCCTCCATAATTCAGTCAAACAAGCCCAGTTCTTGATGCATGACACTGTCTCTTGTCTCTAGGCCTTTGTGTCATCTTTCCCCCATGCCTGGAACGCACTCCCCCCCCCCCCTCACCTCCACATTTAGAATTCTTTCAAGACTCAATTCAAGTGCCACCTTTTACATGAGCCTTTACCTGAATTCCCCAGTTGCTGATATTCTCTGCCACATGACTTACTTCCTATCTATTTTTTACATACAATATATGGACATGATTGTCACACCCAATATAAAATAAGATCCTCCTGGACAAGGATGGTTTTCTTTTCTCTCTGCATTCCCAGGGCCAAACATTATGCCTGACATACAGTAGGACTTTAATAAATGATTGTTGATTGACGAAAAATCAAACAATGTTTCAAAAATTCGTGGACAAAAAAAATAAAACATTCAAAAAAAAGCAGCTACATCTCACATAGAGGGGATAATGAAGAAAATGTGCTCATACGTTATTTCAACCAGATTGTCTCAAATGATTTATCAACTTCAAATTTATTAAGCTTAAAAAACTGATAAAGTAGGCAGCATTACATTGTGGAAAACACCACAACCTGAGTTCCAGTACTAGGCTTCACTATTTACTAGCTATGGAATCATAAGCAAGTCACTCAGCCTTTTTGTAGCTTAATCTCCTCATCTGTAAAACAGAGGGGACAAAATCTATTGCTTCCATTTCATGGAAGTGGGAAATAAAATGAGGCAAATTATGAGAAAGCACTTTGAAGAGTGGAAATACTATAGAAATATGAATTATTATTATGGGTCACAGGGGTTGAACAATATGAGAAATAATCATATCAATGAAATGTTGCTTCATTATAAGTTTGACCTCATTATTAATTTAAAATTTGATGGAATACATTATAAAATCTTTTCAGTTCTTTAATACATAATGGGTTATTGCAACTACTCTAAAAGGTACATAAGATAGATGGAAGGATATTAAACAAAGATTTTAGTTACTCATAAAAAGGAAAAAATAAGTTGTGATAATTTCAGATCATTCTTCAAATCAGTACAGTTATACTGAATTTAACTTGCAAATCTAACCATCTTAGAATGATACACCTAATTAATGCATTTTCTTTATGTATCAGTTTGTATTATGTACATACTTTTTGCCTGAAGATTTCTTTGGGCGTGTTAAAATGTGAAGGAAATAAAAGCCAGCTTCCTAAATATTGCAAATTAATCATTATAAGGTTTTTTTCAACTCCATGAATCCTCAACAAAGTATTCATATACTGTTTTATTTTTATACTGGCTTGACGCTGAAAAAATATGAACGTTTAATTTATGAACAAAAATGATGTAACTGTATTAGCCAAAATACATTTGTTCTAGAATCTTTTAGTTCTTCAAAAAGGGATAGGAAAGCTCAATTAGTGCTAATAGGTTCTTTGATTTAACTGATTGTATTTGATTTCACTGAGTAATGTTTTGGGAGATAACAAATGCCATAAAACACTCAGATCATATCCCAAGCTATTAGCAAAACTTGTATAATTTATCAGCTTTTTAAATTAAATTCACCACCAAACTCTTTCTTCCATACTTTGTCATGGTCTAAAGTGATCTTGGCTTCTTGAAGGCCATACAAGCTATGTCTAAGCTTCAGATACCGTCATAGTGGTATCTATATCTTAGATGCATAAGTCTGGAAAGGCTCAACAGCAGATTTGTCACACAGTAATGGATTCATACAAAATTTCCTTCCTTAAAATTTGTGTAACCTCTTCCTTTATCTACAGAAATAGTGGTGAAGTGAGGAAAAAGTGGTTGGGGCAGAGAGTCATAAGAATGCCTATTGCCCATATTAATAGTGCACATTTATATATCACTTTAAAGTTCAAAATGCGCTTTCTTTATGTTATCTCATTTGATACTGATAATAAACCTATGGTGTAGATGTCATTATTATCTCCATTTTGAAGATGAGCAAATGGAGTGGAAAGAAAAAGGACTTCTGGGTAAATTAGTCTCATGAAATGTGCAGAAGACACTTTCTTACCCATATCGCAGCAATGAATGATCACAATGATCACAATGAGCACAAGATGGCATAATGACCAAAAAAATCCAAAGGGAAACTTTTGTAATCCTCCACCCAGGATTGAAAGAAGATAACCAGGATCTGTGGACACTGAAAGACAAGTGTTGCCAAAGAAGTCAGTATTAAACATCTTGAGGAATATCAGGTCACTGGATTCAGATGACTCTGGAGGAGAAGTGAGGCTGGTCACCGGTACAGCTCTCTCTCACTCAAAATAAAGTCAAGTGCAAGTCATGTCATCATTTCTCTGATGGCATGGTCCTCTTTGGCAATGAGGGATGAACACAAACCTGTGAGTAGACTCAGCTCCTCCTCTCCTGTCTGTCTCCCCCTCCCCTTCTTTCTCCTCTCCAAAGGAATGTAAATTTGGGTGGCCAAAAGATGCCCAGGTGACTTGGGTTTTACTGCCTAGTATCCCATCCCCTCCCTTCCCCTCCTCTCCTCTCCCCTTCCCTTCCCCTCCTCTCCTCTCCCCTTCCCTTCCCTTCCCTAACCTGAACCTTGAGCCAACTACACTCTGAAGCTCAGACACTAGGGGGTCCCTGCCTCCTGCTTAAAAGCTCTCTTCTGGATCCTCCTGGCTTTAGAGTGATTATCAATAATAACTGTTGCTGTTTCCCTCCCAGCCTGACGTCTTTCTTTCTGCTGTCTCATTAAAGGGGCCATACTCTGACTACTTCTTAAGCAGGCCTATTCAAGGAATGGGTGTTACCTTACCCTAAGTTAGTACCTGCATAGACCTTGGCCTAAAGGGCCCAAGGTCTCCCAGTGCATCCTGGGTCATCTCCAGTCATCCTGAGGAATATCTGGTTACTGGATTCAGATGGCTCTGGAGAAGTGAGGCTGGTGACCTGCACAGACCTCCCTCACTCAAAACAAAGTCAAATGCAAGTCATGTCATTATTTCTCTGATGGCATGGTCTTCTTTGGCAAAGAAGGATGAACACAACAATCCACATAAACAAGCCTGAGAAAAATTCCATGGTGGGAAAATGAGTCCTGTAGCCAACTATCACAGGAACCTGACTAAAGAAACCCCAAGAGATACAAAAGAGATGGCTCCTTGATCAAGGAAGCTTAAGCCAGGGTAAGAAGAGATCACTCAGCATCTAGATCAGGGATAATTCGGATTAGGAACACTAAAGGTTCTAAGGATTTTATATATGAAGGATTTTATATAGACTTTTGATAAGTTTCAAAAGGGACAGAGTCAAGTCCTGGCAGTAAGTTCCAAATCAAGAACTGAGGCTAGATGCATGAGAAAACAGAAGACACCAAAGGCAATGAAGAAAAAGTGTAGATCAAGGACCATCCATGAGGAAAGCCTAGAAGAGAATAGCAAGAAAAACTATAAGAACAACAGAAAAGACAATTGCTTGGCCACAAGGACTATAAGCGTGTCTGAAAGAAACAATGAATAAATTGTAAATAGAATGAAAGCTAAGAAAAAAAAAAACTTGGAAGGGAAATTAATAAATAGCCTTGAACAAAGAAGGGCAGACTAAGAATCAGAATTCCTAAAACTAAAAATGGACCAAACATAATCCAATGTGTCTATGAGATAACAAGAAATGCTAAAACAAAATAAAAAGTTTGAAAAACAGAAGAAAATGTAAATTGTCTTTTGTCAAAAAACAACTGACATGGAAAACAAAGTAGGAACAGTGAGTCTAAGAACCATCAGACTACTTGAAAAATATGACCAAAAATAAAGTCTATATATGATATTTCAACAAATGAAAACTGCCCAAATATATCACAACCAGGGAACAAAGTGAAAATTGAAAGATTCCATTGATCATCTCCTCAAAGAAACCCCCAAGAATGTCATAACCAAATCCAGAGTTTCTAGGTCAAGGAACAATATTGCAAGCAGCCAAAAAGAAATAATTCAAGTATTGAGGATACTCAATACACAAGATTTGACAGTGCTAATGTTAAAGAAGAGATCTCAAAATACAATATTTCAAAATGCAAAATGATAAAAGCTATAAAAATCAATATAAAATCAAGAATAACACCATCTAAATAGAATAATCATACAGAGAGAAAATGTACTTTTAATGGAATATAAGATTTTCCAAGCATTAACAATAAAAAGACTAGAACTAAGTAAATGTTTTAAAATGTACATATTCAGGGTAAGAGAAAATTTGAAAGGTTTTGAGCTTTTGGTATAATGATGAAATGTTTATATTCTCAAGGAGAAGAAAGGTACTTATAATAAAAAACAGAGCACCTAAGCCAGGGAAAAACAGGAGTTTGGTTTTTTGGCAATCTAAAGATTAAAAAGAAAAGGTATGAAAAAGGAAATGCAATAGAGAAGAAAGAAGGAGGAAGAAGTGTAAACTTACTATCTCACATATTTGGGATCTATGAGATGAAGGAGTAAGGTGTGGAGGCAAAGGGCATCCTGTGAATCTCACTTCCTTTAAGTCAGAGAATGAAATGCTGAATATGCACTGGTGCATGCACACACACACAGACACAGACACAGACAGACACACACACACACACACACACAATTTGGTGTAAAGATACAGTAAACAAGAAAATAAACGAGGTCTGGGAAAGGGAGAAGAAGGTTTCAAAGGAACGATAGCACTAATGAGGAATAAGTCATTAGCAGAACAAACCCCAACACTGGAGATTGAATGCTGATGACTGTACAAAAAAAGAAAGGAAAAAAGAATAAGAAATTATAATTGGAGGCTAAGGTGATAAGATTAAAAAGACAGAGCAGAAACAGAACACTTCAATTACAGATCACTAGCATTAAGCACAGTCTTCTTTCACTACCTTCTTCTGTAAAGGGGGAGGCAGGGGGCAAAAAGAGGTAAAAGCATAAGAGGTTAGGAAATATGGAAACACACAATTAATTGTAATGGAGAATATAAGTGAGATATACTCATAAATGAAATGGAAGAGGAGAGCAGAATGTATTAGAAATTATAATGCTGTGTACAAGAAGAACACTTTAACACAAATATTCATATGGAGCTAAAATATAGGGCTGGAACAAAATCTATTATGATTTAGTTGAACACAAAAGGCAAGGGGAGCATTCAAGGCAATAGCAAAAGTAGACATTTCAAGAGATAAACAAGGAAACTGCAGGAAAAGCACTGAAAATTGAATCAATATTAATCCTTCAATAATAAATGTGCTATATGCATAGTATCTAAAAACTTAGAGGAATACAGTTAACCGTACTTTCTCAGTCTTTTTTACTAGCACAAGATCAGTTTCATACCCCACATTATGGGAACACCCCAAAGCTAGTGATTAAGCCTTCTGTTTCATCTTTTCTCTCCTCTCTTCTGTCTTTACACCAGGCCTGTACGACCTGCTGCCTACCAAAGAATTTCCTCTACGTACAAAGGATGCTTTCTTCTACATTTTTTGTGGGTGTCCCAAAATCCTTTGGCATGTCACAAGTGGCCTACAGGGCGCAGGTTGTTCAGGCCCACTTTATATCCTCTTTCATCAATCTCATCAGTTACGTTGGGTTCAATAATATCTACCACTGGTATGCCTTATGATCTCAAACCATTTTGAAACCACCCACTACCTACTGGACATTTCTCAAGGGATAAAAAGACATAACATCACAGACATAACATGTCCAAAAGAAAACTCATTCTCTTATTCTGTCAAACCCAACTCTCCATCTCTAACTTTCCTGCTTCTGTCCAGGGTACTACCATCTTTCCAGTTACCAAGGTTCAAAACCTCAGAGAGATCATCAACTCTTTCCATTCCCACAGCCCCCATATGTAGTCATCTTACTGACTGTGCCCTGGTAACATATTTTCCATTTGTCCCCTTCTTTCTATACCATTTCCATAGTTGAAGTCTTCAACCTAGTCTTACAATAGTCTCCTAACTGGTCTCCTTATCACAAATCACTCTACTCTAATTCATGTTCCCCAAAATTGAAAAAGTGAAATTCCTAAAGCACAAGTCTAACCATTTCTCCCCTCTGCTCAGGAAGCTCCAATGATTGCCTTGTACCTCTAGGATAAAATACATACTTCTTTGCTACAGTTTTTACAATCTAACTCTACCTTACTCTTCTAGGCTTAATATATGCTACTACCCTTTTTGTGCATGCTATTTGCCATACATACTTTCCATCTCTTAAATGCCCTTTGCACAAATTGACCCCAATTCCTAGAATGAACACTTTCATTTATTCCACCTCTTATTCTCTTCAAATTGTAGCTCATGGACCACCTTCTTGGATGTCTTTTTAGTGTCTCCTCAGCTACTAGTGCTTCTCCCAACACAGCAGCTAGGTGGTACACTGGACCAAGCATCAGGAAAATTTGAAATCAAATCCAGCTTCTGAAACTTAGTAGCTGTGTGACCCTGGGCAAATCACTTAACCTCTCTCTGCCTTAACTTCCTCAACTATAAAATGAAATCATAACACCACCTATCACCTAGGGTTGTTGTGAAGATCAAATAGAATAGCTGTATTTAGCACAGTGTAAAGCATACAGTAGGTACTTAATAAATGTTTGTTTCCTTCTTTCTCATTAATTTATAATTACCATGCAGACATTTTGCATTTTCTTATGTGTATTATATGTTATTTTCCTCACAGTAAAACATAAGCTCCTTAGAGGCAAGGGCTATTTTATTTTTTCTTTGTAAATCCAAGAGCTAGCAGTCTCAGGAACACAGTCAACACTTACTAAATGCTTGTTGATTGATTCCTTTGCTTTGTACATGTGTAATTCAAAAAAAGTTTTTCTTAAGTCACTATACAAGGTTCTAGACATACAAAGACAAAAATGAAACAGACCCTGACCTCAAGGAGCTTACATTCAACTGATGGTAAATGATGCACAAGGAAATGCAAAATATACACAAAGTAAAAACAACATGATTCTGAGGAGTTGGGCAAACACAGACAATTGAGAGAACCAGGAAAGATCTCATATAAGAAGTGGGACTTGAGTCAAAACTTAAATGGACATAAAAGTTCCAAAGAGAAGGGAGAACATTCCAAGCATGCTTGTGCAAAGACAGGAATGTATTCTGAAGAGAAAACAGTAAATAGGCAAATTTAGTTAAAACACAAAGTGCCTGAAGTGAAGTAATAGGAAATAAGTCCGGAAGAATAAGGGGAGCCACACTATGAAGGGCCAGAACAGTATAAATTTATCCTAGATGTAGCAGAAAGGCACTGAAGTTTCAAGTAGGAGGCTTGAATTCTACAGCTATTTTATAGAACAGATTGAAAAGGAAAGAGATTGAAAGCAGAGAGACCAATTAGGAAGATACTAAGTGAGATCACTGAGAGGTGATGAGGATCTTAACCAAGGTGGTGACTGTGTGAGTGGAGAGAAAGAAATGAATATGAAATACTGTGGAGATAATGAAAAAGACTTGGTAACTGACTAGAAATGGGGAGGGATGGAGAGGATCCAATCAAAAACGATTCTAAGATTCTGAACCTAGGTTACTGAAGATGGCCTCAGTGGAAAAAGGGAAGTCAGGAAGAGGATACCTTGCTTTTTCCTCTACATGATGCTTTGTAGTCTACAAAGCAATTTTCTCACAACAACCTTGTGAGGCAGGACACATAAATATTAGTATCCTGATTTTACAGACAAGTAAGCTGAATCTCTAAGTGACTAAGTGAAATGTCTTCTGTCACAGATCTAGTAATTATCAGAAATGTGATTTGAAACCAGAGTCTAATTTTAAGTTCAGTGTACCATACTGGGCTAAATAAATATTTACTAAATGAATCAATCAAGAAAGCAGACTGGATGATACAGCCACTTGTATAGATAAACACTGAAATGGGAAATGTGGGGAAAATTGATACTGATTTGTATTTCCCTCTGGAAATTAAAAAAAAAAAGAAAAGAGAAAGGGGAAAAAAAGAGCTGAAATGTCAATTAGAGGACAATTATTCAGCTATCTGAGAATTTAACTAGTTCTGAGTACAGAATTCACATTCCACAACTTTCAAGACAAACTTCATTATGAGGAAGAAAAAAAATTACTAGCTTAGGAAATAAAAGTACTGGTGTGACACTAAGGATAATTTAAATCTGGCATTATAAATATGTATGATTTTTTTTCTTGAAGATGCAGTACTTAATTACGTATCTGAGTTAACTTTGCAGGATATCCTGATGTGATTGTTCTTTACCTTAGGAAAGCAATTTTGGATTTTTAATCAGCTGCTTCCTCAACCTGGTGACATTTTATGCCAGTGAGTGTCCTAATACAAAGTGCCAGGGAGTGTCCTAATACACTGCAGATGTGCTTACCACAGAATGTGGAATCTCTCAAAAAGGTCTAGGTTTTCAGGTACCAAAGGCATGTTGATTTCAGTCTTTAAAAACAGTACTAGTGCCATGTGATCTTAAGTAGACACTAGACAGGATTATAAATTTACAGCTAGAAGAGATTGTAGAGATTATGCAACCTGTTCCCCTCTTGTCACAGAATACAGAACTGAGTCTCCTCAAAATTAAATGACTAGTCCAATGCCATATGAGTAAGTTATAAGTGGAAGAATTAAAATTTAAATCCAGATCCTCAGATTCAAAATTCAGTTCTCTTTATACCGTGCAAGACTGCCCTAGTGATCTATATGTTTGTTGTCTTATCTGCAAAATGTGACAGTTGTACCAAATGGTCCCTAAGGTGACCTTTAATAGTTTATGATTTCATATATATATATATATATATGCATATACATATACACATGCACATGTTTGTATAGACACATTTCCATTTAGTCATCTGTGATGGGTCCTTAATGAGGATCTTAATAAAGTATTCTGTCTCATTAAAGCATGAATTCAATTCAACAATTTTAAAAATTATTATGCATAACACATTGTGCTGCATGTTGAAGATAAAGTCATAAATATGTTACAGACCTTACTTTCAAAGGGTTTGCAATCAGATGAGGCAGAGAAAGGGAAATGTATATACAAATGATATAAAAGTTATCTGAGCACAAAGAACAAGTAGAAGCAAAGTTCTCTAAGCTATATAAAGAGGAGTGATAAGCAAAGGAGACTTCACCAGGATACATGTAAGCATGTCATGGTGCTTCTCTCTAAATGACTGAAAAGTATTCAATCAAAGCAATAAAATGAAAACAACTTAGTTACTGAAAAGACTGAGTTAAGCAAAGGTTAAAGTTTTTTTTTCATTAACCTCAAGTTTAGATATCAATGAAAATGTACCTAAAATTTGGAGAAGCCACTATCAGTTTTGGAAATCCATAATAATGGAAAAATAATTTTATGGCAAGAATTGACTATTAGAACTAGTGGCTGAATCTCATAAAATGGAAGGATCATTATTTCAACTAGGAGCGATCTAGTTCATCAGTTTCTGAATAGGAATCTCGTCTACAGCATACGTTGTGTGATTATCTGCTTCCAGGGAGGGAAAATTCACTATCTCAAAATGTAACCCATTTCATTCTTGTAAAATGCTAAAATTGTTAGAAATGTTTCTTTGCACCAAGTCTTAATCTTCCTCTTTGCAGCTTCCACCCATTGATCTAATGTCAACAAAATCCTTGAAGACATCTGTCATGCTCTTCCCCCTTTCTCTCTACCAATGCTTATTTTTTTTCAATCTAAGCATTCCACTTAATGGAATGTTGGACATAAAATTCAGAATGAGGTGTGCACTTTTAAACATGGTTCCTGTGGGAATTAAGTTGACTGGGCTATGCATATTTGTTCTGAGTGCTTTATTTTTAGTTTTTTTATATTTTAAAGAGGGGGATTGTTTCATTTTTTGTACTTGTAACCTCACTCTAATACACAGTAGACAATTAATAAGCACTTATTGATTGATCGATAATGAAGTCTCCATGGCCTAAAAGACAAAAACAAACTACTTATTTTGGTGCTGAAAGTGCTCAAAGAATTACTCTAATCTGGATTTTCTTCCTTATTTCATGGTACTCCCCTTTTTACATTATGTTCCAGCTAAAATTTAGACCCTCTTGAGAACTCCATGGTCTAAAGAGAATCCTTCTCTGCAGCTTCTATGCAGGACATGATTCTGTGATCCTGCCAAACATCACAGGAGAATACTGGATTGCCATTTTGTGCTTTGTTTTATTTTGATAGTAAGAAGCTACAAAAAAGCCACCATAATTGCATCTATCTTAGATTCACTCACAATTTTATCATATGAGTAATAAGTACACTATTCTTCAGTCTCATTCTGAACTACCCTGCCTCTGTCCATTTTCACACAACATTTCCTACTCTTGAAACAGACTCCTCATCCTAACTCAACCTGAAAGCCTTGATCAAGGACCAGTTCTTATGAGGAACCTTCCACCAACTTCTCTGAACCTCAGCTCCAATCCCAGTGTCTGTTTCATTTTTTCATTTTATTTCCCCATATTACAGGATATAATGGAAAGTATTGGATTTATGGTTCAAGCTTCAATCTTAGTCAAGCAAGCTTCATGCTACAGATATATTACAACCTCCCTGAGCCTCCATCTTCTCATGTCTATAAATAAAATAACACTTGCACCTCCTATATCACAAGGTTGAGATGAGGGGATAGCTTTGTAAACTTGCAATTATTATACAAATGGGACCTATTCTGATCCTTCATTTGTCACTCCTTCACACTCTGGACCACTCCTATTATATACCAGGAACCTCTATATACCAGAAGATTGCTTTAACTCCAAAACTCACACCTCTTCAGTACCCTCTGGCCCTGAACACTTCCCTTTCAATCGATATTTGGCAGTTCCTCCAAGAACCTCAATTGAGGGCATCCAGACCAGCCATCTTTTCATTTACACCCTGCTGTACTCATATGTGGATTTCTCCATCATGTACCCTATGCTTCATAAGGTACCTTCCCTCTCTCCACTCCCCTTTTCAGCTTCCTTTTGTGTTGGTCTTCCCACATTAGCATACAAGTTCCGTGAAAGTAGAGGCTATCTTTTGCATTTCTTTGTATCCCAGAGTTTAGCATAGTGCCTGTCATATAGTAGGCTTTTAATAAAGGTTTACTGACTGACTAATAGATCTATTATATTATAAACATACATACTTGTTACAAAAAGTCTAGCTTACATCCATGCAATATTTTTTTTCAACTTGTGTGATGTGTTTGGGTGTTTTTCCCCCTGTAAATCCTATGTAGATGAACTAAAAACTTTCCTCTAGGTTTTTTTTTTCTAAAGTAATTTGTGGTAATAATGCATGTACAGAACAGCATGTTTATTACCATTTACTCTGGTTATATATTCAACTTTCCTTTCTTTACAGTTATATATGACCTTAATGAGGTCTATCACATCATTTCCTTAACAGAGATAGGGTCCCATAGCTTACTCATTAGGTATTTCTCCAATGCCCTTTGGGTAAATTTATAAATTACCCCAATATTTGGGGACTTTATAAGTATTATCTCATTTAATCCTCCTAATAACATTAGGAAATATGTATTACTCTCATCTTCATGTTACAGATAAGGAAACTGAGGTGGAAAAGGGTTAAGCAACTTGCCCTGGATTTGACAGGCAGAATTTGATTTTAATTCTTCCTAACTCTACAGCACTCTATCTCCTGAACCATCTACCTTCTTTTAACAAGTGTGCCCATTAAGCTTATTTGTTTATGCACTGATGAATTAATGAGCTCTTTCCAAATACATGTCAAAATCTGAGAAATATGTATCCTTTAATCTGCTTACTTCTAATGTGCAGATAAATCCATCTCATCTGTTTTCCCCCTATGATTTTCACTGAGGAGTCCTTACAGATTTCTAGGACTTAATACAATTATTAATAAAATATGTAAATTCAAAAGCAGCCTGGCATTATTCACTGGGGATACAAAGTGGATAAAGAGCCAGCATGAGCTAGCAACACCTTTTATTTGTGTGACCCTGGAAAAGTCATTCAACTACTCATTACAAGCTATAGAGAAGGTACTTCCTTGCAGGAATAGAGAAAGCTTCCTTACTAAGAAGTTCCACATAGCAGTGAAATCACAGATCTAATTCCTATCCCTAATCTGCAAATTGAAGCCCTTGGAGAGACTCACCATCAATGGAATCCTATTTGGCCTCTCTGCAGGAAACTGTCCAGAACCCTACTAAACTTTCCTGATGACAATTTCCTTTTTCATATTATTTTAAAATATATACACATGTGTGTATGTATCTATGTGTGTAAAGATAGATATAATATAAATACAGATATAGAGATATTTCAATAGGGAGTTGGAAAAATACCTGTGCAGTAGCCCCAATCTAAAATTTTTCCACAATTTTGTCATGTGGACTATTAAAAAGACTGCTGGTTGGTTTTCTTATCATGGCTCTCTGCACTCTAGTTCACCCTCCACTGAGCTGTCAAAATGATGTTCCTAAACAGGCAGATCTGACCATGTCAATCACCATATACAATAAATTCCAATGGTTCCCTATCACCTCCAGGATCAAATACAAATAAAATACAAAATACAAAATTTTGGGTATTCAAAGCCCTTAATAATGTCTTCTCCCAACACACATGCACACACACATGCACATGCACATACACATGTACATGCACATGCATACACACAAAAAAACACATTCTGTAATCCAATGTCACTGTCCTTCTTGGTAATTCCTTAAACATGATACTCCATTTATCAACTCCAGATCTTTTTACTGACTCTCCCCCATACCTAGAAGGCTCTCCATCATATCCTTCTCTGGGCTTCCCTGGCTTACATCAAGTCCGAGCTAAAATCACATCTTCTACAGAATGTATTCCCTGATCCTCCTTAATGCTTGTGCCTTCATTTCAATTTATCCTTCACATAACTTGGGTAGCTAGGTGGATAGAGCACTGAGCCTGGCATCAGGAAGAATCATCTTCCTGAGTCTAAATCTGTCCTCAGACATTGACTAGCTGTGTGACCCTAGGCAAGTCATTCAACCCTGTTATCCTCAGTTTTCTCTTCTGTAAAATGAGTTAGAGAAGGAAATGGCAAGCTGCTCCAGAATCCTTGACAAGAAGACCCCAAATGGGGTCACAAAGAGTTGAAACAACTAAACAACAACAACAAACTCATTTGCGTGTTGCTCCTCCATAAAACCATGAGCTTTTTGAGAGCTGCCATTTTTTTAACTTTTCTTTGTCTTCCCATTCTGTAGTATAGTGCTTAGCACAGGGGTGGGGAACCTGAGGTAGCAAGCCTACATGTAGCCCTCTAGGTCCTCAAGTGTGGCCCTCTGACTGTGACCATTTTATTTTGTCCTTGTTGAAATGCTTTATGTGATATTTAGAATCATTTCCCAGTTTGGATATCCTGAACATTGATCCCTGAGGACTTTTAAATTTGCATCACCTCAAGCAATGACTTCTAGGTTATATTCCCTTATTTCCATTTCATGTACTTGTTTTGTATTTATGAGACAATATATAGTAAAAATATTAATGGATATTCTTCTGTACTTTTAATGCTTATCAGTTTGTTAATTGTGGAGAAAATGGAGCTCACTAAGAGTATGAAATTATATTAATGTTTTTGGACGTTGTAAAACGTTAGAGATTTTGAATAGTTTCACCCTCCATTTCCATCACTCCACCAACATCATGAGAGAGATTATAGAGATCCAAAGAAGATTTTTAAAATCTGTTTCTTGGAGAGATATGGCCAAAAATTACATCACTTTATGGTTCACCCTTGGATGACTGACCCAGTTTGTTGCTGGGATTAAATTTGAAGCTTATTTAGCTCTGGAGATTCTGCCAGGACTTGTATTTCATTGACAAATCTTACAAGAACCTAGGGTCATCTCTGACATTCTAAGCTGTTGGAGCAGGACTGCTGAATTGTTGAAGTATAACAAAACACATTAAGAAAAAGGAGAGCTTTGGCATAAAAGAAAGAACTTGGGTCTTCAAATTAATAAAAAATTATTTTAATTTAATTAGTACATCATCTTTTAAGTTATACAACTTTTTGTTTTAGATAGCAGTTCTCATTTTTATTCAAAAAGTTCCATCCTCATTGTACCCTGGTGAGTCTATTGGATTGGAAATCCACAAAAAGAAAAAAACATCAAATTATCCACACTAGATTTTTTTAAAGTGTGTGTATATACATATATGCATAAATATATATATGTACACATACACATGTATATATAGTATGTATATGTATAACATACAGATATACAGAAATATATAGTCAAAATTATGATATTCAATTTTAAGGCATCCTGATGATTGAATTTATTAATATGAAACTTTTGGGAACATGCTGCAAAGAGATAATGGAATGGGTCAAGAATTGGGAAGAAAGTGAATGATGTTATAATCCCAAATTATTCAAATAGCAAAATTATACTTCTTTAACACCAAATTTGGCTTCATCAAACCAATCTGTCCATGGAACAATGGATGACAGAAATGGTAAAAAGGGAAAAAATTTAAAAGACAATTCATGATCAAGAAATGAAAGCACAAAACTAGGTAACATTTGTAAATCACATGACTATGCATCACAAATATTTTTTTTTAAGAAGAGAGTTGGAAGATACTAGATATAGAAATCTTTGAACATTATAAAAATAAAACTGATTAGGCAATCAGAAAATAAATATGTGATAACTGATTTAAGAGTTATTTCAGAATCAGCTGCCTGTTAGAAGAAAGGGCAAAGATGAGAAGATATTTTATGTGATTATAACGGGTCCAAATTGACCTTTTAAAAGAAACTTTCAAACTCTGAAAAGTTGGGAATGGATATAAAAACACATGGACTATCACTATTTCTTAGTAAAGTCTAAAATAATGCTAAATATTTACTAAAATAAGGAAACCAAAAGACATTATAAATCATGTCAGACATCAAACATATAATGCATTTGTTAAAAAAAAAAAAACAAAAAAACAAAGCTGCCAAGGAAGACGAAAAGTTATAAGAAAATTCACTTACATAACAGTCAAAGTAATAATAAAGATAAGATAGAAGGCAGAAGAAACTTCTAACCTTTGTAGATAAAACTGAAAAAACAGTAAATAGATATGGAATGAAATGATCTGATGACATTTCTACAGTAATCTATTTCCATTACCATAAAAAGTGGAACTCTAAACATTTGAAACCTACCCCTTGAATACCTGATGTACTATGGGAAGTGGGAAAATTGGTACTTAAGAAGATCAGATTGAAAAGAGTCTATAACTAACTGAATACAAATCGGGAAAGGTCAGTTTTGAAGGTAATATAATTGGTGTACTGAACAGATGGTTTGCATTGGCATCAGGGGTAAATAAAACAAAAACAAAACTTGGCCTCAAATCTGTCTCTTACATACAATAGTTACATCACCAAGGGCAAATTATTTAAACTCTTAGTAGCCATAGCCCATTTTTAAGATCAACGATGACAAATGAATTGCTTATCAATATTAGTATAAGGCATTTTTATATAGGGATTTCCTCACACAGAAGAAAAAAACAAATCTGCATATGTACATACATGAGTTCACTTATCTGCATCTCTCTATAGTATGCACATATATTACATATATGTATATCAAGATATTTCATGAAACCCCAAATATATATTTGAAAGAACTTAAGAAGTCATTTAATTCAATCCACAACCAAAAACTCTCTACAACACTTCTGATAAATGGCTATTCACCCTTTACTTGAAGACTTCCATGTATGAGGTACTTGCAGCTCATTCTACTTGAGGCTGTTCTAATTATTCAGAAGTCTTGCCTTAAGTAAGGTGAAATGTGTCCCAAAGCAGGGAAAGTCATATCACTTCCCCCCAAAACTGAAAAAAAATACATGATAACTTTACTCAATAGTAAAAATGGGAAAAAACTGAGCAAAAACCCCAAGAACTGAAATTTGCATAGCATATTAGATATTTGGAACATGTCTTACTACACTAGCAGATGCACCAATGCTATAACAAAAATGAGGGCTAACAGATGAATATCCTAAGTGTCATATCAGAATTCATAAGATAGTGAATAAAATACAGGAATATTTATAGTATGTTCAATGCACCTTCTAAGGAATAGGCATGGAACTGACATAAAAAAAATCACACAGTACAGGAAGATGTGGGACAATCAAACCACTGAGATTATAAATCCATTTCTGTATATGAATGCGGACAAAACCTATATGGCCTGAGAAGCCATGGAGCAGTTGGGTTCTGCAAATGTGAATGGATAACCTTCATGTCTGAGATAATTTATCTTAGCAGAAGTATGTTTAAAATTGTCAATAATACCTGGAATCTTTTCAACCTTCCTAGTAATAATGTATTTAAATATATATAAATATAATACTTTTCATTAAATTTAGAAGCAAAACAAAATCAAACTGATAAAACTGTCATTCTTCATGCTTTTTATGGTTTTCTTTTAAGCCAAATATCAATATATCACTCTTAAATTTTGTGAGCATGTGTGCCTTTACAAGTTAATGAAATCTAGAGTACAATAAGAAAAAGCCAAACATGAATTCCTACTGAAATCAAAGACTGTGGGGGAATGCTTTTGGATTTGAATATGTTGCTAATCCTTCTGTTTGAAAATGTACCAATAAAATAATTTCTTTTTTTCCTATTCATTATTTTAACTTATTGAATGAGTGCTGAAATTGTTTTCTTATAAAAGGATAGATTTTTAAAGATTTTTTTGATGGTTTGCTTTGGCCTAATTCAGTGTAATACAAGAACACTTATCTACACACTCAAACCAAAATGTTACTTGAGAGATTGAGTTTTTTTACCTAATACTTGTTTGTTGTATATTTTATTTTCCAAATTTACAATTCAACTATATCATTTGCAACTTTTAAAAAAAGAGATTTGAAATTAACAGTCTTTGCTGGGAAAACACAAACAAACAATAAATAGAAAGAAGTGCCTGCAGTGAAAATTATTTGCTGCTGGGCACGTCATCTTTATTTTTCCCTGCCCCTCCTCAAACTTTCTTAAGCCATCTTTAAATTCAGACCTAGGAATCTCCAGGGAAGTAAAAACAATCAGAAGGGAGAAAAATTGAATAGACCTTAGACTTTCAGGTTGATAGAAGTCTTATTATCAGAAAGATGGCACACTGTCTCCTGCTGGGACAGCTTCTCAGAAAACTTCTATTCCACTGGAACTGCAGACATACAAAGGCATTTTATACCCTGTGGGAAAGGGCAGAGTAAAATTAATGTCCTATCTTATATTTTTTTCTAACGCTGCTTATAACACCTGTTTAAGAGTTTTTCTTACTTTTTCGTGTATACTTCAAATGAGGTTGAGAGAATAGGATACTTAAGCATTTCATAGGAGGCTGAGAGGAGCAGGGTGAGCATGAAGGGTCAGTGGTTGCTGAATTCAGGATGAAAAACTCAGGGATGGAGTAGAATAAGACTATATGGGCCAAGCAGAACAACACAAAATAGTGCTTACATAAAAAAAGAGCAGCACCTACTCACTAAGGAGAATTGCGAAGGTTTTCATTATTAATTGTGGGCTGTATAATCAGGGTCCTAGTGGAAGCAGTCGCTTTGAGAGAATCAGTTAAGTCATTTTGGCCTCCATTCTCTCAAATCCAGTAATCTGGAAGTTATTGTGTCCCCTAAACTTCATTGATCTTCATCTTATTCTTCTATGTAGCCTTCTAAAATTACTCTTTTCTGATTCAAATTACATTGTAATTAAAAGGTAAATTCTTTGAAAAGAAGAATTTTTTTTTTATTTATTTTTTGCTGTTTGAATTTTTTGTCTTTAAATAGCTAGTGCCTAGCATTGTGCTTTATCTGCAATTGTCTTTCTAGGCAGATGTCTCTGAGTCTATATGAAAAACTAATCTGTCTCCTAAAATCTAGTCCCTCCTTTTGTAACAAGGCCACTCGAATGTTTCATTACCATCTCAAACCGAGCATGTCTAAACCTGCCTCGCTTTCAGTCTCCTCTATTTTTGTACAAGACGCCATTCATTCACCCTGGTTCAAGACTATGAAACCAGTGGCGTAGTTCCTGTGCCACGTCCTGAAGGAAGCCTTTCCTGATCTCCCCAGTTGGAACCATTCTTTCTGTCCTAAAATGATCTTATGTTTAGTTCTCTGTACATATGTTCTACTCCCCAGAAGGGAGAAGGGAATAAGCATTTCTTTAGTGCCTGCTAGGTACCAGACAGTGAGCTCGGTGACTTTTTTTTTTTTTTAACAAATATTATTTCATTTGAATTTTAACTCCTTTGGGGCAGGGACTACTTTGGTTTTTCCTTTATATCCTAAAACACAGTGCTCAAACATGCTCTCATAATATCTTTCATATATGCACCCTTCTCTCCACTCACACAGAAACCTTAGCTTATCACCTTTCATCTGGACTGCTATATGTCTGACTCATTCCTATCCACCCCCACTCCAGCATATCATTCACTAAGCTGCCAAAGTGAGTTTTGTAAAGAGTGGCACTGACCATATTGCCCCTCACTATTTAGTAAACTCTAGTGGCTCCCTACTGCCTCTAAGATAATGTATTAAATCCTCTGTTTGGCTTTTAAAGCCCTTCAGTGCCTAGCTCCTTCTATTTATTTCCTTTCCAATCACTTTACGCACTCTTATTTATCTTACACTGGCCTACCTGCTGTTCACACACAAATGTGATCTTTTTTATATTTTTATCTATTTTTAACTTATAGAATAAGACAAGTATTTCCATAACACAGTGTAATAAAGTGACTTCACATGAAACTGGAAATCTATTACATACAACTTGTTTTGTATGTAACATAACTTTATTATATATTTAAAAGGAGTAGCAAGTTGTATACTCCTTTTAAATATATAATAAAGTTATATAATTCTTTTCTCTTTTTCTTCTGTTCACTGTTGCCCTAGAGATGCCTACCATTAGATGGAAATATGTATATATCGTAACATTTTATCTCTTAACTCTGTACTTTGTTATTGGCTGCCTCTATATCTAAAATGCTCTCTCTCCTTACCTGAGCCCTTTAGTTTCTCTCTCCTCCTCTCTCTTACCTCAGCTTATATCCCATCTTTTTTTTTTAATTTATTTATTTAACTTTTAACATTCATTTTCACAAAATTTGGGGTTCCAAATTTTCTCACCATTTCTCTCCTCTCCCCACCCCAAAATGCCGAGCATTCTAATTGCCCCTATCACCAATCTCCCCTCTCTTCTAACATCTCTCTCTTCCCTTGTCCCCATCTTCTCTTTTGTCCTGTAGGGCCAGATAACTTTCTATACCCCATTACCTGTATTTCTTATTTCCTAGTAGCAAGAACAGTACTCGACAGTTGTTCCTAAAACTTTGACTTCCAACTTCTCTTCATCTCTCCCTCCCCTCCCATTCTCTTTGGGAAGGCAAGCAATTCAATATAGGCCATATCTGTGTAGTTTTGCAAATGACTTCCATAATAATAGTGTTGTGAAAGACTAACTATATTTTCCTCCATCCTGTCCCAGCCCCCATTGCTTCTGTTCTCTCTTTTGATCCGTCCCTCCCCAAGAGTATTGACTTTAAATTGCTCCCTCCTCCTCATGCCCTCCCTTCCATCATTCCCCCCACCCTGCTTATCCCTTTCTCCCCCACTTTCCTGTATTGTAAGATAGGTTTTCATGCCAAAATGAGTGTGCATTTTATTCCATCCTTTAGTCGAATGTGATGAGAGTAAGCTTCATGTTTTTCTCTCATCTCCCCTCTTTTCCCCTCCACTGAAAAGTCTTTTGCTTGCCTCTTTTATGAGAGATAATTTGCCCCATTCCATTTCTCCCTTTCTTCTTATATCCCATCTTTTGTAGGAGGTCTTTTCCCTTCTCCCTATTTCTTTCCATGGACACTGTATATATCCTTTATCTACATAGTTACTTGTATGTTGTCTACTCTATTTGGAATGTGAATCTTTTTTTTTTTAATTTTGTATCCATCCAGTACATAACACACATTAAGTACCTGCTAAATGCTTATCACTGATTGCTCATTTAATATCTGTTGAAATGAATGTAATTGTTAATCAAAGCATTAGAAGGGAATCTTAGATTAAGATACTGAAAGATTGTGAGACATCATAGATTTTTAAACTCCAGGAATTCACCTCTTTCAGAATTTATGTGGCTTCATAATTTTTCTTTTCTTTTGATAAAGGATTAGTCCAATACATTGAAGCTGCAATGCCTATAAACAGAAATGGGTTTTGTCAGTGTTATGAATTGGCAACTGGTTAAATTTTCTGAAAATTTTGCTCGTGACAGAAGGAACACAAAGTAACTAATTCTATAAGAAAGATTAGAGACAATATATACTGCTAATGTGACTGAAACTTGGGATATAAAAATTATATATATTTAGGGCTATGTGTCTGTGAGTTTATATTTAATTTTTATGTCTATATAAAAATTATTTATTTGTTTACTCCACTTTCCCACATAGGTTCTAAGTTCTTTGAGTCTCTATGCTACATGTAGCTGTAATTAAATTTCACTACACTATGAATTACTTTGAATTGAAGAAGGGGAGAGATGATACCAGTACCAAAAGGGAGAGGCACGACTTCTTAAAATTTGGAGCCATTCTGAATTATTTTAGAGGTAACTAGGTAGAACAATGTGCTGAACCTTGAGCCAAGGAGGCCTGAGACAAATCTGGTTTAGCTGCATGACCCTGGAAAAGTCACTTTTATTTTTTTTGCCTCAGTTTCCTCATATTTAAAATGGGGATAATAATAGCACTTACTTTCCAGTGTTGTTGTGAGAATCAAATAACATAATAACTGTAAAGTGTATAGCACATTCTGCACATAGTAAGTACTGTGTAAATATTAGCTATTATTTTTTTATTTTAACAATTATAATTGAAATGGAGAAAAATATTAAGTTTTATTAGACCTCATGTTTGGAAGGTGATATGACTATCAATACTTTATCAGTCAGAATATATCAGAGAACCTGATCAATCTTTTAACATAATTTGCTAGAAATTAAGTTTTTTTAAAAAAATCTTTCAATCTTTCATATCTGAAACTTTGAACTTACTGAAGCATGTTCATAGTATTTTGCCAACTCATGTGAACTACAAGAAAGATTTATGAAATGACATATAATGAAAAGAGAAGAAAATGAGATACTTTTACTTTCAATTGCTAGACAGCAGGCCTTGTTTCCAAGAGAATTATCATTGACTTTTTGCAAAACAAATGCAGACTATACAATTTCCCTTCAGATCAGTAAATGAACTAAACCACTACAATATTATGCCATGTTAAGGACATTCTCTACGACTGTTCATTCTCTTGAAGCCTGACTAGTCATAATTCTCATTCATATGAAAATTTTCTTCCCAGGTGACATGGTGATGTCCACTGCTATGATAAATACCAGGCATCATTGAAAGAAATGGTTGTGTTTCCAATCACTCAATCTGGAAACCCTGATCATTTATTATTCTTCCTTTCACTCATCTCTCATATTCAATCAACCACCAAATCCTCTTGATTTTGCTTGAAAAAATTCATGATAAAGAGACTATTACTTTTGATTTTCACTGTCACCACTCTAGTTACTACCCTTATTACCTGCAATGAATATATTAATATCTTCCTGAATATCCACTAATTCATTAAACTATTATTTACTAAGTGGCCTATTATGTTCCAGCCACAATTCTAGGCACCAAAGGTTAAAAAACAAACAAAAAGAAAACCAAGCAAAAAAAAAAAACCTATGTAAAATAGTCTTTGCCCTCAAGAAGTTTGCATTTAACCACTCTTCCTGTCTCTCCTACCACCAATATATCCTGCATATGGGTATAAGATTAATCTTCTTAAAGCAGAGCTCTGATAATTTGATTCCTTGGCCCCTAAATTTTCAATGGTTCACTATGCTCTAAATTACACATTCTTTAGTACTGTAATCCAGGCTCTCTACAATGTAATTGTAACCAGATTTGTAGAGTTCAGAAAGTAACTATTGTGTACACACACATGTATATGTATGTGTCTGTGTGTGTCTGTGTGTTTTAAGCTAGTGAAAAGTGTGCTATTCTTCAAACATTTTACTTCCTTGCCTCCACAAACTTTGGTCATGCTATTTCATCCCTTCGGAATCTCTCTTCTCATCTCAATATATTAAGATTCAAGCAACCATTGAAGGTAAATTCAATTATTATTTCATCCATTAAGTCTTCCTGGATCAATATCAGATGGATATGTTCTCTCTAAAATCCCTTGCATTCATTCCCCTTCAAGGATATTCATACAAGTATCCATTAAGTGCTTACTACCAGACAATATAGACACAAAAACAAGGTCCCTTTCCTGCAAGCAACTTATAAAATATTGGGAATAAACAAGATTAATGCAAAATACAAACTATACACACAGAGTCATTAATATTTTAGGGAATTTGAACAGAGGAACTCACAATTAAATGGGACATAATACACTTCTTAAAGAGATTAAACAAGATGAATTTTGAAGGAAGCCTCAGATTCTAAGAGGTAAAGGTGAGGTACAAACGAAATCCAGACATAAGGAACAGGCTATGCAAAGGTACTAAGACAGGAAATAAAACTTTAAATATATGAAGAAGAAGTTCTACTGGAACACTGATTGTATGAAGGAGAGTATTGTTTGGTAAGTATGGATAGGCATTACAGAGCTAGTTTATAAATGTTTTTAAGGGCCAAATGGGAAGCATTTGCATTTCATCACTGAAAGAAGAGAAAGCAGGAAAGACTTGAGTAGAAGAGTGAAATGATCAGAACTTTGCCTCAGTTATATCATTTTGATAGTGTGGTGGTGGATTAGAGACAGAAAATGCTGGAAATAAGGGAAATCAATAAATTATCAATTAAGGTGTAATGATTTTAATTGTGGATTCACATGCATTTATATAATATGTTTCATCTTCTACACCAGACTATAAGATCCTTTAGGAGAAAAAAATCACGGTTTATTCATCTTTCTAAGTCCTTTTCCCTCCCTCCAATGCCTAGGACACAGTAGTTGCCTGATGAATATTTATCATATTAAGTAAATAGCTATCATGAAAACAAAGGAGTGAGTTCTATCTATAGTTTGCCTATTTACGGGCCCTGAAAGCATCCCACAGCAAACTATAGATGGTGTTTGGATTATCCTTTATTGGGCATTTCATTTGAAAACTATTAAAAAGTTTGATGAACTTTCAGAGGTAGGGTCAAGACGATGGAGAAGACGAAGCACTCCAGTCAAGTTCTCCCAAGATTCCCCTCCAAACAACTCTAAAATAACACCTCTGATTGAATTCTGGAGCAGTAGATCCAAAATAAGTGTGGGGTGAGACATTTTTTTTTTCCATCTGAAGACAGCTAGGAAACAAAACCAAATTATCAGTATAAAAAAATGAAGAGTGAATACACTACCAATGAAAATGAAATTAAAGCAATTATAGTTGTCTTGCCCTATTTTATGCCAGTAAAACTGATAATTTAAGTGAAAAGGATGAATATTTATAAAAATATTAATTGCCCAGATTTACAGAAGAGGAAATAGAATACTTAAATAATCCTGTCTTAGAAACAGAAACTGAATAAGCTATCAATGAGTTCCCTAGGAAAAAATTCCCAGCACCACATAGATTTACAGGTGAATTCTATCAACCATTTAAGAACAGTTAATCCCAATACTAAACAAACTATTTGAAAAAAATAGATAAAAGAGCCCTCAAAACTCCTTTTACAACACAAACATGAGTTTGATAACTAAGCTAGGGAGAATAAAAATAAAAAAAAGTAAGTCAACTTCCCTAATGAGTATCAATGAAAAATTTTAAATAAAATGCTAGCATGGAGATTACAGCAATATATCACAAAGATCATGCATTATGACCACATAAGATTATACAGACATTACATAATACTTGAAAGTCTAAATGCCAATATATTATGCTTCAGACATTATACAATACTTGGAAGTCTAAATGTCAAGACAAACTCAGGAACTAGATCAACAAAATCATAAAACACTTTTTACAAAGACAGATCATACTAACTGGAGAATTGTTAATTGGTCAGTTAACCAATATAATAGTGAATCAATATAATAAAAATGACAAGTCTACCTAAATTTACTTACTTATTCAATGTCAAGCCAAACTACCAAAGAATTATTTTGTAGGTCTAGAAACAATAATAAAATTCATCTGGAAGACAAAAGGTCAAGAATATCAAGGGAATCAATGGAAAAAAAAAATGTGATGGAAGGCAGCCTAGTAGTACCAGATTTCAAAGCAGTAATAATCAAAACTGACACTGGCTAATAAATAAAGTTACCAGTAGAGCAGACTAGGTAAACAATGCACTCTAGTAAATTACAACAGTAATCTACTGCTTGATAAACCCGAGATCCAAGCTTTTGTGTTAGGAACTCATCATTTGACAAAAATTGCTGGGAAATTAGAGAGCAATTTGGCTGAAAATAGGCATAGACCAACATATCTCACCATATGCCAAGATAAGGTCAAAATGGGTACATGATTTAGGCTTAAAAGATGTTATCCTAAGCATATTAGAGGAGCATGGAAAATTTCATCTGCCAGAACTATGGATAAGGGAAGAAATTATGACCAAATGGGAGATTAAAAGGTTTAAGGGAGACGAAATTAATTATTTTGTTTATATCAAATTTTGAAAAAAATCACACAAGAACAATGCAACCAAAATTAGAAGAAAAGAATGAAACTAGAGAAAAAATTTTATAGCAAATTTATCTGATAAAGGCCTCATTTCTCAAATATGTAGACAACTGAGGAAAATTTGTAAAAATAAAAGTCATTCCCCCAAACGATAAATGGTCAAAGGATATGAAGAAGAAGCTTTCAGAAATCAAACCTATCTATAATTACGTTAAAAAATACTCTAAATCAGTATTGATTAGAGAAATACAGATCAAAGTAACTCTGAGGTATCTCTTCTGGCATTTCAGATTAACTAAGAAAATAGAAAAGGACAATGATAAATGCTGGAGGGGATATGGAAAAATTAAAAAAATTAAACCATTGTTGGTGGAGCTGTAAATTAGTCAGTCCAACCATTCTAAGAGCAATTTGGAACCATGCCCAAAGTGCTATCAAATTGTGCATATCCTTTAACACAGCAATACCACAAAGACACCAAAGAAAAGGGAAAGAAAGATCTATTTGCAGAAAAATATTTATAGCAGCTTTTTGTGGTTGTATAAATTGTGATATATAATTGTGAGGAAATACTATTGCGTTACAATAAATGATGAGTAGGACGCTTTCAGAAAAAAAAACCAGGAAAATGTATATGAACTCATGAAAAGTGAAGGAAGCAAAACTAGGAGAACATTGTATACTGTAACAGTAATATTACAAGGATGGTCAACTGTGAAAGACATAGTGACTCTTATCAAGAAAATGATCCAAGGCAATTCCAAAGGACCCATGATGAAAAATGGTATCTACCTCCAGAGAAAGAACTGATGAACTATTAATGTAAACTGAAGTTTACTTTTTCTCTTTCTTAAGTTTTTAGTTTTTTGAACATGGCAAATATGGAAATATGTTTTCCATTATTTCATATGCATATTTGACATCATACTGATTGCCTTCTTAATGGGTTGGAAATGGGCAAGGAGGAGGAAGAGAATTTAGAACTAGAAATTTTAAAAATTAAATGTTAAAAACAATTTTTTAAAAGGATGGAAATGTATAAGCTAAGAGTTCCCATTCATGCAAACATTGCAAAGACACCAATGGAGCATATAACAATTTTTCACTATGAAGTGATGATGTTTCAAGTGATAAGTTTCAAGTTGTTTCTAGTGCCCCCACACACACGATACAGAATAGTCTAAAACAAAGGAAAACACAAGTGATAATTTATTTTTCCTTTGATAAGTAAAGTGTAATAACAATTATAAAAACCCAGATTTTTTTGTACACTGAAATCACAGATCTTCTAGCTTCTTTTAGTTCATACTTCATATTACTTCAGGTATGAAAATCATTAAGATTAATACTCCATATCCCACCTTATGATTTATGCCTTCGTTTATTTTGCTACATTAATTTGATCTCTCACCCTTTCCATCACTATCTTGACCTACATTTAAATATAATCATGAATAATAGCTATAAATCTCATGCTCTTTAGGTAAAGTTGCAGGAATAATGGGTTTTTTTCTTTAAAAAAATCCCAACACATTTTGTTATGTTAATTACTTCAATAGTTCAAGGCAGTCTTCGTGAATTATGACCAAATATTAATGGCCTGAGGACAAAACTTATAATAAAGAATCTCTCTAAACAGTACATGAACTTCAAGAAATTAGAGTTGTTTCTTTAATATGTGGAAATCAGAGTAGTGCTTTTACAATAACCTGAATGTATAAGTCACAAAGATGAATAGTAACAACACTTGCATTTATATAGTGCATTGAGGTTTATGAAACACTATACAAATATTATCTCATTGCTCATTTGTTCTACATGACAACTCTGGGAAGTAAGTGCCTTATAATTCCCATTTAATAAATGAAGAAACTGAGCAGATATAGTTTAAGTTATTGGTCCATAGTCACGCAAGCTAGTGTGCGGTGCCATATTTGAACTTAGTTCTTCCTGACCTTGGGTTCAAAATTAGTTGCTATAATGATCTTTAGGAGTATAAGCACAGTGTAATCAGATAAAGGAAAAAGTCCTTGTTTCAGCAAATGTAAAATATTTCAGAAAAACTATCAAAGATCAATCAATCAACAAGCATTTACTAAGTCCCTACAGCATGTATAAAATATAATATGGTTTGTTGCTACGTAACTATTAGAAGTGCAATTAGTTATGTATAATTTACCATACATCACCTGTGGGCATTCTACTGCTAGGAGGTAGAGTAGTTCAATGGATTCAGCAGAGGACTGGGAAACAAATGTTCTAATTTTGGCTTCAGTTCTTACTTTCCGTATCTGCAAAATAATAATAGTAATAATGCCTCTCATTCATCCTCTTCTGATAGGATGTTTTGAGTAGTAAAAGTTAATCTGCAACACATTTAGCAAACATAAAGGACTTTAAAAGGCTAACCTGCTGTGTAAGATTTTTTCTTGAAACTGCTGTATCTTGCTTACAACAGAATCGTCTGGTCCATGGATCACTCCTTTTAATATGTGTTTATTGATTTTCTGATATAAGACTTTAACAACAAATGAAGAGCTTAAACCCAACAATTAGAGAAAGATTATGAACTAAAGGACCATTACAAAACAGACTTTCCTAATGAGATCTATTTATAAAATCAGTAAATAGTGTGCAGTGAGGCCAGTTGGGCTATTTATATGACCAAAGTACATCTTTTCTATAGTCTCAAAAAGAGGTTTACTTTCTTATCATTTATATCTATAATAAATTGTATTTCCTCCTACTACTACTAAGATATACAACTTGATTCAATGCTAAGTCAACATGACATACATCCCCATGCTCTCATTTTGCAATAGTGGGAAAATAGGAAAAGTAAGCAAACTGGATTATCTATAAACTTATAACCATAATTTTTAGTAAATGAATCCTTTAGTTGGGCATTTTCTTCTTCGCTGTAAGATGAAAATGATCTTCTACTTTGTACTAGGTCAGTATTGCCACTTAATTTATAAACATGATTTCCTGGTTCTGGTGAAAACTCCATCTTAGTACACATGTCATATAATGATTTCAATCCTCTTAAGAAGGAAGGTATAGCAAAACTATTAGTAGAAGGAGACAGAGAAGGAGAAGGAGGTAGAGAAGAAGGATGTGGAGAAGGAAAAGAGAAGAAGGGGGTAAAGAGAAGGAAGAGGAAGAGAAGGTGTTTCTAATAGTGCCTTAAAACCTGCTAAGAATTCTGTACATGTTATCTTATTTGAGGCCCCCCCCAAAAAAAACTGACAACAACAACAAAACTGTGAGGGGGAGGTACACCAGTTCCTTTTATCTCCATTGTAAAGATTAGGAAACCTAAGCTCGGAGAATTAATTAAATTCCACCCTACCTTCTTGATGGAGTTGGTTGAGTTGAGACCTTAAATATTTATTGTACACTTTATAAAGCTTAGACGTTGCTGACTATGCAACAGAAAAGGCAGGAGGGGGGTATCTGACTCTCTTTGCTACATAAGGACTATGTGCTTAAAAGACTGACTTCAAAATCTACACTCTCACTTGACAACACCCTATGTGTGCCCAGGGCCATGCAATATTTTTAGGGGATATGGTTGGAGATGGGCCATAAGCAAAATTAACCAAAGCAACAAACAGTTCAGAAAAAAGGTAATTATGTAAGACAGATGAATCATCTTAGAACAGAAGAAAAGTAGAGCGAGAGGAACAAGCACCTGTAAAATGACTGTCACTTTGGCACCTTTCACTCTTCAAGTAATGCAGCATCACCCACCACTCAGCTAATGATATTAGTTTTAACAGCAATACTGTGCATACTGAGCTAATTCAACGAAGGATTGACTTGCATTGGCTTGAAACCACTGGGAAAAAAAGTTCAATTCAATTCAGTTAAACTCACTTAAATGAATATTTCTGCTAGTCATTGCAAGATACAAGGAATACAAAGAGAAAAACAAAACAGTCCTTGTTCTTAAAAGACTTAATATTTGGAAGGGAGGGATCCCTCAATTTCCCAATCACATTGCTTTCCAAAATAGCTGTACCCATCTACTACCAGTGTCCTAATATGCTTTTTTCCCCCAAAGCCCATCCAACAGCTGTCACTTTCCTTTTTCGTCATCTTTACCAACCTGATGGGTACAAGGTGGAATCAAAGAACTGCTTATCTTGTATTTTTTCTAATTAGTAGTTATTTTGAACTTTTTATCCCATATGACTAAAAATAGGATTTCTTCTCTTCGGACCTACCTTTTTATTCTCTTAAGCCACTTATTAACTGAGGAACAGATCTTGAATCAGTTTAACAAACTATAGACAAATATGTGAAGTGCAAAGTAGGTAAAACTGATCTCAAAAGTCCTCCCCTATTTGCAGTTGTATTTTCTCCTCCATCCTCTCTTTCAGTGCTTCCTCCCAAAGACTGAGTTTCTATGCTCTGCTCCCATAGTTGCTTGAGATCTGTTACTTCAGTTCTCCAGTGCAGACCTGTCCTCTCTAGGCACCAACACATATTCAAACATTATCTACAATTGATACAAACCCTTCTCCCCTATGCACTCTCACTAAAATGTAACTGTTTAGATCCCCTACTCTTCAGGGTCCATTATTTTCATCCATGTCACAACTATCAGACCTGCTAAGCTAGTTTATCATAATAATGTGAATTAGTTCTTCCAACTAACAGACTGTATTTTAATAAGGAACACAGCAGAAGACAATTCCTTAAACCAAAGAAAAGAATCCTATTATAAAATTATAGGAATAGTGATAGATTTGGGACAAGGTTTTGAGATCTGAATAGAAGGTCATAGATAAACATTAATTTTTTGTTACTATGAATAAAAAAGTAAGATTTTTTTTATTAAGTAGATCATATACATATATGCATACATACATATACATACATAATCATATGATATGCCTCAGTAAAAAGCAAATCATAGCTGGCTCTCTGTTGGTTTACAAGGCTGGCTTGTCATTAGATAAATTGCTTAGCTAAGTTCAGACAGGTTCATTAGTGACAGACTGGCCAATAATTATTGTTATTGTTATTTTTAGACTATTCAAGGCAGCATTTGTTGAGAAATGGACAGGATGCAGCCTGTGTCAGGTATGATGATAAATAAATGATGATGAAATGCTGGGTTTTTGTTAAGCAATGGAATTTAACATTATCTCCCAAGATGATATTCAAAAGCATTGTTAACATTACTTACAGATAAGTAGTGCTCTTTTGAGAAAAGATTTGTATTTTCAAATTATTAACTCTTAGAAGTGAGGGAATATATTTCTTTTAATGCATCCCATTATGCTGTAATACTTAATATAGACTCCCCAAGTGACACTATATTTTATATATTGTATGGTTGTTTTGTGGATAGGCACTTAGTTCAACATAATTAAATAAAAATGGAAAATTAATGTGTTCATTTTAGATGCAAATAAAAATTTTATCACTTCATACTAAAATAAATGAAATGTTGTCTGTTAAGTGTGATAAGGATCTAAGGCATTTGATTATATTTAAGACTACTTTATTATTATTATAAGAAGAAATATTTTATCTATTTCTTACAGTACAGCTGCTCAGCTTTAGATCTATATATAAATGGTTTCCAAAATGGATCTCTAACACTTCATTACTTTAGTGTATTTAGATATAAGGTTAATGTAAGAAAGGGTTTTTTTTTAATACTGATTCAGTATAAACCAGGAAGATAGTAGTATTAGATTACGGAAATTGTCTGCTTGAGTATGTCTGCCCTTTTAAAACCTTTTTTTTTTTTTTTTTTTTTTGGCATTTTAAGCTCATCAACACCTGGTCCCTTCTTACCTTTCCAATCTACTTACAGATAACTTGCCTTCATTTTCTCTGTGATCTATCCATAATGGCCTCCTTGCTATTTCTCACATACCAGGCTCCACATCTCTTATCTCTAGATCTCTCTATGAACTACTCCCCATCCTGATATTCTCTCCCCCTAGACTTCTCTTTTTAGGATTCTCTAGTTCTTGAAGAGTCAACTTAAGGACATCTACTTAAGGAGAGTTTTTCTGATATAAGCCCCTTCGCATCCCCATTCTTCTAATATCTTCCCTTTTAATGCCACCTTGTATTTGATTTATATATGTCATGTACATGGCTATTTGTGTATGTATACACACATACATATCCACACATATTTGAGTGTACATATACACATATAGGTATGTATTTGAATGGAAACTCTTTAAGAAAAGAGATTGTTTCAATTTTATCTGTTTCTTCAGTATTTGACACAATCCCTGGCACATGGTGGGCACCTGATAAATACTTGTTGATTTATCGGTTGATTGATTGAATATATTCCCCTCCTTAAAATAGAAGCAATGTGGCATAATTTCAAGAACTGACTGGCTCTATAACCCTGGGCAAGTCAATTACCCTTTCATTGGTCTAGGCGACTCTCTAATAGTATAAGCTGCAGTGAAGTTACAGATCTGCAGTAACAGAATAAGTGTCCTCATCCATGGGATCTCCATTTCAATAAAAGCCCAGGTCTGGTACCTATCATTACTCTAACTTATTCTTTATAATAAAGCAATCAGATTATATTTCAGAAGGAGATTTTTCCTGGAAAAAATGATGACATTTGAAGTATATTGTGAGATGGTAAAACTGAAATAAAGTTTCATAAACCAAGAAAATATTTCAACTGCTTACTCTGCACAAGATATTGACTGATAAAGATATATGTTCCTATGGTCCCCACCTTTAAAGAACTTGTATAACCTGTTAGAGGAATTAGAATGTGGACACAAATAGTAATAATAAAAATTAGTATAAAATCTATCTAGAGGAGGAGCAAAGAGCTATAGATTCTAAGCAGGGAACAATTATTAACTGCTTATGGAAATCAGTTGTTGTCCAGTCATTTCAGCTGTGTCCCACTCTTTATAAGCATATTTGGGGTTTTCTTGACAAAGATATTGGAGTAGTTTGCATTTCCTTCTTCAGATCATTTTATAATCCTAGGAGGAAACTGAGGCAAACAAGTGACTTGACCAGCCACAAAGCTAGGAAGTATCTGAAGTCACATTTGAATTCAGGTCTTCCTGACTCCAGACATAGTACTCTTTCCACTCAGTCACCTAGCAGAATGGCAATTAGGTCAAATGGCACCTGAACTTAACTTTGTATTACAGGAATTATTTCAATAATAAGAAACAAGGACAAAATATTTTCCAAGTCTGGGGGAGAAAAAGTCATGAATGAAGGCATAGAGAATGGAAAAGACACAAAAGTTCAGTTTGATTTGAGCATGGTATATGTAAAGAGACATAGTTGGAGCTAAAGCTGAGGACAGATTGTATAGGGCCTTAAACAATAGAATAAAGTCTTTGAAGACACTCAATAAAGACTCTCAAAATATTTGGAAGGGATAGTGATACAGACAAGTAAAAGCAGAGTTGAACTACTAACCAGACCCAATGATATGTCAATTAATGATTCACTGTGAACCATAAAGGTCTTCAGGGAACGATATAGGTTTCTATCCTTAATCTGGTTCTTTTCAATTTTTTTTATGATTTAGATGCAAGCATAAATAGCATACTTATCAAAACTGAATGAAAGATGTTTAGAGAGATAGAGAATTCACTAGATATAAAAATTAAGAGTCCAACAGTATTTCAAAAAGCTGAAGCCAATACAAACTATTTAATAAGGGATAAATATAAAACCTTAAAATTGGCTGTCAAAATGAATTTTACACAAAGAACGTAGGAGAGATATGGATAGTAAACATTCCATTTGGAAAAAAAAGATCTAGAAGTTTTCATGGAATTACAATTGAATCAAGGTTATTTATTAATAGAGCAGCCAAATAAGTTAATACTATTTTAGTAGGTATATGTGAGTCCACTATGTTCTGCCCTTATCAAGCCACCAATGGGAAACTGTGTCCAGTTCTACAAGACATATTTCAGAAAGAACAATGATGAGCTGAAACACATGCAAAGAAAAGTGATCAAAACTGAATAGAGATTTGAAACTATGGCTTAAGAGGATTCTTTAATGATGCGTTGTTGGTAATGAGAACCTTTAAATAGATATTGCACATTAATTGAAAAGCATGCCAAAGGTTTATGGACATAATATTTTGTTACTACTATACACAACACAAACCAATAGAGTATTATGAGCCTGGGATAGCTTCCCAAACTGGGTACCGAATATTTGAATGTTAGTTGTGATGAGGATTGTAAACCCATTCAGTCTATTACACAAACAATTTGAATAAGATCAGACAAATAACATGTAGTAGAAATGGAACCTGAACCCATGTATTTGAAATCAAAGCAACCTTTCTACTGCATTATTAAATTGTTTCATGTGCATAACTTTGGCAACATGATTTTCGTAAGTTGGTCTACATTATACTTAAATATAGAATGATACATTTTATAAATATTGATGCAAGCATTAATTTAATTTTAGGGGTTCATTTTAAAAGCTCTGTTTATTAAGTATCCCTCCTCCTTGTTTCCTTGCTCTCCCTCATCACCATGTTTCATATTGTGTGATTCCTAAGAAATTTTAAAGGCAACCATGCTCAGTCTTGTATTTTCATAAAAATTTGATACACTCTACTACCAAAAAACAGCATATACCTTTTGAGTGATTCATTGATTAATTAGAAATTTGCATTTCTGAAAGTAGAAATTTGATGAAAATTTAAAGGTAGTAGAAAATTAGAAACATTTTACAGCTGTAGTCTATAAAAGTAGTGACTGATTTTCCAAGATGCTGCATGGTTCCTTGCCAGTGTGTGAATAAAAATTAAGAAAAGAAATATTGCCTCATTTAAACGTCTCAATGAATATACATCTATGTAAAGACATATGTACACATATGCATACGTGTTTATATTCAACTCTTATTGCTTAGTTTCTTTAGTCTTGCATTTTTCTAATGGTTGATTTGTTCTCTATTTCTTTTGATTAAATTATAAATTATTTATCTTAATGCAGCTATGGAAACACAAAACCTATGAGGAAAATTTTACTATCACAGTGAATAGAATGTTGGCACCTGAAGTCAGGAAGACCTGAGTTTAAATTTAACCTCTGACACTAGCTGAATGACCCTTGGCAAGTTGTGTAACTTTTCTCAGTCTTAGTCTTCAAGGTATAAAATGGTGGTAAAAATAGCACATATTTCACATGGTGGTTGAGAGGCTCAATTAAGATAATATGTGTGAAGTAGTTAACAGACTTCTGTCACATTGCAGATGCTATATAAATGTTATTTCCCTATGAATGAATTTTATATCATTAAACAATGTTCAAGTATTATGAGTAATATGATTAAAACACTAAAATTAATTTTTCAACATGCTTGAAAAAACATATGAGAAATGAATTTGTAGATAAAAGTTTTCATTTTTAAGTGTTATTGGTGTTTTATTTTTATGTTACAAACTTTTGCAGATTATTCTCACTTTGTGAGATGTCTCTTTTAACCAAGTAAAGACTTAAATAAAATTAATGATACAGTAACCTCATCTGAAAATGCATTCAACATTTCAAATCTGTAGCCCCACCTCTATATTTAAAAAGAACATATCTATTTTCCTGTTCCCAACATATACCCCATTAAAAAACAAAGAAAAACAAATTTCTTATCAGGAATATGCATAGCATTTGCACCATTCTGTATCCTAAACTGCCACCTCTTTGTAAGGGATGGCATTATGAATGGTCATTATATTATACATCTTTAAACTTTCAAAGCCATTTGTTTATGCAATGTTGCAATTGTATAAGTTTTTCTCCAGATTTTGCTCACCTCATTTTCCATCAATTTATTTTTAAAAAGGGATCATTTTATAACAATGATGCTACAGTTCTTGTTATACTTCATTTGGTATCATTTCATTCATCATCAGCCACATTGATTCACTGTTGGTGGATCTGGAAATGGGTACAGCTATTCTGGCTGGCAATTTGGAATTATACACAGAAAGTTCCAAAACAATAACTGACTGAGCTATACTACTGCTAGGCCCATGCCAAAAAGAGATCCAAGAGGGAAAAAAATTCCTTTATGTAGAAAAATATATGTATAACAGCTCTTTTGGTTGTGGCAAACAAACAAACAAAAAGAATAAAAAATATACAAGCTAAGGGGATGTCCTTCAGCTGAGAAATGGTTCAATAAGTTCTGTGAATGTGATAATCTAATTCAATAGATCTTCTGACTAAGACTACTTTGTTTTTATGCTGTTAAGAAATGAGGAAATAGATGATTTCAAAGAGATAGGGAAACACAAATGAACTGATACAGTCCTTAGCCACCATATAAAGAGCTGCTATAAATATTTTGGTACAAATAGGTCCTTTTGCCTTATTTTGAATGTCTTTGCAATATAGACCTAGCCGTTTCTCCTTATTTTAACCACTTCAGTCAGTGCTACTATCATTTACTGTCTTGTAGAAACCTTTAGTCACTTTTACTATTAATTCTTTTATTTCTCATGGAAAATCCTTTATCAAGGTCTTTCAATGTTATCTTCACAGCATGCTTCACATTCATTTCTTTTCCTCTAATCACTCTGTTACTTCACCATTTCCATTTACTTACACTATTGTAACAATTTCCTAACAAATCATTTTGTATAGGACCTGCACTCTATGCCCTCTTTAATCCTTGCTCAGAAAAACCATATCACTTTACTCCCCTAGGAGATTCACATGTTACTTTACAGTATGGCTATTTGTGTTTATCTTATATAGATTAATGACTTTTAAAAAAAAAAGTTCAATAATTATTTTTAACTAAGGGAACAAAACAACAAGCATTTTCATAACACAATATAATAAAAAGATGATTGCATGTGAAACTATACATCTACATCTATATACAGTTGATATGGTGTTTGCTGCCAGACAACTCCAGGAGAAATGCCAGGAGCAGAACAGAGGTCTGTACCCAATGTTTATAGATCTGACCTAGGCCTTTGACCCTGTTAGTCATGAGTGCTTATGGAAAATTATGTTAAAATTTGGTTGCCCAAAGAAGTTCATTAATATTGTACATCAATTTCATGATGGCATGTTTGCTCAGGTTCTGCATAACGGACAATGCTCTCATGCCTTCCCAGTCACCAATGGGGTGAAATAGGGTTGTGAGCTTACTCCCATGCTTTTAAGCATGATGTTTTCAGTCATGTTGTCAATGGTAAGTTCTTCGATTTGAAAGGGCTACAAGTCAAGACCAAAGTGGAGGGAGTGTTGGTGCATGATTTTCTGTTTGCAGATGACTGTGCGCTCAATGCAGCCTTTGCAGCTGAGATACAACAAAGTATGGATCAGTTGTCTACTGCCTGTGCTAATTTTGGCCTAATAATTTACACCAAGAAAATATAGGTGTTCCATCAGCCACCACCACACTACCCATACATGAAACCATCAGTTACAACAAAAGGAGAAGTTTTGAATGCTGTGGAGAAGTTCACTTACCTTGGTAATGTACTTTCTAGGGATGTACACATTGACAATGAGGTTGATGCACACATTGCCAGAGCTAACTGTGTTTGAGAGGCTTCAAAGAAAAGTTTGGGAGAGAAGAGGTTTTAGGCTGACTACCAAACTGAAGGTCTACAGAGTCATTGTGATGACCTCATTGTTATATGCTTGTGAAACATGGACAGTCTACTAGCTCCATGCCAGGAAAATGAATCACTTCCAATTGAACTGTCTTAGGAAGATTCTGAGGATCACCTGACAGGATAAGGTACCAGACACTGAAGTCCTTGCTCGAGATGAACTGCCAAATATTTAAATTATGCTTCAGAGAGCGCAACTTTGATGGATTGGCCACGCTGTTTGAATGTAAAATGTATGCTTGCCAAAAAAGACTCGCATGGGGCAGGCGATGACATGGTGGCCAGAAGAAGAAATACCAGGACACTCTCAAGGTCTCTCTCTCAAGAACTTTGGATTTGACTGTGCAACATGGGAGACACTGGCACAGGACTGCTTAGCATGGCATGCCCACATCAGAAGGGGAGCTGTGCTCTTTGAACAAAGCAAAACTGAGACAGCACAAAGTAACTGCAGGAATGCGCAAATTTGGGATATCCACTCCAAATATTCACACCGACTGTCCATGCCCAAACTGTGGTAGAGCATTCTGAGCTCATATTGGTCTGATCAGCCACAGTTGGACACACTGAAATTTCACATTATCATGGTGATGTCACTTTGGTCCTCTTCGAAGACAAAGGACAACAACCATATGTACAACTTGCTATTCCTTTTAAATATATAATAAAGTCATCATTCAAATTTCTTTTTTTTTTCTTTTTCCCCTATCCTCTTGCCTAATGATGGCTACCATTAGACACAAATATGTCTATGTATGTAAAATCATTCTCTACATACTTCTATTTATCAATTCTTTCTCTGGATACATATAGCATGTTTTTCAAAAGTAGGATGACCAGTTGATCAGGGAAGTTCCTTGATCAATTTGATGATCTTACCAAGAAATGAAACATATTTAGGGATTGTAATATGTGGCTTTTTCACATATTGCAAGCACATTGTCCCCTTGTGAAGTGGACAAAAGACTACTCCAGCTTAAGAATCAGAAACTAGGATTGTAAATGTTCCAGGATTGCAATGCAAAAATAATCTTCTTATGGATGGATTTAATCACCTCATTCTTCTCCTCAAGAATCTTCTACTGCTTACCAAGCAAAATTTCAAGGATTTTTGCTTGGCATTTGAGGCCTTAATAATCTGATATCATCCCATCTATTAAGCCTTAGCTCATAGTACTATCTTTCACGGATTGCCTGTTCCAGTCAAATTGTCTACTCTCTGGTCCTTAACTATGGTCTAAACTTTGTTCGTTTTGTTTCCTTGCTTTTACTGTTTCACATGCCCTCAAAGTCTTCTCTCACTCTTTTTGTCTCCTGAATTTCTACCTATTCTTTAAAGTCTAAAGTATTTTAATCAGAAATACATTTCCTCTTTCTATTAGCTGGTCACTACTTTAAGTTGTATTTTGCTGTTACTAATGATATATTAAAGTTACTCACATGTCTGTTAACACAAATGCAAAGAAAGCAAAAAGGAAAAATACATTTGAAGTCCTTGAGGAGTTCACATTCTGATGGGAAAGACAATATGCAAAAAACTGTTTACATACAAGAGATATAAATTATAAATTGAGGGTAATCTCAGAAAAAAGACTAGTATGAGTGGCGATTGGGAAAGGTCTCATGCAGAAGGTAGGATTTAAACTAAGTTTTTAAGGAGGTCAGGGAAGTCAGGAGGCAAAGATGAAGAAAGAATATGTTAAAGAAGCCACAAGTCAGTGAAAATGACTGGAGTTGGAGGATGGAGTTGTGCAGGGCATAGCCACAAAGCTGGTGTCTCTAGATTTTAGAGTCTGTAGAAGGGAGCAAAGTCTAAGACTAGAAAGGTAAGAAAGGGCTTTTCTTGCTCATCATCGTAGGTATGTGGTGTCTTTCCTATCAGAATATGCCCTTTTTTACTAGTAGCAAATGTTTCACTTTTGTATTCATATCCTCAATACAGAACAGTGTCTGGCACATAATGCTTTATAAATGCTTTTCCATTTATTCATTCATTATTTTTTGATCCTCCCTCCCACTGACCCAAGTATAAAGGCTTATTCAAAACAGGCAATCAAACACTACTAGCTGAATGAATGTGATAAAGAAATGAATGAAGGTGAATTTTTTCTGAATAGATAGACATTGGATCAATCTCAGGTATATGTGTTAAAATAGTTGTTTTTTTCTGAAATTGTAAAGTGATATATAAAAATAAATAAATAACTTTGGTTGGCTTGAGACCTATGATTTTATCAGTCTAGGGAACTTCTGGTATGTAAACTCCTACCACCAAAGTAATTCAATCTAAACTTAGTCTTAGTTACCAAGAGCACTGAAAAACTGAATTATTTGTCCAAAGTCACGCAGACTTGAAAAAAAGTTTTCCTGAATCCAAGGTAAGGCTTCTATTCACTATATGATGATGCCCTACATCACTCTCACAATGACTATCTTTATCATAAAATCGACCCTTAGAACTTGTGATAACTTTGATAAATAATTCCAGAGTTTTGATTCTATTGTGTTAATAATGACTGCATCAGAATTCTGAACAGATATGGTTAAACCAAATTAAAAATTAAGAAGGAAGGGCCATGTTTTATACTTTTACAAATATTTCCCCCAAAATGTTTGAAATTTAAAAAAAAGTTTGGTGTTTAAAATGGGAAAAGTTGTTAATTCTTCTGGAAATGAAATTATGAGGCACAGTTCTTTCTCTGATAATAGTAGATAAATGAAATGTTGCTGTAAAATGTTTGTTGACTTTGACTACAACACAATCAGATGTGGTGCAGTGGGCTCTAACTAACCATGCTGGTATAGATTTGCATTCTATCATTTGTTTATCACTGTGTAAGCTTTTCTGTAGCAGAGTGTAGCTTTGCTTTGATTCCTCCTCTAAAAATCAATATATTAGAAAAGAGAAGTGGTTTAAATGTAGACATCTAAAAATGAATATATATATATGTACATTAAGTCTGATAGACATAAACTGATTAACAGAAACATCAATTTTATTTCCTAATTTTTTTTCGTATTTGTTAGATGGAGTAAAATAAATAAATATCAGGATTTTCTAATTCTTCTTGAGACTGAAATGGACAAACTTCCAATATGCAGTCATCCTACTGAAAGGGATAAAGAAATTATGTTATTAATGATTTTGATGACTACAAAGATATGAAAGATAAAATTAAAGTATGTTTTAAATTAGAGTCCAAAAGGTATTGGGACTACATTGTAATAGCTGAGAATTTTGATAGTGAAGAATGATGAATGTCAGTTAAGAAGTTTAAAAAATTGGCTCTCTCTTTAGATTACATATTTTATGTGAAAATTCATGATTAAAAAACTTTCACATGAAGTCACAATAGATATTTGCTGTCAACAGTTTTATGCTAGTAACAAGGTGTATTCATAACAAAACAAAATATTGTGACTGTCAATGTATGGCATTTTTGTAAGCCTTTAGCAATGCAGATAAGCTTTATTCTCACTGAGAATATTGGATATAACTTCCTCCTTGAACTTTGAAAAGCAAATAGAGTACAAACATTTATCAATCCTGACATTAATACCTCTGTATAAGAAATCATAGTCTAGCTCAGCAAAGTGTCACTCATAGCAGTAACAAAACAAACCCGGTAGGTCAATCAGAAATCTTCCAAAGATATGATTAGAGGGTTGCTATGGTTGAATTCGGTAATTTATGTGGATTTGAAATACTTCTTTCTTTCATTTTTGCAGTCCTAAGCAGGAGCAGACACAATATAGAATGCTTACAGAACACATTCCCTTTTATGAATGTAAAACAAAAGGAAATTAATGATGAATAATCTAAATGGCCAATATCCCCCACAGTTGAATCATTTGAAAACATGGAAGTTTGAGTCAGTTAACTTAATGACACTTACTAGAAAATCCCCAGTTTTGCTTAATTCAGTATTATTATTGGCTGTCTGTTCCTAGAATGCTTTATTTTCAGCAGGAATGTGACCTTATGAAGCTTAAATTTTATTGTTTACAAATATATTTGCCATAGGAAGATAGGGGCTTAAGAGAAGAATTTGTTTCCTTTCCAATTTTCAGGGAATGACTCTTTGTATCTCAACATAGCTGGTGCAGAGTTAAGTTTAATAGGAAACATATCAGGAACTATCTTGTAAATGATGCTGCTAACCAACGGCATGATTTAAAAGACGCATTCTTTCCCTGTACTTTATATAGAATACATTACTACAAGAAAATCCCAGAAATCATTTTTGCTTGTTTGTTTAAGAACACATAAGAAGAAATCCAGACTTTTAGGTAACAGAGTCACTGTTATCTAGAATACCTGTGAGCTTTTAGCAATAAGATGTTTGTCTCTTCTCACTGCAGGACCATCAAGTAACAATGAAGTCCCGTCACATGCTTTCTCTTCAGGGTTCTGTCAACATATTAACGTGTTTATAACATCTGATAATGTTTATAGAAGTTAAATAGTTATATGATTTCTAAATATTCATTTTAATATTACGTTTGAGGGCAACAAGGGTAATCATGGCCTAACGTATAGAAAGGCTTGTCTTGGATTCAGGAAGACTTTTTGTCCTGTTCTTCTGATGCATAACTTGCAATTGTTGCAATCTTTTGGTACCCTAGGTCACTTAGGCTAAGTTACAGACTGATTTATATTGGTAGATATACTTTCCATACTAAAAATTCCTTAGACTGATGAATTTATAGGTCTCAGTCAAAAGAAAAAAATGAATTCCTTATGTTTTATATACCACTTTAAAGTCTGTAAATGCTTCTTGATAACTCAGGCTCATTATTACAAAAACATGATTTTTGCACTATGCAGTGATGCCCTTAAGAGCTACTGACGAATATGAGGTAGGTAAGGATATTCAGCTCTAAACTAATGATACCAGACAGCTTCACTTTTTATGATTTTATTTCTGCTATGGACTTGTATTGTCTAAAGTATTTTAAAGGACTCAACTGTCAATACTAGAGGTTGAGAAGCAGACAATCCAAACTAGAATTTTCATAAGAGTTAATGGGCTCCAAATGTAAGCTATCCCAATATTCAATCAAAAAGCATCCATTAAGTGCCTTCAGTGTTTCAGGTGCTGTGAATACCAATGCAAAAATGGAAGAATCCTAATTCCTAAGAGAACTGTACTTTAATGGGGAATATAAAAAGTATACATATATATGTATGTGTGTGTATATATGTATGTATGTGTGTAGGTATATATGTGTATACATATACATATATATGCAAAGACAAAAATTCAAATAAATACAATGTACAGTATAAATTGGTTTGGAAGAAAAGATACTAGCATTTCTTTTTGGGGGGGTAGGAAAGGTAGTACTTAAACTACACCTTGAAGGAGGGGAAGGAGTCTGCGAGATAGAGGTGAATAAAAAATGAATTACATGCATGAAGAAGGGACAGAGACAGGACCAGGTGTGTCATTTGTGAAAAACAGGAAAAAAAAAAAAACATCAAAAAACTAGTTGGTTGCATTAATGACCAGTAGGCAGAAAGACAGACTTGGGTCTTGCCATGGAGGATTTTTAAAAAATATATAATTTCTTCATTTTCAGTTTACAACATTCACTTCCACAAGATTTTGAATTCTAAATTTTCTCCCCATCTCTCCCCTCTCCCCACCCCAAGACAGTGGGCACCCCATCCACCTCTTCCCCCAATCTGCCCTTCCTTCTTATCATCCCACCCCTTCTCCCCTCTACTTTTTTGTAGGGCAAGACGGATTTCAATACTCCATTGCTTGTTCATCTTATTTCCCAGCTGCATGCAAAAACAATTTTTAACATTCATTTTTAAATCTCTAAGTTCCACATTCTCTCCCTTCATCCCTCCCTACCCATCCTCATGGACAAAGCAAGAAATTTGATATAGGTCATACATATGTAGCAATACAAAACTCTTTCATAACAGTCATTTTGCAAAAGACTAATCACATTTCCCTCTATCCTGTTCTGTCCTCCATTTATTCCAGGCTCTCCCTTGACGTATCTCCCCACAATAGTGTTTGCTTCTGTTGGCCCCTTCCCACAATCTGCCATCCCTTCTATTACCTTTCCTCTCCTATCCCCTTCCCCATGCCTTCCTGTAAGGTAAGATAGATTTCCATATGGAAATCCAATGGATTGTGTGTTATTCCCTCCTTAAGTCAAATCCAATGAAAGTAAGGCTCACTTATTCCCTTTTACCTCCTCCCTCTTCCCTTCCATTGTAAAATCACTTTCTTGCCTCTTTTATGTGAAATGATTTGCTACATTCTATCTCTCCTTTTCTCTCTTTCCTAGTACATTCCTCTCAAAAGTTACTTTTATTTTTTAGGTATACTCTCTTCATATTCAGTTCACCATGTGATTTCTAACTACTCTCATGAGTTACTAATGTTATCTTTCCGTGTAGGAATGTAAACAGTTTAACTCAATGAGTCCTTTATAGCTTCTCTTTCCAATATATCTTTCCATGTTTCTCTTGATTCTTGTATTTGAAAGTTTAATTTTCTATTCAGCTCTGGTCTTTTCAACAAGAATGCTTGGAAGTCCTCCATTTCATTGAAATTCCATTTTTCCTCTGAAGTATTAAACTCAGTTTTGCTGGGTAGAGGATTCTTGGTTTTAATCCTACCTCCTTTGACCTCTGAAATATCATATTTCAAACCCTCTGATCGCTTAGTGTAGAAGCTGCTAAATTCTGTCTTATCCAGATTGTATGTGCACAGTACTTGAATTGCTTCTTTCTGGCTGCTTGTAATATTTTTTCCTTGACCTGGGAAATGCAATTTGACTACAATATTCCTAGGAAGTTTTCCTTTTGGCATCTCTTTCAGGAGGCGATTGGTGGATTCTTTCCATTTCTATTTTACCCTCTGGTTCGAGAATATCAGGGCAGTTTTCCTTGATAATTTCTTGGAAAATAACATCGAGGATCTTTTTTTGATCATAGTTTTCAGGTAGACCAATAATTTTAAAATTCTCTCTCCTGGACCTATTTTCCAGGTCAGTATTTTTTTTTCCAATGAGATATTCACATTGTGTTCTATTTTTTCATTCTTTTGATTTTAGTTTGTAAGTTCTTAATTTCTCTTATAGTCATTAGTTTCCATTTGTCCCATTCTAATTTGTAAGGTATTATTTTCTTCAGTGGATTTCCTTCTTCGTTTGGCCAATTCTGCTTTTCAAAGCATTTTTCTCTTCACAAGTTTTTTGGATTTCTTTTTTTGCCATTTGTGCTAGTCTATTTTTAAAGGTGTTAATTTCTTCAGCATTTTGGAGGCCTCTTGTGGCAAGCTATTGACTCATTTTTCATAATTTTCCTGTATTGCTTTGATTTCTCTTTTCAATTTTCCCTCTACTTCTCTGATTTGATTTTCAAAATCCTTTTTGAGTTCTTCCATGGCCTAAGACGATTTCATATTTTTTGGAGGCTTTAGATGTAGGAGCCTTGACCTTGCTATCTTCCTCCAGTTGTATGCTTTGATGTTCCTCATTCAAAAGGATGGAAAAAAATACCTTTTCACCAAGAAAGTAACCTTCTATAGTCTTATTTTCCTTCCCTTTGGGGGCATTTTCTCAGTCAGTTACTTAACTTTTGAACTCTTTATTAAGTAGGGGGTACAACCCCAAGTTTCAGAGGTTTTGTGCAGATGTTTTCAGAGATATCTCTAGGGACCTGTAAGTTCTCAGTCTTCCAAAGTGTTATAACCAAGGAAGAGGTATTTACTCCTCTCCTGTCATACCCTCTGCTCTGTGAGTAACTACTAGTACTCTTTTCTGCCCTGGAATTACAAATAGGATTTCCTCTTCACAGCCAACACCAGCTCCACCACACCAGACCTCCTCTCTGACCCCAGGGCCACCACTCAGGACTGTGACCCAGATCAGATGCTCAATCCCCCCACCATCTGCATGCTGTGAGCTACAGAAGCAGCTGCTGCAGCAGAGGTGCCATTGTCCTGGGGTTCTTACTGAGGCCTGACAAAGTTCCCCTCTCACTTAAGTGAGAGAGTTTTCCCACTGATCTTTGAAGCTATCTTTGTTTTTTGTGGGTTGAGATGTCTGGAAACTGCAGCAACTGCCAGAGATTCAGCACCCTGAGGCCTGCTCCAGTCCCATGCCAGTACAGCCCACACTGGGCTGTGCTCCATTCTGATCCCAGTGCAATAAACCCTTCCTGTCAGTCTTCCAGATAGTCTTGGGCTAGAAATCTGTTTCACTCTGTCATTTTGTGGCTTCTGCTGCTCTAGGATTTGTTTAGAGTCTTTTTTACAAGTGTTTTGAGGGATTTCAGGGAGAGCTCAAGCAGGTCCCTTCTTCAACTCCACCATCTTTTCTCTGCCCCTCCCCCCCATGAAGGATTTAAAAAGCAAAACAGATGAGTTTATATTTGATCCTAAAATAAATACAGATTTATTACAGTTCACTGATTAGGTTAGTTTCATGCTGTGATGTGCACTTAAGAAAAACCATTTTGGTAGCTATGTAGACGTTTGACTGGCATTTGAGTGATTCAAGTTAGGAAGGCCCTTCATTAGAAGATTCTTGTAACAATCTAGGTGAGAGATGATAATACCTTCAACTAGGGTGATATCTGTGTAACTAGAGAGTAGAGGTAAAATACAAAAGATGCTATAGTAGTGTAAGATTTTGCAAGTAATTGGATATATGGGGTAGGTTGCAAAGGACAGCACAGGTTATTCACTTAGTTATGAGACTAAGTGAATGGTGATATCTTCAGCAGAACAGTGACGTTTTAAAGAGTAATAATTGGGGTTGGGGAGTGAGTCCAGTTTTAGACATGTTGAGTTTGAGATACCTCCAGGACACAAAATTTGAACTGCCCAGTAGGCAACTGCTAAAAATCAGAGAAGAGAATGAAACTGGATAAACAACATCTATATAAATGAAAATCAAAATCAAAATCAAAATCTGTGAGAAAAGTTAGGGTCACCAAGAGAAAGAAGAGACAGAGAAATGAGGAGGTCTTAAGACAAGGCATTGGGGAACAAATGTATAAGCTACAGAATACCTATGACATAACACCCATTTCTGCTTATCTGTAAACCTTTTCTTGTTTACTTCCATGTTTTTCAAGGATGTTTTCCATAACTGAGATTATTGATAATTGATAATCTATTGATAATTCCCAATATCCTCATAAATTTTTGTTAAATTGTTACTAAAGAATGATGATGATGATGAATAATTCATATTTATGTGAGCTCTTCATCATCATCATCATTGCATTTAAGGTTATGTATAAAATTTATGCATGTACATACATATAAAATATGTATGTCTATAAAGTACATCATTATGTGTTTTAAGGTTAACTTCTTCAGAAAAACACAGCTTTATACAGAGAATGACATGCATGTTTTAGAAGAGAATTTTTCTGAGATTATTTTAAAAATAGTTTATACCCTTACTTGAACAAACTTAAAAATATAACATTAAAATGCTCAAGGTACCCAAACACATTTCAAGTGATTTCATTACACTCATACAAGTATTATTCAATGTACTCATATGTCTATATGAATACTGTATTTAAAGATATCTTTTTAATTTAAATATTTCTTAAATATGCTATCTGGGTGAGAATATTAGAAAACTCATTAAGCTAAAAAAGTAGCATTAGGGACAAAAGTTGGAATTTACAGAGAGACAGATTTCAACTCAATCTAGGAAAGAACCGTCTCACAATTAGAGATTTCCAAAACTAGAATTGGTAGACTAATGAGATAGTGAATTTCCTGTCCAAAAGTGTTCAAGCACAGTATTGATGACCACTCATCAAGGATACTGTAAATGAGATTCTTCTACTGTTAAGGATTTGACTAGATAACCTCTTCTTTGATGAGTCTATTTGTTAAATCATAGTTTTACCTGTATACATATTTTCCAAACAATCTTTCCAGTGATTAATTTTCCTGATTATACTATATTAATTATTCCCAAGTACTGCTTTTTTATCCCAACTGGGATGGAATAGAAATTAATGTAGTGATGAATATATGTTAAATTATTTTTAAAATGCTTATCAATAGATCAATTGATCTCAATATTTCTAATTCCAAAGACTGAAGTTTAAACATGATATTGTCTTGCTATAATGTGGCATTTTTTCAGGTAGATATAAAACTGAATGAATACTATCCCTCTAAAATCATGGTACTTATGCTATACAGTCTAGAACTCAATTATCATTTTTACTTGTGCTTATCTGATACTTCTCCTTAACTTTTCAGGTGCACATAGATGCTTAATACGTGCTTATTGAATGCCTGACTGACTGAGTGATTGATTCCATGACTAACTTAGTACTACTCCTATAGAAGCTGAAGAAAACATCCCAGAAGTAGGTAGAGAGTGGTAATTGTTGGATAAGGGGAGGGGAAAGTGTCCATAGTTGTTTCCTTGCTTTTTGCCCATATACTTATTTCTTCTGCTTATGACTCATTTCTTTTTCTCAAAATATTTCTGAAAAGGGAAAAAAAATCTGCTATCATTCCTACCCCAGGCTAACCGAAACTTAATCTATTGAGTACATATATATATATATATATATATATATATATATATATATATATATATATATATATATATATATATATATATATATGAGTGTGTATATGTATGTGTGTGTATATTTAATTTCTCTTTGTTCAGAGCAAAGGGAGATATTTGGCCCTGTGCCAGCCCCTGGAACATTTCTAAGTTCCACTTAATTCATGACGCCTAGTTCTCAGAAACAAGAAGATAATATGATTTCCTTACGTGCAATGGGAAAGACATCATTATATCAAGTTACTGAGCAGAATGCTTTGGCTTGGGAAAGACTCCAAAGTAAAAAAGAGCTTCACACCAAAACTGTGGTACTTCTCTCATTCAACAGTCACTGTCTTTTCAAATTCCATGAAAACAGGAAGATAGTATATTCAATTAACTTCCCTTCAATAATTATTAAGTTAAAGTTATATTGTGTTGTAACAACTATGCTAGCCATCAGACACAGCTACAAATATGGCCCTGACTTCATGGAGTTACAGTTCAGTAGAGGGAAATGATACCTATTTTAATAACTAACCTATAATACATGATAAGTGCATAAGAAAGGTACAAAGTGGCATATGACATCTCAGGGTGGATTAATATTGACTTAGGTGAATGTAGCAAGCTTCAAAGAGCAGGTAGGCTTTAACAGGTTATTCAGGTTCAGTATCTGAGAAATGATCAATATAAGAAATGGTATTGGGTCAGGGAAGTGCTAGTTGTGCACTGGAGATGAAGACAAAAATCACAGTTTGTAATAGAAAGTACGTGGACAAAATGAAGTATGGGTAGAAAAATACTATGGCACCAGAATGTGTATGACTGAATGCTGGGCTACCTATTCAATAAGTAATTTGGAACCACTACAGGGTTTTGAACAGAGCAATGACATGATTGTGTCCCCTGATAAGGAAGATTAGTTTGGCCCTGGAGTGAAGATATATAGGAGAGGAAAAAAGGAGAGACAGACAAACCTACTAGAAGATCATTGTCCAGGAGGGCAGTAATGCTGGTTTATGCCAGAGTTGTGACAGTAGGAATAAAGAGGCAGATACGTGCATAATTGGGGAGGTAGAATATATGAGACTTAGTAAGTAGATATTTGAACCAGGTAGGAAAGAGTCAGAGATAACACCAAGGTGTTAAATGTAGGAAACTGATAGAATAATAATTATAGAAGTGTGGGTTTTGAGGTATTTTTATGATCTCTTCCAGATTGGCTTAGGACAATTAGGACAATAGGACAGATTCTCCTGTCCTAAAAACTGCATAAACTACATATGGCAATGTAGATTCCAGAATGAATAAGAAGGAGGATAATGTAGGAATATCATTTCTTCTTCATGTTCTACTCCTATCATGGTACATTTTTTAAGAAAGAAGGAATATTGAAGTTAAATTCTTCTCCTTCCTTCCAATTTGGGCAGCCCCTTCCTCTACTTAGTTCCCTATGAACTGACATTGATTTCTATCTACCTACATAGTCAAAAGACCACAGTATAAATCCATAGACAAAATCATGGAATATGAACGTTAGAAGGAACTTCAGCAACCACCTAATCTAAGCCATACATAAAAGAAATCCCCATTATAATACACTTGACAAGTAGTTATGTAACCAGTGACTGAAGACATTCCAAGAAGGGGTAACATATCACTTCTTAAGGCAGTTCATTCCACTTCTGATAGCTTTAATTGTTTAATTAAGACCTAAGTTATATACTCAGATTTTTATATGTGTCGCTTTTCTTTATTTGTATTTCCTCATAGGAATAACAACCTTCTCCCTAATATTATTTTCAGGGTCAAATGGTATGATATACACAAAAGCTCTGTCATATTTTCTTCTTAGATGGAAACCCTTTACTAAAAAAAAATGTGGATATTTCAAGGTCTCCTATATCTACCTTTAACACCCATTCATTATTCTTTAAAATATAGAGCTTCATTTTCATCTTCTTTGCTCTCAACCCAAGGGTTATTGTTTCTAGTTTTGTGATATATTTTAAAGAAAAAGCTGATAGTGAAACTTTAGAAAAAGCTCATGGCTTTAAAATGTGAGCACCTCTATTAACTACTGCTCCACAACATATAATTTGTGCCTACCAAAGATATTAGACAGACAGACAGACACGCTGAAAGAGCCAGAGACAAAGAAAAAGAAAATGGAGAAAGAAAGAAGAAAATAAAGAAAGAAGTAAAAAAGGAAGAAAGAAAAAGAAAGAAAGAATAAGGACATTGTCAGTTTGATAAAGTGCAACTCACAACTCATTAGTGTTGGGCACAGAGGTAATATTCCACATCAAAAATGACTGCTGAAATATTCACAATTACCAGCTGTTCAGAAACCATTTTATATGGATAAAAAACATGTCACATTTAATTTATCAGATGCTTTCTGCTGTCATACTTCTCTTTCGTTCAACGTACTGAAAAGTTATAAAACTATTTCAGTCTCGCTATCTTCATGTATAGACATTAAGAATAACACAAATCCATTATCTACTAAGATATAATTGTATCTACATGGGTGAATAATCTTCTGTAGCACTGAGTTCTGAATTAACTCTTCCTTTAAAGATATCTGAATGTGCAACCTTTAGTAGCTTTATTAGAAAGCTATCATTTTCCAATAGAAAAAAATACAACACATTAATTTTGAAAGCTACATTCCTTGAATGAAATATTTTTATTAGATCTATTTCTGTGTTGATTACAATGGAAAACATCATTAGAAACATAACAGTATTAATCTCTGAGCACAAAACATAAATGTGCACTCAAAACCTTGTGAAGGTATAGTAATAATAGGCTGGATTTGTAGTTTATGTCATTCTACTGGGGTTTTGGTAGGTTAAAAATATTATTATTATTTTTAGCCAAAGATTATTGAATATATACCTTGCTTGATACTATTGAGAAACTCCCAACTGTAAAGATACTGTTGGTATTACTATACATAACATACTTATTCTTAACCATTAAATAAAAATGGCAATGTGATGATGGTTGCTTCTCTTGTTTTCTTTCATTCATTATTGAATGCAGCTGCATTCAGACAGTGAGGGAGTGGATAGGAGCAGCCCTTTTCCCTTCGGGACTCATAAGTTTAGTGAACTCCATTTCTTTCTCATTATATTGCATCTCATAGCCGCTGGTTCGGGAGACTGACCTCCTGATGAGTTGCCCTCACTTTCTACCTTCGCTCCCACAACCGTTGTTGCAGTGGCTGCTGTTTTAACTGCTCATGGAATGCAGGGTGCTGTTTTAAAACATAAAAATAAATGATACTTGTTCTCTCAGACCTTACCACTTAAGAAAAAAAAAGTTAGCAGAAAAATTTAATTTTTACCTGTGGATTTTAGTATGTGATACTCCAACTGCTGCAGAATGGTGAGTAAAAGCTACCCAAGTCCTTCTGAATCCAAGCTAGTGAGGGACATTTATTTTGTACTTGCTATATACTAAGGTGGAGAAGAAAATCGCAAACGACTCCAGTAACTTTGCCAAGAAAACCCTAAGTAAGGTCATGAAGAGTAGGACAACCAGTGAAACAACTGAACAACAACACACACCAAAGACTATGCCAGGTTCTGAACACTCCTGAACTCTCATCTATTTGTCATTAGGCAAAACAAATACCTATTCTTTCACGAGTTTTTGTCTACTCCAAAGACGCTATGACTTCATTGGAAGAATCATACCAAGGTGTCCCGTTAGACATATAGGTCAGGTGAAAAATCAACATTAGACAACATAAATATGGCTGGATATTGACTATTTGGGGACAGGCAGGTCTAAAAATAGAAGTAAATAGAAACATTGATTATTGCACAGAGATGGGCAAGCAGGACAAAAGGACTATTAGGCATTTAGTCAGAGGCCTGATCCAGAATCTGATGCATCTACGAGTATCTATTAGAGGGTGGGACAAATAAAGCAGAAGTTCAAATAAACAGGCAAGATCACAGTTCCATACTTTGAATGGGTCTGAGTAATCTAGTTCAACTCCTTTTATATTTGAAGAAACTGAGGTGCAATGAAGATAGGTAACCTGATTAAGTTTCCATTAATGGTGGGATTTGAAACCAGGTGCTCTGATTCTCAAACCAGTGTTCTCTCCACTTTACACTCCCTTCCAGCAGAACTTAACAAAGAGATTTAGAAGATTTCAGGGACCTGTGGCTGATTTTGTATGCAGGGAATAAGATGGGATGCCTACTGTGGTAATTTATTGGCAAATAGATGGAAGACAATAGGTACCCAGACAACTACTATTGTCACTTTGTCAGTCACAAACCTGTCACAATACTGAAATGATGAGTTCCTTATAATTTCCTTGCCTGTTTTGGAAGTGAATCTACAGATGGGAGTTACATGATCCCAAGCTACAAAAGTTATGTGGCTAAAAAGGCAAGGGGCCAAGGTACAACATTGAACAAAGTTTATAGTAAAATAAAAAATACTCAAAACCTTGGGATACCTTAGGGAGGAAATTGTATAAACAGGAATAATAGAACGAGAAGACTTAAGTCGATGGAAAATAAGGAACTGTGAATGATGAGCTTGTAACACTAATGTTGATATTTAAATACAAAATAGTATGATAAAATTTTCTCAAAATCTTTATTCACAAATTTGGAAACCAGGATCAAGGGGCAGAGAAAGAAGGGCAATTATAGTATCACAGAATTTAGAGATTGAAGGGAACTTAGAAATCATTCAATTCAAACATCTAATTTTATGGATAAGGAAACTGAGCCTGAGAGATTCAGTTAACTTGCCTAGCATACCATATAGAGAAAACCAGGATTTGAACTAAGATATTTAACTCCAAATGAATAGCCCATATCTGCGCTTCTCCCCTGCCTCACCACAACTCCACCAACTCCTTCATTTCTCAATGGCAGCACCTGCCCGCACCCTACGTACTAATATCAATCTGACACCAAAGGAGGTGAATGTAACAATTCATACATCCAGTGCTAAAGCAGATCAGCATAATGGCAGACTTGATATTGGGCTCATTCTGATTTAATGCCTCTAATTTCAGTAATTGGGTACTCATCTTTGACCTTTTTGACCAGCTCCAATTCTCCAAATTCTAGACTTCTTTCTTATTCTTCTATTTCTAAGTCCCTACTTTCAGTCTTCTCTCTAGTATATCTTTATTACTCTGGAATTACAGACCTGTATCAGTCTCCTCAGGGTCATGTCCCCCTATCTGTGAACCCCAATCCACCCTTTGATGATCTAATTTACTTTGCTTTTTGTAGACAATTTTTCCTTGGTCATATCCTCCAGCTTTTTAAGGCCAAACATGAGTCTTTTCACTACTTGTTGGGTGAAAATATTCTAATTTAGATCATATTCATTTATGTCACCTCTTATTTTAAGGTTTCTGAGGACACTGACAGTAAATATTTTTGTAAGAATTAATGAATATTTAATATTAACATTCAGTTATTGATATATTTGATATAATTAATTATAGTATGGTATTTAGGGTTCTTATTAAAGGAATTCAAGATTTTGGAATTACAGCCTTAGAACTTCAAAGAATCTTAAAGATTATGCAACATTACATCCTCATTTTGTAGGTGAGAATCTGAGGGCCAAAAAAAGTGATATGACTTCCCCAAGGTCACGCAGTTAGGTAACAGACCTATTATTTGAAGTGATCTTTCCACAATGCCACCTTGTATCTATAATGACTAGTCATGATCTTATTTATAAGATTACTTTGCAATCATAAAACACTGTAGGGTTATAATGTGCTTTTCTTATATAGGGAAGTAGATGAGAAAACTAAAGCTCATGGAATTTAGGTGGCTTGCCCAGGGTTATACAGTTTGTAAGTATTTAAACTGGGACTCAAAATCAAATACAGTAGTCTGACCCTAAGTCCTGCGTTCTTTCCATGATGAATCAGCATATTAGTATATCAGTAACTAAAGCTGAGACCCAAGAAAGAGCCATATTGAAACTAAATCCCAATGGCATATATACTCAATCTAGTTGAGGACAGAATCTGTGTATTAATCATACAGACCCAAAGTCTTAGTACAGTTTTAAGTTATTAAAGTTTAAATAGTTTTAATAGCTTATGACTAGAGGGGCATGTATTTTTATCACCCACAATCCCTAGCATTGTGCCTTGCACAAAACAGATGCTCAGCAAATTCTGCTGCATTATTAGGAAATATTTTTTAAATGCACAAATAATTAAAAACGAAAACTCACAAAGCTCCTCTTGCATTCATTTACTATTAATGACTAGAAGGATCTCATTCTTTTTGACAACCAGGACTTCATTTTTCTTCTATGTAAAGAGCTCCTATTGACATCAAACAAGAAAGATAATTTTTACACCTGTGGGGTCCCTTAGGCATTGAGTATTAAGGGACCTCATGGAAAGCTACTGTAACATATTAGACAAATAAAACTCTTATCTCTGAAGAAATTATCTTTTAAGCACACATTTGCTAATGGTGGACTTTATCTACAATTATCATATTGAAAAGTGATTATTGTTGACACATATAATTAATGCTTATACTAGGACAAAAGTATTAAAGTAGGCAGTGATTATGTGAAGTACAATGTCTTCCAGATTAATGTGGGGAGCAATGAATGCTAATTCTGTATTGCTGCTAAACAAGAAGAGCCCTTCAAAACCTGTATTTGAGAAAATACGAGGTGATTCATTTTTCAGAAAAGACATTGTGAAAAATGACAAGGCTCTAAGACTTGATATATTGTCCGGGTTTAAGTGCCCTCTTCAATTGTAAGGCATTCAACATGACCCTGAGAGGAGAAAAATATTTAACTGTAACAGCTCCCATAGTGTTAGTACGTCAATGATTAAATGAAAGAACATTCCAAATAATTAACATTACTGTGATAAATATTGGTTGAAAGTCATTATCAAGATTTGACTAAAACGATTACAATTAAAATCAATCTGTTCTTTCACTTTTTATGCTGTTTTCCTCCCTTGGATAAGTTCTGAAATACCTTCTGTATAGCTTACTTTTTTCCAGATGGCAGTAAATTGTTTTAGAGCATTCATTAGCTTAAATCTATAATTTCTGCTTTAATTCCCATGTGGTACATGCTATTCTGCTATGGTCCTGTATTTTTACTTAAGCTAAAATTTTTTAGCATATTTTCACATATAAAAACTTTATCAAGATAGTTAAGAAAGGTTTTTATGGCCCTTTTGTATCTTGTATCTGTATGATAATTGCTAATAATAATAGCTAACATTTATACAGTGCTTACTACGTGTCAGGCACTGTGCTAAACGCTTTGCAATTATTATTTCATTTGATCCTTACAGCCACCCTGGGATGTAGGTGCTATTATTATTTTTGTTTTGCAGATGAGGAAACTGAGGCAAACCAAGATTAAGTGAGTTTCCATGGGTCACATAGCTAATAATTGTCTGAGGACAGTTTTAAACTCAGTTCTTCTGACTCCAGACCCAGCACTCTGTCCTTATTGATATGATATTGATAGCTGTCCTTATTGATTATGAAAATGAGTATGTATGTGTGTGTCTATATAATAATATACAAGCACAAAGGAATACATGCATGATATGTAATACTCTGGAAGAATCAACTATGGATTTATATGATCTATCAATCTTATCATTTATCATCCTTTCAAAAATTTATAAGAAGAACTGATTTAGAGATCACCAAATCCAAGCTTCTCATTTACTGAGGAGGAAACTGAAGCTCAGAGAAGTTAAATTACTTTTTCAACCTATAGTATCATATATTATATAGCATAGTTTTGTATATGCTAGAATGGATGATTTTATAATTGGCACATGCTTTGCTCAATAATTAGCTTAGTATTGATGTCAAGTGTGGTATTAAAGAAGTTAAATACAAACATGTTTAGATAACTGCCAAATTTATGTAAGATACCCTACAAAAATTTCAGGGAGAAAAAAAGGAATTCTTTATTGTCCAAATAAGTAGCATTCTGTTAATTCAGTAACACCACAGACCACTTAGAATTTAACACAAGAATTTAAAAGCTATTGTCCACAGTCTAACCATCTACATAGGCAAGCAACATGACTATAGGATGCATCTGGACACACATATAGACAACCCCCTGGGTCTAGAATTGAAAATGATGAGGATAATTGGATGTTTCCAAAACTGGGTAGTACTTTCAAAGATCCCAAACTACGTGCTGCAAAGGGAAAAAAAAAAAACTGTCTTTTTGACACCACTTTTCTACCTGTGATGAAAGATAGCATTGTACAGCGGATAGTAAGCTGACTCTGGAGCCAGAAAGACTTGGATTCAGGACTTGCTTCTCACAAGTACCACTACGTGACTCTGGGCAAAGTAGGTAAGCTCTCAGTGCTCTGTGCAACTCTAGGCATGTGAGTTGAAGAGAAGGTCTGATTTGCATTGGTAGACAGGATCTGCTCATCCAGAAGCTATCTATACCAATATAACCAAAGGGCAAATTCCTATTCCTTTTCCAGATATGATGACACAAATCATAGCTACTATGATTTTGGAAGAATTGAAATTATAATTAAACTCAAAGGAAAATAAAAGTTACATGGTGAGTTTAAATAGTTGAAACATTATCAACAAAACAAAGCAAAACAATCATTTTAAAGTCACATTTAATGGCACGCAGAAATGGAGCTGAATACCTTACTGAGGACATGTATAACGGAGAAAGATGGAGTCTGATCATTTATTCAGAATGAGAGAAAGGAGAGAAACTATTTCAGTGATTCACTGGTATTCTAAGATATTAAAACAGTCTTCTTCCACAGAAGATTGATAGGCCTGAAAAAAGTGACAAAGTCAAAGATTTCAGTCACACTGAGCTTCCTTTTCAAGTACTTCAGGAAAAATGAAAACAAACAGATGAAGCAAATGAGGAACAAACAGGAGATTTTGGCAGGGAAGGTGGGGAGAGATGAGGATGGAGATGAAGGAAACAGAAAATGCCTAGAATGGTCTTCTTACCTGCTCTTCATTGAGTTCCTATCTATCTTTAAGACTGATCAAGTTCCATCTTCTATAATTCAGGGTTCCTTAAACTTCCTCTACTCATGACCCCTTCAGTGCTTCTTAAACTGTAAGTCGCAACCCCACAGTTTAAGAAATGTTGTGGCCCTTCTTAATCCCCTAATTGGTAGGGGATTCCAAATTACCTCATATCTATTAGTATTCAGTATCTACATTCTTTTCTAAGTGTTCACCTCCCCCATCAGAACTTCAACTCTCTACATGTAAGGATTATTTCATTCTTTGTACTTGAATCCATAACAGTTAGCAGAGGTCTTGGCACATAGCAGGTGCGCAGTGAATATTATGGATTTCTTGCTTGACTGATTTTTTGAAAATCTTTTCCACACTAGAAGGTAAGAATTCCATTTGGGGAGAAATGTATCAAACAACGATGATAAGAGTCCAATATTCCAGATATTTAGTCAATTAATAGAAACATGTAAGATAACAAGTCATGCAGAGCATCCATCATAGACAGAACTGGAAAGGACCTTTTATGCTATTTGGTTTAACTCCCTCTTTTTACAGTTGAGAAAACTTACATAACTGTCCAAAGGCAATACATAAATTGTACTCAAAAAAAGAAATACAGTCTCTCAATAATCAAATAAAGTTATGGTGTAAATCACTAACAGTAAGGAAATGAAAACCAAAACAACCATGAAGTTTTGCCTAATGCCAAACAAAATTAAAAAGATGACCAAAGATAGGAATGGTCAAAATTTGAGATGAGGAAATATAGGCACATTAACATATATCATTGGTGAAGCTGCAAGATGTTACAAGTATTCTGGAAACCAATTTAGAATTAATTATGTTAAAAAATAGTCAAAATGTTCAACCCCTTTCACCCAGAGATTCCACTGGTAAATACATGCTCACAAAAAGATAAATAACAAAATAATGGTCATGGTCATCTATCCACCAAAATGTTTGTACTAACACTTTTTATGTTAGCAAATTATGGAAAGCAAAGCATATCAAATGAGATATGTGTAAAGCAAAACTTAAAGCACTGTATACATGTTAGCTATTACTATTTCCATTGATTGGGGAATGGCTAAAGTAACTATGGCATATAAATTGCAATGAAATAATGCTGTGCTTTAAGAAATAATGGATATGAGATACAAAGGAAGCCAATTAAAATGAGACAGAATAAAGTAAGGAAAACCAGAAAGCTAATATACACAATAACTAAAATCAGATAAATGGAAAGAGCAGTAAAACAATAGAACAATGGAAAATAGATACTGCAGAATTATAATGACTAAGATTGATCCCCAACTGGTTTGGAAAACATATTTGGAATCACAGTCAAGAAAAATTATTTTACTTTTATAGTAATAACACAATTACTAATTTGAGATTCTGACTTTTCTCCTTTATTTCTTCGTTCAGACAGGGTTCTGAAGAACATGACTGATTGATGGGATTGTCCTAGCCCTCAAGGAATATGCCTGACCCCACCCAACTAGAAGACTTTACTTCTGTTTGTATTGTAAACAGAATCCTATCTAGGTAAGTTCTTACCCAGAGGAAAAGAAACCCTGTCCTTCTACCCCTCCATCAGAATTTAGGGTGACCCAACTCATGAAGAAGAAAACCAACCAGACTGGTCAAGATGGAGATGGATTCCCCTGTCCAGATTGCTGGAGGAACTGAGTCTCAAGATCAAGTCACACTCTCAGCAGGAGGAGCTAAAGATTTCTAGCCTACTGCCTCATTAAATATTTACCAATCAGTTGATTTTCACTTGTCATGGGTATTCCCCTTTACAAAAGTTTTGAAGGCTTTCAGCCTCTACTTGGTTTTGTCTTTGTTTGCTGAGAGGAACCACTGACCAACAATGTATTGATTATTAAGTAGGCTAATTAATTATTAATTAACCAGAAACTCTTATTTTCTAGGTTTTTTAAAATTCATCATATATATATTTATATACATATATATATATATATATATATATATATGTGTGTGTGTGTGTGTGTGTGTGTGTGTGTGTGTGTGTGTGTATAAACACACACATGCATACACAGACAGGCATACATATTCCTCAAACTAAAGTAATCACTACCAGTTATATCTACAAAAAGGTTATTAAAATCAGAGAAAATTGTCCCATAAATAGATATTTAGAAGAGCATTTTAGGTAATAGCAATACCTAGAAGGAAAGTCAGTGTCTATCGATTGTTTAATGACTAAACAAACCCTAGTATATGAGTGTAATGGAATATTACTGTACTATAAGAAATGACAAATGTGAAAAATTCAGAGAAACTAGAATGAAGTAATGCAGAGGAAAATAAGCAAACCTGGAGAACAATTCTCCCAATGACCACAATAATGTAATATAAAATAATAGCAAAGGAGTTTAGAATTCAGACTAACAAGGTGACACACTGAAACTTCAGAAGACTTGATAGTGAAGCATGGATCTTGTCCATCTGCAAAGGGATGGTAGACAGGAAAAGAAGCATATCTTTTCAGATATAGTCAATATAACAATTTATTTTGTTTAACAATGTTTACTTGTTACAATGGAAGGTTCTTTGAAGAGGGGGCAAGTCACAGGGAATTTTTAAAAAATATATCAATAATATATAAGAAGATTTATGGGAATCAATAGATAAGAATCACAAAAGATGACAAAATGAGAAAAGATGGTGTAGGTAGAGAGACTATCCATATAGATGAAATTGGATAAGCCATCAAAAGTATCAATGAAAGTTAATTATATTGCTTATTATTAATTGTGTTTTCAGTTTAAGAGTTTGCTAATTTGTCATCATGATGTGATGAAGGAAGACATGGTGAAGTATCACCCATTCCAATCTTTACTAGATCATTTTTTTAAAATCCCAAGTCTCTATTTCTTCAGTCTGCTCTCCACAGATGAAGCAGTTCAGGAAGAAAGGGAGAAGTGAGGTAAGAGACATAGAACACAGGGGGCAGGACACAGTGTTTTTTAACTATCTGTGATTTTTAGGAGTAAAGATTTTTAGTAGGAAAATATTTTGTTATACTCACAATATAGCTAATGAACTTTTTGTCAGAGGAGAAAATGGCTCGTTCACACATGCCCAGAGAAAAATAGGCTTCCTGAAGTACTCAAGTATACCAGAAAGCATCTTTGGCTAAGCAGAAAAGCGTCCTGAGGTCCAACAAAGCTCTGTTCACCCTCTGGGAGTTGTAAGTTAGACTCAGAATAGAAAAGCTGCTCACCTTGAAAAGTTACAGTCTTTTTATTCTCTATTTAGATGACAAGAATTAGCTTTGCTAAGGGAAAGTAAAGTTATTTAGAGGTTGTAGCTGGGGAGTAGAGAGAAAATACTTTAATTTATCTCCTAGGTTAAGAATAAACAGCTTAATTGGAGTACTAAAAATCCATTACAAAAGAGAAACAACCAAGAATACTTGTTTAAAGATGACTGCAATACGGTCATTATCTAAGATTATACTAAAATTCTTTATAGTATAGCAGTAAGCTAGCAACTTAAATGAGTACATTTTTGGCCAAGTTTACAAATTATATTCTTTAATAATGATTTCATAAATACTTATGAACGTATAATCCAGGCACAGCGATATTAACAAATTACACTGAAAATAATAAATAGTTATTTACCAAGGTTGAATTTTGTTATCTATAAAATTAAGTATTTAGGGCAAATTGTCTCTAAGATTCCTGGGAACAGGGATAAGGATAGGCATGGGTTTAAGGTCAGGGCTATAGATAGTGCTAGGGATAGGGATAAGAATAAGAATAAATAAGGGATAGGGATAGGGAAGAAATAGGGACTGGAATAACAAGAAGGGAAAAGACTGGCATAAATATAGAAATCATAAGCAGATTGGAATAGTTAGGAGGATGTTTCAATTGTTAGAGACTTGGGAATAAGGTACTAAATTAGGGTGTTAACAAGAGAATGAAAAAGGAAGCTAAGGATCTGAAAAATATAGTAAAAATACTGAAAAACACCTAACAATGAGACGCTGGTATACCATTTTACAAAGCGTTTTTCTATCTACTATACGAATTTGTTTTACAGAAGTTCAAAAATGCATATAACTCATTTTTTAATGCCAAAGTATGATAAAGTTAATAATTACTGTCTTTCTCTAAAATATGGTAGGAGTTCAAACTCTGGATAATACTGATATTAAACATGATGGAATAAAATTAAAAAAACAAAACAAAACAAAACCAGAGATGTATGCTCAATAAAAGAACTCAGTCTCATGGAATATTCCTGGGCATTCAAATGCAAAAGAAGTTCCCTACATTTTTCTCTGGTTGGATGCCATTATTCTGACTATATCAAATCTCAGAATACTACAGGGCCTCTTCAATGAGATTCATGGCCACCTAAAAGAAATTGGCTTATTTATCGGCATAAGAAAAGCAAAATAGATAAAGAAGGGATTTTTCAGACAATGACACTGAATTGCATGGACAGTCATTAATTTAGTTTCTCATCACATATATCCTAGACAGCTACTACAGGTAGGCAATATTGACATCCATATAAAAATAAATAGTGCAACAACATATGAAACCAAAGCAATACACTGACTGAATAATCAATCTAAGAATTCAATTTGTTTTTAAAAAATAACAAATTAAATAGTAAACTTTGTATCCTCAGAGCACCTTTGGAAAATGTTGGGAGAGATTTATATAAATATCTCTCCTTCCTCATCTCTACCTGCTAGCTTCTTTTGTTTCCTTCAAGTGTCAGATAAAGTCCCACCTTCTGTGATAAACCTTTCCTGATCCCCATGAATCCCAGTGCATCTTCTCGTGGATTGTCTCCAATTTATTTTATGTGTGTATTTATATGAATACATATATGTACATAAATACACATGTGTTTATATCTTGTACATAGTCATTTGCATTTTTTCTCCCCCATTAGATATTAGGCACCTTAAAATCTAGAACAAATTTTTGACATTTCTTTTGTAACTGCACCACTTACTACAGGACCAAATACCTAGTAGGGGATTAATACGCGTTAGCTGGCTGATCTAATTTCTTATCTTGTATCATGGCTCCCTATTTCATTAGTTCCATAGACACATTCTCTCTCTCACTCTCTCTCTCTCTCTCTCTCTCTCTGTCTGTCTCTCTTCCCCTCTTTCTCTCTTTCTGTCTCTCAGTTTCTCTCTGTTTCTGCCTCTCCTTTCTCTCTCTCATACTCTTACACACACGGACACAGACACAGACACAGACACACACACACACAGAATAAAGTCAATCCCAGTAGGATTAAATATACAATTAAAATCATTATATCCTCCTAAATATCACAAAATATCTTCCCCAAAATGTAAAAAAAAAAGATAACATAATTGCTTCAGTGACATTATAAGCTTTTAAAACAATTCTAGCACTTTAAGATTACTTGAATAATTATTATATCATCAGTCACAATTTAGCACTTATGTGTTATAATAAAGACAACATTTCAACTGACAAAATACACTTTTAATAATGACATTTAAATCTGAATGCCAAAATAGAAATTTCACTTCATAACAAAACTATGGCTGCATTATTTCCAACATAAGTATCTTTTATTATAGACAATAGGGAAAAAAAAGGAATGGATTTGAAATAGAACTTGAATTAGAATTCTAGCTCTGTCACTTAAATGATATGTGTTACATGGGCTTTTACTTTGAGAAAGTCTTTCTAAATTCCAAACTTTAACTTCTGGAAGAGCAATGCCATATTTGTAAAAGTGCTTTGAAAGTGGTAAATCATGCAAATTTAAATTATTTAAAGCTACTTAATTTAGATGTTCATTCTGACTGTATCTACTTACTCATTTACTGGTTTACCAATGCAGAATATGGTCAAAGAAGAGAACTGTGGGAACTTATAAAAAAAAAAATCACAGTTCTAGAATCACTGGAAGTTTTCAAAGACCTTTGTATGCTACAGGGATACATTCTAAAAGACAAAATGGAATCTTTCAACTTCCATGTGCAACATTTTTAAAAGGCCAAATGAATCATTCCTAAAATCCTTTCATATTCCAATAAGACAGGTAAAGTTATGGTTAATTCACTGCTTCTTTTTTGCTCTAAAAAGAACATTAATTTTTAGTTATTTATAATATCTTCAGATTTTATCTCATTCATGATTTTGTATGTTTGGAATACTCTATACATTGGAGTATCTTTTTGTCCATATAAAAGTACATTTATCAGCATTTTGTGGGACTTGGAACAAAACATTCTTATTTTAACATAATGAATGTGTAGCATTATATCTTTACTTTTTTTAAAAATAGGATATTTGTTTTCAGTGTTGGTGATGATGAGAGATGGAGGGTGAAGTACATGTGCTCCAGCAGTACCCTTATGATGCCAGGAGAAACAGGGGAAAGGCTCAAGCATGTGAAAAAGAACCCCTGTGGCAAACTTATGAGAAGATATGGCTGAATTCCACAGGATGTGGAGGTATAGAAGGACTGTGGAATGCATCCAGGGAGGCAGCACCCAAATCAGTCAGGTTACAGAGCCATCTTAGCAATTCAGGATTTGAGTTGGTGATATGTAAAGACTTACCTGTAGCTGAGTCAGCAATACTATTTCAAATTCTAATACTATTTCTATGGGTAAACACAATCCATTTTATTATAAGAATTCAGGAAGAAGTGTGGGAAAGATGAGGACTAACTTTTTCTCAAATAGAAGTAGCATATCCTTTAACATACTAGGGGTTTGGGCCACAGGGATAACATAGTGGTAAATTAGTATCATAAACAATTTCCACTGGGGGCAGGGACTTCAGTCATTTATCTAGGCCTTGACAAAGTTTGATATACTGGTCACTTAGGAAGTGTTTGTTAAATCTAACTGAATTTGATAAAAAAGTACTTCTAGCAATAATTATCTATCTGCAAAATGAGGAGATGAGACTAAATGTTGGTGACTAAATGACTTATCAGATCTCTTCCAACTCTAAGTCTGCAGTCTTGAGTGATCTTATGATTTCAAATTTCATCCTAACATTAAATTTTGATTGATAGCACCGTGTTTTGCAATGATTCTGTCATGACACTGGTGAATTGTAAAAACCATGGACATAAATGGTGTGTTGTGAAAAATTGAGTCATTTAAACTGGATTATTGAAAAAACAAGGGAGCAGTTAGGTGGTACAGTAAAATACTGGGCCTGGAGTCTGGAATATTTGAGTTCAAATTCCGCCTCAGACACTTACTACCTGTGTGACCCTGGGCAAGTCATTTAACTCCTTCTTACCTCAGTTTTTTATCTGTGAAGTGTGGACACACTAGAGAAGGAAATAGCAATCCACTCTCATATCTTTTTCAAGAAATCCCCATGGACAAATCCATAGGGTCAGAAAGAATCAGACACAACTGAATAACTTAACAATAATTCCAAAAAATAAAAGAAAGCAAACTAACACATGGTTAGTGTTATGATGCCCATCCCTCCAACTGGCTTCTATTAAGGTCCATCCAGTCAGATTCAGAGAACTCAAGAAAATTCAAGAGCTATTTGAATAGTTTGGGTACCTGTAGAAAAAGGTAGACAGGTACTTGGTTGGAGCAAAGTCTTTATTTCTCTTGTTGCCTTCAAACCATAATAAAATAAATGATGACCTTCAGCAATTAGACAGATTATACAAAAACAGAGATGTGTGTTGCCAGATCAAAAATAAAAATAAAAACCAAAAAACTAGTGGAATTTTACTGACTGAATTAAACCTGAGCACAATCAAAACCTTATAGAAGTCATCAAAGACCTCATAACAGTACACTAACATGCAATACTGGCATGAATATAATTCTACACTGCAAGGTAGGAAGGTGAACCAACTTTCATTTTATAAAGTATTTTTAACAAAAGGCATGGCCAGTGTGTCTATGCCACTACACTTGCTACTGAAGAACAATGAAGAAGACAGAGAATCCCTGCCATTAGTGACACTAAAGAAATGGTATTTCGACTGTATCCTTTCTTTACATCTCACTCTCCCTTCTAGAGATTCAGTCAATAGGTACTTTTTTTAGGTTCCATCTTGATGCCAAGCACTTTGCTACAAAAAGAGGCAAAAAACAGTTCTAGTCCTCAAGGATCTCCTAGTCTCTTAGGGGAGACAACAAACAAGGAAATATGTCCAAATAAGCTAAGTATTGGATAAATATGAAAAAATAATAATGGAAGGAAGGCTGTAGAATTAATAGGGGCTGGGAAAGAAGACTTCTTAGGGAAGGCAAGATTTTAGTTGGAACTTAAAGGAAGCCCGGGACTTCAGTAGTTAGAACAGAGGAGGGAGAGCATTTCAAGAATGAGAAACAGCCAGAAAACACTCCCAGAGCCAAGAGATGAAATATCTTGTGAGTGGAAGAGACAAGTGGCCAGCGTCTTTGGATCAAAGAGAATATGGTATGGATTACAGAGTAAGAAGAGTGGAAAAGTAGGTTATAAAGGGCATTGAATGCCAGGAGATTTTATACTTGATCTTAGAGTCAATTGGGAGACACTGGAGTTTACTGAGTACAGGATGACATAGTCTGACCTGTGCTTCAGGAAAATCACATTGGTAGCTTAATGGAAGATGCATTGGAATGGGAAGAGACTTAAGGAAGGCAGACCCACCAAGAAACTCAAGTGGTAACTTAGGTGTGCGGTGCTGAAGGACTGTACTACAGTGGGGGCAGTGTCAGAGAAGAAAAGGGAGCCTACACAAAGGATGTTGCAAAGGTGAAATTAACAGTCTCTGGCAACAGATTGAATATGAAGGATAAGACATAGTGAGAAATCCAGGATAACGTGTAGGTTGTGGGTATGAGGGAATGGGAGTACGGTGTTGTCCTTTACAGTAACAAGGAAGATTAGGGGGAAGGTGCAAGAGGCAAGTACTTTTCAGGTATTATCTACCCAGATATTTGTGTGAATATACTACCAGTAGTAAAATCCCTGCCCCCCCCCACACACACACACATACATTAGAACCTTGAGAATAGGACCCAGATGATCTAATCTTAGGGTTCTAATCTGTCTTTGTCATATTCACTTTTGTATCTTAGAACACATAATAGACATTGGTCAAAAGCTACTTGAATTGAATTGTTGAATTGAGCTGTTATTTTCCATAGAGATTTAGGGATCCAAAACTCAACTTTCTATAACAGATTAAGAGTTGAAAAGGAGGTTAATCACTTCCTGAAGCATGAGCTCCTTTTATGAGGTTAACTTGAGAAAGGGTCACCTACATTCTGCTCTGTCATCTCTAGGGAGCACATTAGCCCATGACACTATCTATTCTGAAAATTATCATTCGTGGGATAACTTTATCTAGCATGATCAGTAATATTCTTTGAAGACGAGAAAGCTGGAGGAATGTTCCTTTTTTCTCCTGTGCTTTTTTTTTCCTGTGAGGAAGAAAAAGTAATACTCTTTCAAAGAATGGGAAAAAAATCATTCTAGGGAAAAACAAAGAGAAAGAAGAACTCAAAATGACAGAAAGTAATCTAAGCATTTATCAAGAAGACAGTGAGAAAAGTTAGACTGTGACATAGAGGGAAGGAAGTGCTGGGCAGAAGATAAAAAGCTCTGGATTTTTAATCCGAGGACAAGAGTTCAAATCCTAGCTCTCACATTTAACTCCCTAAGTGATCTTAGGTAAATTATTTAAATTCTTTGGTCCTTATTTTCCTCAACTATAAAAAAAAAATATTAGTAGGCTTGAGTAGACGAGCTCTAATGTCCCTTTCACCTTTAAATTTATATGACATATTTTAGAATTGCATATTACTTAAGATCATCTTCCTGTAGAAAGTGAATCTGGGCCTTTAGCAGAAGCAGTAATTTCTTATGCACCGGAAATGTGGCTAAGGATCCACGGGTGCTAACAAGAGAGTGGTCGGTCATTAAGTACAGGTCAGAGAAAGCAGAGATAAGTTATAGAGAATAGGGACTCCATATGGAAATGTACTAAGACTGCCATATATTAATCAGGCATGAGAGGAAAATGTTGTCTCCCTGGATCATATTACTGAAACTTAATGGAGATTTTATACAGCTTCATCAAGCCTAAGATCAATATCACATCTGATAATTTTTCATTGAGATAAGTGATACATACCATGAGAAGGAACATATAAAAACTATCTAGGGATTATACAGAGCAAGAAACTGACAAGCAAAGGAAAACAGGTGGTACTTTCATTACTGTTGACCTCTGAAGTAAGTGGCTTCTGAAAAGAACTAAAGAGACGGGAAGTGCACAGGTAATGTACTAGTCCTAGTTCCAGGCTACCATCTCCCAGCCTCCATTCTTAGCTCATTTTTCACTTAGCACTGTGTTGCATCCTATTTTCCATTTCTAGGCCATGGCATTCCCAGGACCTTCCAATCCTAGCCACCTACCTCTTAGCATCTGCCTTCATCAAAGAACTTTCTATAATGATCTTAAGATCATCTCATAAAACTAGACTCATACCTTACAGTTTCTTCAGTTGGCTTTTTCCACTCTGTCACCTCCCACCTCCTAGTGAGATGTTTTGGGGCCACACCTCTGCTTGTTCCTACTTCCCATGAGTCTGATATGCTGAGCACTTAAAAGACACAACATTATGACTTATCACAAAAATTGGACCTGAAAGGAGGACCTCAAAAGTCTAAAAAATGCCTCCTCCAATGAAACTTTCTACAACCACTGATATTCATTCTGAACTCATTCCTCAAGGGTTAAAATACTCCTAAATCCTCATACTTTCCCCATCCCAGTGATTCTGAACCCCAGGCTGTTGATGTAAAAAAATCTGTGCTTCTTTCCAACTGCCCTGTCTCCTATTCTCATCCCTCTCAACCCTATCCTCCAACTTGATTATCTCACTACAAGTCTGTCGATTCCCTCCACTCTGCTATGTGGATTGCCTACATCAAAATTAACATGCCTGCTTTCATCTTAAAACTTTTCATTTCTTACTCTTTCCTTCTTCTAGAATTCACTGAGACCTGGATCCCATCTAAGCATACTGCATCATCAGCTACCCTTTCAAGCAATGGTTGTACTTTTACACATATATTTTGACTAATGTTTATTGATCAATGTTATTTACTCACATATTGTGACCAATGTTTATTGGTCAGGAATGGGGGTAAAGAGTCAGAATGTGACTTTTCCCCCAATTTCATTGCAGATGTTTTACTACCATCACTGAGCAGTTTCTGCTTTTTTTTTAATTCAACTATTCAAATATGTAACTCATTCAGATTCTGTTGATCATTATTTATCGATTCTTCCCATCCCAGACCATTTTCTATACCTTGCTACCTTCACTCTGGCTATCATCCCCATCTTCTCTGTATCAGAAACTTGGAATTTTCCCTGGCACTTAAGGCTCTAATGAATAAGGTTTCACATTGACAGTCCTCAACACCACTTTTTGGCCACATAAAAGTCACACTTCTTCCTTTCCCTTTTTTCAAGTTCTCCTTGACCTTTTTTTACAACAAGAATGAAAGTTCTTTGAAGGCAGGATTATCTTTCTAGCTTGTATTTATATCCCCAGTCTTTCACAGTGACTGACACATGGTATGCACTTAATAAATGCTTAATCAATCAATGGCTATATCTACCTCCTTATCTACCTATCATTTTCTACAATGAATTTAGTATCTAGATCAGTCTCCACTCTAAATTCTCTCACACTAGGAGAGAATACATATTAATGTTTCTTCAACTACCCTAAATTCACAGTTTCTAAGTTTATTTAATTTCATGACCTACTCCTGCATAGAGAAGAGGTAAGACCCCTGTGATCTATCTCAGTTACAATCTATCTCAGTTACACAGATGGTCATATCTTTGATTCTTCAGTCATCCACAAGCATTTCATTTCCACATTCCTTTATTGACCAAAATACTATATCATTCCAGCCTTCCTCATTTCTTATAGCCCCTAACTTTATTCTATTTCTTTGTTGTATCTCCAATATCTTCACCTCTCAATTCTTTCCAGATCAACATCCTCAAATTCTCCACATCCTCCTCCCCTTTCCAATCTCCATCCATCAGTAAATTAATTAAATTCTATACCAAGCATTCTTAATTTTTTTTTGTGCCATAACGCTTTTGACAGTCACATGAAGTCTTTCTCAGAATATTGTTTTTAAATGCATAAAGTAAAATATATAGAACTATAAATGATTCCAATTATATGGCAATAGTTGAAATATTAAAAATACTTTTTGATTCCCACATTAAGAACTTCTGCTCTATACTTTTTTTTCCTACACTCAAAACCCTTGTCCCTTAGTCATATCAACAACTATGCCTTGCCATTCACCATCCTCTTTCATTTCTATTCATATACTTGTCTATGAATCTGGGTGTGTGGGGTGGTGATGGACAGAGAACATAAAACCATACAGATGAAGTCCAAAACAAATTCATATTATCTAATTTCAACTGGGTCCACATTGTATCCTGTGTGTGTGTGTGTGTGTGTGTGTGTGATTTTATACTTCCCTAATAAATCTGCTACCTTATTCCCAAGGCAGCTATTCCAAACATTTCTTCCCTTCTTGTGCCTCTCACAAAGTACTCCCTCCCTCTTAAGTTTAATACATATTTAACTGAGCCATCCAATGAGGCCTCCTCTTTTCCCCCTATTTCTCATTTTACATCACTTAGAAATATTACTCCAGTAATGTCTCCTTCAATTCTATCTCCCATGAAGTGATGATTCGTCTCATTTACAAGGCAAATAATTTTCCATATAACCTTAATCCTATCCAACAAATTTCTTTCCACTATTGTTCACATTCTTTCTGTTTTAATCTCTCCCAATTTAATTTCCTTCCCTGCTGATTCTAAACACATCTTAATATCCCTTATCCATAACAACTCTTTCTTGATTCAAACATCCTTGCTAGTCATCCCTTCACTAGCTATCACATCTTCTTTCCTTTCGCCTAAACTCCTTAAGAAAGTCATCTTCACTATGTGATTCTAATTCACTTCTAAACCCTCTGCAATCCGACTTCCAACCTCATTTCAACTGAAAATGCTTTCTCCAATGGTATCAGTGATGCAATTTTGACCAAATTTAATGATTTTTCTCAAACATCTTTTTTTAATCTGTTTATCTCCTTTGAAAATAGTTATCACCTATCCCCCTGAAATCTCTCTATTCTCTATTTTCTTGTAATACAGCTCTTTCCTGGTCCTCTTTCTACCTCTCTGATTGCTTCTTCTCAGTCTTCTTTGATAGATTTCATCCAAGTCACACCCATAATCACAGGTATCCTCAAGGCTCTCTCCTGAGTCTTCTTTTCTTTCCCTTCTATACTATATCATTTAATGTCATAGGCTTCAGTTGACTCTATTATTATCTCCAGACACATTATTCCCAGTCTGTAGCTTTCTCCTAAATTCTAGTTTCAGACCACCATTTGCCTTTTGGACATCTCTAATTGGATGTCTCATCACAGGCATTTTAAACTCAACATATGTAATAAAAGACTCATCTTTCCCACCAAATCCTTCCCTTTCACCAATTTTTCTATTAATGTCAAGAGAAGCACCATCCTTCCCAGTCACATAGGCTTGCAACCTTGGTGTCATCTTTGGATCCTTATCAGCATTCACCACACATATCAAATCTGTTAGTCAAATCTTGTCATTTTTAACTTCACAACGCCCACATCTCTGTCCCATTCTCTCCACTAACATAATTGTTACCTTAGTTCAGGTCCTCATATCTTTTTTGTGGGGGCTTGGAAAGAATTAAAAATGGACTAGTTTTACTTGGTTTTTAAAATAGTATGCCTTATTCTTTTGTACATCAGTTGTGTTCACAGGAACAAAAAAAAGGTATTTTTACAATATTATGCTAAGTAAGTATTAACAAATGCATAGAATTTTAAGTGTCTAGAAAAAGCATAGGACTAAAAGTAGAGGTTTTTACTATTCAACTGCACCAAATACCCATAGGGTATTTATATATCCAAACTATCATTTTTCATGTTAGACTTTTATGAAGGTAATTTCAATTTTCTTTTTTGTTGAGGACATATTAGTTTTATTTGTATGAAATCATCATCACTGGACAATTAAAGTTGGTTATAAGAGTAGTATTTTGCAAACTCTACATAAACAATAAAAAGAAAATGACTTACAATTTTAATAATACATAAGGGAAGCATTATAGTGTGTATATACAGATATATGTGCATAAATGAAATGCAAAAATAATAGGCAAAGTTATATTTGAATTGACTGTAGATGCAAATTATGAAATTCATGATCATCTGCTGAAATAAGAAAAAAATTATATGACATTAAACAGGTTGCACAAGTTTGGTTTTGGGTACAAAGTGAATGTTATAGATTTCCAAAATGTCAACCATGCTAATGCTTGTACAGTTATTAAAGTAATTTTCTCTACATTTAATTTCTAAATGCCACTGTATACAAAAGTCACAATATAGTCCAAGTGGTAACTACATGAGAAAAAAAAGAAAGAAAAAAAGAAAATGAATCCATTTTCTTCATTCTAGTACCTATTCTGGAAATAATTTGGTATCTGGGTGTCATCAGCATTCCCCTGATATTCTATATTGGTATGCCTCTCTATATCAAAGCACTTTGCTGCTGTTCAGTCATTTCTGACTCTTCATGACCCAATGGACCATACTGTTTATGAGGTTTTCTTGGCAAAGATACTAGAGTGGTTTGCCACTTCCTTCTCCAGCGCGTCAAGGCAAATGGAGGTTAAATGACTTGCCTAGGGTCACACAGCCAGAGTGTGTTTGAGGCCAAATTTGAACACAGGTCTTCCTGACTTCAGGCCCAGTGCTCTATCCATGGAGGTGCTCTATCCATTGAGGCACTTATCTGAGTCTGCAAACACAAGTTTCTGTACCAGTAGCTGAACATAACAGAACTTTAAGTTGAAAACACAATTTTCTCCCTCAGATTAAAAAAAAGTGGAATTAAGACTTAAATTTAGCCTCAGGACAAATGCTATTCCATGTGAAGTTTCTTTTTTTATTTTTAAATGATTCTTTGAGTTCGCCCTCCAATGTCCAATTTTTTTTATGCTAAATTTCTAGGGAGAGAACTCTAGAAACCAGTAAAAGGAAAGTGGACTATTGCAATAGATGTTTTACCTCTTCTTGCTACCACCTATTATTCATTCAGCTTCCAAAGTGATTTTTCTGAAGCATATGTCTGCTGAACATGTAATCCTCTAGTTTACACTCAATAAAATACAATGACTCCCTTTGACCTCCAGGGGAAAATATAAAGTCCTCTGGCATTTAAAGCACTACACAACCTCTCTCCTTTCCATTTTCTCATCTTACACTAAATTTCCCTTTATGCACTTGTGTTCTAGCTATACTGTTTGACTCTTGTTTTGCACATGTAACATTCCATGTCCAGGGTTTTTCACCAGCTTTCTCTCATTCTAGGAGTGATTTCTCTCCTTATGTATATTAAAAAAAATACTTCAATGTTCTCTTTCTTTACTTTTTTAAGGAAAATACAGTCCTTTCAATAACATATGCAGAGTCAAACAAAGAAATCCCCACATCTACCAGGTATGTCCCATTCTGTACCTTGGGATCATTGCTTCACTTTTAGAAGCATACTTTCAGGAGCACACTTGACTTCTGGAAACATGGTATGTCACCACATTGCTCAGCCCCTTGTGTGTTTCTGTTTTTTTCTTTAATGTTGTTGCTATTGTGAAAATATTCTTGAGATTACGCTCACTTCACTCTATATCAGTACATGCAAGTCTTCACAGGTTTCTCTGAAATCATTTCTTTACTCATTTCTTATAGTTCAATGATATTCTATTACATTTATATATCTTAATTGCTTCAACTATTCCATTCTAAATTCTTCAAAACAACCCTGAGAGGTAGATTTGGTAATATTTCAAGGCCTCCTTCCTTTCCAATATTTTTTCATCATTTTCCTTGAGATTCCTGACATTTTCTTCCTCCAAATGAATTTTTTTCTATCTCTATACTGCAGTTCTTTGGGAATTTGATTTGTAAGACATTACAAAAATTAATTTATATTTAATAAATCAATAATACATTATTTTAATATACTAATAATAAATTACAATAAATTGTGTCATCATTTTTATCAGACTAGTCCAGCCCAAATATTAACAAATTTTTACTAATACAAAAAGTTACTATAGTTTTATTCATAAAGATCCTTTTTCTTCTTTGATCTCTCTTTTTTTTTTAACAGACAGAAGGAATATCACTAGATCAAAAGTCTACACATTTTGATGATTTGGGGTGTGTGTTCCAAATGGTCTTCCAATTCATAATTTCACAAAGAATGGAGTCAAGTAAATGTCTATTTCCTTGTAACCAAAGTTACAACTGTGATTTTCAGTTTTGGGGTAATTTTTGCTATTCTAATGAGGTAAGATAACCTCAGTTACTTTAATTCTTATTTTCATAATTTGGAGTATTTTTTATACACATATTGATAATTTGTATTTCTGTCTTTGAGAGTTGCTTGTTCATATCATTTGAGAATTTATCTACTGATTAATTAGCTCCTTTTACTGAGATACTTTAATCAATTCCTTTATATATCTTAGACACCAGACTTAAAGAAACTTCTGCAAAGTTTTTTTTCCCTCCATTCACTGTTTCCCTTCTATTTTTAGCTTTATTGGATTTGTTTATGCAAAAACTTTTTTAATTTTATATAATCAAAATTGTCTATTTTATTTTTTGTAATCCTCTCTCTCCCTTGATTTATCATGAAGTACTGCCCTATATGTAGCTGTGAAAAGTGTTTCCTTCCTGGCTTCTCTAATTTATTTACAACAAAAGTTTTTATATCTAAGTTATGTATCAAAATGTAATTTATCATGGAATATGGTGTTAGTTGTTGATCTAAACCTCCTAATTTTTTCCAGATTGTTTTCCAATTTTTCCAATTGTTTTGTTTTGTTTTTAATAGCACAGCTACTCCTTGTCTCAATAGCGAAGGTGGTTGAATTTATGGGACATTGATACTAAATGTATTTATTTCTGTATTCTGTGTACCTAATATGTTTTATTGATCAACTTCTTTGTAACAAGTATTAAATAGTGTTAAAGATTATTGCTTTGTGCTACAGTTTATTATTGTTATTGCTATTATTTTTGTTGTTATTGTTACTAATGCTATTACTAGCTAGCTTTTACAAATATTATTTTATGTTATTCTCATAACAACCCTGGAAAATATATTTGATAATATTTCAAGGCCCCTCCTTTCTACCCTTTTTTTGTTATTTCCCTTGAGATTCTTGACGTTTTCCCATACAAATGAATTATTTCTTTCAAGCTTAATAATATAATGTTTTGATGAATCTGATTTGCAAGGCTACAAATAAATTATCTTAATAGCATCATTTTTATTATACTAGTCCAGTCCAACCATAAATAAAACCTCTCAAATTTCTCAGGTTTATATTGCCATAAAGATTCTACTGTATTTTAATTCATATAGTTCCTATGTGTGCCTTGTTATGCTGACTCCCAAATATTTAATATACCTTTTCATTATTGTGAATGGAATTTCTCTTTTTGTTTCTTCCTACTGAGTTTTGTTCTCACCATGCAGAACGGTTGATTATTTGTGTGAGCCCTTTATATTCTGTAACTATGCTGAACTTATAGCTTCAATTAATTTTAGCTGAATCTCTAAAGTTCTCTAATTAGAACATCATATCATGTACAAAAAATGCTAGCTTTCCTTTTTCAATGCCTAGGTTTATCTCCTCAATTTATTTTTATTGTCTAATGGCTATAGCTAGCATTTCTAATATTATATGAAATAATAGTGCTGATAAGACACATCTTTGCTCTGCTTATATTGGAAAAGTCTCTAGTTTTTCTCAACTACATATAATACTCTTCGTTTTAGAAAGATACTGTTTGTCATTAAGGAAAGTTATACTTACTCCTATGCTTTTTAGTATTTTTTAACAAAAATGGGTATTGAATTTGTCAAAAGTTTTCTGGATTGATTTGAATAATTATAAAACTTAAACATTTTTAATTAAGATTGTTTTATATTTAGTTTTCCTAATGTTGAATTAATCTTCATTCCTGATATGAATCCTACTCAGTCATAATAGTTTTGATAGTTTGATATGGTCTTTTTGCTATTATTTCACTAGTGCCATTATTTATTAGAGATATTAATCTCTAACATTCTTTCTCTCATTTTTCTCTTCCTAGTTTATATGTCATAAAATATCTGTGTTATAGAAATTATCTTACATGATTCTCTTATTTTTTCAGATAATCTAATTTATGATGAAATGAATTGTTCTTTGAATATTTGATAGAAGTCATTTTTAAATGCATGGAGTTCCTATTTTCCCTCATAGGGAATTCATTTATTACATATATTCAATTTCTTTTTTTTGAAATTGCTATTTAAAGTCTATTTCTTGTTCTGTTTATCCCAGCATTTTATGTTTTTATAAATATCCAATACCACTTAATGTCCATTTTATTGACATAAAACTGAGAAAGAGATTTTCTAATTCTTTCCTGTATTTCTCTTTCCAATGCTGTAATTTTTCATTCTTCATTCATTATACTGTTCCTCTTTTAAAAAAAAAAAAACAACAAATGGATTTTTTATTTCATTTTTTTAATTTTGAAAAGGTTTCTAATTCATATATTAATTCATTTTTTTTGTTTTACTTTTAATATTGTCTATCTGCTTTTTTTTGGTTTTCAGAATGTCATTTTTGCTTTTAACTTTTCTAAAAATTGTTTTCCTTGTTTAGTGACATGTTCACTTCATTGTTCTATTTTTTCCTGTAAGGATTGCTTTGACTACATCCCAATATTTTTAATATGTTGTTTTTTTTATTGTTTGTTTTTTTTAATGAAATTACTTATTGTTTCCAAAATTTTCTCTTTGACTCACTAATTCTTCATTGTTGTTCAGTCATTTATTTGTGTTTGACTCTATGTGACCACATGGACATTCTCCTGGAGCTTGCTTAGCAGTATTTCCTTATTTTGCAGATGAGAGACTGAGTCAAGTAGAGATTAAAAGATTTGTCAGAGGTTCCATTTGAACTCAGATCTTCCTGACCCCAGGCCTGGCACTCAATCTGCTGCACTACCACTTCTTTAGGATTAAGTTATTTTGACTCTAATCAATTTCAATATTTTCTTCAAATAGCCTTTATCAATATAATTGTATTGCACTGCCATCTTTTGCCAACAGCAAAAGATGGATTTAATATATATATTTTTCTTGATTTTTTTGTGAGAGTTTTATGCCACAAACTTAGTTTTTTTTAAACCCATGGGGTAAAGATGGAAATGAGGGAAAATAAGACAAGATGAACACAAAAATAAGACCTTGCACTATAAAAATGCTAACCTGTGAGGTCCTGCCCCTCACTTTCCCAGTTCCAATTCTCCATTGTTCATTCTCTTTCTCTCATAATCTTCACAGATCATATCTTTGATCTTGCCAACATTCAAAGGTTTTTCAGTTCCATGAACTCTGAAATCTCTTTATCTGATCATAATCTTTTATAATTTCATCTTTCACTTTGCTTTATAACCTCTATTTGTCATGCTCACTATGTCTTCCATTCCCTCTGTTCTTCAGGTCTTTCGCTTCTGTGCTATCTACACTCTCTTTCCTTTCCTATATTGCCTTCTTTGTGAACTATTTCACTTCTACATTATCTTCTATCCTTGAGACCCTTCCTCCCATCCTATACCCAATGATATATTTCCAGGTGCCACTAACTGTTGACTTCATTCATTCAAATGCTGCTAAAAGGGTCTAGAAAAATAAATCATAGAACTGTGATGAATGCATCCACTATATACTTTTATTTTATTTAACCTTTTTGCACCTTCCTAAATAACACACTTTCACTCACTAGAGTAGCTGTTCCAAACCTTTTTATCCCTTCATCTCTATCCTTTTACCTGAGAAATTTGCATCATACTTCAGTGAAAAACTTGAGGTCACTTGCATTATCTCACCCCTCTTCATCTCATATCACTCAGATGTTATTCCTTATTATCTCCTCCTTCACTCCCATCTTTCATGAAAAAGTGGCTCTTCTTGTCAATATTAATACCTCTACATGCACAAGCGATCCCACTCTATCTTGCTTTCTGTCACGTATTGCCTCCCTCTATCATCCTCAGTCTCTAATCTTCAATCTTTTCCTCCAGACTGGCTGATTCCCTCATGCCAGGAAACAGAGCCATGCCTTCCTCACACTCAAAAAGTCCTCACTTTCCATCCATCCCCTATCATCCTATATCTTGCCTACCCATTGCAGCTAAACTTCTAAAGAAAGACATCTACAATCAGTGCCTCTGCTTTCTCACATTTCATTATATTCTGAACTCTCTGCATTCTGGGTTCTGAGCTTAATATTTGCATGAAACCACATTCTCCAAAGTGACTACATCATTCTTGGAAATTTGTCTATCCTCTGCTCAGCTGCCAAAAGGATCTTCCTAGTGTGTAGATATGACCATCTCTCTCTCGCTCGCTAGCTCTCTCTCTCTCTCTCTCTCTCTCTCTCTCTCTCTCTCTCTCTCTCTCTCTCACACACACACACACACACACAAATATGGACATGTACCACTAAATAAACTCGGCTCTCTATTTCTAGGATCCAATATGAAGATATCTGTTTGACTTTAAAATTCTTCAGAACCAGACCACTTCCTGTTTTTCAATCTTATACTTTAATTTCCTCCATGAATTCCACAAACCAGGAAAACTGGGCTCTCTGCTGTCCCTCCAACAAAAAACTCCATACCTTATTAATGGCTGTCCCCCATGTTTGAATACTCTCCTTCTGCTTCTCTGCCTCATGGAATTCTGAATTCCATTCAAGTCTTAACTCAAATTTCATCTTCCATAAAAACCTTTCTTGAGCCCTTTCAATACTAGCTATGTTCCTCTGAGATTATCTCCACATTATCATTATTTTCTTATGTATATAGTCATTTACATGTTGTATTGACCATTAGAATGTGAGGTCCTTTAGATACCTTTCTTTTTGTTCCCAGAACTTATTATACAACTTAACACATAACAAGAACTTATTTGCTGACTTGACTTGAAATCCTAGCTCAGACATTAAGCAGAATGATACCTAGGGCAAGTTACTTAAGCCTTAGTTACTTCATGTACAAAATCACCTAGATGATTTCTTCACTACTCCTATTTTCTTCTACTTGCACATGCATAGGTATAGATACAAATAAACATTATAGTTGTGCATGTTTTAAAATTAATTTGTTTAACTTCACCCTACACAGAACATACATTGACATTACAGAAAAATTATATTGAAATAAATAATATAAATTGTAAGACAGGATTTTGAAGAGTTCTTAATCTACAGTGAACTCCTATTTTCTGTCTTAAGAACAGATAAATCAGAACACTGTGCAGTAATATGTATTCTATGATAAGAAGTAAAAAACCTAGGGAGAACACAGAAAATCTGAACCTGATATTGACTTCTTTGACTTTGATGGATTGGTGTTCCTTACTACACAAATGAATATAATCACATAAGTTTAGAATTTGAATGATATGAAACATTTTGCATTTCTATGGGAAGAAAAAAGTATCTCTATTAAATGCAGTATAAATGCATTATTTAGTTGGTTAGAAGTACTGACAATATTGAAAGCATTCAGTATAATGACAGTGCTAAGTGTTATTTTTCTTCTTACTAAACAGAATACAGAATTAAAAACAAACCGAAAGAAAACCCAACACATTTAGAGTCCAGGATTTTTCATTCATTTTTGTGGACTAATATCATGTAAATTTCTCCTCTGTTCTTAAAACTATCCAAAAGAGACATTTTCTTTGAGAGTTTAACCACAACCAATTCAGACATCTTTGCCTGATGCCATGACAAAAAGTAAACATTTTTATTAAAAAAACTAAGGTTTTTCTGTGCACCAGTAACTCAAAAACAACTAACAAAATTATCAAGGTCTCTGAGAGGATTGTCTTCTAGTTAAGATTAAAAGAGAGAAAAGTTAAAAGGGTTAGTATAGCAATTACTATTAAGCATGTTTGGTTGACATCTTCAATGAAATCTAAAGAAGAGCTTGATGAAGCCCTCTCTCAGTCATCTTATAACAAACAGTGAAAGATAAGAATACCTATTCTGTCTGCTCTTCAGAGGCAGAGGTTATATTCTCAGCTGTTTTTATAATAATGTGCACAAGGAAGTTTCTATTCTGCCAAATGGATAAATCAAAATTGTGTTCAAATCAAAAACAAATATCCTGTGGTTCCCAGAATTTATTTTGATGTATTATAAATTCTTGGTAACATCAACAACTTCATTTGTACTTTTACGTCTATATTCACCAGGAACATAGAATAACATAATAGAATATTGAAAAATGATTTTCAGTAGCCTTAGTCCAGCATTAAAAGTACAAATAACACAAGCAAATACAAGGCTGTTATCTAGCACCACATGCATCAAGGTGGATACAAGCTGTAAGCTTTTCTGAGTAATGATGAATGAAGAATCCTTTTGCTCTTCTCTGGATATACTTATTAAAGGGTGATACAAATATTGCTTTCAAATACACTCGTGACTGGGCATCAGTCACTAGAGCAGTGCCCATTACTACTTCACCATAAGATCTCTCATGGTTGATTTCTCCTCAGAAATGTCTTAACAGTTGCACAGAAATCGTCTCCATTTTCTACCAGATTTGTAAATGCATATATTTCTCTCAACTCATAAAACTATTACCCTTAACATTCATACCCTCAAAACTTGCCCTTCAGCTCTTTCATTAGCTTCTTATTCTCCTGACTTCCAGCCACTTGTCTCCCCTCTATCCTCCACCCAGTCAATAAATTTATATTTTTAAAGCACAGATTCAACCATGCCAGTCCTCCATTTGAGGAGTTCCCTTTTGCCTTTAGGTAAAAATACAAACTCCTTTGTTTGGTACTTAAAGCTTTTTAAAAATCTGCCCCCAAACTCGTTTGTTCAGATTCATTTCATATTTCTATCATTCGCACATGCTACATTTCAGCCAACCTAACCTATCTGATATTTTTTCCACAAACTACACTCCATTTGTCACTTCTATGCCTATAAAACTTTCCTGCAACTCTTCCTCTTAGAATCCCTATATTTCTTGTTAGCTCAGGGGTCACCTCCTCCAGGCTTTCCTTGAATCCCCTAGTATTGTTTTCCCTCTGCAAAAACTGCATTGTATTCAATTTACATATATGTTTATCTTTACTTATCTGTATAAATGTTTGACCACTCATTAAAAATATAAGCTTCTTTAATTCTGGGACTATTTCATTTTTATATAGTATTCTTAGTATCTAGCAGAGGTGTCTTTTATACAGAAAAGACTTAATAAGTATTTCTTTAAAGGGTGAATGAATTAGGAAATATTCACGAGTGAAGCAATTGTCCTGGCACCAAAACTCCACTCATGGTTAGGTGGGCTAATTTTACTTTTCATAGAATCATGACTATGAAAAGTCAAGAACCTTATAATACCAATGCAATCTGATATAGTCTAGAGTTACCTTCAAAATATATTAATGAATAACATTTGATAATTTAAAATTTATAGTGGTATTTAAATGACTTGCAAATACCATTCAAAATGTGCATTTCTTATCGTGAAATTAAGATGAAATAATCCCCAAATTTTTTACTCTAATGATTTTTAAAAGTGAAACTAAAATTCAAGGCATTTCAGTATAATGGATAGAGTGCTGGTATAGGAGGCTTAAAGACCTGTATTCAAGTTCTAACTCTGATGCCCTCTGTGTGTGTGTTCATCCTTTGTTGCCAAGGAAGACCATGCCATCAGAGAAATGGTGACATGGCTTGCACTTGACTTATTGTTTTGAGTGAAGGAGGGCTGTGCAGATTACCAGCCTCACTTCTCTTCCAGAGCCATCTGAATCCAGTGACCCAATATTCATCAGGATGACTGGAGATGACCCAGGATGAGGCACTTGGGGTTAAGTGACTCGTCCAAGGTCACACAGCCAGTGAGTGTCAAGTGTCTGAGGTGAGATTTGGACTCAGGTCCTCCTGACTCCTGCACTGGTGCTCTATCCACATCACCACCTAGCTGCTCCCTGATTCCCTCTAGCTGTGTGACAAAATACATACCTCAACAGGTAAATACTTCAGTACCCTAGATAATTATTCTTTAAGACTACAGTTGGGGAACACTGGTAAAAGAAGATTTTGATACTACATGTTCTATAAATGGATGAAGCCACAAAGATAAGCAAATAAAAAATCAATTAACAGATGAATGGAAAAATAAATAAATTAAACCTACAATAATTGTGATTTTAACACATAAAACGAATGCATTTAATTCCTTGTGTTTTGAAGGGCAAATGAACTTTTCCGGCTACTGTTTTAAATTCAGATAGAGTCATCAATCTCTGCTACTCACTAGCTTTGTTATCTTATGCAAGACACTTATTGTTTGGTTTCAGTTTTCTTACTTTAGTCCTCTTCCTAAGATTCAATGAATCTGCCTTGTACATGAAGATGCTTAATATTTATTGATTCACTAATTCTAATGCTGCTCATATATTCACAATACATTTACTTCCTCCATACATTCCTACAGAGTGGAACTTACTGCATACCCTTTAACATATGACATCATTTTGCTCCTTAAGAATGTGTATTTTTCTAAAGTAAATCATATAATCAAACTTGGTTGTCCTGTTGAGTTCAAATGGAATATTAATTTATACGTTCTTTGCTGTGCATTTTTTACTTTATATTTTCCCCTCATTTCCCACACCACCCTAAAGAAGATTACACATACACACATATCTATAAACAAACACATATATACGCATCTACACTCATACACACACATATATAATACATACACATATATAAATATATGTATATAAGATTGTACTATGCTTATTTCCTCCTATCATCTATTTCTCTGAAGGTGGTCCTTCCTTCATAAGTCCAAGGCTTTCCATGTTTTCTTTTTTTGTAAATCAATCAGCTCATCATTACTTATACCACATCAATATTCCAACCTCATCACAACCTGAGAGACTGTGAAAGATTTTTCCCAATTTTCTGCATTCCTTCTATTATTGGCTATATAGATTTTATTTATACAAGAGAAATCTATTTTAAAATAATTGAAAAATTTTTTTTTTACATTTTAACAATGCTCTCACCTCATAACATAGTTTAAGGTCTGATATTGTTGAATCTACTTCCTTTACATCTTTTTTTCCCCTGGTTTCTTTGAAGTTCCTGACCTTTTCTTCTTTCAAATGAACTTTTTAATTATTTTTTCTAACTCAGTAAAATAATTTTTTAGCAATTTAATTGGGATGACATTCAATAAATAGATTAGTTAGGTAAATTATCATTTTAAAAATTATACTTGTTTTACCTACCTGTGAACAATAAGCATTATTTCAATTATTTGGATTTGTTTATTTGTATAAAAAGTGAATGATCATTTTTCCTGAAAAGGAATGAACCTACTGAATTAAAGCATGCAGAATCAGAATTAATATTAGATCTCTGAGAAATTAAAACTTACTAGATAAAACAACAGAAAGCTGATAAGTCAATGAAAACTTAAAGTTTAAAAAAAGAGGAAAGAAAATAATTGAATCACTAAAACTGTATTTATAATGATAAAGTGAAAAATATAAATTTAACTGCTTAGCTCATATCTTTTCCTACTATATCTATGTAGCTATCGAGAAACAGTACAATTTATTTTAATTTTTAGGTAGAAAATACCTTCTAAATTTCAAAAATAACATCATTGAGTTCAGTTGATGTCTAATAATTTCATTTGTCTCATTTTCCTCATGCCATATAAACATGTTTGGGGAAAAGAGTCCAAATAATGATTCTAAGTGAGGCTTGGGGGATCAGAAAGATAACTATAATGATTCATCATCAAATTTTCTCCATCCCCTGCTTGAGCATAACTATAGAAAATGAATTTAAATTGCAGTACAGGGGTTTTAGGCTAGGTTTGAAGCATTATTATACAGTTTGGGCTACTAAGAAAGGCTGTAGATGTTATTTCTTTGGAAGTTTTTGAAAATTATAATCATCTGAACTAGCCTGGTTATGGTGAAACCTCTATCCCAAAGGTGAATGAGTTGCCCTTGTTTGATTTAACAGTGGCAAATCTATGCAATTAAGAACCTTCCCAATTCTATGATTCTATTGTTCTAAGCTAATAAAAATATCATCTATACCCAAAGTTTCAAATAGTTTGGAAATCTCATGTATGTTTAAATCAGAAACCAAGGAACTGCAGCCACAAATTATAGTCTCTTTTCTGTTATATAGTTGATTGGAAACAGGAACAACAGTAGCTACAATGAAAACCTTTTCTGAATAAATGAGAGTTTAAATACTAGTTAGAGTCAAAGCAACTCTAATTTTCATTTCAAAAGTGAGTATATATATATACATACACACATACACACACACACACACACACACACACACACACACACACATATATATCGCTAATTAAACAAGCCTTTCCTTTTAATGCAAGGGAACATCAGAATAAGGTCAATCATTCCTACAGGGTAAATATATGAAGGTAGTTTTAAATAAAGCAATGTCTCCACACTTTACATTAGTGGTCACTAATCGGTATTGAGAAAGCTAGTGTAAACATACACTTGAATGTGCAGACTCATTACAGCTAAGCCGTAGACAATTTACTTAATTTTGACAAAGTACAGAACTCAACCTAAACTTAAAATCCATTGAAGTGAAAGATCTTCACTCACCCAATTTTGTTTAAGGAAGAAAGCACTTGAATTTTAAAAAGACATTAAAGTAAAATATTTTCTAAAAGCTGTTACAATTAACTGATTCTCCTCTTTTATCCCCTATCTGAAGGGCACAATAATGTAAACACTGAAGATACAGAGAATAAAAGCAAGCCTCCCCTGAACTCCATTATTTAACTTTCATCCTCAATTTCCTCATATGTAAAATGAGAATAATAATACCACGTACCTCACAGTGTTGTTGTGAGGATCACATTAGATAATGTATGGAAAGGTGCTTCCCACCCTTTAAAGTATGATATAAATGTTAGCTGTTATTATTATTGCTATTATAGTAGTATCATTTTTACTATTCTTATCAAGGCTTGTACCTTGTATCAGCAATTATTCAGGACCAAAAATGGTGGTTTCTTGGGTCTTGATACTGAACCAGGTTTGAGATATCAGGAAAGCTGTTAATCACTCAATCAATCAGCAATCAATTACACCTACCATGTTCCCCACATAGTTTTAGGTAGTAAATGAAAGCAAGACAGTCACTGCTATCCAAGTTGACAATGGATTCAAATAAAACAATGCACACATACACAGATATGAACAATATGTACGAAAAGGATACATTATTTTGAAGGGAAGTCGCCAATAGTGGAAAGTGGTCAAGAAAGGCTTTATGCCAAGGTGTTTGAATTGAGTTTTGAAAGGAGGAAGGCTAAAAGGCAGAGGTGAGGCAGGAATGCATTACCAATATGAGAGAAATCCACTGAGATGGGAAGGATGCAGGAGATGGAGTGGTGAGTGTATGGAACAACATAAGACTAGTTTGCCTGGATCATAGGATTAATAAAGGGGAGTAATGTGAAAAGGTAGGTTGGCTACATATTGTATTAAATGCCAGAGTTAAGGTTTGACCCTAAAGGTATTAGGGATATAAAATCTGTTAAGAGGGGGAAAAAAAAAACCCAACAAGACCTTGACAACTACTTGGAGGATGAATTTCAATGAGTAGAAACTTGAGGCAAGGAAACCCAGTGGGTCCAGGCCATAGGTGATGAGGAACAATAACTAGGGTGGTGGTTGTGTGAGAGGAGAAAAAGAGGTAGATGATAGAGAAGTTGTGAAGGTAGAAACATTCCACAGTTTCTGAAATGCATGATTAAGGAAATGAGTAATAATGAGACACTGAAGATGATACCATGGCTAAAAAATTGGATGACTAAGAGAAGGGTGGTAATCTCAACAGAGATAGGAAAAATGAGAAGAGTTTGAATGAAAGAAAGGATCATGAGTTGGTTTTGGGCATTTTCAATTTGAGATGTCTTTGGTACACCCAGTTTAAAATGTCTAATAGACAGTTAGTGATGTGGGACTGGAGTTTGGAAAAAGAGTAGGTATGGATAGCTGGTGCAGTGGATAGGGTGCTGGGCCTGGAGTCAGGAAAATCTTCTGAGTTCAAATCTGGTCTCAGACAATTACTAGCTATGCGACCCTTGGGTAAGTCACTTAACCCTATTTGGTTTCATTTAGAATTTCCTCATCTATAAAAAATGAGCTGGAGAAGGAAATGGCAAACCACTCCAGTATCTTTGTCAAGAAAATTTCAAAAGGGGTCACAAAGAGTCAGACGTGACTGAAAATGACTCAACAACAACAAATGGATACATAGGATTATAGATTGTGACTAAAAGAAACTTCTGAGGCTTTCTAGCCTACCTTCTTCATTTTTAGATAAGGCAACTGAGGCCTGTGGAAGTTAAGTGATTTGCCCAATGTCATATAAGTGGCAAGGACAAGATTTGAACCCTGGTCCCCTGACTTTAGAGTCAAAATGCTACAAAGTATTAAGAAATGAGTGAGAGAAGTGGAAGAAATAGAAATTGGATTTTTCTATCTTCTCCAAGAAAGGGAGGAGAGGCAGAGGAAAATAGCCTGAGATCATGATAATCTAGTAAGGATTTATTTGTTTGTTTTTAAGGAGACACTTGGTCATATTTCTGAGTAGGGAGAGATGAAAGAAAGGTGAGAGGAAGGAGGAAAGAGAAGAAATATAAGAGAGGAGACAAAAAGAAAAGGGGAAAGTGACAGAGAAACAGATAGAGAGAGACAGAAACAGAGAGAGAGAGAAAGAGAGAGAGAGTAGACAGAGACAGAGAGAAAAGGAGAGAGAGAGGGAGAGGGAGAGAGAGCATAGTAGCAATAATCTGCTGGAGAAAGCAAGTGAGAATAAGAGTGCATGTAGAAAGAAAGCATGGCCATGGTGAAGAGAAGGGCCATTAAAGACCTTGCATAAAAGACTGGAACGAATAAAGAGGGTGTGGAAGATGATGTCAAAAGATTGAGATGAAGAAGAGAGAAGATATGGCCTGGATTTTCTCAGTAAAATATGAAGTGAAGTCCTCAGCTGTGTGAATAAGAAAAAGAGCTACTGTGAAAGCTTTAAAGGAAAAAGGAATGTGAATCAGGTATTGTGTGAAGTGCAATAAAGAATGAATTGTTGGAAATGACTGAAAATGACTAAAGAACAATAAAAAGAACGGATCCATCTTTTGTATAACATTGTTTTGTTCAGTTATTTTAGTTGTGTCCAACTCTTCATGACCCCATTTAAGTTTTTCTTAGCAAAGACACTGGAATGGTTTGCCATTTCCTTCTCCAGCTCATTTTACAGTTGAGGAACTGAGGCAAACAGGGTTAAGTGACTTGCCCAAGGTCACACAGCTAGGAACTTAGGAACTGAGTCCAGATTTGAACTCAGGATGAGTTTTCTTGATTCCAAGCCCAATGCTCTGTCACCTAGCTTCCCAAAGAATTAATTAGGGAGGAGTAAAAAAAAAAATCCCTTGATTCAGTGAGGTTCAGCTGAGACTAAATAACACAAATTTGTTGTGGATAGAGTCAGAACAGTTGTATGATTCTACAGTTCTATTTAGCACCATATGAGAGCAAGCAGATTAGGCATATTGGGGGTGTAGTCCAGGATTGAGGTTTAAGATAGTGAGAACAATGAAAAGAGAAGGGACCAAAGTACTTTTAAGTTTTTGTTAGAGTTGAATTGGTTAACTAAAGGGTAGAGATTGAAAAGCGAGGGTTAGCAAGAGTGATGTAGTCCGGTTATAGCCAGCCACTATATCATGGAGTGGCAACAATGGTCACAAAAGTGGTATAGGAATAAATTTATTCTTAATCATAAATTTACAAAGGGCTCCCCTGTATCAAGATATTTCTTTCACTCTCTTTTTTTCCTTTTTCTTTATTGGATGCTTTGTAGGGGTGTCAGGCATATCTGGTAGTTACACTGTTAAAAAATTCTTTAAAACCCAACCAGAATCAAAATCAGGGCCAGCCCCTAGCTCTGAATCAGAGGGAGAAGGGGAGAAGAGAATCAGAGGGAGAAGGGGAGAAGAGAAACAGAAGGGAAAGGAGAAGGGAGGAGAGGTTGGAACCTTGCTCATATCTCCCAGGTTCCCTTTGTTGTGGCCCAACTCTAAGGGTCAGGGCCACAGGGCTGCCCCCAGGTGGCGCTGACTACATCAACATCCAGGTGTAGATAAGGTCAACAATATAGAAGTGGGGGAGGGCAGCTAACTGTGGTCTAGACATAGATAAAGGTAAACAGAGAAAAGGTGGGAAACAGACTGGTGGTGTCTGCAGAGATCAGTGCTGCTAAGGCAGAAATAGGGAGTTTTGGGAGAGAAAAGTGAAGAGAAGGCAAGGGATGAGGAATATTGCAGTGATGCACAAGCATAGCCCCGGAGTCCAGTCCTGGGTGGCTGGTCGAGGTAGCAGATGGTTTAGTCCCCAGATCAAAGTCCTGCCCCAAACCTATGGTAGCTAGCTCATACACTGTGCATCCTCTTGGTGAGCTGGGGTGCCTAATCCAGCTTGGACTTAAGATATTCTTTATAGGATAGGATTGTCTGCTTCTCACAGACCCAGATCTCCTGGGCAACCTGTTGGATGAGCTGGAAGTTGTGGCTGACTTGCTCATGCTACCCTCAAAATTCTTGATGGCATCAGTCAAAGCATCTATTGTCTCAATGTCTAAATAGTTGGTAGGCTTGTTCAGGAAGAGCCTGTGGGGGTTCTGCCAAACCAGTCAAGCCAGGCACATGCTATCCTTCTGCTTATCTGAAAGGTTCCTGGATTGAGCCCACCTAGGATTCCCAGTTAGGCCATATCGACCAATGATCTTCCTCATTTCCTCTTTCTCTTTGATCTCTGGGTAACATTTCAGCATATATTCTAAGGGGAACAGATGAAAGTACAGTTGATCTTGTAAATGCTGATAATAGTAGCCAATCTTGACATGAGAGTGTTTTCAAATCTTCCCATCTATGGGCAGCAGCTCTCCTGTTAGCAGCTTCAGTAGAGTTGACTTTCCAGCTCCATTGGGTCCTACTAAAGCCACACATATATATCCAGGTCAATTTCAAACTCCAAGTTGTTATAGATGCAGGGCGCATCACCTGTTTACTTGAAGGTCACATGCCACACCATGATGACAGATGGAGGAATCTTCCCACATGGCAGAAAATAAAATGAAAGTGTCTTATCACTGAAAACACTCCCTGTCAGCCATGATGTCATCATCTGCAGTCTTCTCTTTGCTCTGAACCTGCTGGGCCAGCTTGGCACTGCCATGACCAAGTCAAGCAATGCAGTTCTTCATGTGAGCAATCTGATCCTCTTCCCAGTGGAAATGCTTCATCTGATTTTCTTACAGTCCAAATGTGTCTTCACATACCAGTCATAATTACCTCTGCAATGCTTGAGCTTCCAATTATGCATGTAGATGATATTAGTACAAACATCATTCGAGAAATCCTGGGAATGGGAGACAGGGACCAGAATTTGATTGAAGGTATTCAGTTCTTCTTCTAACCAAACACAGGCATCCAGGTCCAGGTCGTTGGTGGGCTCATCAAATAACAGCATGAAGGGCCATATAAAAAGGGCTCCTGCAAGAGCAACTTTCATTCTGCAACCACACACTTTTGAATTTCTTCAGTTGCATGTCAGGTATGAAGCTCAAACCACGTAGAATTCGAGAGGCCCTCATCTCTGCCTTGTCAGCATCCAATTCCTCTAATCATTCATATAACTCCATCGCTTCTCACAATCTGCATTCTCATGGGCAAGTCGTTCAGGCTCTCTTTCTAACATGGCCTGCTCTGTGTCCACCTCCATCACATGCTGCAGGAGTGTCTTGTCACTGGAGGGGCATCTCCCTAGTCAGATGGCAGATATCAATGTGCTCTGAAATAGGTACTTCCCACTTACCAGTGGCAGACAGCAGCATGGATTTTCCAATTCCATTCATACCAATGAGGCCACAGTAATGCCCTGAGTTCAATTCCAGCTTTGTGTTGCTGAGTAATTCCTGACCATGGAGGTGAAGTTAATGATGTGGATGTTAGTGCTATTGGGGGTGAGAGGCCAAAACTCTAGTGACAGCTTGGGCAGTAGCTTTCTTCATTTCAAAATCTTCCAGCTCCTTGGTCAGCAAATCCACTTCTAAGGTTTCTTTGCCATTCATTTCCTCCTTTTTCTCCTGTACCACCTGCGACTCAGTGACAGCATCTCCATTTTTTTCATGCCCCTTTCTGGGCCTCTGCCTGGCTTTGGCAGTTTCCTTCTTAGGTAGATCAGAGGGCATAGCTATCAGTCACAGGTGTTACAGTTATCTCAGTTTAACCAGGCCTTGCTGCTTAGTGTCCTATTAATTTTACTCTTAGAGAAGATAATGAATCAGTGCCAATATTCTTTTTGCTAAAATATAAACCTTTAGAAGATGGCGGAGTAGGACAGATCTGTAGAAACTCTCCCCAATAGCCCATAAAATACCTATAAAAATGACTCTAAACAAATTCTATAGCAGCAGAAGCCACAAAACAACAGAGTGAAAGAGATTTCCAGCCCAGGACAGCCTGGAGGGTCAACTGGAGGCGGGGAGAAGAGGTCTATCGCACCAGGAGTGGTGCAACCCAGCCTTGGCCATGGGATCGGGACTGGAGCTGGCCTCAGGGGGTAGAATCCCCAGGAGCAGCTTCAGTTCCCAAATTACTCAAACCACAAATGCCAAAGACAGTTTTAAAGGTCAGTGAGAAAGCTCTTTCATCTGGGTGAGAAGGGAACACAGCCTGTAGTCCATTTTTGGAGCCCTCAGCCTAAAGACTCTGGGGGAATTGAGTGGTTCATCTGTGTCTCAGTCCTGAGTGGTGGTCCGGGGGTGAGGAAGAGTGTTGGTGGTGGAGCTGGTGGAAGCTCTGGAGAGGGAACCCTATTGGCACATCCTGGGCAGAACAGAGTGCTTATGGTTGCTCACAGACAAGAGCACAGGCCAGGAGAGGAGTAAATTCCTCTCCCTTGATTGTGCTACCTTGGAGGAACTGACAATTTACAAGTCCCCAGAGTATATATTCCTCTTGACAAAGGAATCAAAAGTCAAGTAACTGGGTAGGAAAATGCCCAAAAAAGGGAAAAAAATAAAACTATAGAAGGTTACTTTCTTAGTGAACAGGTATTTTCTCCCATCCTTTCAGATGAGGAAGAACAATGCACAACATCAGAGGAAGACCTAAAAGTCAAGGCTTCTGCATCCAAAACATCCAAAATAAATATGTAATGGTCTCAGGTGATGGAAGAACTCAAAAAGGATTTTGAAATAACACCTTTAAAAGTAGACTAACTCAAATGGCAAAAGAGACCCAAAAAGCCAATGAGGAGAAGAATGCTTTAAAAAGCAAAATTTGCTAAATGGAAAAGGAGGTTCAAAAACTCACTAAAGAAAATAGATCTTTAAAAATTAGAATGGAGTAGATGGAAGGTAATGACTTTATGAGAAATCAAGAAATTACAAAACAAAGCCAAAAGAATCAAAAAGTAGAAGATAATGTGAAATATATCACTGGAAAAACAACTGACCTGGAAAATAGATCCAGGAGAGACAATTTAAAAATTATGGGATGAGCCATGATCAAAAAAAGAGCCTAGACATCATCCCTCATGAAATTATCAAGGAAAACTGCCCTAATATTCTAGAACCAGAAGGTAAAATAAATATTGAAAGAATCCACTGATCACCTCCTGAAGGACATCCAAAAAGGAAAACTCCTAGGAATAATGCAACCAAATTCCAGAGTGCCCAGATCAAAAAGAAAATATTGCAAGCAACTAGAAAGAAACAATTCAAGCACTGTGGAAATACAATCAGGATAACACAGGATCTGGCAGCTTCTACAGGAAGGGATAGCAGGGCTTGGAATATGATATTCCAGAAGTCAAAGAAACTATGATTAAAACCAAGAATCACCTACCCAGCAAAACTGAGTATAATACTTCAGGTAAAAAAATGATCATTCAATGAAATAGAGGACTTTCAAGAATTCTTGATGATAAGACCAGAGCTGAATAGAAAATTTGACTTTCAAACACAAGAATCAAGAGAAGCATGAAAAGATAAATGGGAAAGAGAAATCATAAGAGACTAAAGTGGAACTGTTTACATTCCTACATGGAAAGATAATATCTGTAACTCTTGAAACTTTTCTTAGCATTTGGGTAGTTGGAGGATTATGCACACACACATACATACACACACACACAGAGGGCACAGAGTGAGTAGAATAGGAAGGGATGATATCTAAAAAAAAATAAAGGGGTGATAGAAGAATATACTGGGAGGAGAAAGGGGGAAATGAAATGGGGCAAATTATTTCTCATGAAAGAGGAAAGATGAAGCTTTTTCAAGGGAGGAGAAAGAGGGGAGGTGAGAGGGAAAAAAGTGAAGCTTACTCTCATCACATTTGGCTTAAGGAGGGAATAACATGCAAACTCAATTTAATATGAAATTCTATCTTACACTACAGGAAAGTAGTGGAGAAGGGGATAAATGAGGTGGGAGAGGGCAAATGGGAGGAGGGGAATAATTAGAAGTAAATATTTCTGAGGAGGAACAAGGTCAAAAGAGAGAATAGAATAAGTGGGGGAGGGCAGGATAAGATGGAAGGAAATATAGTTAGTCTTACACAACATGACTATTCTTGAAGTCTTTTGCAAAACTACACATATATAGCCTATATTGAATCGTCTGCAGTCCCAATGGGGATTGGTGGGGAGGGAGGAAGGGAGAGAAGTTGGAACTCAAAGTTTCAGGAACGAATGTTAAGAAATGTTTCTGCATGCAAGTGGGTAATAAGAAATGCAGGTAATGGGGTATAGAAATCTATCTTGCCATACAAGAAAAGAGAGAACACAGGGATAAGAAAAGGGAGGGGTCTGATAGAAGGGAAGGCAGATTTGGGGAAGGGGTAATCAGAATGCACGGTGTTTTGGGGCAGAGGAGGGGAGAGATGGGGAGAAAATTGGAACACAAAATTTTGTGGAAATGAATGTTGAAAACTAAAAATAAATAAACATTAAAAAAATAAAGTCTAAACCTTTATTGTTGTTCAGTCATGGCTTACTGTTCATTACCCCATCTGGGGTTTTCTTGGCAAAGATACTAGATTGGTTTGCCATTTCCTTCTCCAATTTATTTTTAGAAATGAGTAAACTGAGATGAACAGGGTTAAGTGAGTTTCCCAGGATCACCCAGCTAGTAAGTTTCTAAGGCCAGCTTTAAGCTCAGGAAGATAAGTCTTCTTAATTCCAAGCCTGGAATTCAATCAATTGTGCCACCTACAGAGAGGCTTTCCAGGCCTCTCTGAAGTCTTCCTGTTCATCATTTCTTATAGCACAATAGTATTCCATTACATTGATACATCATGATTTATTCAGCCATTCCCCAATTGATGGGCATCCCCTTGATTTCCAGTTTTTGGCCACCACAAAGAGAGTTGCTATAAATATTTTTGTACATGTGGGACCCTTTCCCATTTTTATGATCTTTTGGGGATACAGTCCTATAAGTGGTATTGCTGGGTAAAAGAGTATGCACATTTTTGACGCCTTTTGGGCATAGTTCCAAATTGCTCTCCAGAATTGTTGGATCAGCTCACAGTTCCACCAACAATGAATTAGCATTCCAGTTCTCCAATATCTTCTCCAGCACTTATCATCATCTTGTTTTGTCATATTAGCCAGTCTGATAGGTGTGATGTGGTACCTCAGAGCTGTTTTGATTTGCATCTCTCTAATCAATAGTGATTTTGAGCATTTTTTCTCATGACTATAGATAGCTTTAATTTCTTCCTCTGAAAACTGTCTATTCATATTCTTTGACCATTTATCAAATGGGGAATGACTGGTATTCTTATACATTTGACTCAGTCCTCTATATATTTTAGAAATGAGGCCTTTATCACAGATACTAGTTGCAAAAATTCTTTCCAAGTTTTCTGCTTCTCTCCTAATCTTGGTTGCATTGGGTTTGTGCAAAAACTTTTCAATTTAATGTAATCAAAATTGTCCATTTTGCACTTCATAATGTTTTCTATCTCTTGTTTAGTCAAAAGTTTCTCCATTCTCCATAAACCTGATAAATGCACTATTCCTTGCTCCACTAGTTTGTTTATAGTATCAATCTTTATACCTAGATCGTGTACCCATTTAGACTTTATTCTTGTGTACGGTGTCAGGCATTGATCTAGGCTCAGTTTCTACCACAATGCCTAAATCAAATATTGTCTTGTCTTCCCCATCAAGACAATTAACTCTTTTATAGGAGAAAGAAAATATCTAATAAATTTACTAAAAAAGCTAGCTGAAAAGTAGAATTATATATACAAATTTTGTTCAGAGGTTTTGTTGTTTTTCAAGTAATCAATTCTAAAACTTAAATTCTGTTCTTAAGGGTAGAAAGAAAACTCCTACATGAATATACGTTGTATTAGAGGTTACAATCTCCTAATGCTACTTCCAGATCTATATTTTTTAATCTATAACTATGACTTTTACTCATATTATCATATAGAACTAGCCATGATAGCCTCTGTAAGATTTTGCATTTTCTTTTTATTTTGATGCTACTAAAAGCAGCTTCCAGATGAACTGATGATCTTTCTTACAGATTACTTTTTCATTTATAATAGCAAAAGTATTCAATCAGTATTTCTAATAATGACTTAGAGGTTTCAGTAGTTAGCTTGTGAAAAGAAATCTTCATTTCAAGCAACAGGAATATTTGTAATACCTTACTTCCCTCCCTCTTCAAATTATTTGGATGTTTTTCTTTTTCGTAAGTATATATGCATAAACCATAATTTTGACTACTCTAATGAATAATCCAGAAGCAATATGATAGAATGCTCTCTGTTTTCTGATTCCTCTTCAGTGTTACATCTTTGTTTTTGGCGTGGGAAAGGGGGGTGGTAGGTAAGTCTATTACAAATAAAATGAATTTGCTACAACAAAATTTCTGATGAGATTTTGCTTTGGGTGGGTTTTTGTTATTGTTGGTTTTGTTTTTCATATTTTTCCTAAGACTACATTCAAAACAACCATAAAAACATTCAACGTCTATATACCTAGCTTCAATACTAGTCGTACAATGTTCTTATTTCACAGCATACTAAAAATCTTTAAAACTATTTTTCTTATATTTCAAATAACATAAAATTTCAACTTGAAGCAAAAAATTATTAGTTCAATAACTCTACCTAATCCTGTAAATATGTAAAAATATTTTAATATATAACTTTCAGAATTACTCAAAATTTTCTCTAATCTTCTCTATAATTTGCATTACATTAAATATGAACTCTCTGGCCTAACAGACCTAGCATTCATTCTTATCAACCTAGCCTAATTTTCAGCATTGACTTTAACTGAATATCTTGGGTACAAAATTGATTTGTTGACTCAATTGATTTTTAAATCCTCAATTTATCAAAACTTCAAATTCTGCTTTAAAAAATCCATTCACCCTAGATCACAGGCTTATAAATTTAAAACTGGAATGACCCTAGAAGTCATCTAGTTCATCTCCTTTATTTTAAGGTGAGGAAACCGTTGCCCACATGGGGATATACCTTGGCCAAGGTCAAACAGGTAGTTAACTAGCAGGATACTAAGTCAAATCTGAGTCCTCTGCTTCCAAAGCCATGCTCTTTCTACTACACCACAAATAAGCAAATCTTTCTAACTACATTTTATTCCCTTAGGCAACTGAGTCTACTGTTTGCCTGACTCAAAGAGAGAGCTGAATTGCATATACATGGGCACCCACTATGGTCAGTATGAAAAAGAAGAGTTAGCTTTCTCCCCATAGAAAACAATTTTAGCAGAGCTACTGCAGAGATATGATTATCATGGACTTTTTGGAAAATACGCAAGCCCCAGGTAGTTAGGACCATTGAAATAACCACAATGACAAGGTTATTCCTAAATATATTGATTTGTCCCTAAAAAAAAAAAATCTTTTGGAGGTTACGTAAGCATGCTGCAAATACTCATCAAGACCAAACTGTTGGGGGATATGTCATGATTACATAGTACATCAGTTGAGAATTTTTCAAACCTATGCTTTTTTCTTTGTTTTTCACTTTCCCAAAGACAAGTTGCTTCCAAAATCTCATTAGCTTAGAGAAATCATCAATTTATTGGTAGCAGATTTGTCTCTCTTTCTAAGTAAATAATTTTAGATTTTACTCCATCATTTTCAACTCAGGGTCCTAGAATTAGAGCTGGAGGGAATGTTACAGAATATTAAGTCTCAAAATCTTAATTTTACAAGTGAGGAAACTGTTAAAAGAGGCTAAGATACTTGTACAGGGGTAAATATCCAGAGAAGTACCTGAGCCAGGATTTGAAAATGATATTTTCCTGTAATAATTACTAGTTCTAACTCCTTCAACTTAAGCTGGGAAAATTAAATGTAGGAGGCTGACATTTTGTCATCTTTTTTTCATTTCCAAATTACTTATTGGTTACTATTTAGACACCTTGTAATGATAGGCTAGGAAAAGCTGCAGTAAGTATGAACCTTCCCCCTTCTCTATTTCAATTTCCTTCCCACCAATGGCATTTTAAAAAATGTAATTCCTTAGGCCATCTGGCAAATATTAACTTGCTCAATGAGATTATCCAAGTTATGCCCCTGTACTTCCTAGGAACGAGAGAGAAAAACAACAACAAAGATTCTATTCTGAGAAATGTGAAACCTTTTTTTTTATGATATTTTTGGGTTTAATCCCTTTTCTCACACTCCACAAAATTTGGACTTACACATATATTTTTCTTATGAAATATTCTGCCTTCATTTACTTTAAACTAAATTAAAACAATCAGTATTTCATGTAAAGATATGTTTACTGTTTCATAAACTCTTCCATTCATGAACAAAATCCTTTTTATCTTTAATACAGAAACCATAACTACATTTCCATGTGAACAAATAATATTGTTTTGATGCCATTTTATCCCTCTCAATAAAATTAAAATGGAAGAACATTCCAGATTTATCTTCTCCATCTCTTACTCTATGGTAAATTCACTGACTGTCATTTCACAAATTAGTTTTGTTTCTCCACAGTCACATGAAAAATAGATTTAATAAGGAAAACATGTAACCTTCTGGTAGAAGTCTTCATCACTAAGACACAGAAGTACCAAGCCCAAAACAGTTTTATGGGTAGTACCGTACAGCTTAAGGGCAGCATCACCATTTCCCATAACTAAATTTTGTTATCACAATATACAATTCCATTTCCTAATTTAATCTGTGCCTGTACTCCCAGAATTTTGACCTTTTTACTCTCATTATTTCACAATCTTTTCTTAATCCTAATAAATATTATGGATATATAAATATTACTGATATACCTTCAATCTGAGAAAAAATAAATAAAAATAAATGCATAATTATCTAGGAAAATATGTATTTTTGTATGTAAAAATACATACATACATATACATATGTATATCTATAGATAGATAGATAGGTAGACTCCTATAAGCAAATAATTGTCTTGCATTCAGTATACAATATTTGTATTATAATGTTATGATGTGTAAGCAGTGGTTAACAACATTGCAATACTGGTTTCTCCTAATGTTTTGATTAAATGAGATAACATACTGGAGATAGAATAAGTACTTTACACCAGAGAATATAAACAATTTTACGTTAGAATCAGTACTTAACATAGGAGAGTAAAATGCATTTCTCTTTGAAAATTTCAAAAATTTGGATGGTCATCTAAGTCTGACAAGATAGTTAAATTAGTGAATATTTAATATACTTAAGAATAAATGGATATGAAAAGGAAACACAGATTAGTAAAGAGATAAATGGTTTGTTTTATGTTTTATCACTAGAATTCCTAATAAAGATATATGTGTGAGAAAAAAACTAACATGTATTATGATATTTTCTGTTCTTCAGTCATTTCAGTCATGTTTGGCTGTTTGTGACCCCATTTGGGGTTTTCTTGATAAATCTAAAGGAGTGTTATGCCATTTTCTTCTCTGGCTCATTTTACAGATGAAGAAACTGAGTCAAACAGGGCTAAATAACTTGCCCATTGTCACACAGCTAGTAACTATCTGAGGTCATAGTAGAACTCAAAAAGATGAGTCTTCCTTATTTCACGTCTAGTACTCTATCCACTAGCTGTTTTGTTATACTACCTTACATTTATTTTTCAAGATTTTTTTCTATTAAGCACTTATTCTCCTCTTCCTATGACATCTTTCCCACTGGGATGATGTGTGTGTGTGTGTGTGTGTGTGTGTGTGTGTGTGTGTGTGTGTGTGTGTGTGTGTGATGGAAACATGTAGCAAATATACATAGTCAAGCCAAACAAATGTGCACGTTGGTCATGTCTGGAAATGTTCACCTCATTCTGCATATTTAGTCCATCTCCTCTCTGTCAGGAGGTGAATAATATTTTTCAACTTTGATATTCTGGAATTATGTTTGATCACTACTAGATTACAACGACATAGTATATCAGCATTACAAAGAGCTTTCATACGTATTTTATTTGATTCCCACAAGTAACCCATTTTGCAGGTAAGGAATCTAAAGCTCAGAATATTTGAATCAAGGCTAAAAGGGATCTGAGCTTGCTGTGGGACCATTCACTCATTTACAAGGCACATGACTAATTTCATCACGTCCAGAATCCACTCAGTCTGAACCCTAAGGCAATTCAAAGACTTTGGGAAGACTAAAGGTTCTACAAATGCCAAGAGAATGACATACTTCACTTTTCTACCTGTCCAATTTGTCACTAGGAGGTTGAATCAAAGGGCTTTTAGAAGGATATTGGGCCTGAGTCCCAATAATCAGTGACTTGCAAATACCACAGAGCATTCCACACGATTTTAATTTTTTTTTTAAATTTATAAGCATTCATTTTCTCTTCCCTGTCCCTCTCCCTACTGGGAAAATAAAATGGAAAACGAAACCCTAGTAACAAATATACATAGTTAGATAAAATAAATTCCCATATTCGCCATGTCCAAGAATTGTATCTCATTCTGTACACTGAGTCCATCACTTCTCTGTCATGAGATAACTGCTCATGATCAGTCCTCTGGAATCATGGATGGTCACTGTACTGATTAAGAGTTTTTAAACTGATCATGTTTTCATTTTTCAATGTGTTGTAGTATAAATTGTTTTCTGGGTTTTGCTCAATTCACTGCATCTGTGCATATAAATATATAGTAATTTCTACATGGACTTGAAACAAAACATTTTGCTAAGAATAGCAACATGAAATTATAGTTTCTGTCTTTCATAATACAATATACACTACATTGTTATGATGACTAAATCCTCTAAAGTTTATTTCAGACCAAACATTTCTTATTTAAAATTTTTAGCATGCTTTAATAAAAGACTCCTAAATACCAACATCTATCCCTGATTAGCTATCTTAGAAAACTAATTAAGTAATCAATAAACAGAATGAGTCTAAGTCAATAGCCACTCTGATAAGCATGCATGATCTTAAACCCATAGCAGCACAGTTGTCAGCAATTACAGGGGAAGCTATATCTTAAGGTTCATTAAGACACACTTGTACATCTATTAAATGTCATCTAGTAATAGCTTCTTACTACTTATACTGAAATTCTCTATTACTAAGCCTCAGTGGACATCCAGGATCTATTTCTTAGCAAAAGCACAGAACATATAATAAATTTGCTATCACTTGAATAACATAATGAAAAATAATAAACATATTCTGTATTAAGAATAATCTTAAGCTGAAATATTTAGCATTGGGCTATAAAGAACTCAAATCCAAGACAGATATGAGACTGGAGAGTAGCATATTTCAACTGCCTCCTGTAACAGAGAAACTGGCAATGTTCAGGGATACAGGTAAAGTAAAAGTAAACGTTACTTCTCTCTTTATGCTTTGTCTTCAAACATCTGAACATTTTGTGTTCAGATCTGTCCTCATTTGCAACATTAACATATCATGTTCTTATGAGAGAAAATTGTAAGAGTTAGTCTAATGGGCTACTTAAGGGTGTTTAGGGATCATCTAAGTTGCTTAGGCTTGGTTGCTTTGAATGGAGGTTCCTGGTAAAATTTTCAAAATAGTAACTACCTCAGTCAGATATCAGAGGATCTGACTTGCAGGAGAGATCCTAGTGTGGATTCAGACAAGGGATATACAATGGTAATTCACAGTTCTTGGAGCTATTAAAAACTCCTAGCCATCCATAAATTAAATCTGTATGGATATGAACTAGCCTTAGTGAATGAAAGAAGAAATGTAATAACAACATATGATCCCTTCTGCCAGCAGAGGTGGGTGATAGTCTGAAAGTTCAGAGATGAAAAATTTTAGTGGGAATGGGATAGAGGTACTCCAAAATTTAAAAAGCTAAAATTCAGAAAAGGCAGTGCATGTCTTCTGTGTTGCTCCAGAGGGAAAACCTTGGATCAATGGACAGAAATTACAAGGGAGCTGATCTGGTTTGATTTCATAAGTAACTAACCAATATCTAGCATTTATATAGCACCTCAAGTTTTATAAAGCACTTTGCAAATATTACCTCCTTTTTATTCTTATAACAACCCTGGGAGGAAGATGCTATTATTACTCTCATTTTACAGCTGAGAAAATGGAGACAGAGATTAAATGACTTGCTAGTAAATGTCTGAGGTCAGAGTTGAATTTATATCTTTCTAATCCAGGGTTCAGTGCTTTATATATGAAACCATCTAGTTGCCTCTAATTTGAAGTAAAACTTTTTCTATCAGTTTGAACTGCCCAAAATTGCTTCATCTAACTACCCATCGATATATCCATCTATTCATCCAACCATCTACCATCCATCTATATATTCATCTATTCATCCAACCATATATCATCCATCTATCCGTCCAACCAACCATCTATCATTCATCTATCCATCTATTCATCCAACCATCTATCATCCATCTATCCATCTATTCATCCAACCATCTCTTATCCATCTATCCATACACCTATCCTTCCTTCCTTCCTTCCTTCCTTCCTTCCTTCCTTCCTTCCTTCCTTCCTTCCTTCCTTCCTTCCTAACAGCCATCCTGAAAGTCAATCTGTCCCTCAAGGATTGACCTGAGCAGTTAGGGAAGCAGTAAAATAGACCTGAGGGCAGATTCTCAGGGGACTCCAACAATTACAATCCATGCTGTGCCACAGCCATGAATCTCACTGGCACTATAAATATTGTAGTAGAATCAAATAGAGATTGTTTTGTAAGATACTTCCTTTGGGTAAAATATTTGATCTCAGGATCTCCAAGGTATTTTAAGTTTCTAAGACTATGACAAACATTTGATTAAGAACTGAAAAGGACTTTAGAAGTCAGTGAGTCACAGAATAATAAACACAGAGCTTAAAACTGGTCTAGCCTCTTGATTTTATAGATGTGTGAACTGAAGCCAAGTGAGATGATATGACTTGCCCAAGGACACGTAGGCTGTAAGTGACAGAGCCAAAATTTGAGCTCAGATTCTCTATCTGTAAATCTAGTTCTTTAGAGAGAGCTCTAATTACATCACCTGCTCTGTCCCTTTGATATTACTTTTAATAAACTAGGCTAACTCCTCACATTAACACATACCTCCAAACTGGGCTAAATAAATATTTATGACAAAATATGTGTGTACATAATCATTTACTTTTTCACATTTTAAAATATAATTAAAATATTGATCTTTCACTCCCAATATCAAAAGAACTAAAAGTCTTTTAAAAAAAATCTTGAAAGTGTTTATTACTTGAAGTAAATGTTCAAGTTTCTTAATTGCTTCTCCGTTTTAGTAGTGTGACTGTCTTACAGGTACAAAATTCAGCATATGAAAATTAAGGAAATTAAGGAAAAATAAGGAAAATTAACTGTTCAAAATGTAGCCAGTTAAATGAACCAAAAGGATGCAAATTATTTATGCAAATATGTCATTCAACCAAAATGCTGTTTTGTTTTCTTAGAAGATGTTCAAAAAATACAGGTGTGTCACTTCCATCAACTTTACTTCAGACCACTTAAATTATTACCTTGCCCTATTTATTTCATAAATAAGAGCATAAATTTTTATAATAGTTCATTATGGTCTACATCACTTTTCTCCCTCACCATTCTCCCAAGCAGGTAATATAAACATTATTATTCCAGTTTTAAATACGAGAAAACTGAGGGTCAACGAAGTTGTGACTCACTCAGAAACAAGAGCTTGGGATTTAACTTGGTTCTTGTGATTTTCTTTTCCACTAAATTTTTCCATCATACCATTATGCCTTAAATTCCAATTCTTCATTGATGATAATAGGTTTATAACATTTTACAAAACAAGTTTACATATATTTTGTCCAATTTTATAACCACCTTTAAAAGGAGCTGCTATAGTTATTACCCCATTTTGCAGAAAAGGAAACTGAGACTCAGAGAGATTTAATAATTTACTCAAGCTCAGCAAAATAGTATCAAGAGGAGGCTTCAAACCCAGGTCTCACCTGACTCTGGGTCCAAGGCTTGCTTTCACCTCTTCCTGAGCCAAATTTTTTAAAAAGTCTACCAGTGATAGCTACATGGATAACTTAATTCTTATGTGTGTTAACTCCATCTACCTTCAATGAAAACATTATCATAAAGCCATTCTTGCTGGCCTCTACTCTTTCCATGTGTCATAATTCAAATACTCAAATGGATCTATGATCATATCAATCAGGATGTTCCTTTCAATGGCAGATTACATCCTATTCATGCCTACCTAACCCATTTGTAAAAGGAGTCATCTCCTATTATCTTATTCCTCACAGATAGTCTAATCAACATGTTAGAAGCCTTTGTCCCTTTCTCCTAACATTAAGACAGTACTATTAGAGAAAATGGGCTATCTACTAATTAGTCCTCACTCTTAACCATATTTTAAAAATAACATCCTTTATTTGTTTTTAAAATTCCTTAAGTTTATATGCTACACCCTGCTCACACTGATGATGTGTTCCTTCATTTCGCTTTGAGTGATTCTCATTTTTAATTTTTTTAGAAACACTTTTTCCACATTTCAATCTATACAACCACAGTGGTAGAATATTGGTTCTAAAAATATTGACCATTGATTCTGACAGAAGGTCAGAGTCATTCATTAAAGGAGCTCTGCGATTTTCCAAAGGCAATACAACCCACTCTCCTAATCCTCCTTCTTGACCCCAACTCTGGCTATTCGTACTATTTGTGCAATACATTATATAATAGGCATGCACAGATTATATATGTGTACGTGTATACAGATACATATACATACATGAGTATTTATAGGTGCGTTTGTATAGCCCCTACACCAAGGTTGGTTGTAGTATGTTATGAACAATATAGACATAGATCCTTTTATGGTTTTTCTTTCTATTTCTCTCCAACAGTTCATTTATCTTATTATTATTCAATTAATGAAGGTGAAGAAATCTAGAAGAAGCCCTTCAGCAGGTTGGATGACCTCTCTATAGATTTATACAAGACCATAAATAAAAATTATACAGGATAAATACACACCATTTGGTGGTGAGCCATAGTCATAGATGGGAGTTGACTGCATCTGTGAGATACATTGAAGTATCTTTGTAGCCTAATATTATTTGAAGAGATCAGCAATTCATGAAGAAAACATTCATTTACTAGTATCAATTTCTAATATTATCCCCTGTATTGATGGGGAATTCAAGAATAGCAACTAGCTCAGTGTTATAGCAGAGGAAAGAAGAAAGGGAGGAAGCAAGAAGGGAAGAAAGGGTGGGTCAGTTAGTGGTATTTCAGAGAAACCTAAAAGAGAACACAGAAAAAAAAGAATTTAGGTCTTCTTATTTATGAATTCATTTGATTCTACTTTATTAAATGGTGATAGATCATGCAAAATTTAATCATATGTATGTATGTATATGTATGTGTGTATACACACACACACACAGAAAGAGTGGGGAGGAGAGGTGCAATCCTTTCTTTCAGGGGGGATGTGGAGAGTAGAAGGTTACCTTTGTTAATGTTATTCAAGGATGCCTTTGTAGGTAGGGTGTGAATTCAGACCACAGTTAATAGCATCCTATCTGAAGAAGAATCTCTTCTAGAGCTATAATAGATTCGAGAGTAAGCAAATTTCATCATTTATATTCATCACATAATATTTTATTAGTTTTAATTATTCTTAATCAGCAATAAAGCCCAATGATACTATTAACTAATCATTAAAGTGTCAACTACAGCTCTTTATCTAGGATTAATAATCAACACTTTCATAATTAATGTTTATTAGAGAACAAGAGTTTAATTTATCTGATTTTTAACATCCACAAAATCATTTAAATGTAATATGATATATTAAGGATTTTTTTATAAAATCAAACAACTGGGAAACAAATAGAAAGAAATTGGACATGGGAGAAAGAAAAGTCAAAGAACTCCAAAGTGACTAATTTTGTCTTCTAGCCATAACCTTTATATTATGTTCCTAAATTTGTCTTTTCCTGACAATGTGTTGATGTTCCTTGACTTCTGCTAGGCATTTTAGAGATGATGGCTCCTAAAGTAACTTCAGTAGCTTAACTAGAAATGAGAAGTATAGTTACAATACAGAAAATTTGTTGTAATAATAATGGATATCTATGTAGTGCTTTAATATTTACATTCATATATATAATATCATTTCATACTCAAAATATTTATAGCTATAATTATCACCATTTTATGTATAAAGAAATTGAGGTTGAGAAAAATGACTTATCCAGGGTCATAAAGCTAGTTAGTGAATGAAGTGTATTCTGAAGTCAGGTCCTCCTGAGTTCCAATTCGGTACACTATCCAAGAGCAGGTTGTTTGTCTCAAACTTGTTATTTCTTGTTCCATTGTGTCTGTTTCTTCTTGATGTCATTTGGGATTTTCTTGGCAAAGATACGGCAGTGGTTTGCCATCTCCTTCCCCAGTTCAATTTAAAGATAAAGAAACTGAAGCAAACAGGCTTCAGTGACTTGCCCAGGGTCACACAGCTAGTAAGTATCTGATGCTGCCTTTGAACACTGGTCTTCCTGATTCCAGGTCTGGTGCTCTATCCACTGTGCCACCTAGCTGCCCCTATCAAAATAAAACATTGCCCAACTTTGCAGAAAAATTATATTTATTATTCTAACCTCTTGACCTATTCTAGAACATATAATAGCTCAAGGCAAGATGATATCTATATATGTGAAATTAGTTTCCTAGAGCTGATGAACAGCACTTCATTTGAACAGCAATCCTCCTTTGTTTCTAATTTCAAAACTGAGAGAGTGTGTATGCCCACACATGTGCATGTAGAGAAGGCAAGCCTACAAATTCAAATCAAATCTTCAATTTAAAGATGATTCAGATGTGGGATAATATCAGTAATTCTGAAGCTTAACTAAGTAAATCAGTACTGATTTCTTTGAATCAGAATACAGAAAAGGCAATAGAAAATGATTTTAAAACGAATAATGAAGTTGGTGCACACAGAGGTAAGAAGGAACAGTAAATGAAAGTATAATTATAAAAATCTTAGACAAGAATGTATTTTATTCAGTATATTTTCACTCGATTTGGTATCATGTTTTTTTTCAGGATTTTTTTTCTCACAACCTCAAAATACTAAATAGCTTTCCTTTGTCAGTTAATTATACTATATTTTAGACCCTCATAAACCATGCCAAAAATCATAGAAATTTCATAAAATAAAGAAAACTTTTTCCTATTTTCTAGGTGTATAAATATTTTAAATAGAATCTGAGTAACATTTTAAATTTTCAATTAATTGGTTTTAAATCTTTTGGGGGGGAGGGTGTTCAAAGCCTGCGAAGTGTGTTGGTGGCTATTTATAATAATACTGTTCCTGAATAAAGGAAAAATGCAATTTAAGTAAATGACTTAGACTCTTTAGCTTTGTTCTGGCTTAAATTCATTTGCATGTCAAGTTCAAAAGGGTTTGGGGAGTTTCTAATCTTTAGTCAGTTACCTGGGCAGTACAAAAAAACTTGGATTTAAGTACCAGACACAGGCAGTTCAAAAAACAGCTTAATAACATCCTGGCCTGTTCTTGACCTTTAGCTAGAAGTAGCAGCTTATAAACTTTTTCTTTTGATTAAAGCGTTCATCTGATTTTATCAGAAAGACTTTCTAGTTGTTGTATCCTGGAAGCTTTGAGCCCAGATGACTGATAGATGCCTTTAAAAATGAAGTCTAGATGGTAGTAAAGATAAACTCACAAGTCATAAGACCAGCAGAGACACATAAAACTAGTACAATCCAGCAGGAAACTAGCAAAACTGGTGGAAGAAGCTTAAGAAAAAGCATTGCCAAGACATCACTAGAAGACATCTGCAGTTCTGAAGAATGAGAAGCATGAGTTGCTTTTCCAAGCATATTGCTTGGCCACATAAATTTCTTACATGTGTGCCCTCCTTGTGTATTCCCTAGATATGTGGAGTATACGGGTGGGTGGAGTTATTCTTATTCTATTTAACTACATGTCTTTTCTTTGAACCAATTTTCTTCTCTGGCCTATTAGTAAAAGTTAACATATGACTAGTGTCTCGTGAATCATATTGTTTTTTTCTTGGGGGAAAAGGGGAGGGAGGTTGAGAGATTCACACTCATATGATACTTTGATTCTTGGATAGCTCTTTTGGGGGAACTACATGTGCAAGAGGGTAGATACAGCAAATGCTACAAGTATATACAAATTATACATATATGTGTATACATATACATATACATTTATATTTATGCATACACACATATTTTACATTTTTGAAAGTTAAAGTATGATTTGATAAAGTAAATAACTGAGGACTTCGCTAACACAAGTAACACAGGTATGTCATTAAAAAACAAACATTTTACCCTTTAAGATTAGTTGGCTAAAGACTATTCACATTTCAAAAGAATGCATCATAGAAAAGAAATGAATTGTTCATAGGATTCCTTTAAATAATATGTTTAAGCATTTATAAATCACTCACTAATTAAAAGAAACTGTAAGGAACAAAAAAATATTGTTAGAAGGTAAAACAAAAGTAAAGATAAAGACATAAGTCAATACAGGACTATAAAAATAAATCCTAACAATGTTGTGCACTTATAGAATAGCACCTTAAGTTTTGTGCCCTCTCACATGTGCTGTCTTACTTAATCCTCACAACAACCCTTCCTTTGAGACACAATTCAGATGCTACTTCTTATGTGAAATCTTCTCATCCCTCCCCCACCCTACCTCAGATTAAAGCCATCCTTTCAAAAATTAATCATAACATTTTACCTGGACATATCCCTTGGCTTTACTTTCCTCCTCTTATATCAGAGTTACAATTCCTTTTCCCTATTGATTTGTAATACCTTTCAGTCATTCAATGTCCTATTCATCTGTCACAGTAAGTCTAGGCTCTGCCAGTGCAATTTCTTACCAATAGCAGGCACCTAATAAATGTTTGCAGTACTGAATAAAATATTTGTTGTTGAACTAAACTGAATCATATAGGAAGAGCAGGAGTAAACTTTAACAAAAGGCTTCTCCAGAATCTCAAAATCTAACATTTAGACAACTCTGATACAATATATGATATATATGTATATTCTGTATTCTGAACATCTGAGTCTATAAACAAGCAATTTGTTTGAATTAAATATACCAAGTACTTTATTTTGAGTATAAGGAAATATATCTAATCCTAATGCTTTTTCTTGCAAGGTAATAAATCTTCTGAGAAGAGAAGAGTGAACATGTCAAAGGAAATGAGTAAAGAACACTTTTTACAAAATAGTGTAGCCACAATTGTAAATTAATGCAGTCCAAATAAATGTAAAAGCCTGTGGAGGCTCTGACCAGGGAGGTGTACAACAGCTTTGTTTAGAAGAATATGGAGGTCATGTCTTAGTACAGAAGGCAGAGGGAGGCAATTCAGTGATAGAAAATAACCTAAGTTTTAAAGAGAATAGGGAGGAATAAAAAAAAAACAGAAGCTAGGTATAGATGATATATTAGTGTGACTGGGAAAAAAATGATAATACAAATATAGTAATCAACCTACTTCATTTAAAGGGAAAAACTTGAAAGAACAAAATAGCTATTTCTTTGTTTAATGATGGTATATATTTGTAATACTCCAAAACCTTTATATGTGATGGCTCAGCTATATTATACCTATTATATAATGATATTAATTAATTCATTCAATTAAATCATTTATTCAATAAACCATTCCCTAAATACTTAAAATGTGCTATGCATTTGTGTTAGTCACTGAGGATACAAAGACAAAAATGAAACTGTATCTTCTATTAAGGAATTTATATTCTCTTTCTACCTAAAAGAAACTCCTTTGTAAAGTTGTCTGCCATATTTTGTTTTTTAGAAGTTTCACAATTAATGGAGACTAGGTAGGATGGCAATAGAAAGGAGTAATAAGGAGTTCCAATGACAACCACATCCACAAGGCTGGTGGTTAAGGCCTCAGTTTGATAGGTAAGGTTTTGACTTTAGAAACTTTCATTTCAGGCAGAAGAGACTGGGGAAAAGGGGATCTATAGTCTTTATCATTTATAAAGGAATAAGTGAGGCAGCTAACAATATCAGCACTTCCTTCCTCTAGGTCTACTGAATATTTTCCCCTTTATAGTGTTCAGAGGACACAATCAGGAAGACACTGAGAAAAAGAAAAGTCAATTCATGTTTTAATTGATCATTGAATCTTAGATTGTAAGTTCCATGATTGCAAGGACCATGTCTTATTTTATGCTACATTGCAAACAGTGAGTGCATAATAATTTTTTGTTGAATTAAAGTTTAATTTCAATCCATTCTGCGGTATTAAGGAAAGGTGTCTTCTCTGACCTGGAGGATCAAAAGTGTGTATTATAGAGTTAATCAATGAGAGATGAACAGTACATTAATTACAGGGCAGATTTTACCTTCAAGTTTAAGGACTATTTGAATCAGTTACATTTATATTATTGCCAAGGCTTGTTGATTTCACCTTTATAAACATCTCTCAAATATTTCCCCTTCTCTCCTCAGATCCTGCCATCACCCTGGTATTAGATCTTTACTACCTCATTCCTCGAATGTGGAATATGACATATGACTATGATGGTTGAGCACTATGCTACAAGTCTCTCCCTATTCAAGTTCATCTACCATTTAATTGCCAGTTATTCTCCTATAGTTCAAGTCTAAGCATGTCACATTACCATTCAGTTTTCTGTCCCTGTACCCCCACCCTGAAACACTCAAATTCCAGTGACTGCCTGTAACTTCCAGGATCAAATATAAAATACTGTTTAGCATTCAAAGCCCTTTATAACTCCCCTCTCACACATACCCTGAACTTTCCCTTCTCCTTATACCTTAACCTTATACTATACCCCTCATATATTCCTTTACTCTTTGATCTAGTGATACTGACCTCCTTACTGTTCTTCAAACAAGACACTTTAGCTTTTGGATTCTAGACATTTCCACCAACTGTCCCCCTGCCTAGAATGCTCTCCCTCTGTATCTCTGCCTCCTTGGTTCTGTCAAATCCCAGGTCAAATTCTACTTTTTACAGGAAGTCTTTCCTAATCCTTCTCAATTCTACTATCTAGACTCCGTTGTTTATTTCCTACTTGTCACATTCACAGCTTGTTTCTACATAGTTCTTTGAATGTTGTCTCTTCCATTAGACAGAACAGGGAACATCTTTGACCTTTCTTTGTATCACAGCCCTTAGCATACCACCTGGCAAACATTGCTTTCTTAAAAATGTTTACGGAGTGGTTAGTTGCATTCTCAGGTATCTTTGCATATCAGAATTCCAATTTCTAACACTCTGAAATGCACTGCTATGATATGGTTAAAACAATATTTCTGGCAACAAAATGTATCACTGCAATTTATCCCCTTTGTTAAGAAAAGGCATTATAGTATAGGTGAAAATAATTAATCATTTTTTCTGAGTCATTATAAACTCATGATTTCCAACACTACATATAGCCTACTAAGCATCAGTGACAGAACTAAGTGATATAATCTTTCATGACAAGATTTAACAAGGAAAAATCAATAATAATTTTCAATCTTTACTTCTCCTGATTCCCTTCCCCTTCCTCTTTTTCCTCTTCCTTTCCACCCTACTTCCCTTTCATTTTGTTCAAAATATCATGGAAGTAGGGTCCTGGACACAGCAGTATCCTATCACTTTAAAATCTTTCATAATTAGAATCACAGTTTATTTATGTTGGGGTTTTTCCTTTGCATAGCCATAAGTTGAAGAAAAAGAGTATGTGTAATTTTTGAATCATAAATTCATTCATTTCAAGAAAGCTATATGTATTTTATTCATCATCTCTCAGTCCTTTTAAAAGGAAAGAAACAGAATTCATTAGAATATTTAGCTAAATAAGAAAAGATTCATGCAAACTAAAAACACTCATGGTTAAGCATGCTCCCATCATGAGAAGTGACACTAATTTTAGGTTTCTAGAGCATAGTATCCTTTACTGCAATTAAAATGATTCAAAGTAGATATTTTAACATGTATTTAAACATAATGGAAAAATACTAGTTACACAATAAGAGCTTGGCCCTAGCTGTCTTTTGTCATTTTCATGGAGTAAAGATATGAAAATTCTCTGCCAAATGATTTTTGACCCAAGCTATTTTTGTCTAATGACTTCATACTCTTCTTTAATCCAAAAATCTTCAGAGTATGTCTAGGCTGTCTTTGATAAGGTTAAAATGCTGCTAATGTGTTAGAAGTTCCTTGTCTCTAAAATCTCTCCAGGTTCCTACAAAGCTAAGTACTTCAAAAACCCTTCTACTGACTGGCAAGTACAACTGTAAACTATGGGAAATTGAAGTACACATAATTGATCCAAAAGCATCATTTATTGACTTTGTTCAAAATCTAAACACTTCAATTTTTTGTTTAAAAATTAGCTTAAAAATGCCAAGGTCATTATTACCACAGAGGAATGAAAAAAGTTTTATACATTACAGCATTATACAGTTTCCAAATACTGCCCTACATATGGTAATAAGAGCTAAAAACACTCTTCATTGAAAAAGGACAATATCTTTGCATTTTTGCTTAAGTTTCTATGCAAAACAACAGCAACCTTTAACATTGTGAAAAACAAGCAAATAGCAGAAATAAATAGGTACTATGGCAGAATAAATGGAATATATATGTCGATAATTGAAGTTGCTTTATATTGTAATGTATTCTACTATGATTATAGTATAACATAACACTAAAAGAGTTTCTGAAGACTTTGTTTCTACACAGTTGGTCATTTATTCTATCAAGAGCAGTTTTAAAGATTTATTATTAACCTCATATATTCTTATCTTCCTAAGCTACATCCTTACACCTATAGAGAGGAAACAGTTAATATGTACTTTCTGAGAACAATGTTGATAATTGTAAAGTGAGAACTGCTTAGTGAGAAACTGGAGGTGAGCCAATTGCAGTATACGGAATTAATAAAGATGCAAAGTTGAACCAGAAACAGGTGTCCAGTGGTCAATGGTACTAGTTTATCTGTCATCTCAACAGTTAATGAACTGAGACCAAATGCCAACCAGAGTATAAGGGTGAAGCGTACAATAGTGAAAAAAAAGCTTGCCTCTGAAAGAACTTGGTACTAGGAGAAATAGAAGGTAACATAGATGATTAGTGTTTTCTGAGCAGGAACCCACAAGGCTTATTTCTTGTCAAGGGAAATAGTTCAGAATGGCAGTTTCTCCACCAAGGACAGAGGAGGCATAATTAAGGTTGAAGATGCTTCAGGCAGGCCAGTCAAGAGAATGACTCAAAGATAAGAGTTGGCCTCCTTTAAAGACAATAATCGCACTGAAATCCAGTAGATAATATGAGAATGCAAGCAGAACCTTTCTCCTAAACAAAGTGGAAGAAAAATGAACGTTGCCTGCTCAGGTCCATGACCAGCAAATTAAGGTAACATAATATAGTAGAGAGAAAATGCTAGTTATACAATCAAATAACCTGAGTTTGAATTATAATTCTGCCATTAACACCCTATCTGAAGTTTTATAAAATCATTTATCCTCTCTAAGATTCAAGGTCTCCTTCCTCATCTTCACCTCTTAGTTTCCCTGGAATCCTTCAAGTATCAATCCAAGTCCCACTTTCTACAACAAGTCTTTTTCCATCTTCCTTAATCTTAGTATTAGTATTTTTCCTTAAGATTATCTCCAATTTATTCTACACACGAAGATATTGTTTTTACAAAGTTGTTTATGTTGTCTTCCCCATTAGAGTCTTTGAGATCAGAACATGTTTTCCCTTTTCTCCTCACCTCTAGCAGTTAGTACAAAGTTTTGCATATAGTAGGGTCTAAACAAATACTGACTTATTGTTTTGTTCATTTTAGTTTCTCTCTAATAAAAGTGATTAAATTAGATAATCTTTAAAGTTGCTTGGGTATCATGAGATTGGCATTGTGATGTTAAGAAAAGCCACAAAAAATTAAAAAACAAAAACAAGAAAATGAGGGAAAAGCTAGCAAGGTATATAAAAGGAAAGTATTTGATGGGACCTGGATCCCATGCAATAATACTAAGAGGTGGGAAATTATATTTCCAAAAGGCTGAAATACCAAAGAGTCATGTCAATGGTTCCTTAATTGTTGTTCATTTGGGATGGAGATGTTTCTAAATTTTCACATTTCAGGTTTGCATTTGAGCTACTGAAATTCTGCTTTGCTCATGGAGCACAGCACCTTCTTTGATGTGGGCACATCATGCTGGACAGTCCTGTGCCAGTGTCTTCGTGCCTTATACTCAATATCAAAGTCTTTCAGAGAGACCTGGAGAATGTCCTGATATCATATCTTCTGACCTCTGTGTGAGCATTTACCTTTTGAGAATTCTCTATAAAATACCATTCTGCAAAACATTCATTGAGCATTTCAGCAACATGGCCAGTATGTCAATTGAATAAACTTGCTAGGGAGCTGGAACAAAGCTAACAATGACCTAATTGAAAGCAATCAGTCAGTAGGAAAGAAGATCTAATTAAGAGTGATGCCTAGTTCCCTCTGGTTAGAAAATATAATACATAAACATTCTGGTAACTTGTAAATATTAACATTTAATTTATTATATTGTATTTCTGACCTATATTTTCCTTTAGTGTAGTATAATAAAGCATGCTTAACAAAAAGAGTAAGACAAGGAAAAAGAAATAATGGGATATCTTCTCTCATGCCAAAGATGGAAGTTGTAGGAAGCCAATCAAGGAAGGAGACAGATTAACAGTCAAAAAGCCAATAAGGGGCACAAGGAGCCATGTTCCAAAAATGTGAGTGAAAAAAACGAAGTTAAGTCTATGAAACAATGAGTTGCAATAGGCCAAGGGGCCAGGAGCACTATAATTTGACTTATACTGTCATCATGTTTAATACGACTTTGATATCATTCTAAGATCAGAGATGTAGAAGTCAAAAGGTTCTAAGAGGACATCTAATTTGCCCCACTCACTTTGCAGAATTAATTTGTTTCCCTGAAATATACTAAAATTATTTAGGTAATCTAGAATAATTCCTCCCAAAAACCAGTTTCTTGGTATTTTAGCACTGTTTTTATTGCATTAGAGTTGCCTACTACAACATTAAAGAGGTTAAAAGACTTGGCCAGGAGCACATAGATGATATATATTCATTGAGAATTTGAACTTATGTCTCACTGGCTCCAAGGGAGTTTTTTCATCTGCAAATGACCGATGCCAGTGAAATCACAGGTCAAGTCCTAATTCTTATTTATTAAATTATGTCACAATAATGACATCATAGGGTTTTAAAATCACACTAAAGGAGATAGAACTTATATTAATATATAAAAATAAAAAAACTTTTCCCCAGAGTAAATTTTGAATATTTCTGTATTTTAATACTATGTAAAAGATAAACATATACATCATTTGCTTTCATAAGTAATAAAAAGGTCCTGTCAAAATATAGATAAATTAATCTATGAATCACCTCAGTCTGTCACATTCTCCTATAAAAAAGCTCTCTCAGAAAACTTGCTTCCAGAAACTTCCTGAACATTTAAAAGGCTTTCATATAAGCTTCAGATCAAATAAACAGAACTGAACAGGAACCTCTGACATTTCTTTTTAAGTGCTAATGACAGCTCTACACAGCTATCTCCTTGGAACTCACAAGTTAATTCTGAACATTCCATTTTACAACCAGGTGTTGATAAGCATCAGCCTTAGGCACACAGAAGTGTGGGAAAAGAATAGTAAAATTTTTGAGCTGAAAATTAAGGCAAGGAGAAAAAAAAAAGTTGACCTTAAACTCCTAGTCAATATTTCATTTCAAGAGACACAGGAAAAATAAATCATTGCTATTTTCTATTTATTTTTATTGAGCCAGAATATTTATATGGGTGAAAACAAAACTCCTCTATAAAGTCTTTTTCCAGTTGGGACAGTTAATAAAAGCAACAACAAAATCAATCAACTGGCCAATTCCCTTTTTGAACAATTTCAGCCTTCTAAATAAAAAGGAATATGATGTTACTGAAGTATTTTCTTAAAAATGTTTTAACTTTTACTGAAAGCTTGAAAAAAAGGGCTAGGAGAGGTAGGAGTCTCTACTACAGTTTTCAAAGTAGAAAAACTTTATCTGAAATGAAGGGAATGTTGTTTTTGTTCTAGAAGAGGACTAACATAGAACATCGGTATACAGTGAAGGCATCAAACATGCCCATGGGCCTTGACTTGATACCATGGAATGCTGTCTGACAGATTAAAATGCCGTTAAGAAATATTTTAAAGAAATAAATTAAAATACAATAAAACATAGATAAAATTATTAAAAAAAAATAAGTCAATATGAGGGCCACAGGTATCCCAATTAGTGTCCTCCTCTCATTTCTTCTCTCACTTCTATTTTGAGTTTGACACCGGAACATTTGAGTTTGTTTTACAGAACAAGGGATTCTCTTTCACATACCATAGTCACATCTTTTCCTTTTTACCTGGCAGCTTTAAAAGTCAAGACAGCATTTTGTCATCACAATTACTTGTTTAAACATGTCATGAATAAGGGAGTAATGGCACCTGTCAGTTTCTCCCTTCACAGTGACATTTTAAATGTCAAAGAACTACCATCAGGAACTGTGTATATACTGTACAGTAGGATAGTTGCAAAGATGTCCTGCCTTTACCTTAATTTCTCTTGGAGTCAACATTTCTGAATTCCTAAAGGTAAAGAAACTTAAAACTAAAGAGATATCACTTCAATTTTATAAAATTATAGTTAAAAGGATGATGCAAAGCTATAAGGAACACCTTAAGTGAAACTGAAAGTGAGTGAGTATCACAAAATCATAGTCACAGAGTAGGAAATTATAGTAGGGGGCAGTGGAGCATCATGGACTAGTTATTATCTAATCTCTACTTGAAAAACCTCAAGTATGGATGAAGCCACCATCTCTTAAGGTAGCCCATTCCATTTTTTGGCTAGCATAAATTGTTACTGTTTCTTTCAACATCTTCTCTGAACTTTCTCCTAATTTTTAAGAGTCCTATTACTTGCATTATTCCTAATTTTTCCCTCTAGTTCTTAATAAAATGTCTAATTCCTCATTCACATGACAGGCCCTGAAGACATCTTATGAGTCTTTACCCCCAAAGCTTCTTTTCTCCAGGCTAACAATCCTCGATTCATTAAGCCAATTTTACTAATAAGATAACACGAGTACCTGAACTTTTCCATCTCGCTCTGAAATTAAGCATAGACTTGATAAAGTCATTCAATTTTCTTTAATGCTCTCCTTCTTGATGGGAAAGAAACCAATAAAAATAATAATAACATCTTACATTGGCAGAATTTCAATGTGCATTCTGATATACTCATTTCCCATGATGATGATCGTGTATTTGTGATCTAAAAATGCTAAAATAGTAGATTGTACATAAGTACAAATATCCATCTTCAAGAAGCAACGTAAAAAAAATAGCAGCAGTATGGAATTACTTTTTCCTTTGAAAAATTTATAAAGGTATAAAGTTATGTTTTTGGCACTTTCCTACTTTAATTAAATGGCAAGGAATTCATTTCAAGGGAAAAATGAATTTTATTCTGCAGAGTGCATTTCAATTTCTCCCAAACACCAAATAGCTCCAAGTTGTGAATTCCTAATCACTGAACCCAATATTTTCCAATCATAAGCATAGATGGGAATTTATATTTTTGTACTAGCCATGCTAACTTAGGGTTGAGTTCATATATATTCTAAGCTGTTATATACTAATTTTTTAAACATTTATTAATACCTTTTTTACATTGCCTAGATTGCCCCTGTATCTGTTTTTTTTTAAATTGCCATCTCATATCAGTGTCAAAAAAATGGATCCATATATCATAAATAATCTGATACTATAAGGAATGTTTATATCAATGGCTTCCACAAAGGAGGGGATAAAGTATTTTTCCATATCTCTTTTGGGGGGACTAAAAAGAGTATAGACAAAGTAGTACAAAGTATACATAATATGTGTATACATATATATTATATTTATATACAAAGTCTTTTCTTTGTAAATTTACAAAATTCAATGTTAATAGGTTTATAGCTGTAATTTCCATTGTCGTTGTAATCATCGTATCTATTGTTTTCCTGGCAATGTTGACTTCAATTTGCATCACTGTATGTAAATATTTCCATGCCTCTCTGCATTTATCATATTCATTTCTTATTGCATAGTAATATTATATTCTATGCTACAATTTGGTTAGTCATACCCCTTTACTAATTTATGGTTCTTTGGTACCATACCAACAAATGCTTCTATAAATATTTGGGTTTATTTTGAGCCTTTTTTCCCCAATTACTTTCTTAGAGGTGGGATATAAACTTAGCAGGGGAATCTCTAAATCAAAAGATATAGATATTTTGGCCAATTTATTTATTCTAAATTGCTTTTTTCTAAGAGTTGTACTAATTCACAATGAGGGAAAGTAGATAAACATGAGTACTGTGATCTTTGGGAAAACATCACTCCAGATAAAGAAATCCCCAAGGCCAAAGAAACTGAGCTAAGGGGTGTAGCAAGAGAAACCCTCAGGCTGTATTTTATTCCTATCTTGTTGTCTTGCTGGCAACAAAAAGATGAGCCAGACTGATTCTATCTTGAAGGATTCTTCCACTAACTTACAGATTACCAACCACAGAGCAATGTATTTTCCTACAAGAACAAAAATGATCTCTATCAACTTTTGTGACTCAGGTTTTCACACTCTCCCCGCAACCTCCCTTTCCTTTCTACTGAGGAATACTGTTATTTGGCTGTATTCTGAGTGAGCCTAAAAAGCTATAAAAACCCAAATCTGGACCCTAAGAAAATGAATCTACTACCAGATGGCACAGTCTTTCGTAGAGGGCTAAAAATAGATTCCTCTCCTCAAGTTTGGCTACTTAAGTTATTTGATTCCCCTCCCCATCACCCAATATAGCTGCAAAGTTGCAAAATTGGACTCTACAGATACATATATATGTGTGTATATATATATAAATATATATATATGTGTATATATATATAAATATGTATATTTATATATATATTCACACACACACACACATATATATACACAGATATATATATATATATGTACATATATACACACAGGTATACACACACACACACATATATATATATATACATATATATATGCATATATATATATATATATACACATATATATATATAGTCTAATAAAAATCTCCACAACAGTGGCATGACCAACAATGCAATAGTTAGTGTGCCTGTCTTTTCACAGACTCTCCAACATTAATTCGTCTCATCTTTTGACAACTTTCCTGGGTGTGAGGCAAAACCTCAAGTGGCTAGAGCAATTTCACAGAAATCTTGCCTAGACATTTATTTGTTTTATTTAGCAGTTAATAAAGAGCCACAACAAAAACGCTTTTACTACATAATTGAAAATAAAACCTGGATTTAAAACAACAGATATAATAGGAGGGATTAGTAAAGATGCTATCTAGTGTAGGAAAATTATTTTCCTTCATATCCTTAATGCACTGATAAACAATTCTAGCATTTTATAAACTGATTTTATTTTGGCCATTTCAACCCAGAGATCTGTCTTTTGAACTAGAAAGATTTGAAAAAAGAAATAGACTGAGGAACCAAACAGACCTGATGCATATTATTACTTAGATCATGTATGCAATGATATATCTGCAGAAAGCAGCCCTAGCTCTCTAAATAAAATGCTTTTGTTTTTAAGTGGCAACTCTGGCCTTAAACTTGGGAAATTGCAGGCCAGCGTACCAAATATGACATTAAAGTAGATTTCAATAGAAGAGTATTTGTAGGTCACATCTCCATTGCCAAACTCTTGTTTTTATGTCCTGTCTTCTGAAGAAAATAGAATTGCTTTGGCAATCAAGGTTTAGTGCAACCATAACATTTTCCCAACTTGAATGATAATTTACAGAAATGAAAAAAAAATTTGCAGAAACAGAAAGAGGAATTTGAATTATTTCATTTTCTCCTGTCTGCCAAAGAAAAGATAATGTAGGATATAGGTGTAAGCAAAACTCACTAGGTGTAAGTAAAACTCATTCTATATGAGCTGAATGGGGGATTTTCCCCCAAATGTCAGCTCCTTCAGGACTAGCGTTTTGTTTTGTTTTTGCTGTTTTTGTTTAGTTTTGTTTTGATTTTTAAATTACCAGGGCCTAGAATAGTGTCTCCAAGGTAGCAGATGCTTAATAAATGATTATTGATTATTGTTTGTCTGAAAAGAGTGTAGCATTTATGCTTGTCACAGGACAAAGGATGTGACATTCTCCTTTAAGCAGTGTTTGAAGACTCAATGTATTTTGTGGTTGGATTTGACTATGGTGATTTGAGTTGGTTGGATAGAGAACTGGGTTTAAAGTCAGAATGACTCATCTTCCTGAGTTAAAATTTGACCTCAGACAACTGTGTGACCCTATACAAGTCACTTAACCTTGTTTGCCTCAGTTTCCTCATCTGTAAAATGAGCTGGAGAAGGAAATGGCAAACCACTCCAGTATCTTTACCAAGAAAACTCCAAATGGGGTCACACAAAGAGTTGGACACAACTGAAAAGAATAACTCAAATGAAACGAGTTATGTTACAGCATCTGCAAAAGAATGCATATCCCAAATTTATACATTAATTAAGCAACAAAAATTATTAATCACCTAATATTTACCAGACACTGAGGTATACAGTCTTGGGGATACCAAAATGGATGTGGAAGAATCTACTCCCTCTAGCAACAGTCTATTTTTGCACATACAAAATACATATATAATAACCATGATAGGGGCAAGAAAAGAACTAGTGGGAACAGGAAGAGCCTAATGCAGAAGTTCCTTAAGCTGAATCTTGAAGGAAATCAGGGATTGTAAAAGATGGAGGTAAGGAAGAAATGAATTCCAGACAAGAAGGGCAATCAGTAGAGAGTCAAGTCAGTCTGCAAACAAGCATTTATTAAGTGCTAAGTCATGGAGATGGGAGTGAGGAACAGTATGAAGGCCAGTTTTGATGCACCATAGAGTCAATGTATGAAAGTGTTAGATATTGTTATTCTATCATCTTAAAAGAAAATGAGAGTGAGAACTATCCCTGCAAGCAAGATTTTAGTTTTATTTACTCTTAGCCCTGTTATTACTGTTGGTTATTAATGTTTCAGCAATGTTTTCACATATTACTATTCAGCTTTGGCTTATGAATTTAGATTTCTAAAATGTCATTTTCAGATTGTGATATTTTTAGATCAAACATAAAATAACCACAGCAAATTTTAATATTTACATAAAGTTGATTGTGTACCAGTTAAATGCAAGAAGAATAAGTGTTAGATTAGTTTTTCAAGTCTGCACTCAATTTTGATTTTGAAACCTAAAAAAAGAAAATCTCTCTATAATATTGATGGATGATGTGGATGTATATACAGTTCAATAGTTCATAAAAAGTTTTAGATACCTGGTTAACTTGGTAGAGTTAATTTTCTCAAGAACTTTTTAGTGACCTGAAGATATTTTTAAAGCCACACACAAACACTGTTTCCTCCACAAAACTCTTTCCTCTCAGAGCACACAAGGTACTTTATTTTTTAATTCACTCATGTATTCATCATGTAATATACTGTATTATATTTATCTCTTTCTGAGTTTTATTCCTGACTACAAACTCCATAAAGGCAGAGACAATGTCTTAGAGCTACTATTTTTATTATCTTCAGCTGATGTTAGGATTAGAAAAAAGAAAAGGAGAAGAATGGGATGAATTGTCTTTGGGAGCTTGCAATGTTCTCTTGCTTCTCATGAAAGTAATAACCCCATATTTATGACTCAAGCATTCTACCACTATTGCTGTATGACATCAAGACCTGGACCACCACTGTCTTTTAAGAATTAGAGCAAATAATTGCACACTAGGCAAGGAAAAGGTGCATGGTAGGCGTGGGCTATGACACATACAACCAATGAAGAATTCTGAAGACAAAGAGGAAAGATGTAAATTGGTAATGAATTTATGAAATTGTGAAAAGTGGCAGGCACATTGTTTCTTTGAGGAGTTACCAGGAAAGCCAAGAACAGAAGCAGGAACACTTTATTACACTTTAATAAGGTACAGAGAGTTTAGGGGCAAATGGCACAGAGACATGCAGTGAAAAAGGATACATAGGCAGATGGTGTGGGGATAGAGATGGGGTAGGGAAGGAAGGCAGGCAGCATGAGGAAGAGGATGGGGAGGGAGAAAGGCACAGAGAATAACTCACATAACTATGGATTACAGTTGAGGACACTAGGAAACATGGACCCAACGGAGACAGAAGAGTGATCAGGAGGCAAGAGTTTGAAGTATTATTTTATTGAGTTTTGGGGGGGATAGATTAACTCTTACCTGTGCCATCTTGAGGTTAGTTCACTAATATATCCAAATCATCTCAGAGTTGTCAGTAAAACTTTAAATGAACATGTCCATATCATCTCAAGATTATCAGTACCATTTGGGGTTCTGCTGGTCTTACTGCAAATGTCTGGAACTTAGGTGAGATTTACATATCATAGGACCAAAAGGTTCTGATAGAAAAGCTTAGAAGGCTTCTCCTGATTTAGCATGTTACCAGGATGTGATTTTGCTTAACATATGATATAGTTTGCAAATTATACTCCTGTGATCTTTGGGATGGTCTGTATGTGACTTCTGTGTTTCTCTTCTCAATCTTACTTCCTGCTATTGTTACTTTATACTGGCTACTTACTATACTGATGGGGAGTGGGAGGGGGGAGGATTGGTGTCAGAGGGATAAGAACAAGATACAATTTTAGCAAAAGATGTTATCAAAGAATTATATAAGGAAGAGAAGATAGACTGGCTATAGAATTAAATGGCTACAGAAAAGAATGCTAAGCAAAGAGCTGGAGTCTTCCACTGGTATTCTTGGGACATTAGGAGAGAAAAGATAAGGTCTCTAGTACATCAAGTGAGCTTCCTCTGGTGAACATTTGCAAAAGCAAGAATTATGAGTCCTAAAGGATAAGTAGCCAAGGATGGGTGATGATCTGCTATCTTTGGCTGGAACTTCTGAATCCATTAGAATATCTTCCTCAGCATTCTTACTTTCTGAATGGTTGTTAAATGAAATAATCAATTTTGGAAGGCTAATAAAGTTGCTTATAAAAAACAACGGAACTAAGATTGAAGATGAAAGGTTTAGGAGTTTGAAACTCTGATTTTATTGGCAACTTTGGAAACTCCCTCATAAATGCTGACTAGCAATTGCTCTATAACTTAAAGTTCTATGGAACTGCCTATAGTGCTGAGATATTAAAAGACTTGTCCATAACAGCACAGCTATTAAATATCAAAGGCAGAAGTTGAACCTGGGACTTCCTGCCTGTAATTTCAACCCTATCTCCATTTATATCATGATGATCTCTCTTAAGAGTAATGTTAAAACACATGGGCTAGGCCAATTTCCTCTATAGTTTGGGGTCATTGCTTTTTATGTTGTTATCATGGAATTAATTATAATTATATTGTACTCTGTAGCATTTTATTCACAACAACCGTGCAAAGTAGAATAAAGCTTGACCATTTTCAAATTGACCTGAACATATCACACAAGAAATCACAATTTAAGAACTCAAATATAGCAGCAGCACTCCAGAAATGAAATATAAGGGAACTAGTTTCTTATTATTGTCAGTAAAAATCTCCCAAATGTAAGATATTAAAAATTCTAAAATAATTTATATAATGATCTCTGTGGATCAATGAGTATAATTAAACTGAAATATTACTATCACTTTATAGGATTAAATTTGCAAGAGCAACATGAGATGTTGTTCCTTTCCTCTGCTATTTTCACCTCCACCAATGGTGAGAAGAGCCATCTCTCTCTAGTGGTAACCAGATAACAGGTAGTTGTCATATGACATACTGCTCAAAAGTTCATGGAAAATTTTAGACTATTTTTCTTCTCTCAAGCAAGGGAAGTAATTTCCTGTTTGTAACTAATCAAAGGACAGGTATTAGCAATTTGAGCTTTTAAAACCTTGCTGCTTTCCTCACTATCATAAGGAAGAAATGAAAGAGAAAATATTTTTAAATCTCCTCTAAATCTTGTAGTTTCTATTTTTCCTACTTCTCCATACATGAATCTGTCAAAAAAGAGAACAAAAAAGACAGAGATAGAGAGAGATGACTATTTAGGAAGCACTGAGAATAATTTACATCTCCTCTTATTTCCACCAAAAGTCAATCAATACTAACAAGCATTTATTAAGCACATGATAAGTGCCAGCCATTTTGCTTAGTAAGAGAATGGGGAGAAATACAATAAAAGACAAAAACAGTCCCTACCCTCAAAAAACTAATATTCTAATGCATAGAAAGAGGTAGGGAAGATATGTAAATAACTGGATATGCATAAGATATATATATATATATATATTCATATATATTTATTTACATAGACACTGAGGCAGAGAAAAACAAAGACAGAGACAGAGAAACAAAGAGAGAATAGAGAGAAAATAATCTCAGGGAGAAAGGCACTAACAACTAGTAGGACCCTGCAGCAGCAAGCACCCTGACATATCCGGGATGGCCTGCTAGCACAGGTTGTTAGATCTTCTTTTCCAAAAGGAAAACAACTTTTGAGGGGTCAACAATCTTCTTCAATCACATATACCAACAGAGAAAATACAAGTAGAGAAATAGAGATGAACAGACAGGGCTTCTAACTGTCTGACCATAAGTGATACATACATCACAGGTCAACAGACAGATCCAGCTGTCTGACCATTACATACATACATAGTTACCAAAGAGAGAAGCACCAACATCTGGGTTTTAAAAGTCAGGGGCTACTTAACAGCTACCCAGAATCTCATCTGGCACACAAACCATCTTCTAATGAGTAAGCCCCAAAGCAAAACCTCAGTTCAGAGTATATATACACTTTTCAGAGCTGGAGGACATCATGACTCAGTACCTCATAGAAATTAACAAAAGGTGTGGGCCTTCCTACAAAACAAGCCTCACCTAATCAAGTTTAGCTTAATAGACTCCACCTGAGTCCACCTGAGGCCTATTAATGGGTGGGGAAGATTTTTAACTCTCATTACAGACCCAGAAAAGCCCCCTACATAAAGTGAGATGTGAGCTGAAACTTGAAGGTAGTCAGGGAAACAGAGGCAGAGGTGAAGAAGGAGACCATTCTAGGCAGGAGGATACATAGTTCAAAAGCAGAGGGATGGGAGATGGAGTGCTGTGTGTGAGATATTAGAATGGAGAGGAATTTGACACATACCAATTTTAAAACTACTGTAATGGTCTCAGAAGATAGGTGATGAGAGCACCAGTCTAACAGGGGTGGGGAACCTGCTTCCTAAAACCCACATGTGGCCCTGTAGGTCCTCAAGTGTAGCTCATTGACTGAATCCAAACTTCACAGAACAAACCCCCTTTCTGGGGAGCTGCAGGTTCCCCTCCCCTTAACTAGTACTTATTAAGCACCTATTCCAAACCAGGCCCTGTGCTAAGACCCAGGGATACAAAAAAAGTAAAAGATAAATCAGTTCCTGCTCTTACAAGGGGCTCACAGTCTAAGGGGAGAGAACATAGAAAGAACTATGCAGAAACAATCATACGCAGGAAAAATTGGAAATAATATACAGAAGGAATCAGAAGGATTGGAAAAGGCTTCCTATAAAGGATAAGATTTTTGTTGAGACCTGAAGACAGTCAGGGAAATCAGAAGCTATAGGTTAGAAGGGAGGGCATATCTGACATGAGGCTGGCCAGTGAAAATGCCCAGTCTGGAGATGGAGGGATTTGTACAAGTAAAATCAAGGAGGCTGGTATCACTGGACAGAAGAGTACATGGGGGAGTGGAGGAGTGGTGTAAGTTGTAAGAAGACTAGAAAGTGGTGTAGGGTAGGGGAAGGGCAGGTTATGAAATGTTTTGAAAATAAAAGATGATATTATATTTGATTCTGGAACTGATGAAATCACTGGAGTTTATTGAAAAGTGGGGTGGTGATACTGTCAGACCTATGCTTTAGGATAATCATTTTTAGCCAAGTGGGGAATAGCCAGGAGTAAGGAGAGACATGGGGCAAGGAGACCAGCCAGCACCCTATTGTATTATTCTAAGAATGAGGCATTGAGAGCCTTTACCACGGTGGTAACAGTATCACAGGAAATAATAAAGCACATGTGAGGTGTTAAAAAGGTAAAACCACAACAGGTTGCATATTGTGAGAATAAGTGAGGAGTCGAGGATGAAACCTATGTTGTGAGCCTGAGTAACAAAGAAGATGGCGATACCTTAGACAGTAATAGAGAAGTTTGGCTGTAGGGAGAGCTTTTTTGGGGGGAAAATAATGAGTTCATTTTTGGACTTGAGTTTAAGATGTCTAAAGGTATGTACTATAGTGGTGACTATGTAAATGGAAAGAATGTGAGATAATATGAAGGTAGAAAAGGCAAGATTTGGCAACAGAATGGATACTTGGAATGAGTGTGACTGACGAATTGAGGATGGGTTTACTAGAAGGATTGTGGTGCCTTCAACTATAGGGGAGGGAGGGAGGGAGGTATGGGGGGAAATGTAAGGAAAACTATATTGGACATGTTGAATTTGAACTGCCTAAGAGAAATCCATTTTGATATAGCCAAAACACAGTTGGTGATGTAGGACTGTAGTTCTTAAGAGCTATTAGGATTAGGTATTGAAATATGAGGATCATGTGCATAATGATGATAAATGAACCTACAGGACTTGATGAAATCACCAAGTGAGACAGACAGAAGGAAAAAAAGAGAAAAAGTCCATTGTTGGAGTTCAAATTCCTCAGTTACATTATTAATTTCTTTCTAAATTTGTTCTGTCTCTTTTGAACCCTAGCTTTTGTGAAATGAAACTTAGATTCAAGCATTGTCATAATATTTACAGCCCTTATGGGTGCTTCACATGAATGAATGAATATGTTTACCATGCGTCAGATACTATGTCACAAGTACAAGCAAGCAAGTCAGACACAGCCCTACAGCTGACATTCTAATGAGGGAAGACAAAAGACAACACATAAAGGAAATCTGAAAGGGTGTAGGGGTGGGGAGCATGGCAGTTTTTGGAAATAGCCAGGAATATTTTGGACTTGGGCAAAATAAAGTACAAGGCTTTTTAGAGGGATAGCATTCCTCTTCCGTTACAAACCAAGCCTGCACTTATTCCTAAGGTCATAACAGTTTGACTTAGCAGTTCTGTGACTCCAGAACTGGATATTTTTTTAAAACTAAAAGAGGGTATTCAATCTCTGGAGCAATGGCTGATTTTACTCAACATTTGCTCACTGCCAAACACTTGTAAAATCTAAAAAATTGTGCTATTGATCATTTTCTGTCATCAACACTTTCAGTAAAGTGGAAGAAGATCTGCCATATTTCTCCTGGTAGTGATAATAGAGAGGGAAGACACGAAGCTGAAGAATAAAGGAGAATAACATCACTTTGAAACTTCTTAGTGAACCACATTCTTCACCTTGATGATCAGTTGGATGGCTATATACTTCATATCAAACATATATGATATTTCCCTACAATTATATGAGATATAATCACCATGGATAACAAAGAACTATTTGACATGATAATTAACATTATAGGTAGTTAGGTTTGGGGATATTTTTTAAAGTATAAGAAATCATAGTTTGAGGTGATTTCTTATATTTTAAAAAATATATACATCTACATCGATAATTTGGATAGCTGAGCATTTCAGATTAAAGATTAATAGTTGAAAGGTATTTTGAAAACCTTGAAGTGTCATATAAATGTAAGATATTATTATTATCATGCATAAAAAATTAGAAGAGCTCAGATCAGGTACCTTTTATAGCTACAGGCAGAGTATAAATTCTTAACAAAACAAAGAAAAGAGATGATCCCAAACATAAAATAGATAATTTTGACCACATGAAATTGAAAACCTTTTGGGCGCAAAAAATGAACAAAACTGAGATGAGAAGGAAATTGATCAAGTGAGAAAAAAATAATTGTATCAAGTATCTCCAAAAAGTATATGATACATAAAAAAACTAACAGAAATCCATATATAAGGTGGTATGCTTTGAGGCTCAAATGTGATAATGGATATAAAGCACTTTGCAAAACTTAAAGCAGTATGTAAATAAGTTAATTTTATTATTAGCCTCCAGTCCAGTGGTGACTTCATTTTCTAAGTCTTCTACTGCACTCCTGCTGAGCTCAATGTTTGCAGAGAAATACAGATAGGTGTTTTAGTAAATGTAGACCTGTTGTGGGGCTGAGGCAGGCAGGATGCACGCAAGCACGTTGCTAAATTTCATGTAAATTATTAACACATTTTTTTTTATTCTAGACAGTCAACAAAACAATAAATCAAGCTGTGATTGATTGCATGGTACAAATGTTCACATTGGAAAATTAACTTATAAAGCTTTTAAAGCTGAAGCATACCCCAATAATACGTTATTCAGTTGTGTCTGATTCTTCATGACTCTATTTGGGGTTTGCATGGCAAAAATACTAAACTGGTTCACCATTTCCTTTTGCAGCTCATTTTGTAGATGAGAAAACTGAGGTAAATAGGGTTAAGTGACTTGCCCAGGGTCACACAGCTAGTAAAGATCAGTGGTCAAATTTGAACTCAGGTTTTCCTGACTCCAGGCATGGTGCTTTATTCCCTGTACCACCTAGCTGCCCAAAAATATAAGACCAAAAGTATTTCCTCTGTAGGTGACTTCTCAAAGAATAGGAACAAATGTTTCTCAAAAGAAGAATTATAAGCTGTGATATGATATGATATGAAATGATATGAAAGAATACCCCAGGGTAGTGCAGTGAAAAGAGCATCAGACCTGGAGTCAGGAAGACTGAAGTTCAATCCAGGCTCTGCCAATTGACACTTATTAGCTGTGTGACTTCAGGCAAGTCATTTAACCCCAACTGCCTTGCCTTCCCCCCTCCAAAAAAGAATACCTCAAATCACTAATAAGAGAAATGCAATAGCTTCCTTGAAATCTCAACTTCTGAAAATTTTTCCTAGTCCTTAATCTTAGCGTCTTGTCTCTTAGATTACACCTAGTTTATCTTGTAAACATCATTTGTACATAGCTGTTTGCCTGTTGTCTCCCCTCTTAGACAATGAACTAGTTGAAGAGAAAGATTTTTTTCCCTTTCTTTGCATCCCTAATAGTTAGAACAAAATAGGTGCTCAATAACTGACTAAATGAAAACACAAATTATTCTAAGGTTTCAATTTGCATGCAGCAGTAAGCAATTATGACAAACTATGGGAGCATTCAAATGATGGATAGGTTGTAGAAAGACAGGCAGACTAATGACATGTTAGTGAAGGCTGTCAATTGATCCAACCATTCAAGAAAATCATCTGAAATTATGCTAAGAAAGTTACTAAAAAGCCTGTAGTCTTCAACCAAAAGATCCCATTGCTAATATCACAGATATTTGTGAGAAAAAGAAAGGTTCCATACACACAAATATATAATAGAAGCACTTTTTTTGGGTAGTAGCCAAAAAAACTGAGAACAAAGTATATGATCGTTAAGTAGGGGATAGCTAAACAAATCATGTGACATGAATGTAACAGAATATTACTGTACTACAAAAAATAATTAATGTGATTACTACAAAGAAGCATGTGAACACAACTGACTGAAGCAAAACGAAATGTGGCAAAATAGGAAAATATGTACAATGTACACAACAGTTTAAATGAAAAGGATAACAATGAGAAAACTGAAACTGAATGATACAAAAAATATATATAAGCTTGTCCTCAAATAAAAGAACACATGCCTCCTTCCTTTTAGATAATGAAGGGAAAAAAAGGGGAAAAGTATTGGTATGAAATTCCTTTTGGAAAACATGTTGGTTAGTTTTGCTAAATTGTTTTTGTTCTTTTATAAAAATCCTCTGTTACAAGGAATGGCTCTGTGGAAAGTGGAGGAATCTATTGGAAATGCATCTGATATAAAAACCAAAAAAAAAAAATCAACTACAATGTTAAAAATAAGGATACAAATCAATAAATTATTTCCAATAAAACAATTTTTTCTTATGCAAGTTCCATGGAGCAGAGCCCAACAGTCTTTTTGATTATTTACTTATAAAATTCTTTAGAAATTAAATGAAAAAAATTGAGCTGAGAAGGTATTAGCATTCAGTATTTGCCCAAGTTTCCAAAGATAGAGAAAAAACATACCTATAATTATAGTAACAAATTATCAATGCTTATGTGGATTAACTTACTTAAAAAAAATCATTAGAATGTTTGGTACACATTAAATACATTACTAAAGTCACTTTGATATTATTCAACCATTGCTAATCAGTCTGTTAATTAAAACTTAATGGACTGCATCTTCCTGTCATTGACAACATGTGGTTTATAATTACAAAAAAATCTAAATTAAAATGGATTTATTTAAACTGAAGAGATAGTAACTCAAAAGACAATGTGTTTCCTTAAAATTATTAAATAAAAAGACTCAAACCTAAGTATTTTATTAACAGACAGATAAAATAAGACTCCCTTTAGCTGCTATGCTTACACTAAGAGAGCTATGTTCTGTACACCTACCAATCAGTCCTACAAATACTTCTCTTGAATAATGCAGATGCTTGCTAACCCATTTAGTGTGCTATGGCATAAGTGATCAGTAGTTCATAAATTTCAAATTAATTAGCTTATTAATCTATCAACATTCACTGCTATACATCTTGGCTTATTATGCACTGGAATCATTCTTTTATGCATTAATGATATCATTTATGTTGGCAAAAATAAGAATTGCCCTTGAAAATATTACAACTTTTAGAGAAAGAAATATTTAAAATATAATTGGATGTGTCTGTTAGAAAGAAACAGCAGCAGCTCATAGTGACTAAAATTTTACTCTATCACTTAATTTGAGTACTAATTACATTATATTTTTTCTTCACTATGAATTAATTATACTTAAATAACATCTTTGAAAATATGTTCTTGCTTTGAATCTTGATGTTAATATGGTATAATTATGCTATTCAAGACACTCCCACCTCTCCCCACAACAGATATACATCTGCTTGGTTTCTAGAAATTTATATGCTAAAATGTGAGACAGAATACTTATCTTTCATGTTTTTTCAGGAAGATGAGCACAGAATATAGTTACTAATACATTGTACTAGAGATGATACCTCTTATATGAGCAGATCAGTATGAAATTCACATATAACTTTTCTGTACAATTATGGTATGAACTATTCTCAATAGGCTGGGATACTATAACACTAGCATTTGCAAATTACCATTTGAAAAAAAAATTATCATTTCAGAAAAGGGAACTTCCCCATATTAATTCATTAAATTCAATCAATCACATAACAAACAGATATTTATTATCTTCACATTACTTTCTTGGTGAGCAAATATAAATTTCATACCCTTGGTCCCAAATAACATGAGGAAAAGGGAGAAACTAAAGTTGATGAGAAGGCTAAAGTTCCAGAAAGGTATTGGATAATACTTCTCTTTATGAAGGAAAAAAAGGTATGTCTTCAACTATTATTCTTTTTAAGCTATTTTTGCTATACGATTTCCTGGCATATTTCAGTGTCAATATGTAATTTGCTAGCCATGTGGCCATAAACAATTCATTTAATTTCTCTTGAGTCTTAATTCTCTCATCTATAATAATGTCTATTAGCATGTAATAATGTCTAATAGTAGCTCACCTCACATGTTGTTATGTGGCTCAAATGTTACAATATGTTTATAATACCCAGCAAACTTTCAAGCGCTATATAAATGTCCTTTATTAACTGGTAGATCCTTATCTGGTTTTAAAAACAAGTCTGCTGATGGTGCAGTTAGAACTGATACACAGCACATGGGATACTTTCCTTGGTTTGTGACAATAACTGCTGGTTAGAAGGTCTTGAAATTATGAGTATCTGGAAGGGCCAAGCTTCATCAACTGATACAGTGCAATTTTTTGGGCAAAGAAAATGGAGGAGAATGGAAATGTTTATTTCACAGTAAAATTATAATATTTCTTTTGTTAATTGTTGTTCCTGGTCCCTTTTAGTGTTAAAGAGCTCATTATTGTTAATGACTACTTTCTGAATTCATTTCTCTTTGAAATAGCTGCTAATTAGACAAATCTAAAACTATATTCCTCAACTATGCCAGATTATCTAAGGCTACTTGGCTAATGAGAGGGTACTTTGTAAAGCATTTTTTTCCCTCCACTCTCCAATGTCAACTTCTTCCATATCAAGCATGTGCTTATTCTATTATTACTGGTTTTTCCAGATCATCAGTCCCAACTGGTTTTATTCTAGAACCTTTATGTTGCTGTTATTATTAAAATAAAGTAAAGTAACATAAGTAGTACAATAGAAAGAGAATTACACCTTGAAAAAGGAAAACCTTGCCAATCATAATAGTAGCCATAACAATAACAATAGCATTTTACAGTGTTTTAAGGTTTGCAAGTCACTTTACAACATTATTGAATTCTATTGATACAACAACCTAGAGAGCTTAGTACTATTATTATCATACTCATTTTATAGATGTGAGTTTGAATATCATCTCAGACCATGAATATGCTGGTAAAGGTTTAATAATTGGCCTTCCAAATATACATATTTACATTATTAACATTTTCTCCATCATTTTCTCAAGTATGGACAATCAATACAATAATAACTCAAACTCTAATTTGTAGCTTTCGTTGGTGTCCGAGGTATAAATGCTAACACTGAAAATTTAACAATCAGCTCATCTGGCATGATAAAAACTGATGGCAATGTACCCCTATCTCAGAACCTTTATAGTTGTACGATAACTATACAAATCACTTCTGTCTGCATAAATTTCCTTATCTATAAAATCAGGATAATAATAGCACCTCCCTCTCAGGGTTGTTATGATGCTAAAATGAGAAAACATTTGTTAAGCACTTTTCAAACCTTAAAATCCTATCTAAAGTCTAGCTATGATAATGATAATGATTATAGTGGTGATGATAATGAAGAATTGGTATTTATAGGGAGATACTAAAAAGTAAAGGGCATAGCCTCTTCCTTCAAAGTGCTTATATTCTAACCGAATAAGAAAGCATAAACATTGGAGAATTTAAATAAAAATCCAAGATTTACATAAAGATTCCAGACAACAAAGGAAATACCAGTCAGTAGTATATAACTAGGTTCCACATGAACAGTAAATGCACTGAGTGCACCGGGAGTTCAGGAAACAGAAAAATTACTCAAGCAAGGATCCTGGGCTGGTCTGGGTTACCCTTGAAGGGTAGATCTGGCATGGCAGAAAAGATATTTCCCAAAAGTGAAATGGCATCATCAAAAAGCGGGAAGTCATAAGATTAGAGATCTATGTAGAATCTCATAAGCCATCTACCATCTTCTCCAAACTTTACATTTTACAGAGGAGCAAACTGTGGCTAAAGAAGAAACAATGACTTGTTCAAGGTCACACAAGTAGTAAACATCAGAGGGTACCTTTGAACTCAGGGCCTCTGGCATTCTTTCTATTATACCACAAGTTACATTCAAGAAATAGTGAATAAACCAGTTTTGGGCTCAGTCTGGGTGAGGCAGGAAACTGTCAATTTTTTTAACAAGGAAGTGAGATTTTTAAAAGTTGAGTTCTTAGAAAAAATCATTTGGCAACAAGCACAGGATGAATCTGAAGACAGGGAGACTTAAGAAGCTATTGAAATAGTTCAGGCATGAAGTGATATAGGCCTGAAATAAGGTGGTTGGCAGTGTGGCATTGGACAGGAAAGGACAGATTGAAGGATTACTATAAAGAGGAAATTGACAGGACTGTGTAGCTGAATAGATATGGCATTATAAAAGAGTCAAGGTTTCAAGCTTGGGTGAACTGAAAAGTCTAAAAGGGAAGATGGTTTGGAGAGGAAGAAGGGAGATGATTGTTGCCACAACAAGGCAATTGAGCTAAGGGGATAGAAAGGCAACCGCTGTTAGTAATGAGACTGAGGTTTTCATCAGCTTCTCTTACATGCTGGGGCTACATGCAGCCCACACATAAGATCAGAGAGAATTCAGGTAGCCCACTGGTTTGTTTGTTTTTTATTGTTGTTTTTTGAAGAGTGGCCAGATCATACTGCTGTTTAGAGTTTATAATCTTTAGAGAAGTGAGAGTGGGAGGTTGGATCTCACTGTAGGGCAGCAATAATCTAGAATTCATGGGTGACTTTCCTTCTATGTTGTATCTCTGCTGGTGTTCTCTTACAATGTGTGTGATTTGCAGTGACTTGGAGGAAAGCCTCCTGATTGTTGGTTGAACATCCTGTGGAGGATCTGTCAATACGACAATAGCAGTGCAGGACCATTGGGGCACATGATTGTGATAAATCCATTTAAGTTCTGAGGTACCTCCATCAACACAACAACAATTGAATATAAATTATGACATTTGTAAAACAACTGCCTAGTGATTGGTCACTTTTTTATTTATTGAAATGTTCAAGACACCAATCAGGATCCTATCATGCTATCTCTCTTCTCCCTTTCCCTGGTAAACTCTTTAAGAATGCCATCTACACTAGACACCTCCACTTCCTCTCCTTTCAATCACTTCTAAACCTTCTGCAGTCTGGCTTGCTATCTATTCATTCAACTGAAACTGCCCTCTTCAACGTCCCCAGGGATCTCTCAATTGCCAAACACAATGGTCTTTTCCCAATCCCAAGCCTTCTTTATGCTTTTGCTGCAGTTGACACTAGATCAACCTTTTCTCCTGCAAATTACTTCCTCTCTTGGTTTTCCTAACAAAGCTCTCTTTTGGTTCTTCTCCTATTTGAATAGCTGCTCCTTCTCATCCATCCTTTCACCACCATTCCTTCATCTGTTCTGTGCCTGTTGATAATAGGAGTTCCCAAAGGCCCTGTTCTAAGCCATTGTTTTTTCCCCTCTATAGTTTATCACTTAATCAGTTCCCATATGTTCAATTAGCATCCCTATGCAGACGATTCTTATCCTTTTTTATAGTCCTACTCTCCCCTGAGTTAAAGAATCACATCATCAAATGCCTTTCGGGCATCTCAAATTCAACATGTCCATAACAAACATTGTCCTCTTCCCAATTTCCCTATTCCCTGCCCTTCCTGGGCAGCAAGGTGGTGCAGTGGATAGAGGGCTGGGTCCGGAGTTAGGAAGACCTAGAGTTCAAATACTGCCTCAGACGCTTACTGGCTGTGGGGCCTTGGGCAAGTTGCTTGACTTCTATTTGTCTCAGTTTCCTCAAATGTAGAATGGGGGTAATAATACCACCTACCTCCTAGGAATGCTGTGAAGATCACCTGAGATAATAATTTTAAAGTACGTGGCATATAATAAGTGCAACAGAAATGTTAGCTGTTATTATTAGTTCTATCAAAGATACCACAATCCTCCCAGAAACTGAGTCTTACAATTTCAGTATTTTTCTTGGTTTCCCTCTTACATACTCCCCACATATCCAATCCATTGTCAAAACTTGTGCTTTCTACTTTCACAACATTTGTCTCAAAGGTCCCTTCCTTTCTACTTATATAGCTACCACCCTAGTAAAAACTATCATTATTTCTCTTCTGGACTGTTACAAAAGTCTGCTTTTTGGTTTCCTTGTCACAAGTATCTCTATAATATAATCTATCCTGTAACTCATCTCCCAAAGTGATTTTCCTAAGGTCTAAGTCTGCCTAAATCATGTAACTTCCTATTTAATTAATTCCAATGGTTCCCTGCTGCCTCCAGGATCAAAAATAAAGTGTCATTCAGCATTTAAAGCTCTGCACAACCTGATCTCTTCCTACCTTTCCAGCTTTCTTGCACTGATTTCTCCTATACATATTCTGCAATTCAACTAAACTGTCTTACTTGCTTATGCTCTAACATAACCCTCCATCTCCCAAGTTAATTTGCCACTAGCTGTTGCCATGTGTAGGATGCTCTCCTTCCTCACCTCTGCCTGTTCTCCTGGTTTCCCTTTAAGATTCAGCTCAAATCTCATTTTCTACAGAAGGCTTTTGGGGGTAACCTAGTATGTTCCCTTCTGAAATTACATTTCAGATATTTTGCTTATATCGAGTATGTACCCAATTATTTACATATTCTCTCCCTCACTAGAAAACTTTAAAGGCAGAGAATAGTTTTGTTTTTATTTTTTAACCTTTTCTTAAAATCCCCAGTGATTATCACAATATATAAAACATATCCTGTGTTTAAAAAAGCTCTTTAATTGATTTATTCATTCAGTATTTATTGAGTTCAAAATAAGCATTTTGATGAAGATTAAAATATTGTTTAAAAATATTGTTAGTCTAGAAACTGTCGCAAATAAGTTACCTATAAGAAACGTTGAAATGTCGTTTTGTGGATCCTTTATAAATCAGAAAAAAAATTGTGTGTCTCTAAGAGCAGTAATAAACTAAGTCGACTGTATTTTTCCACTCGGAGAAGAACACCACTGTCAAAAAGATGTGTTAAATCATAGAACTGGACTTCAGTTTCTTAAAACTATTAATTTCTGCAACCACAGAATTTTACTACAAAGTCCTAGAGCACTTGGGTTTTTTTTACAGTAGGATCACATCGATGGAGCTGGAAGGTACCTCAAAGGCTATCTTGAGCAACCCAGTCATTTTACAAATGAGATAACAAATCCTGGAATGATAAGTGCTAGCTATGTGGTCAGTCAATAAAAGAGGCACATGATTAATAAAATTTCCTAATGACTTGGACAATGGTCAAAAAGGTTTCTCTACACTTTAGGTTTATTTTGAAAAGTGAGAAAAAACTTTCCCCTTCATATAAAAAAACTATGCTACTGAATTGTTAGGAATTTTTATTTAATAATGTCTTTTAATTATTAGCATTTTAATTTGGAAAAGTCTTTTAAATTATAAAAATAAATATTATAATAATCTCCAAACTTCAAATTGCCAAGCTGGTGAATTTGAAGTTGGAAAGAAAATAAAATCATGGCACTGATCAAAAGAGAATACATGTAAAAATAATTTCATATAATTACAAAATTACATAAAACCATGAAGAATGAAGGAAGTTATTATTATTAAAGGGACTACCTCAGATGTACTGGATGTCCCAGTACTCTTAGTGAAGTTTTATACTAATGAAACTTGAAAATAAAAATGAAAAAGCTTCAACAGAATACCCTTATGCCTTTGATGTTTCCTTTCAATGTTTTAAATTAAGTGGGTAAAAGAAAAATAAACAGTCCCATGTACATAGACACACAGGTCAGCAAATGAAATTCAGAATTCTGCCCAATGGCCTTAAAAATCTAATTAACCTTTTAGTAGACAGTCTGATTATTAAAATGATACTTGAGAAGTCAGTCCAATTTAATTTGAATAAAAATGCAAAAATTTACCAAAAGTTAAATGAAAAATAAAAAGGAGTGATGGTTCTGCTTAGGAAAGATGAGAGATCTCTTATGGTGCTATGTAAGTTCTAGTAAGGCTGACCATATTTGAAATGTTTGCTTAATCATGTTAGGAAAGCAGAGATAGTGCTGGAAATTTAGAGGAAAACCAAACACTATTAGATATAGCTACTCAAAATGTATGAACAACCAGTAAAACTTTAAAGAAACTCATTTTACCAAGGTAAACTGGGAACGAATTGTTGTTCAGTCATGTCTGACTCTTTGTGACCCTGTTTGGACTTTCTTGGCAAAGATACTGGAGTGGTTTGCCATTTCCTTTTCTAGTGATTTAATACAGATGTTAATTGACTTCCTCTGGGTCACACAACTTGTAAGTGTCTCAAGTAAGATTTGAATGTAGATCTTCCTGACTCCAGGAATAAGGGCTCTCTTCCCATTGCACTTCATTGCTGCCTTCAGCAAACAAACATCTCAGAGAAAAACCAGGCAGAATATGAAGAGTCATCCAATGTATTAAACTTCAAAGGTGTTTAATGAATCATATCGTAAGTCCTGATTGGGCATTATGGTAGGCTGATGATTTAAACTGGTATGCATCAAAAGGAATACAAACCAGCCTCAGCCTATTACTTTTCCAGATTTTACTCTTTTTTCATATGGAGAAACAAAATTTTCCTTGCTAGTGAAAGGACAGAAAAGACCCACCCTATTGGAATCAACAAGTCTCAGGTTAGATGGAATATCTAAGCCAAACTCATCCATCCCTGAAATTCCATTCCAAATTTTTATAAAAAGTAGTCCTTAAACAAAAAGCAATTTAAAAACAATATATCTCTCACCTCTCTCCTGACATCCAACAGTAAATTTTCAATTATACAATGGGTATCTCCATGTATATGTCCTGTATGTACCTCAAATGAAACATCTTAATTGATCTCCCTCCCCTCAACTCTGCTTACCTTCCAGGGTTACCTATGTCTGTTGATTGCCACAGTATTCAAGCACTTGTGGTTGAAACCTGAAAATCATTCTTTATTTCCTCTTCACTAATCATATGTATAGGTGTGTTAATTCTGGTTGCTATTTAGTTTCTTATCAACCTTCACGTAGACTACTGCAATGAATTCTGTTGCACAGATACACAATGTCCCTATATCCAAGTTGTCAACTTTCTCCTGGGATACTAATAATGTAGGCAGACAAAGAAATGCAGAGTATATACAGAAATGAAGAATATATGCAAGAAGGAGAGGAAAATCAACAAGGGATATCAGGAAAGGTCTAAAGTGTACTTGAGTTGTGCTCTGAAAGAAGCTAGGACTTAAGAAATGGAAATGGTGAGAAAGTGCATTCCAGAAATGAGAAATAAATTGTTCAAAGGCTTATCCCTTTATTATCAAGTTAGAGAAGTTGCATCTGATGGATCTGCATTTTGAACTGAACTAGGAACTGTAATAGATAGAGCGCTAGACCTGGAGTCAAGATCTAGGTTCAAATGTGGCCTCTGACATTTAGTAACTATACAGTCCTGGACAAGTCACAACCTCTAATTAAGTTTCCTCATCTATAAAATGGGGAGATATTTTACAATATTTTATATTATTATACTAAATAGCACCTATTTTTCAAGGTTGATGTGAAGATAAAATGAGATAGTATTTGAAAAGCACTTTGCAAACCAAATAAAGGCTAAGCTAATACAAAATTTCCTCAAAAGTCCATATTCTTGAAATCTGTAACCTCTCTCTCTGTCTCTCTCTTTCATACACATACACACACACACACTCTCTCTCTCTCTCTCTTTCTCTCTCTCTCTCTCTCTCTCTCTCCCTTCCTTCATTCCTGTCTCTCTCACCATCTCCATTTCTCCCTCTGTCTGTGTGTGTGTATGTATGTGTGTATATATATATATATATATATATATATATATATATATATATATATATATACATATATATATATATATATATATATATGCATATGGAAGTATGTACCTGCAAGTGTTGAGCAAATTTTTGTATTTATTTAGTGAGATTCAGCCATCCTACTTCTTAAATATTAAATTAAATTCACTTCTTATATATTAAATTTAATAAGTACTTACTGAGCTTCTACTCACTGTTAGGTTATATTAGGTGCTGGGAATACAAAGAAAAAAATGAAACAGTCTCTACCTTTAAGGAATTTGCATTGTACTGAGGGAATCTCAAATGGTATACCCAGTTTGAAAAAAGAAATGATAGCTTTCACATTCACCACAGATATCCCTCTTTTTATCATCCACCTCCATTCCTTGCCTCACACTGGTCCCTATGCCATGAATGCCTTCTCCTGTTCAAATCCTGGCCATTCTTTAAAATCAATTTAAATGGCATTTTCTCCATGCAGCCTTCTCTCATTCTGCCAACTAGTAAAAATTTTTCCCTTCAGACCTCACACATAAGCACTGCTTTCAAATATCCCATGAACTCATTACATATTATCTCACATTACAGTCATGAGGGCAGAAATCATGTCTTGTGTTTTAACTATTTAATTCTCCAAGCACTGAGTACAATCCTCTATACTTAACAATGCTCATTGAATTGAATTGAATTCCCCAATCTTATATTCCTTTTCTGGTAAACAGAATGCTCCAGAAAGAGAAATGAATCTTTTTACACCTTTTTCTAAACATTGTATTGAAGCCTTTCCAAATTTAGGCCTTTAGCCTTTCTGATATTCTTGCAGGTTTGCTTTTGTCCTTTTATAAACCTTTTCTTCTGCTATTAGTAAATGTTGTTTTAAACATCAAGATTAATGCCACATTTGTTTCTTTAAATGGCTTTCTTTTCTCATTTTTCATTATGATTTGTACGGATGGAATTTCACTTTTACACCCTCTCATTCTTCTTAAATTTTATTTTTTTGTGAATCTCTGGTTTTAGGAATGTATCATCTCCATGAATGTTAAAGATCCAATTTCTCAAAATTTAGGTTATATTGCCTGAATATATAAGCAAAAAAACTGGCTATAAAGACTGGTTATCCAAGTAATTTTCCTTATGAAATTATTTTTTTTCAAATAATATTAAATTGCAAAATAACATACAACTACAAAATATTTTTACAATAAAATTCTTACTTTACAAAATATATTTCTATGGCATTAGGTAGTAATGTGATGTTTTTAAAGGACTGGTAAATGTCAACTAAGGGGATTTTTTCCACCCATATATGGCACAGGACAGTTACCACTGATTAAAGAATTAATTCAATAAAGATAGAAAAAACTTGGCTTTTTCTGAGACAGGCAAGGACCATAAAACGAGTGTGTAAGAAATTTCTGGCCTGGCATTATATGGCATATTTCAGAACCGTTTTCAGGGTCCTGATGAAAATACTATATTATCAAAATGTTGTTATGCTCTGAATCTGTAGCACTTTACAGCAATATGTGGCATTTTGTAGTCTCTTTAAATAATTAAATGGTCCTTCATTTCTTCAAAGTATCACTGCTCTAAGTACCACCAATCAACTCTAACCATCCTCTTTGATAATTGGCCTTTAAGGAGGTTAAAAACAATGATTCCTGTATAAATGTTCCTCTTTAATTCTAAAATTCATTAATCTGTGACCTAATGCCCAATAAAAGTGATTCAGGCTGAAAGAAGACCCCTACAAACTATCTGGAAATTTTTCCATTTAGCTGCTTCAGTCAGATTGCTCACATATTATATTTTTTCAGTATTTTCTGTCCTTTTATCAGGAGAATCATTATTTTTGTTCTTTCTACTTCCTGAAAATTTCCATGAGGCAATGATGTCATTACTTATTAAAGGAAATACAAGAAAGAAAAGGCAACATAACAATATAGCAGTAATGCTAGGGATAAAAAGTTTAATCTATGGCTGTGAATATTACTATATGCATATATGGGTGTATATGTACATATGTATGTATATGTATGTATACATCTATACACATACACAAATCTTTTAACATAAACCACTACAATCACATGATAGGGCTTTGCCCCTCAATACTAGTTTAGTAAAAAGATACTTGATATTAACTCTATTTTAATATTTTTTTTCTATTTTTGGTGTGGTCTTTTTCAAGACAGCCCCCTTTTATTTCTTCATTTTATTTGCACCATATAGTCTGTCTGTCTGTTTCTCTCTCCTTGTTTCTGTCTCTCAAGCACATACACACACACACACAAATAATACTTGGAACTAAAATGACATAAAACTGCAAAATCATTTTTGCAAAGCCCTATCTTTAAAGGAACATTTTTCTTCTGCTGGCAGCTACAGAATCCGACTGAGAGCCATGAAATGTTGTCTTTCATGATATTTGTGCCCACAGCAAGATTTAAGCACACTTCTGCACAATTTTCCTTAGGATATCTTGCTTAGGTAAATCTGAAGGGTAAATATGAAGCTGAGGTTAAAATCCAATATAGAGGACTGTAGGGCCCTGAAATAGCTCGGAAGACCTGGCAAGCAGTTCTGTACATATGCCTTTTCCCTAAATGTGGGATAATTAGAAAATTGGCTAATGATCACACTGGTCTATTGGAGTTCTGGCCTTGGGTGAAAATAATCTTGGCAAAGTACCTTGTTTGAAATAACATTAGGGTTTTGTAAAATATTTAAATTAGGATTGCATTAGGGATGGGACCTCTGATGTTATAGGAAACTCGGAAGTGAGGAAATTCCCTCCACCAGTGCAGGTTGGCACTTTCTCCACAGTTTATAGTCTGAGAGAGTTGCTTAGAACACTGAGATATTGTCATTTACCTTGGTCACAGAGCTAGTATTTGTGACAGACAAGACTCAAAGCCCAAGCTTACTGGCTTAGAGGCCATCTCTTTATTCACTATGCCTATTTAAATTAGATTTATCAAAATGTTTTAAACTTTGGCTAAGTTTTAAAAACTTATTCATAATGATAAACATTTTACTAAGTATTATCCTTAAATGTATTACCTTTAAAAAGAAAAATAAAACCTTGGCAAAAAGCTTAGCCTACAGTGTAATCCTATGTAGCATCCTGTTCACAGCCCCAATTTAATGATAGAAAAGAAATTCAGCAAAACATGTTGGCAAGTATACTTAATTTGTATACACCCATTTTTCATAATTTTGGTCCAGATTAAAAGCCCATTATGAAATCAAATTTAAAATATCACAGATACTTACATTTCAAATTGAAAATTATAAACTGCAATATATTTTGTTTGCAATCTAGTTATAGTTCAAATGAAAACAGCAAAACAAATGTGTCTGGAAGAAAACTAAAAATGTGTTAATAGGTAAGGGATTTTTAAAAATTTGATTTTTTGCTCAAAAGCATTCTGTCTGAATCAATCTGAATTGTAATGAATTTGAGCATAACTTAACGAGAGCAATGTTATAATTGCGTAGATGATAGATTACTTGGGAGCAAGTTCTCTTGAATGGAAAAACTCTTATAGATCAGGGTAGACACTCATAAATTAGAAAGCAAAGAAAGAAGGTCAACCAAAATGCTCAAGGTCATGCCACATAAAGTCTAGATGAAGGAAGTGGACAGGTTTAATTTGAAAAAGAGAAAACTTAGCAGGGACATGATAGTGTATTCAAGACCTGGTTTTCAGAAGAGAGATTTAATTTTTAATTGAGCACAACTAGGAGTCACAACTTCAAAGAGCATATTTAGGTCTAATAGAAGGAAATTCTTACTAACTCTTGAAGAAAGGCAAAACGTGAATGAGCTGCCTCAAGAGGAGCAGGGGTTGCTCTTCCATATAGGTGTTCAAGAAAAGACAATATGATCACCTGTCAGGTATCAGAGTAGGTTTTCTCATTCAGTTGTTCATAGCCTGTGAGGCCCTTTCAATTCTGAAAGTCTGTGAGTCTAGTCTCAGTGGAAACAGGGAAAGAGAAGGGAACAAGCAGTTATATAGCACCTACCATGTACCCGGCACTTTACAAATATTATATTTGATTATCACAACTATCTGGGGGAGGTAGGAGCCATCTATACACCCATTTTGCAGTTAAGAAAACTGAGGTAGACCCACAACTATTAAGTATGTGAGGTCAAATATGAACTTGGGTCTTAATTCTAAACCCAAGTTTCTTTCCACTGTACAACCAAGCTGCTGCCTCTTCGCCACCATCCATCCAAAGCAGAACAAACAAAAAAAGTTAAGCAATTTACCCAAAGTCACACAACTAATTATCATCAAGGCTGATACTGTAATTTAGGGGTCCTGCCTCTTAATCCAGTATTCCCTCACCTCTCTTCCACTACAAATTCACTACAGAGGTCATTTTCAAGAAAATATTAAATATTGTTAGAAATAAAATGTTATTATAACTCAAAACTTGTGTCAACAGGATAATCTTAAAACTTGTAAATCTTATTTGGCAGAGGGGTACTGACAAATTCTTTTATATTTTTATTTGCTAATGATCCATTTTTATTATTGTAAAAGGACAACATGGTTCACTCAGCTATGATCAAGTGATCAAGGTTTCAATCCTACTTCTACAACTAGGAGCATGTCTTACTGTATTTAGATCAAACACTGAACACTGTGGTGTTTTAGTTCCGTCTTCTAAAAGAAGGGTAATAATACATGCCCTACCTATCCCTAAACCATTGATGTAAAAATAAAACAAGACTTCATAGATGAAAACATTAGGGAAAAAATGTGAACAGCTTTTCCCTGTAATGTGATATTTTACAATGGAAGATAACTTTCAAAAATTACTTCCTTCAAGAAATGTTTTAGAAATACAGCAACCCTAAATAACTTATCAAATGAACAACTAAAATTAACTGAAATGTTAAAAGCTGAACAGAAGATGCTACTTTTCCAAACCATGTCTTTTGAATGGTTACTTTGCAATATACAAAGGTCATGAGAACTGGAATTATGCCAGCTAATACCTTAAGTTCTTATCAATTACACACAATTTTGTCTTTAAATTGCCTATAACCTCAGTATAAAAATAAATAAAAGAGGGTATGGTAGATTATGTTTGAAAACTTACTTTCAAGGCCCTCCACAATCTGGCTCCAATCTCCCGTTCTAATCTTATTCCATACTATTCCCCTTCATGAACTTCATACTCCAGTCAAATTGGAATATTCACTGGACTCAGATATTACCCTTTTCTTTCCTACACCCATGTTGATTAAATGTGAACTGTTGCAATCTTTTTCATGGCACAACTCACTTTCTCCAAGAAGCTTGTCCTTAGACTTTCTAACTAGAAGTGATCGCTCAACTTCTCACATCTCAATCCATTCCTTATGACATTTCCCATAAATATAATTTTAATTTTGCATTAGTTACTTTTCTCTTTTTTCTTTCTTTTCCTTTTTATAAATTTATTTATTTCTAGTTTACAACATTCAGTTCCACAAGCTTTTGAGTGTTAAATTCCCCCCCATCCCATCACCAAACAGTGTGCAATCTGATATAAGCTCTACATATATTCATATTAAACATATTTCCACATTATTCATGTTGAAAAGAAGAATTATAACCAATGGAATGAACCATGAGAAAGAAGAAATGAAATAAAGCAAAACAAAAAAGAGAGGAAACAAATAGCATGCTTCAATTTGCATTCAAACTCCACAGTTCTCTCTTTGGATATGGACAGCATTTTCCATAATGAACCATTTGGAGGTGGCTTAGAATCTTGCAGTGCTGAGAAGAGCCAAGTCTATCCAAGTTAGTCACATGCAATGTAGATGTAACTGTGTACAATATTCTCCTGGTTCTTCTCCCCTCACTTAGCACCTCTTCATATAAGTCTTTCCAGGTTTTTCTGAAATCTACCTCTGTCCTTTTTATAAGAATTGGACTCAACCCAGCCCATGAATCTGAGACTATAACCATAGAAATTAATGTGCAGGTAATGAGGAATCAGATTAACAGATTATGTCCCTTTGTTTTGCTTGAAAATACCTTTTTCTAAAAAGATTTTTGTTTTTATTTCTTTCTCAAAGTGGGGGAGGGGAAGGAAATAGGAGATGGAGAAAATTGGGTTTTACTGATTGAAGTAAATTAAATTTAAATTAAAAAAATGCATCTACTTTGTGTTTCCCCTTATAAATTGTGAAAGGACATCAAGGTTTTGCAATGTCAGAAGTGTGAGATGCCTTGGACATATATGCTGATGTTTACCCCTACATGTACTCTGTGCTTACTTATCCCTTAGAGGCTTGTGTATATTTGTGGGAAAGATTACGTAGACATATGAGCTAAGTGGTTTGTGGTTTGCAGCTACTGTTCTTATCATTTCATTAAGCATTGTTTTGAAAAAAATATATCTCAAATAACCACACACAGAAAAATGTAAATGATAAACTCCTTGAGGGCAGCTTTATTTTTCATCTTTGTACTCCTGGTATGTTGTATATGGAGGGGGTGAGGGAAATCAACTGAATAAATCAGTTGAATTATTCAACCCTACCTAAAGTGATAAAATATTATTCTCTGGTACTTTAATCAGGTAAGAACAAATCACAGTTGAATCAAATCAATCAAAGGTATTCCAAAGTAATAAAATGAAAGTGATTTTGCACAGAAATAATGCTCAGATTATATGGGGACAGTTACTCTAGGGATTATCTATAATAGAGGTTTCACTCAAAAATGCAACCAGAACCAAACTAAAATGTAATAAGGAAATATTTAACAAAATAAATAAAAATGCAATGATAGAGATGTTTTGAAAATGTAGTTTTTAAAGTCAATAGGCAACCTACTAAGATCCTTATGTGGGGTTCAGTAACTCCTGCTTCTACTTGAGTTTGATACCATTGATCTACAAAATATCAAACCAGATCAGTTCAGGGAGAGATTCACAGCTCAGGAAGTATCTGCCTGTAGAGAGAATACAGATCTATACATGGGAAAGGGAATCATTTGGAGAAAAAGGAAAGTGATTGGGCTCCATCCTTGGGTTCCTCCTCTCCCTGCCTAACTTACAGGAGAAGAATCTTTCAAATGTATATCCAGGACTCTTCTGGGTCAGGATTTGTCCAGATTTTTGCTTCTGTTTGTCCTTCATTTTCAAAGAGGACCAAAGACATTATGGATGATGTCTTGACATGAGTGTGAATTGGGCTTAAGTAAGTCAGAGTTGCACAAAACTGTCAGCCTCACTCTCTTTTCCTGATTCATCAAATTCCAATGGCAAGACAAAAGTCAGGATGACTAGCAATGAATGTCCTGGGATGTACTGGATGAGCTTGGTGTCTTCAATGTCTGACCAAGCTTTCAGTGCTTCACAGTGCCTGCTTCAGTCCCCTTTATGGCCGTTGGAACAAATTGTTTTCATCTGCCCATTCCCCAGGGAAAAATTTTCACATGCTTGGAACCCCTAAATCATCTATAGGTTTGAGGCCTGTAGGTTACCCTCACACTGTGTATACTATAGCTTCTTGAAGCCACAAATGAGAACTGGGCAAATCCGGAGGACACTGAAAGTGGATGAGCAATGCTGAAAAAGACTAGGCAAGTCCTCACACCAGAGATCCTTGTAGTTCTGAACAAGGGTCAAGGGACTGGAAGAAGAAGAGCAGGTTTTGTAAGGAAAGGTAGACAGAGAGGTGAAAGACCTATAGGTTTATTGCAGATAAGAGAATTGCACAATTCTTAAAAAAAAAGGTGATACATTTGCGGACAATAGCAAGATCATGGATATGACCATCTTTGTGTGTGGCTAAATTGGGGTGAAAGAGTAGCTTATGGGAAGTGAATAGGTTGAAGAACTGAGTGGCTAGGGTATTTTGATCAATAACCTATGTTTAAGTCCCTGAGAATGAGTCCCAAAGAGTTAGGGAAGAGAGAAATATTTTGACCCAGGTATTAAACTGATTGAGGAATGAAGGAGAGTATATAGACCTTGAGGTCTATAGACAATAATTACCAGGATTTTGATTAGATATGAATAACATGAACTCAAAGGAAGAGAGGTTACTCAGTGACAGAGGAAGGGGGAGTAAGAACTAGTAGATAGAAGAAGTGAGAGAGGAAAAGACTTAGGATGAAAGGAAGTTGTTAGTTATAGAATCAGAATTCCATAAGATACAGTAGAGGGATTGGGGAGAGTTAGGTTGAAACTTTGGGGCAGGAATTGGCATTGAGAGAGATGGCAATTAAGAATTAGGTGCTCTTAGAGGATGCAATGGAATTTGGATGATGGTCTTACAGGAATTCAGACACATGAAGAGTATGACTAGGTGTGAGAATGTTCATCACTAATGAAAATCATTACTCTTCTACCCTCAAAAGACAGATACAGGTAGAGTTGCTCTTCTTTGCAACAGTGATTCTCTAACACCCCAGCTAGGAGTTTGGGATGGCAGCAGGAGGTAGAAGATGGCTTGTGCTGGTACAGATGGGAGTAGCTGTTTTGGTGCAAATGGAAGGTGCTCCACTCCTAACAGCTTTTCCTCAGGGGACAAGTTGCACCAAGCAGGGGATGGAAGGTATCAGATAAGGGTCAGATTAAAAAAACAAAAACAAAAACAAAACAAACAAATTTACATAAAAGGTCACTGGTGTCAAGATTCTAGGGAGAGAAATATATTCAGCCCACAAACATTTATAAGGTATCTGTTATGTTTAAATATCTGCATCTAGCACTACAGGAGTTAACAACATTCAGATAATACACCAAGTCCTTCCTGCTCTCCTATCTTCTAATTAGATAGAAGTTCCCAAGCTTCAAAATTCAGGAGAATTATTTATTCCTATGTCTTCTTAAGAGAATTAAAAATTATGTAAAAGAAATAATGAGTAAAAATCATTCTGATACTATGGTTCAAATATTTACAAATAGGTACTTATTTTTATAAGTAATGGATAAAGAGTTGACCTCAGAGCTGGATTTAACTTCTGCTTCTAGAACAAACTGTAACACTCATGTAGTCATTTAACCTCTCTTTGCTATAGCCAACTTTCTAAGTTTAAAGAAGATGGTGACTTACATATGTAAAAGAAATATCTTTATCCAGGAGTTCTCAACTCTAATGAAATAACATGGCCATAAACTATCCCAAAAGACAGAGAGGAAAGGGACACAGAGAGTAGCATTCTTCATGATGACCAATTAGAAATCTGTACAGTTACCAAAAATTTCTTTTGGATTTTAAAAACTCATATTTGACAGGATTAAGTATTCCCCTAAGGTATAAATTACATAAATACTTAGGGACAGTAATAGTAGGAAGAGTTTCATATAAATATATCACAGAATGATAAAGATCTAGTAGCCATGCACTAAATGAAAACATTGTACAGCTGATCCAATGGACACATTCTTGAGTGTGAAAGTATTAGTTTTTAAGTTGCCAGGTCAGTAGTAGAGAATAGCAGATTCAAAGAGCAATCCCATATAAAATCCTTCATCTCTGTCATTTGCTGGAGAGGTTTAGAGATAATGGCACAGATAATGTGGGAGATAGTACCCATGTGATGAGCAGCAGGCTGTATGGGATTAATACCAACAGCTCTGGATGAAACTGGGGCTAGGCAGATAATACTGAGAGAAGCTATTGCTCAGTCATCAATGTGAGGTCAAGATCAAATGGAGGAAATATAAAGTTAAGGAGAGAAAGAGATATGCTGAATCTAAAGGAGTAGAGAAGAACAAATATCACAAGCAGAAATTAAAGAAATTGACAAGAAGACAAGGAAATGGACATGGAAGGATCAGGAGACTAGATCTCTGAAGTCACAAGTATGTGAAATTCCATTGCAGTGGAGGTAAATTTTCTGAGAGGGCTCTAGCGCATGAAGACTAAGCCCATCCTTGCCACTCTAAATAGGAGATTATAAGGAGAAATATGATGACCTGAAAATTTTGGCTTGATACAATTTTTGGAGATAACTACTTCAATATGTGAAGGTGGGCACTGGAACAGAAACAGGTTGGGACCCCATTCAAATTCTAATAAATATATTTAGCAAAGATTTATAGTCAATGTTAAAAAACAAACAAACATTTCTTACTGATAACTTTAAATTTTACTTACCTGAATGATGGAATAAAAAAGAACCTAAACCTAAGCAAGTGTATACGGGAAATTAGAATACAAGAATAACTACAAATACAGTTTAAACATCTTTTAACCACAAGTAAGAGTCATTTCTCAGAAAATTTTGCCTTTTAAAATATTTTGACAAGGAAAATAAAAGTATAAAAAACAGACTATTTGGGACAACATTAACTTATATCTTATAAGTACAACAAAGAGTAGTGGATATAAGAAGATATGGCATAAAATGAAATATAAATACACCTATATTTTAGGCACGTTGTGATTCATAAAGAGCTATGAGAATCTCTGAGTTATATAAACAATTTGCATTGTATGTCTATTCTTATTAACTTCTGTTAAGTTTATATGAACAGAAATGTAAAGTATGTTTAAAAAGTAATTCTTAGCTCCAGAATTACTATTTGAATATTAGAATTTCCTGGAAATTATGAATACTAAAAGCTTACATATTCAAATGATGAGAAATTTTACATATATATATTAACTCTTTCCCTAGATGGTGAATGGAGAAAAATATTTTATCTTTCATAATACCATCTAAAAGATGAATAAACGTTTTCTAATTGTGAATAAAATGTATCTCTAAAAATGTTTAATTGAAGAAGCTGATTTTTTAAAAAATTCTTGTGTGTGTGTGTGTGTGTATGTTATCTGTGATGTAATGGAAGAGCACAAGCTTTGGAGTTTGGAAGGGAATAAGTATCTACATAGTGCCTACTGTTTTCAGGTACAACTAGGTGCCACAGTAGATAGAATGCTTGACATAGAGTCAGGAAGACTCATCTTTATAAGTCAATAGCTGGCCTCAGACAGCTGTGTGACCCTAGGTAAGTCACTTAAATATGTTTTCCTCAGCTCAGCTCTTATCTATAAAATGAGCTAGAGAAGGAAATAGTAAACTCTGCCAATATATTTGTCCAGAAAATCTCAAACAGAGTCATAAAGAATCTGGCAGGACAACAACTATCGTCAGGTACTAGGTTAAATGCTGTGTAAATTTTGTCTCATTTTGATTCTCACAACAACCCTTCAAGGTAGGCGCTGTTATTATCTCCATTTTGCAGTTGAGAATAGTGAGGGACATGTTGTTGTTGTGTTGTTTGTGCTTTGTTTTTAAAAAGGCCCAATGTATCATGGGGTGATGTCTTGACTCAGTAAAGCAGAGCTGCACAAAGTCAGCCTCATTCTCTCTTCCAGAGTCACTGAACTCCAGTGGCAAGATAATGGTCAAGATGACTTGCCCTGGGCTGCCACTGTTTCTGAGAATAAATCCCAGAACATGGGGATTAAAGCAGCATGGTATACTGGAAAGGGCACTGGACTTTCCCTGAGTAATATTCCTCCATGCTATTAGTGTTCTCTTATGGGTAAGAAACACTTAGAGATGGTATTTGTAATTTCCATCTACCACTCAGCATCTAAAGTAATCTTAATGTACAAATCTGATCATGTCCCTCCCCCCACTTAATAAATAGCAATGGCTCCCTATTACGTCCAGGATCAAATATAAAATTTTCTCTTTGATCTTTATCACCTGACTCATTCCTACATGTCTACTGTTCTCACACTTAACTATAATCCAACAACATTGACTGTCTTTCCCTTTCTCACAGACTGTCTTCCATCTCAATTTGAGCCTATCTACCATACCAGAAATGTTCTTTCCAAATCCCATTCTTATCTCTACCTCCAGAATTCCTTGGTTTCCTTCAAGACTCAACTCAAATCCTCATTCTACAAAAGAACGTCCCAGTTCTCTCTCTCCCTGATATTTACAGCAAGATTATCACCAAATAACCCTGTATATATCTTGTATTTCCACAGATGGACACATGTTCTCTTTTCCACCTGAATGTAAATTCCTGAAATGCAGGGCTTATCTTTGCCTTTCTTTGTATCCCCAGAATTTAGAACAGTGCTTGGCATGTAGTAAGTGCTTAATAAATATAAGATGACTTGACTTCTGCTGAGCTGAATGAGCTCTTGGGCAAGAAAGTATTTGATTACAATAAATCTATGCCACAGGATCAGCAAAGGCTGGACAAATGTCTTGGACAGCATCTTCTGAGCCACTTTCTCTTCTGAGTGTGCAGGTGTCAATAATTCCAACATGCTCACCCTTACTAGAGTTATCACCCTTGATACAATAAAAGCAATTAACATATTTTAAATGATTTTTAACATCTTAGATTTTTGACATCTAAGAAATATCTTCATGAAGCTAAATATTCTGTAGGAACTGCAAAATAGGAAATTTTCAACTAATTGTAATACATTTTCTTATGGTGGAGAGGCTCATTTCTCAGATCAATAAGAAAACGGCTTGTGATAAACCTTTTTCATGTATCATATTACTCACTAGAAGGTCAGTGGAGAAATCCTGTTAATTCCCAGAGGAGGATGTTTGCATGACTACTATGGATCTTCCAAGTTGGCCAAAGTAGGAAAAAAGTGATCCACTGTCTTTTCTGCTAAAACACAATATATCTTCTTTTGTAACCTTCACCTCTTTTGGAATTACTGTTTCTCAAGATCCTCTTCTGTAAATCTGTCAGTATGGTTTACATATGTAGTACTAACTAATTCAGGAGAAGGGACCTCTGGATGCTCCTTTTACCCCAATCCCCACTCTTTGGCCATTAAATCAATTTAAAAAACATAAATGCCAACAAATATTGCTTTATTGTGGTTAGTGCTCTGGTTAAAGTTATATTTGAGGTACCAAATGTTATCTTTGTAATTTTAGTGCCTTTCACAACACCCTGTACATAGTAGGTGCCTAACCAATGCTTGTTGGATCCAACTGAATATATACATGAGCCAGAGAGTATGTTCACCTGTTTTTTTAATATCGATTACAACCCAAAGCATATTTTAGATTTCAATAGATAACAAAAATAGTGATACAAAGTGGCATAAATAATTCATTTTCTGTGATATTCATGAAGACAGAAATATAATATGATTTTTAAACATAATAAATATACTAAATTAATATAATTAATATAATGCATCCATTAAGGTCACAGTAAACTAATGACAAATAAAAATCCCTCACTAAAGCTCTAGAATCCTCTAAAAAAGCAACTGGAGAAAGTAGATCTCATTTTCCTCAGAATATTAGTTAGGCATGGGGAAGGAGACATAGCAAGTTTAGCGTGTGTATTACTGTATTAATTCTAGAAGACTGCAGAGGAAAATATTCAACAAGAAAATTAGGGCAGTACCAGGAAGAAAAGATCTGAAATACAGGAACTAATGGCATTTAAAGGATATCTCTTCACAAAGTAGTCCAATTGTCAGACCCCATTATGCTCACAAACATTTTTGCAAGGAAAAGAAAACCTTGCCAGCAATGCTGTATTCACTTTCCCCTTACACTTTTACATCACACTGTTACATAGAATTCTATTATAGGAGAGTGAAACTTAACATACTGCCATGTTTTAAGCATGGCATCAGTGGTGAAAAAGTGGATCTGAGTAGTTACTGGGGTATGTTGCTCTTACCACACCTCAGGCTCCAACTTCACTTTCTAAAGGTTTAAAGGGGGAATAAGAAAACAATTTACTGAACAGGTGAACTTCTGCTGAAAATGGACATCATAGCAGGAGGCTGAGGGTTGGGGGAATAGTAAATAGGAGAAGTCAAAGGAAAGAATTTCTTCCTTCTACTATAACAAAGCGACTGCTTGGGCATGAACAATACATATTACAAAAATGAGACACAAAATGAGACACAATAGCACATGAAGGGTGGTGTAATCTTAGAGACAAATGACAAGTTAAGTCACCTCTCTGTCAGATTCTGAGTATGTGACCATGCTCAACACTCCGGATAAAGATTACTGATACAGGGTTGAAGGTAGTTCAACTCCCTTAATCTACACATTAGAAAACTGAGGCCCAGAAAGATATGTGACTTGTCCAGGGCAACATAGGTAGTAAGCATCAGTTGTTGAGTCATTTTTCAGTTGTGCCACATGCTTCATGACCCCATTTGGGATCTTCGTGGCAAAGACACTGGAGTGGTTTGCCATTTCTTTCTCCAGCTCATTTTGTAGATAAAAAAACTAAGGCAAACAGGGTTAAGCGACTTGCCCAGGGTCATGCAGCTAGTAAGAGTCTAAGACCAGATTTGGACTCAGGAAGATGAATCTTTCTGACTCAAGACCTGGCACTCTACCCACTGTGTCACCTGGCATCAGAGGCAGAGTTTTAATCTAGGACCTCCGGCTTCTGAGCCAGTGCTCTTCATTTTCTCCTTAAGATTTCTGAAAAGACTTAAAAGTTCCAAACTAAGACATCACAAACACACACACACACACACACACACACACACACACAGAGTCACCAAGTGAATCAGTATTTTGTTCACTAGTGTACAATGTAGAAGCTCATTAAAATTTTTTGAATAAAATAATTTTTGGATAAAAAATAAACTAAGGGTAGTTTTTGTACAAAAATTATAAAAGCAGTATCTCCAGTTTCTAGTGTTACTTGTTCATTGGAATCCTGGCTCTCTTTACCTCAAAAGGGAATCTTTAGGATTCTTTCTTTCATACAGGTCATTCCTGGCCCCATTTTAGGGGCCTGATTCTGATTCTCCCTCACCTGAGGCAAAAAATGTTTATGTGATTTGTCCTAGGTCATGTAACTCATAAGTGTCTGAGACCAGATTTGAAGTCAGGAAGAAGTCTTCCACTGCACCATCTAGCTACCCTATTCAGAAAACCAAATAGTCCATCTGTCAGCTGCCCATTCATTTCTCTAGTTACTCTGTGATGTGGTATACTTGCAAAAGCAACTAGACCACCCTCTCCTCCCTCTTCAGTTTTCTAGGCTTTGCCAGTCAAAAACTGGAAGTCATACATAGGGATTACCAGTGCCCTCACAGGGATGTTATTCATTCTCAGATAGTCAACAATATTACATAGGAAGGTGAGGTACTAGACACAGACCTACAGTGATTGGTCTTGGAGTTTCTCATATGCCTGACACTCATACTGTAGCTGACTAGAGAGATCACACTGCAAATCACTCTGAATGATGGGGTAGTATACGTATCCAGTTTTCTTGATGAACATGCAGTCTTTTAGCAATTGGTTCACAATCACATTGGCCACTTTCTCCAAATCTACAGTTCCCAGTTCTTTGAGGAAAATCTTTAACTGTCTTTGGATCAGAACATCAAAAGATTGGCTTTCATATGTCTCTCTTCCTAGCCTCCCCCTACATAGGAGCAGGACAGAGCAAAGTAAGTAGCTTTCTGGGTCCATGTGCCCATCCACAAGATGAGCTCCCCAATGTTCTTTCCATATTACCATGACCCCTCGAGATGTAAGTTGTTTTTTTTTTTTATCTGTGTAGGAAGTTGAAGTAAATGATATATGCATCTTTTCAGCTCTTAAGTAAGGTTCTGTAACTCTGAGAATGTGTGATAACTAAATGATATGCCTGAGCTTTCTACTGGTTAACATGGTTACCACATAACATGGTAAAACTGAAGAAAACTATTGATAGTGTCAATAATGATGCATGGACATTGAGAAATCTAGAGGTGTGTGTGCGTGCGTGCATGTGTGTGTGTGTGTGTGTGTGTGTATGTGTGTGTATATGAGAGAGAGAGAGACAGGCAGACACTATACCAAGGTTTTTGGGGATGAGTAATACTCTAGATTGTCAACAAATTCTATGAGTAAAGCTGCTTAGTAGGATGACTGCAGCCTAATCTTTAATTATAATTATCCCCATGAGCTTTCTAAGTGTTTCCTACAGCTATATATTCAAATATGGTCAATTCTTACCTGAGCATTCTAAGGAGAAATATCATCTCAGAATCTTGGCTCCAAACAAACAAATAAAATTTTAATATTTTAGAAAGTAGACATAGAAATATATACAACCTGTTTCTCCCACAGAGTACAAGATGACATTTCCTGAGAAAACTGGATGACAAAGAAAATTGCATACCTTCTTTCAATTACCATTAGACTATTAATTGATATTAATAATAATCTTTTATGGCCCTTTATACTCTTCAAAATGCATCATAAGCAGTACCCTATCCCCAGAAGTTATATCACTTCCTTCAGACTATTAAAATGCAATGTCTGATGTCTTATTTTATTATGATTTTATATATATGCATATATATGTGTGTATATATATGCACATATACATATGTATACATATGTAAATATACACATATAAAAATTCCCTATTAGATTGTAAGCTCCTTAAGGACACATTATGTCTCTCACTCTTACCTCAGATCCCTCAAAGAATATGGGCACAATTGTATTCTTGTTCATTCATTATAGGCATTCAATAGCTATTTATTCAATGAATGAACACTATGAGGTAGATAGTTCAATTTGCTAAATAAGTAAAATTTTCCTTCCTTAAAATCCAACTATGTAATAAAATAACAAGTCATAACAATTTCTAGGGTTAAGTTCTGCTTCATACTTTTTCAGTTATCCAAATAAGATAGAAAAGCTTGGGTAAAATTTTTCCCTTCTACATTTCTAGCACTTAAATCAAAAAAGATTCCCACCCCTGAAATGCCTTTCAGTTCTTGACTATCATACATATCATCATGCATTTAAATAAAAATCTACTGACACCTTCATATATATATATATATATATATATATATATATATATATATATATATATATACATGAAGAACTCATTTTAAGGTTTACAGAGCTCTTTCCCCAAGTCAATTCTGTAAGGTAGATAGTGCAAGTTTTATTGTCTCCATTTTATAGATAACCATTCTGTAGCTCACAGAAGTGACAGAGTTCTACAAAATCATGAGCTAGTAAACGTGGAATTTAATTTTATCTTTTCTGTGCCAGGTCTAACTTGGGCCAGTAAAATAATTCTGATTCAGGATGTGAATACCATGAAATACTCGTGAACTAGAAAGAACCAATAAAAACAATTTTACTTAAGATTAAGAAAGACACATTCAGATAAACTTTATTCTCCCCTCCAACTTCACATTCACCTTTGCAATTGCTACATTTGGCAAAAAATGAGGCCCAAATAGGGAACAGGGAATTGAACTAAACCATCTCCAAATAGACTAAGTCTTTTGTGGCTCAGGCTACAAGGAAGCCACTCCACGTTATTTGTGAGAATGATTTCTGCACCCCCACACAGGAAAATCAGTCCTACCGACATAAAATAGATTCAACTTCTACCATGCCATCTCTACTACAAGTTCAATATGCTCTCTATCACACTGATTATAAAAGATCCATACCAATGTATATTATCAAATGAGATAATGTTCTGCTTTTTTAACTACTGAAGTACTGCATACAAGTCATCTATAATGGTGACACATAAGGTGGTAATGATATAACCAGATGACACAGTGATAATTATAAAGTTATGGCATCAATTTTTAAATCAGTCATTTAACTTAGTTCACTTTTATTCCATGACTATAGATAACATCCATAATCTCAATAAACCATCCAATAACATTTTGTTGTTTCAGTCATGTCCAACTCTTTGTTACTCCATTTGGGGTTTCCTTGGCAAAGATACTGGGGTGGTTTGCCATTTTCTTCTCTCAATCATTTTATAGATGAGGAAACTGAGGTAAACAGGATTAGGGGACTTTCCCAGGGTCACACAACTAGCAAATGTCTAATGCAAAATTTGAGTTCATCAAAATGAGTATTTCTAACTCCAGATCTAGTGCTCTATCCACTGTGCCACCTAGCTGCTCCAGGAAATAGTCAATCACTCTAACTTCTCAGTTTCTCAACTTATTAATTTCCCATGACCTACTCCTCCCCTACCACAGCTATGCGCAGATATGATCATACCCTTGACCTTGACATCACCAAGTATTCCACATCCATGTTCATGAAATCTAAAATTCTTTTGTTATAATTTGTTATATATTTGTTATATCTTCTCTCAGTCTTGCAACAACAAACCCTGTTCTTTGTCCTTACCTACAACCATCAATCCCTCCAATCCTCAGTTCTTTCCCAGAACCTCACCCCTGCACTGGCTACATTTTCTTCCCTCCCCTATTTTCACCCCTCAGTAAATTAACTCAATTTCCTACTACTCTTTTCTCTTGGTTGTCTTGAGCTGTTGTCTTATTCAAGATTGTGTGCTACAAAACTCCAAACCTAGGTCACTCTGACCATCCACTGACTTTACTTGTACTCATGCTACTTAAAAAAGCTTGAAACAAAATCACGGTTACTGGGTCCACTTCAAGTATATGTTACATATTCATAGGCCATCACTGCAGCAAGATAATCTTTTTATACTTTCCTAATTGACTCACCATCCCACTCACTAAAATATCTTTCACAAACTGTTTAATCCTTCCTCAAACCTATCATAGCTCTCTCTCTCTCCCCCCAGATCCCAGCTAAGAAATTTACCTCCTGAGATGGTGGAGTAGAAAGACACACATATGCAGGCTCTCCCCACACAGCCCGTAAAATACCTGTAGAGAGGAACTCTGAACAAATTCTGGAGCAGCAGAAATGAAGAACTGCTGGGAATGGAAGCTCAATTCCATGTGGACAGTCTCGGGTGGGTAAAGGTGGGAACTTCTAAATCTTAGAATTCTCACGAGGCCCCCCAGGAAAATGGCTGGGAATCGAGGTGAACCGAGCTATCTCGTGTATTTCCGCCTCTTCCCGTGAGAAACGTGATGGGAGGAGCATCCCCCTCGAGACTGTCCCGGATCTGGGCACGCCTATTGTTATCTAACAGGCACGGTATTCAGAAGCAAACTACGCGACGGGAGAGCTTAAGTAGGGTCAGGAAAGCCTGAAAGTTCTCTTGGGCGGAGGGGCCACGTGTGAGGACAGAAGGCTCCGCTTTTCCTCTCTCCTACCCCCCTCCCCCTCTCTCCCCACTTACACTTCTACTTCCAATCTCTTATTGTAAGATCTTTGCCTCCTTGGGAGATCTTTCTCTCTCCCTCCTAAGGAAGAATTCCCCCTGCACTTGTAACCGAGACCCTGAATAAAGCTCAACCCTTGTTCGACTCTGATAGGTCTCTTCTCTCATACGAGTATCTGGTTTGGCCAGCCGAAGACCTCCGATAGAGGTAAGGTAAGACTCGGGTAGCCCACAGGCCTCTAGACCTGGCAGAGAACAACAGAGTAGAAGAGATTTCCAGCCCAGGGTGACCTGAAAGGCCCATGGAAAACATCTGTAGCACTGGACGTGGAGCAGAGCCCAGCCCAGCCTTGGCAGCGGGGGGTGGCGTGGCTCTGGGAGAAGGACACCTCAGGGGCAGAATCTCCAGTTGTGCAATCCCCAGTCACAGCAGCAGCGGGTTTGCAGATCCCTCAACCCACAGGTGCCAAAGGTCAGTGACAGGGTTTTTTCAGCTGGCCAGGAAGGGAGAAGGGCCTTCCCATAGCTCTGGCAGTGGCTGCAGAGGCCACATCAGCAGGCAGCAGTTCTCACAGCAGTCTGCATCCCCTGTTGGATCGTAAAACCCCTGGGGGCACTGAGCAGCCCATTCTTACCTCAGCCTTGTGTAGAGGCCCTGAGGGAGCTGATTTATCTCACACTGAATGGTGGCCCTGCCTCCACAGCTTAACTGAATCTCAGCCCCCCAGTGCTGGCTTGGTGGAGGTGGAGGCCAGGTGGCTGTGGAGAGGAAACTCTGCTAAGATTCTGGGCAAAAAATTCTCTCCCTGTACTTGCTTGATTGTGCCACCTAGGAGGAACTGAGATCTTACAGATTCCCAGAGTATACCCTATTCTTGACAAAGGACCCAAAAGTCAAATAACTGGTTGGGAAAATGCCCAAAAAAAGGTAAAAAAACCAAGACTATAGAAGGTTGCTTTCTTGGTGAACAGATATCTTCTCCCATCCTTTCAGATGAGGAAAAACAATGCTTACCATCAGGGAAAGACATAAAAGCCAAGGCTTCTGTATCCCAAACATCCAAAATAAATACTCAATGGTCTCAGACCATGGAAGAGCTCAAAAAGGATTTTGAAAATCAAGTAAGAGAGGTGGAGGAAAAATTGGGAAGAGAAATGAGAGAGATGCAAGAAAATCATGAAAAGCAGGTCAACACCTTGCTAAAGGAGACCCAAAAAAATGCTGAAGAAAATAACACCTTTAAAATAGGCTAACTCAATTGGCAAAAGAGATCCAAGAAGCCAATGAGGTGAAGAATGCTTTAAAAAGCAGAATTAGCCAAATGGAAAAGGAGGTTCAAAATCTCACTGAAGAAAATAGTTCTTTAAAAATTAGAATGGAACAGTTGGAGGCTAATGACTTTATGAGAAACCAAGAAATCACAAAGCAAAACCAAAAGGATGAAAAAATGAAAGATAATGTGATATATCTCACTGGAAAAACAACTGACCTGGAAAACAGATCCAGGAGAGACAATTTAAAATTATGGGACTACCTGAAAACCATGATCAAAAAAAGAGCCTAGACATCATCTTTCATGAAATTATCAAGGAAAACTGCCCTGATATTCTAGAACCAGGGGGCAAAATAAATATTGAAAGAATCCACTGATCACCTCCTGAAAGAGATCCAAAAAGAGAAACTCCTAGGGAACACTGTGGCCAAATTCCAGAGTTCCCAGGTCAAGGAGAAAATATTGCAAGCAGCTAGAAAGAAACAATTCAAGTATTGTGGAAATACAATCAGGATAACACAAGATCTAGCAGCTTCTACATTAAGGGATAGAAGGGCGTGGAATATGATATTCCAGAAGTCAAAGGAACTAGGACTAAAACCAAGAATCACTTACCCAGCAAAACTGAGTATAATACTTGAGGAGAAAAAATGGTCTTTCAATGAAATAGGGGACTTTCAAGCTTTCTTGATGGAAAGATCAGAGCTGAAAAGAAAATTTGACTTTCAAACACAAGAATGAAGAGAAGCATGAAAAGGTAAACAGCAAAGAGAAACCATAAGGGACTTACTAAAGTTGAACTGTTTACATTCCTACATGGAAAGACAACTTTTTTCAGTTGGTGGGATTACACATACACATACACACACACACACACACACACACACACACAGAGCACAGGATGAATTGAATAGGATGGAATCATATCTTTAAAAAATGAAATTATGGGGTGAGAGAAAAATATATTGGGAGGAGAAAGGGAGAAATGGAACAGGGCAAATTATCTCTCATAAAAGAGGCAAATAAAAGACCTTTTAGTGGAGGGAAAAAGTGGGGAGATGAGAGAAAAAACATGAAGCTTACTCTCATCACATTCGACTAAAGGAAGGAATAAAATGTACACTCATTTTGGTATGAAAACCTATCTTACAATACAGGAAAGTGGGGGAGAAGGGGATAAGCAGGGTGGGGGAGATGATGGAAGGGAGGGCAATGGGAGGAGGGAGCAATTAGAAGTCAACACTCTTGGGGAGGGACAGGGTCAAAAGAGAGAGCAGAATAAATGGGGGGCAGGATAGGATGGAGGGAAATATAGTTAGTCTTACACAACATGACGATTCTTGAAGTCATTTGCAAAACTACACAGATATGGCCTATATTGAATTGCTTGCCTTCCCAAAGGGGATGGGTGGGGAGGGAGGGAGGAAGAGAAGTTGGAACTCAAAGTTTTAGGAACAACTGTTGAATATTGTTCTTGCATACAACTAGGAAATGAGAAATACAGGCAATGGGGTATAGAAAGTTATCTTGCCCTACAGGACAAAAGAGAAGATGGAGATAAGGGAAAAGAGAGATGTTAGAAGGGAGGACAGATTGATGGAAGGGGTAATCAGAATGCTCAACGATTTGGGGTGGGAGGAAGGGAGAAATGGGGAGAAAATTTGGAACCTAAAATTTTGTGGAAATGAATGTTGAAAACTTAAATAATTAACTTTAAATTAAAAAAAAAAAAGAAATTTACCTCCTAATTCATTGAAGAAAACTGAAGCTACTCACCAAGAGCTCCTTATTCTCCCTTCCTTACTTCTTTCAGATGCCTTCTTCTATGATCTTTTCCTTCACTTGTTTCTCATGAAGAGGTGGCCCCTCTCTTTGTTAGGGTAAATCCTGTTGCATGTACAAGTTTTCTCATTCCATCCTTTCTTCTTCAGCAGATAGCGCCTTTTATCAGACTTATTCTGTCACTATTTTTAATCTGTCCCTGCTTGCTAGCTGTTTCCCTGTTACATACAAGGATACCCATGTCTCCCCCATGCTCAAAAAATTTCTCATTTAATCTTTCCATCCTTGCTTGCCATTGGCATACATCTCTCCCCACTTTTGTGACTGAATGAGTTAAGAAGACCTTTTATAACAGTGGCCTTCCTCTCACTTTCTCTCACTCTTACTTTCTTCTCACTCTTAACTCTTTTCAGTCTGACATCCAGCCTCATCATTCACCCAAAACTGCCCTCTCCAAAATTACTATCTCTTAGTTTTGAAATCTACTAGCCTGTTCTCAATTCTCATCCTTCTTTACCTTAATCTAATAATCACACCCTTCTTGATACACTTCTCTCTAGGTTTTCCTGACCCTGCTCTCTCCTGGTTCTTCTTCTACTTATTTGAATACTCCTTCTCTGTCTTTTCTGCTTTATACAGCCATTAACCATAGAGGTCCTCTTAAGACTTCCCTGGACTGCCTTCTCTTCTCAGTCTATAATATTCACTTCATGATCTTATCAGCTACCATGGTTCAATTAGAATCTCTTATATAGATGAATCTCAAATCTACTTGTCCGGCCCTAATCTCTCTCCCAACCTTCAGTCCCCTAATTCCAACTATCTACTAGATATCTCAAACTGGATGTTCCATAGACACCTCAAACTAAAATGGTCCAAAATTGAACTCATTATCTTTCCCCAAAAAACTTTCCCTCTTCCAAACTTCCCAGTTACTATTGAGGGTACCACTATCCCAACTGTCATCCAGGCTTGCAAACCTAAGTATCACCTTAATGTCTTTCCTGGTTTCCTTCAAGTCCCAACTATATCTAAAGGTAGCATTTCCCAATTCTTACTCTAGTAACTTCCCACCTTTAATTACTTACAATTTATCCTTTTCATAGCTTGTTGTTTTCCCCATTAGATTATGTACTCCCTTAAGGCAGGAACTGCCTTCTGTCTTTCTTTGTATCCCTAGCATTTAGCACAGTGCCTGGCACATATTAGGCACTAATAAAAATTTATAAGATGACTAATTCTCTCTCTCTTATCACATCCAATCGGTTGTTAAGTCCTTTCATTTTCTACCTTCATATCTCTCATATATGCCTCCTCATCTCTTGACACTGCCAACATTCTGGTACAAGCACTCATCACCTCACACCTAGTAAACTGCAACAGCCTGCTAGCTGGTGTCCCTGTCTCAAGTCTCCCCCCCAAACCAGTCTACTCTCATTCATTTGTCAAATTGATCTTCCTAAAATGTAAGTCTAATCTGTTATCCCTCTACCCAATAAATTCATAGTGTCTCCCTATCAGCACCAGGGTGAAATATAAAATACTCTGGCTTTTAAAACCTTTCATGACTTCTCCAGTGTCTCATACCTTATCTCCACCCCCATACTCTGTGATACATTGACACCGGCGTCCTTGCTGTTCCTCAAAGATGACACTTTCATTGGACTTAAGCCTAGAACTCTTGAGATGAGATTTTTGAACTGTGACACTCATTCCCTAATGGTGTTTTTAAAACTAACCCAAAGTGATATCATTAACGGGATAGTTAACAGTAATTTTTCAAGAACACAGTTTGGCTACATATTAAGTTCTTAACAAAAGGGAAATGTCTAGTTAATCTAGAAAATGGCATCATTAATTTCTTCCAAATGGATACTGTATTAACAAGGGCATAGATAAACTATAAAAAAGTAAATTAATGGGATTTGAGAGAACATATTAAAGTTAAAATGCAAAGAAAGCTATTTAAAATATGAGTAAACAGAAAAACAGTATATCACAGTCATACTAAAAGACTAGAATAACACACAGTCTATTCCTAACCATATGTGAACAAGCATGCATGTGTACATATGCATACAAAATGTGTAAGCACACAATATACATGTATTATATAATTGAGAGAGACAGAGAGACACACACAGAGACAGCATATGTCAGGCTTTTTTTTTGTCTGTTTTTAATTGGCATTGAATCTACATTATAGTAAAAGAACATGAGTGTGATATGCCAAGAGAATTCAACAAGTCATGACAAAAAATTTTCCAGGGTAGTGTCAAGAAGACAAATCAAAATTGAAAGGACTTTTATTACAATACAAAAGAGTTAAGGGAAAGTAACAAGCAGTGTGCTGAACACTTTACAAATGCTTTCTCATTTGATGCTTACAACAACCTTGAGAGTAAGTGCTGTTATTATTCTCACTTTATACTTGAGGAATACAGAGATAAATAACTTGCCTAAGGTCACAATGCCAAGTAAGTGTTGGAGGAGGCTGGATTTGAACTCAAGTCTTTCTGACTCTAAGCCCAGAGTTTTATCCACTACACCACCCAGCTGTCACTAAGGCATTTATTTGTCTAAGGATTTTTAGAAGCTCTCTGCTTTGTAAGCCCACCCTGCCCACAGTTTTAATGAGTTTCAGCTGGTACTAACTCTTGTGTGTGAGTGTCTGTGTATATGTGTGTACACATATCCAGTAGCTGCTTGCTTTTCTATTGGCTGACAAGTTTTCCCATACGTACATACGTTCAGTTGTCACATAGGCATATCACACCTCTAATGAACAGACTTTAATGGCTCCCTCTTTATTACCTCTAGGACCCTCTGTTTGGCATCTAGAGTTCTTCACCCTTTTCTATTTTTTCAGTCTTTTTACACACTGCTTACTCATTTCTGTGTACTTTACATTCAAGCACCACCAGCTTCCTTGCTGTTTCTAATCCATGATCTTCAATCCCCTGTCCCCATGCCTTTGCATGGGCTTTCCCCAATTCCTGTAATGCTTCCCTCCTTTCCTCTGACTCTCAGGGCCTCTGGGTTTCCTTTAGACTCATTCCGATGCCTCGTCTTATAAGAAGTCTGTCTTCAGTACCTACTTCTGTCCCTTCTGAGGTTACCTTAAAGCTTTTCTGCATATATTTTTGCATGTACCAATTTATGTGTATGGTGTTTCCCCCATTTGAATTGATAGTAGGGACTATTTTTACTTTTTCTTTGTTATCTCCAGCAACTGGTACAGTACCTGACATACCATAATGGCTTAATAAGTGCTTGTTCATTTATATTAAATTCAGTATGAGTGTATCTATAGACACATATTTACATATTTATTATGATTAGGGACTATTTAAAAAAAAATGAAGCCAGCCAGTATTTACTGAGCATTTATTATGTGCCAGACACTGTGTTAAGCACTAAGAACACAAAAAAAGGTAAAAATTGTCTTTTTCTCCAGAGAGTACACATTCTGATTGACAAGACAACATGGAAATAACTTGCTTAATTTTCAATCATATCCAGCTCTTTAAGACCCCATTTTGAGGGCTTTTTCATCAAAGATAGCGGAATGATTTGTCACATCCTTCTCTAGCTCATTTAACAGAGGAAGAACTCAGGCAAACAGGGATACGTGACTTGCCCAGAGTATCATAGCTACTAAGTATATAAGACCGTTTGAACTCCTATCTTCCTGTGTATGTATGCATGTGTGTATATATGCCTATATATGTGTATATATATATATATATATATATATATATATATATATATATATATATATATATATGTATGTATGTACATACACACTGAGAGTGGACAAAAGATAATATATCAGAGGAAGGTCCTAGTAGGTGTACATCTGGAAAAAGGCTTCCTACAGAAGGTGGGATTTGAGCATATCCTTGAAGCAAGGAGAGTTAAGAAAGGAGAATATTCAAGGCATTGAGAGCATCCACTACAAATACAGGGAGCCCTGGGATGGAACATTGTTTGAATGGAACCAGCAAATGGGACAGTGTAAGAAGAAAAGAAAGGTATGAAAGGGTTATATTATGCAAAGTTTTAAATACCAAGGAGCAGACCTTATATTTGATCCTCAGTGTAGGATTAGGAGTCACTGGAATTTATTGAGTAGAAGGATGATATGGTCCAACCTATGCTTTAAAAAAATAAATCACTTTGGCAACTGAATGAAAAATTGATTGGATAGGAGAGAGACTTAAGGCAGAAAGACTAATTAGGAGGCTATTCCAATGGTCCAAGACAGAAAATAAAAGGGAATATTGAAGCATTTTTTTAATGAACAGAGAGAACAAAAGGAAAAATCAGAGACAAGCAAGGTAGCTTTGAAAGTTATGTGTTGAATTTGTTACATTTTTTAAAAGAAAGCAAGCTGTACATGATAGACATTTGTAGTTTCATTTTAATTCATGCTTGTTGAACTTCATTTTTTTTTAATGTTGCCCAGGTGAGTGATGATAGAGGAATGGATCTCAGGAAGGTATGTGGCTGTGTGAGTGAAGAAAAGGATGTATGTGAGAAGTTATGGCAGTATAAACAGCAAAATTTGGGAATAGGAAATAAATTAAACCAATTCCAAGTTCCAAGTAGGGAATGACTAAATAAATGTAAACAAAAAGCCTAAGAAACAGTCCTAAGTACTACTGATGATGCCCAGGTAGTGCTGCTTGGCACATGCCTTGCTCTCCCCTGGAAGCTGCATGTTCTCACTGATCACCTAAACACTCCGGTGTCACAGAACAACTGTACATCAATTAACATTCAGTAGGCAAGAGTGAAACAATGACTTTCCATTCCTACATAAGCAGGTACTACAAGAACCAGCAGATGGCTCCCATTCATTTGCTCTTTATCACTTCTGTCAATCAGGCCATCCTAGCTCACTGATTATTTTCTGGTGGTTCATGCAAAGAGTTTGACATGACCAAAACACCAAAAAAAAAAAAAAATCTTTCCCCTGAAACTATGGGTTATCTGTTCCTTTTTCTCTTGAGATTAGAGTTGTGTATGACCTAATACCAGGCTTTTGCCAGAAATCAAGAAAGATGTCTTGTTCCCTCCATCCTTAAGGAAGAGCAGAGCACTGTTGTGGTCCTTGCTGGTCTCTTTGTGCTGTCAAATGTCGTAGATTAGGGTACGATTTATGTTTGTAGGGCCATCAACAAGTAGATAAACTTCTGTCTTCCTCACTCCCAATATCCAAACCATTTGCCAAATTTTGCTAATTCTGCTTTCCCAAAATATCTTCAAACGGTCTCATTTCATCCACTCGCATGTTCACCGTGCTACTTAAGGGTTACTTCTCATGGAAGTACAATCACTTTTTTATGAGTTTTTCTAATTCTAGTTTCTTTGATTTCTTTTGCACTACTGCCTAAACAATCTTCCTAAGGCTTAATCCTGACCATGTTAACACCCTTTGCAGAAATCTTCACAGCCCCTCCATTACTTATAATAAAAAATGTAAATGTCTCAGTTTATCGCTTAAACCCCTTTTTTCAGTCTTTTTCCACTCTACCTTTCCAGATTTATTTCATATTATTTTCCAAATACTTTAGATTCCAGAAAAACGACCACATTTTCTCTGCATTTTACTCTGCATTCCATTTCATCTCCATTATTTTACACAGCTTGCCCCTCATGCTTGGAATTCATTCTCTCCTCATCTCTATCTCTTTGAATACTTTATTCAAATCTGAGCTCCTGTAAACTCCTACAGGAAACATTTTTTTAGTTTTCTTTCTTTGAATGCTTTTAATTCTGTTCTTTAAATGAAAGCTATTTGAGGGTAGGAGCTTTTAAAAAAAATTCTCTATATCAACAATGCCTAGCATTGTTGGCAACTATTTAATGAATATTTGCTTAAATTAATTGAGCTGAATATGATGAACTTTGGCTTTTGGCATTTAGACTGAGACACAATGATATGGGACCCTTCTCATTTAAGAACAGAGAGAAAAAAATCAGCCCCTGGTGACAATTGTTTTTTTTTTAATTCCAAAACAATGAATTAAAGTGAAAGTAAATTTTAAATATTTAACATATGTAGTCAAAACTTAGATAGGTATTAACTAGCAATTTAAATATTAAATTAGCAGATCAATTTTTTAAAAAAATCTTTTAAAATGAGTTTTAAAAAATCATTATTTAACAATCTACTTTCTGATTTTATCTGCACTTAAAAACAGCCCTTCTGCCACACTGGTTATATACAGATGAATAACTTTTAAATGAACTTTTTTTTCTATATAAGAGCATGTGCATGCCATTTAACACTTTTCTATGTCACAGAACACACTGATAGTCTAATAATAGTCATGAGGACAGAGGTATCAGATAAATAAGTAAAACTTTAAATTAAGAACAAAGGGGCTTCAGCATATTGCAAATTTCTAACTTTCTAGAACATGATTATTAAGCAGATACTTTCAAAAGAGAGAAAAAAAGGAATTATCACTAGGCAACATTGGTTCTCATTCCAAAATCATTTTTCTTTAGCAAGTACTAGACAATTAAAGGAAGAAAACACTCAAGACATACTCTATCTTTATTTCTTCAATTTTTGACAAAATCTCTCATGCAAAACAATGTGATGGTAAATAATGTTCACAGAAAAGAACATTGGCATGAGATTGGAAGACTTGCATGTCAATCTGGTCACTATTGCATAGTAACTGTGAAAATTGGGAAATCATTTTCCCCCTGACTGCCTCAGTTTCCTCACTTTTAAAATAAGAATTCTTTATTCTGTGTTGCATATATCAAGAGGGTTCTTGTGACACCTGAGAGAATCAATACAGAAATGCTTTCTAAAATGGTTAACTAATAGTAGATGCTTAATAAATACTTGTTGACTATGTTTCTATACTTAGGAACCAGATGGAAAAATTAAGCAAGTTACATAGACTGAGGGATTTATAGCCAGTGGAAAAACCTCACCCAAAGAATAAAAATCACTTAAATTTGAAAGGAATTCTCCAACAACATAGCACAAAACTTTAGGTCCTGTCCTATTTCTGTTAACAATTCAGATCAAGAAATAGAAGTCCTGTTTATTAAATTTTCAAATATTCCTAAGCTAAGACAGATAGCTCAATGTGTAGCAAAATATCATTCAAAGGCTCAACAGGCTAGAAAGTGTTATTCATTCATTCAAAACATATTTATAGAATTGCCAAAATATCCAAGGCACTTTGTTATTCTGACCCTAAATTAATAAGAGTGAAGTTAATAGGAATAAACTCCTGCATTCAGTTGTTATTGGGCTTTTTTAATCAATTAAGAGGTGGTTAAGCAATAAATGTATACAAAATTTGGGATTTTAATTAAAGGCTCAATACAAGCCAATGTTATAACATGGCTATAAATTAAGCTAAGACAATATTAAGGTGCAGTTTACAAAACTAAATATACAGGTCAAGGGAAACAGTAGCTCCCTTTTACTCTGAGTTGATTAATTCATATTTTAAATTTTGTTTTTATATTTCTGTGCCACATTTTAAGAAAAACATTAATGAACAGGTGACCAATTAACCTCGTTAAATAACAACGGCAATTATGATAATGCCAAACAACTTCTGTACGTATGATACATTAAGGTTTACAAATGATTATAAAAATTATTTCACTTGATGGTCATAGGGACCTAAGGTAGGAACTGGAGGTATTATTGCTCCCATTTTAAATATGGGAAATCAAGGCTAAGACTGCTTAAGTAATTGATTTGCCCATAATGGTACAGTTTATAAGCATTAGAATCAGGATTCATACTCAAATATTTCCCAGTCCTGGGGTCCAGTGTTCTTTGAAACATACCACTCTGTCTTTCTAAAAGGAAAGGACTAAAAATAATTTCATCTAAGGAATGGTTATGTAAACTAGAACACTTCAGCCAAGAAGAGGGATCTCAGTGGGTACATGGTAGCTGTGTACAAATATCTAACGGGCTACAATGTGAAAAAATGGAGTAGACTTATTGTATATTTCAGAAGAACTCAATATGCATCAGTAGTATTTATAAATAGAATGGCTATTTCAAAAAGTTGTAAAAATCTCCCTCATGTAAACAGTCAATCAGAGACTGAAGAATCACAAATCAGGACGATAGATAGCATAAGGATGTGGCTCCAATGATTATTCCACAGAGTAAAAAGTAATTACTTTGGTTAAAGAAGATCACATTTTGACAGATGGACATATATCTCAGAGGACTTTAAGCCAAAAGAAACCACCTGCCAGTCATACCAGGTCTAATGGACTCAAACAGTGGCTCAAAAATGGATATTTCAAACAAAGATGACCTTTCACACTGTATCTCAAGAACGATTAACACTGCTGGGCAGTGTGGACCCTCTATAAGCTCAGGTTTACAAAGGCTAGCTAGACAATAGTTCTGATGAGGATTATGATCAGCTGGTTAGCTGATCATATTCCATAGCACTGGAATAAAGGCCGAGAGTTCCTCTCAGTTACAGAAGGGCAAGGGCTATCTAATCCACCTGACCAACATCACAACATCACAAGCAAAACTAGGGAATGTTACACATGTAGTTCTCTGGTAATACTAATGCTTACCCATGCAACACACATTTTCCGTATAAATATGTGTTCATTAATGCATATATTAATTAGCATATGTTCCTGTTTTATTATTTTTTATCTCTGAGCTAGGTAGAAACTACGTAGAAAGATATTCAAAGAAATGGTAGAATCTTTTCATAACTTTCCCGTAGGACGTCTGTGTATCTGTAGACACTAAAATATAATATGTTGTTTCATAAGCCAAGTATTTCCAGTAAACTGACTCCTACCACAAAGAGATCAGGAGTTAACAAAAGATAGATATAAGTGTAAAGTTAGGCAGAATCTAATCTCTTCCTAAATAGGAATTTTCCTAATTGGAGGTTTGGAATGATTGTAAATAAACACATAACTTTGTCTAAAATGAACTCCCTAAATCAAATGAGGAGACAACCACATAGACTCTAGGGGCTGTTTTAGTTGCCAACAGACTTAAATGTGCTAATTACTCTATTAGTATATTATAACAGGAAGGGACCTTTCCAACGAGGAGTGTGCATGATTTGAATAGTGATGAACACAGATTTCAGCATATCCCATATACATCTCAAACTAAATGTGCCCAAAACAACTCATCATTCCCCTCAACCTCTCCCCACCACCCCAAACTTCACTATCACTGTCCAGGGCACCTCCACACTCCCAGTCACTCAGGCCCAGTGTAGGTATCATCCTTGATCCCTCATTCTCTCTTACCTCACATATCGAATCTATTGTTTAATCTGGTTATTTTCACCTTTACCCTGTTTCTCCTATAAAGCCTTCTTTCCACTCACCCAGCTTCCACTTGAGTTCAGGCCCTCATCACCTCTCACCTGTACTACTACAACAACCCTTTCCAGTCTACTTGCCTCAAGGTTCTTATCTCTCACATCAGTACTCCATTCAGCTGGCCAGGTCACCCCTTTAAGAATCAAAGAACAAATATAAAGTACTTTGCCTTTTAAAGTTCTTCATTGCCTGATTCCTTCATACCTGTCCCCTGTTCTTGTACTTTGTCCCCTTCTTTGTCCTGCATACTTGCTTAGGGACTCTTCCTTAAACATAACATTCTATCTCATATCTCTCTGCCTTTTCACTGCTTGGTTCCCCGTGCCTGGGACTCTCTGTCCCCTCCCCTCCAACTTTTAATTTACCTGGCTTGACTCAAGACTTAGTCCATATACCACCTCTGGTAAGTCTTTCTTGCTCCCCTCTCCAGTTGCTACTGCCTTCCCCTCTGAGATTACCTTCCATCTACTCTGTATGTTTTTAGTTATTATTCAGTAATGCGAGACTCTTTGTGACCCCATTTGGGGTTTTCTTGGCAAACGTACTGGCTTGCCATTTCCTTCTCCAGATCATTTTACAGATAAAGAACTGAGGCAAACATGGTTAAGTGACTTGCCCAGGATCATACAACGAATAAGTGTTTGGAGTCAGATTTGAACTCAGGAAGAAAAGTCTTCCTGACTTCAGGCCTGGCACTCTATCCACTGTGCTAACTAGCTGACAAACTATGTCTAGTTGTGTGTTTTATAAAAATCTCTTTTTTAAATTTTACTTATGGAATAAAAGAAGCATTTTTATAACATAGTAAAAGAAAAAAGATGATTGTACATGAAACTGCAAAGCTACTATGCACAATTTGTTATTCCTTTCAACAAAACTGTCATGTAAATTTCTTTTCTTCCTTCCCTCATCTCTACCTAATTGGACACAATTAGGTACACATATGTAAAATATGTATGTTATATACATACTTCTATTTAACAGTTCTTTCTCTGCATATAGATAGCACCTTTCTTCATAGGTTCTTTATACTTAATTTGGGTATTTATAATAGCCAAAAAACTTATTTACTCAAAATCTCTTAATGTTTTCTTTTTATAAGACTAATGTGTTATTCTGCTTCTGTTCTATTTTGAAAATAATCTGTAACATGGGGTAGTGTGTTCTTTTTCTGGGTAGCTATATTTATGTTTTTTGTTGTTTGATGTGTTGGCATGTTTAACATTACCCTGCTTTTTATTTCAAAGAATGTCACAAATCCATCTCTTTTTATTGAAAGTCCTTTTTTCCCCCATTGGTGATTGGGTTCAGGGTATATCATTAGGGGTTGCATTTTCACTTCCTTTATATTTCAGAATATAGTATTACATTTTTTTGCATTTTCTAGTGGGTGCAGAATAGTTTTGTGTTATTCAAATATCCATTCCTTTATATTTGAAGGTCTTTCAATCTGATGAATTACATAATTTGTCTGTCACTGGAATTGTTAAATTTATTCACCAAGGGTTTTGAATTTTTAAGTACAAGAGTTTTGTTTTGTTTTTCTTGGAGACAATCTGTCCATTCTTTTGGTTTGTCCTTTGTTTTCTGTATTCTAGTATTCTGAAGTTGTAGGCAGTTTCCTTTTCTATTTTTTCCCCTGAATCATGAAGATTAAGCTTTTTTTTTTCTTTTTTAAATGTCATGGTTTTTTCTTTCTGGAAGGCCTCTGATATTTAGACTTGTTTCTATACATTCTTTCTTCAAGATCTATGTCCTTTGCTCTATAGCTATAATGTGTTCTTTTAGCATCATTGTCTTTTGCTTTTCTTCTAGGATGTCCTTCACTTCAGCAAGTTTGTGTTTCAGAATTTTTTCCTCATTCTCTCTCTCCCGGACCCCCAGAGAGACACCATCATGGATTCAAATTTATCTATTTTGCTGTATAGCCCATAATTTATGATATTTCTCCCTTTTAATTTCTTTTACGGTTTTATAATCTCCTTTTTTGAACTATTCTAAAACAGGCAATTATGGTTCCACATTCCCTAAGGATTCTACACATTGGACACTGATTTAATTTCATTCATCTTACAATATATATATTTACAAATACTTATAATACTTTTGATATATTAGTATTCAATTTTATTCAAATTTTTGAACACTTCCTTTTCATTTATCTGCTTTTACTCTAGGTTTACAATTTAATTTTCTTCCTCTTGAAAACTTTGGAGGTTTAGGCTTTCTGCCCTTGTGTTCCCCTGTCATTCGGCTTCTGACTCCTATACCTTTGATGGCAAAAACCCTAAGGCTGGATGAGGACACTGCCTCAGCCTTCTTTTTACTGACCTTGGTCTCTGTCTCAGGTATATTCTAGTGAAAGAGTGTCACTCCTGCTAGCATTCAGTTACCTTTCTTTTAAGCTTGATGAAGTCCAGCACACTGACCCTACTCCAGTCATGTACCTTGAGCTGTGCTGAATCACTATCTACCAATTTTTGGAGGGTTAGTTGAGAGAGGAGTGGATGTCTACCTTTGGGATTCCTTAACCGAGGATTTGCCCCAGGTAGAAGAAAATCTGATTTGTCTGCCCTCCCTTTTCATGTAGTAGTCAATGTCTGCTATTTGTTGCATTAGGGTGGGGACAGACAGGGGACAGCATGTGTCAGTAGAATCTATTCAGCAAGAGGGGAATCCTTGAGTTGGTCCCAAATACAAGCCAATGGGTCAATTTGTAGGTTCTGTCAGAGGAATGATGATGGGTTTAAAGTTTGCAAAGTCTTTTATAAATATCTCATTTTATCCTCACTACCACTCTGAGAGGAAATTGTTGTTATTATCCCCATTTTACAGCTAAGGAAGCTGAGGCATATGTGAAATGATTTGGTTAGAATCATAAAACTAGTAAGTATCTAATGATACATTTGAACCTAGGACTTCCTCACCCCAGAATCAATGCTCTATCTACTGTGCCATCTTTTTGTCTCTAATAAGAAGGGAATACATGTTTATTAAGCACCTACTACATGCGAGGCACAGTATTAAGCACTTTACAATTATCACCTCATTTGATCCTCACAAGAACCAGAGAGAGAAGGGTAGATTCTATGATTATTCCCATTTTACAGTTGAGGAAACTGAAGCAGAATTTAAGTGACTTGCCCAGGGTAACATAGTTTGGAAGTGTCAGAGGTGAGATCTGAACTCAGATCTTTCTGACATTAGGCTCAGTGTTTTATCCACTGTACTAAGTGAGGCAGCTAAATGTGTTGAGTGAGCTCCTTTATTATTAGTTTTTCAGTATTTATTCATAAAGCTATTATGTTGCTGGGTTTTTTGCTTTTTTTGTCCTTTACATTAAGTTGTAGTTGTTCTGTCTCTGATGAGTAGTAGGGGAGAGGTGGTATGGAAAAGAATAAACTTGAAAATTAGGGAGAAACTGGAGAAAATGTTTAGTTCACAATATTGTTGTTCAAATCATTTTTATTGAATTTCTCTTAAAGGATCCAGCAAACTGGAGGTTTTTACTCATTCTTTTCCTTCTTCTGCTGTGCTAATGTGAAATCTAGGATACTGTCTTTCACTCCCCATTCATGAATAATCCTTTTTTTTTTTTTTTTTGGTTCTTCATGTTTTTAATGACGATGAGTAGGATAAATAAATTGTGGCATGGATTTCAAAACAAAGGTGAAGCAGAAAGACTATCCCAAAGATCTGTAAGTGGCAATAGAGAAAACGGATAGGAACAATCCTAAAAGGAGTTTTAGTTAAGTAGTATCAAGGGAAAGTGTATTTATATTCTAAGAAATTCTTGTATTTGATATGCTGGGACATCAAGTTTTGGTCATGCAATGACAAGCATAACCTCTGCATAATTTTTTGATAAACTGATTTTCTGTCCAGAGCTCAGAATAACCAAACAGACTAAATCCCAGCAAGGAGACCAGAACTTCGCCTGCAAAGCTAAGTAATGTAGCTTAGACCTGTGATGGTTACAGAAGTAACCCAGTAGCTAAAGCAGGTTTTGCTACTTCCATTTACAAAGTAAGTAAATTTTCATAAGAGACTTTAGCAATATGGATGCTAGTTAATATTACAAGCTAGACTACTCTTTAGGTTCACAACATCATAGTTCCTCTCTTATTCTGGTATTCTACTTAAAACTCTGTATTCTGTGGTGCTCATGGGCTTCTCCACATTTCTACTTATCCATTATGAAAAAATATTTTACTCTGTCTACCTCATTGTGCTTTTCTTAAACCTTTTTCACATAACTGACATGGTAGAATAATATAAATTCAAATGCTAGATTGAGAGGTGTCAGAAATGCCTCTTGCTTAAGATGAAAAAGCACAATTCATTGTATTAGAGGATTTTTCACTGTATTAAATTACTGGGATTTTTTTCTGTGTTATCCATTGCTCTATATAGCTACCTCAGGTAGCACAGTGGATAGAACAATGGGCCTAATGCTAGAAAGATCTGAGTTCAAATGAAGCCTCTGATACTTCATTGATATCCTGGGTAAGTCACTTAAATTCTGCCTCAGTTTCCTCAACTGTAAAATGGGAATAATAATAGCACGCATCCCCTCCTTCCCCCAGGTTGTTGTGAGGAATGAGGTGATATTTGTCAAGTGCTGAGGACTGTGCCTGGCACATAGTAGTTGCTTAATAAATCTGGATTCCCTTCTTTTTATTAGAGGCAGCAAGATGGCACAGTGCCTAGAGGACTGATTCTGGGGTAAGGAAATTCTAGGTTCAAATGTAGCATTAGATACTTACTAGTTTTGTGATTGTAAGCAAGTCACATAACATATACCTCAGTTTCCTTAGCTGATAATAATAGCAATTACCTCTCAGGGTTGTTATAAGGATAAAATGAGATATCTGTAAAGGACTTTGCAAACCTTGAAGCACTATATTCATGCTAGCTATTTTTATTACAGAATGTACTTAGTTTTAGTGTCATAATAGTCATTAATAAATGAATTTTTAATTTTCACTGGACATATCTCACAGTGTGTTTTTCAGATAAAACAAGACATAGGTACATGGAATAATTAAATTATCATAAGACTACTAAATAATTAAATAATATATTAAAATATCACTAACAATCAACAGTCTTTAGAATCCCATAATAATTTTGTTTTATCCTATCTGAATTGCTAATATAGTAGTTTAAATAACAGTATTAATGGATTAAGGATTACTCTGATATTTCAAATTTGAATCACTAAGGATCTTTTTAGATTTATTGCTATTATTTTGTCTAAAATATTATTATATATGTATATATACATATATTTGCATGTATAAAATAGGTCATGGGGCCAACTATTTGCTACATGAGGCCCAAAACATTCCCAAGTGCAGCCTGACTCAGATTAAAATGTACTTCCTATTTGATTTTAATTTGATATTAGCAAAAGCACACACACACACACATGTACACACACACACACACACGTGTGTGTGTGAGTGTGTTTTTTTAAGTCAACATATGGCTTGCTTGGGATCCTTAAATACTGTTTAGTGGCCCCTACCTCAATTTGAATTTGATGCTACTTCTGTAGACAGTTTTCATTTCTTCCATAAACCTACATCTACTCCTCTTCCCCTTCACATTCATGGTCAAATTAGTCCTATCTCTTGGAAGAATTTTGGAGCAGATTGCATGTCATGGGAGACATTGGCAGAGGACTGCTCAGAACAGCATGTCCAAATTAAAAAAGGTTCTGTGCTCTGTAAGTGAAGAAGAATTGCAATAGTTCAAAAGAACTGTGAGATGCACAGATTTAAATTCATCTCTTCTCCATATGTTTATGTAGACTATCTGTGCCCAACCGTTAGTAGAGCCATCCAAGCTTGTATTGGACTGATCAGCCACTATCAGACACACTACACCTTGACTTCAATACAATGACGTAATTTTGGTCCTCTTCGAGAACGCAGGACAAGAACCAACCAACCAAAATCAAGTGATAGTCCTACTGAGAAATAAACTCATACCAAAGAGCTCTTAAAACTTAATAATAATTTTTTCCTTCCTTCTTTCTTTCTCCCTCCTTCCTTCCTTTCTTCTTCCTTCCTTCCATTTTTTCCCCAGATCTAACTTGTGATTTCATTGGTGTAGGAAACTTCTCCCCCCTGTGCAGAGCATTATCATCTTCCCAATACACTATGAAGTTAAATAACATATACAGGGTCACATGGGCAGCATATATCAGAAGCAGGACTTAAAGACTCTGAGGTGTGCCTTCTATTCAACATACTGCCTCCTACTCTCCTATTAAAAACTGTTCACTGAAGCATCCAAAAGGAACAATGTTAAGGGAGAGTTTTGTATGAAGGAACATCAGATACAAATAAGCATATTTCAAAGAAACAAAATACTATTATCTCTTTATTCTCTAGAGGAAAGCTACTATCTTCCTCCAGATACAGGAGGTAGAACTGCTTTATCACTTAGCACTGGTGTTACAGAATGAACTCACTGGAGAATGACAGAACCCTAGCTTGATTCTTAATAACCTTTGCCAGATCTCCTTCTATAGAAATTCCCAGTTAGTAAAAGGCATACTACCCCACTCCTACCCTGACTCTCAGACCTGAGGTCACAAAATAACAACTAGGTAAGGAAATGGATGGTGATTACTACAGACCTCAATTAACAAAGACAATACTGAGCAACCTGCCAATTTGTTTCTGAAAAGGGAACTTCTTATTCTGGCACTACAAGAGTTAAGTAGCTAGTCAGGCTCCATTCATCTCTTCCAAATGGAATGTTTCCTCTAGGTGTTCACATAGCTTCCCCACTCTTAGAAATTACTTTTAGAAAACCCAGGGCTGGCAGTAGTACAAGAGAGCTAAGGAATTTAGGAAGGGCAGGATTTGTTTTGAGTTCTGTTTTTCTGTTTGATTTAGTTTTATCTCCTCCTTAAATGATAGCTGTTGATTCTTCCAAGACCATAGAATTTATTTTCCCTAATTTCAGACTGTCAGAACAAGAAGAAATTATTCTTTTTTCCTTTTAGCATTTACCTTTTACTTTTGTTTTATTTAAAGATCTGAAAAGGAAGAACAGCTATACCTCACCAACTGAAACAGTGAGGACATTGTCCTGGGTACAAAATACAATTCTCCATTCTAGTTTCTTATAAAATGTATCTTTTCATTTAATAAAGTATGTATCGTTAGCACAGCTAAGTAAATAATAAATTAATCCTGGCCTCAAGGAGCTTACAGTCTAAACACAGACATATACTCATAAAATTAATATGAGAAAAAAACACGTATCAAGCACCAAAATGTGTTGTACAGACAAAAAGCATAACAAAGATTTAAAGAAAGAGACATTGTTTCAAGCTGGAATGGCCAAGGAAGGTTTAAAAGATAGGGTTAAGAACTATGACTACAAAGAAGAGTGGCAAGATTAGTGGATGAAAAGTAGATACCTGCTAACTTGGGCATTGCTTCTAAGTACCCTGCCTAGAAGAATAAGACCTGGAACAAACCATTCTCGGACTGGCACCTGCAGCGCAGAATCAAAATAAATAAATAAAAACCAGAAGGCAAAGCAGAAAATTTCCTGTGTGAGCAAATTGCCTTGACACTGGTACATTTTTTTTTTTTTTGCTCATTGTTAACCTATTGCCTCTACTTCTACAGGAGTCTCTGATTCGAGCCATGAAATTCTGATGATTCTCTACCTATTCTGTTTTTATGGAAATATCCTTCTGTATCTTGCAGAAGGCTCTGGCTCTCTCTCCTAGAGCCAAACTAATGCATCTCCCCCTTCAAGATACTAGAATACTCTTAGGGTTTGGAGTGTTATCTCTATAGCCACAGCTATAGAGATCTGCATCTCCCTCATTGTTAGGGCCTGTAACTAGTATTCCAATTCCATTTAACTATTCAATATCACTTAGCTTTTATCAAAGGCTATATCTGCCTTAAAAACAAAGGAAAATACAAACATTTCTTGTAATACCTGTAGAACATCCTTTTCTCTATACTAAGTCTCTGGGAGAGTAACATAAAAACTTAGTTTAATTCCTACATAGCATTGGTCCCACCAAATTCACATCCAGTGCTTGAAGCTTCTGGGTAAATTCTGTCTCAATCACATTTGGGCTGATGGCCTCTTGATACTGATTCTGCACTGACTATGAAGTTGGTGGAAGTAACCTAGACTTAAACCCCAGATTTCTGTGGCTCCCTCTCCCAAACTTTCAAAACCTCTAAGGTCAACATGGTCTCTATCCTGCACATGGTCCAGGCCCTGATTAGACTTCTGAGTCCTAACTTCCAACCCTGACAGGGCTTTCTGAGCGCATGTTAATTTTATATTTTGCTTGCCCATTGTTTTAGAAGCCCCATCTCTTCCTGCTGACCTGCCTGTCTTTATGACCCCCAACTAGTTTCAGAATCGAAGAATTACATAATTAGAAGGGACCACATGATAATATATACTAAGCTGGAAGAGACTTTACAGAAATGGATCCCTGCAGACCACATATTGACTTAGAAAACCACAAATTATGTTGTATTGTATTTTTATTTGTTTTGTTAAATGCTCCTCAATTGCATTTACTGTGATTCAGGTCATTCAAGAATTTTCCTTACCAGAAAAGATAAGTAGCTTAATCACATTAGTAGTGCATGGTAGAGTCAGAATTCAAACCCTCATTTTCTAACCTAAAACCCAATGCTTCACAGTGTCCTCTTAGAGACCATCTAATTCAATGCATATTTATATAAGGATATATTCTACAAAACTATCAAGCGGTGACCCAGTCATTACTTCAAAATCTTTGAGTGAACAGAAACCCACCAACTACCTTGAGGAAACTCAAGTCTATTTTCAAATGACTTTCTTTAATCGATAGGAAGTTTTGATGTAATGTACATGAGCATTTACATCTTTCTGTAATGTGTACCTTTAGTTCCTACTTTGTGGGCCTTCTGTAACACTGTAAGTCCTCCACCCCATTCCACTGCACTATCCTCTCTATTCAAGCATCTCATTCCTTTTCCCATGGCAATTGCAATTAGTCTTCAGCTGAAAGACGCTTCTTCCTAACTAGAACACTTGTTTTGATGCCTACTCTTACAGGGTAGAAATTTGAGGGTCAGCTGTATACAGTTGTGAAAAAAAACAAACTAGTTGATTTTAAGGTTCAAGTTAGAAAAACATTGGAGATGTAATTGGAAAGTTATGTAGAAACCGGGCTGTGGAGGGTTTTGGATGTTTGCCTAACTAGTCTGAACTTTATCTTGAAGTTCAGGTGTCAAACCAGTGAAAGGCCCCAGGAAGCCAATAAGACTTTCAAGTATAGTTGGAACCACATTAAAATGTAACTGATAAATGATTAACACAATAAATAGAAATAGAAAACAATATAGACAATGTTAACTTGTGTTTTTTTAAAGTCAATATGTGACTAGCAAGGATCCCTCTCTCTTTCAGTTTGCTGAAATCTGTTGCTCATAGGGTACTAGTGCAAGAATTTCAGTATGGAATTGACAAGACAAAAGTGACATTTTAGACCTATTGAATAGGTTTGAAGGGAGAAAAATGGATGTCAGGAGACAAGTCAGAAGGCAGCTAGTATAATGATGCAAGGATGAGGTAATGAATTACTTAAAATGATAAGGAAAAGAACAATCTGCAAAAAACATGAAAAGACTAGGTAGGACTTGGTCATTAGCTTTAATACAGAGGACCAAATAAGGAGTCAATGCAGACTCAGCTTTCTTAAATGGAAAACTTGGAGAATGGTGATATTCCCTACAGAAGCAGGGAGATTAGAATTTTAAGTATGTTTTGTGGTAAAGATAATGGTTTTCTGTTTTAAATATACTGAAATTAGTATGAAGGCTGACCATCCAAGAAGAAATGTCACTGGGCAAAAGGAGATATATGACTAATTTAATCCAAGAAATATCTTCAAGTGCTGTCTACATGCACTATGCCAACTGCTAGGTTTTATAAGGACAAAATTACCATATGGTCTAAACAAAACAAGCATGTGCTTTAAGCACAAAAATTGTTCAACCTTGAGTAAATTTCTGTGCCTTGATTGTTTCTATAGAAAGAATATTCAGCTCCAAAATTCTAAGATTGTATGAAAAATATCTTCTAGTGTTATATATTAATCTATAAAATAGTGAAAAATTCTTTATTGAGAATTTAAATTTAGAATGTTAAAAAAAACACTTTGGAATGCTTTAGAAAAATTGTGTTTCCAACTAGAAAACAATTCGTTATATACCAATTGCATTATATAATTTATGTTCCAATATCAGCTTCTACATTATGTAATTTGCTATTAACAATTTTATTCAAAAGACAAAGCATGAAATTCTCTAAAATATTAAGGTTATGCAAATGAAAAACTGATACATATGATTTTAAGCACTATTTTCTTTCATTCAAATAACAAAAAAGTATTTGTATATTTCCACAAACAAGTCTGCAATATCTGATAAAACCAGTTAATTAAAGTTTATTAAATAAACTTTATTAAAGTTTATTAAAAGTAGTTTATTAAAACTAGAAATTCCCTACATGTAAATTATCTTGTGAATTTCACAAGCAGTTAATTAACTTAAATTAATAAAGCTAAATTTGCACATTATTAAATTTGCTAACCATTAGTACTTTTGTGAATTATTACATATTACTTAAAAACAAGAATATTGAAACAGTTATATTTTCAGGTGGTCTTCTGAAAATAGCAAAGTTGACATGACAGATATTCTCTTTATTTGAATAGAAATCATTGAAGAATTTTCAGTGAATTCACTTAACTCTGTCTAAATATTTCTGCTCACATTGCATCCTGGTCCATCTTCTGATGAATATCAGGCTACTGGACCCATGATGACTCAGGAGAAGAAAGTAAGGATGGTGACCTTGCACAGTCCTCCCTCACTCAAATCAAAGTCAATTGCAAGTCATGTCATCATCTTGATGTTGGACAAACATAAATAATTCTATTTGGATATCTCGTTGTTACCTCTAATCATTAGCAAATCTGAGAAAGCAGGCCAACCTCCAGCTCCTATGTCCTTAATAGCAGTGCTACTACTCTTCCAGTCACGTGAGATTGAAAGTTCAGGGTTATTTTTAACATTGTGAAAGAGGTCTTTAAAACTTGACAGGGGCAAGAGAAAGTCAAGTATGACTTTAAGGTTTTAAGCTAAGAGTTAAAGATAACTTAAAAAAGAAGACCAGACAGGTTACATGAATAGAGAAGTGACACAGAGATAGAATGGACCACAGAGGTCATTTTCCTCCACTGTCCATCTAAATAGAAACCAATCCTACAAAGTACCTGGCAAATAATTATCTAACCTCTGCTTGAAGACATTCAGTTTATAGGGAAACCACTACCTTTTGAATTAGCTAACTTCATTTTTAATTTATCTACTGTTTAAGAAATGTTTCTTTATAATAAGCCTAAATCTATTTCACTTAAACTTTCTACCCATTGTCTCATTCTACATTCTATGGCTTAAGCATTGAGGTGGAAGACGGAAGTTTTAGCCAAAGAAGTGAGTAATAGGCTAGTTTGTCTTTGTATGTCTTGCAGCCAAGCATATAGTAAGTGCTTAATAGATGCTTATTTGATTAAAAAACTTCACTGAGACTCAGTTTCTTCATCTGTAAAAATGGGTATAATTGTATTTACCTTAAAGGATCGAGATGAATATCAAATGAGAATGCATGAATGTAAGGTGTTTTGCCAAACTTTAAATTGCTATATAAATGTTAGCTATTCACTAAAACTTCCATAAGATCCACAAGCTGTACGTACGTTTTCTTTTTTTAAAATAATTTTCATGGTATAGTCCCAGATTAACAAGTCACCATGCATTTAGACAGTGGATGAAATGGAAAGACTGTATTTTTTTGTCTTCAAAAAACTAGTATCCTGAACCCTAAACAGGCCAACAAAACTAGTTTAAACAATCTTCCAAAATTACAATTAAATTTTAAATTTTAAAATTGGATTTTAAATCCAATTCCTGGATTTAAAGCAATGTAATCTGAGCTTCAGGTCCACCTCTGATACTTCATAGCTCTATCAACATGAACATAGCTGCACCTGCACCAAAGTTTCCTCATTTGCAAAATAGGGAAAATATCACTGTTTCTTCCTACTCTGATCAGGTATAAAACAGAGAAAGCTGGACTTGAGGCTAAGAGATCTGGGTCCAGATACTGTCACATACATATTATATGATCCTAGACAAGCTTTGTTTAGACAACTGACTACATTGCAGGCAGTATAACTCTGGGAAGGTCACTCAATCTCCTCAATGATCCAGTCAAATATTTTAAGATTATAAATTTTAGGGGAGGTACCAACTTGTATTGATAAAGGGATATCCTCATCTGAAATTCCTGACATCACAAGGAAGCCTCCATATTTATCCCTACTTACCTCCTATAGTTGTCAAGATACCATTTTGTAAACTATAAAATACTATGTAAATTTGAGATTATTAAACCATAAAGAAGAGGCATTGGTTTTAGGAAAAAGAGATTGCATTTCATTTTAGACATTTCAAGTCAGAGGAAATGCCAAGGTAAACTGGAAGAAATGTCTAGTAAATAGCTGGAACTCCAAAACTGGCTTGAGCACACAGTAGGTTTTGAATAAATAACTTGATAACTGATCCCCTCCCACAGCTATAAACCTTTTTTTAAGGCAAGTGCTAGTGAATTCCTTTGTAACATATGCTAAAAAACCCATCAAGTTAACTTTATAAATGTTGGCTATTTTTATCCCCATTATCCTTCTGATCCACATTGTCATCGAGTTTGGAATGTCAACCTTCAGAGATCTGCAGTCTCTCAAAAGCCATTTCATATTGCAAATGGGTTTTCAAAACTTGAAATTATTCTCAAATAGACTGTATGGAACATAAAATTTTCCTTCAAAATTAAAGTCTGAATTTTCAAACTAAATTCTTTATTCTTCATAGCAAAGTTTAGAAGTTGGGTAGAAATAAATTAAACTATTTTCCAGTTTACTTCTTTTTATTTTATATTGTTCCTCTTCATGCCCACAATTCTATTAGAGTCAAACTGGTCTGCCAACTATTTTCCATATACCACATCAATCTTGTACCTCCATAGATCTGCACAAGTAGTCTCTGAAGTCTGGAGTCACTTCTTCCCTCCTTTCACTCCTAGAATCCAAAGGTTCCTCCAAGGCACACCTAGGCTGACACCTTCCACAAGGACTCTTACCTGTTTGCTATTATTGAAATTATTGTATTGTTTTCTGTATCATTGTAGTAGAATGGTAATAGAATTAGGGTAACACTCTCATAGCCTTCTTTGAAGACAGTGACTATTTTGTTTATATCTTGGAATTGATAGAGCCTTAGAAGGTTATTAATAAATGAATTGACCTGAACAGAAGCTACTAAATGGATGCAAATTAGATATTTGTTTCTTTTCGGTTCCAACAAAATTTCCATCCAGCAAGACTTATTCGTGTGAATACAGGGGCTGCCTCTTGGAGTACTAAATGATACTTGTCTAGTCTTTTACATTCATTATATCATAATCCTCACAGAAATATATACGTATACATTTGTATACGTATATATATGTATGTATAACTGACATTGGTATACATAACTATCTCCATTTTATAGGTGAGGAAACTGAGTGTCAAAGAGGCTAAGGGGCTCATTTGTGATCACTAATAATTGTCAAAGGGGAAGTTTAATGCAGTTCTTCCTGACTACAGGTCCAGCATTCTTTCTACTTTTCTATACTACTTATTCCAAAATTCATTTTTCGTAAAGTTAAAAAACCTATATTTTCACCATATTCAGGATTAAGGTCATTGGGAATATGAAGAAATTTATATTTTCTTAATGGAATTTTGAATGATCACTTGTGAAAATTTTAATAATTAGTCAATGGTTTCAACATGTCATCACAATTTTTAACCTTGTAATGTTTCCTTCATGCCTATAATTCAATCCCCAAAGCAGATGAGTATAATGTGAGTATAATAAAACAAAAAAAAATAGAATGAATGAGTTATATTGTTAAGGTGTTTCTTCACTGAACACAGAACCTGAAATTCCTCAATATAAACGCTAATCTAGAGAAAGCATTCACAGTACATTGAGGAGATTAGGGGACCTCCTTTTAGAGACACTTGTAGCATAAAGAAGAATTACAGTTCTCTGTCATTTAAAAATATTTTTAATTTATAGCATAAAACAAGCATTTTCACAACATGGTATAATAAAAAAGATGATTGCACATGCAACTGAAAATCTATTATGTATAATACGCTATTCCTTTTAAATATATAATAAAGTTATTATGTAAATTTCCCTTTTTTCCTTCTCTCCTCCCCAGAGATGGGCTACCATTAAACACAAATAGGTGAGTTTGTATGTATGTATGTATGTATGCATGTATAAATATATATGTAAAATTATTCTAAAAATATTTCTATTTATCAGTTCTTTCTCTGGATGCAGATAGAGTTTTTCTTTACATGTCCTTTAGCTAGCTACATAACCTCTTTTGTTTACCCACTTTGTAAGAAATGATTTATTCTTGATCTATATTCTAGTATATTAATATTTTTTCTTAAATGATCTACATAAATCTGTTCCATGTCAGCTCAATTGTTGTCCTCATAAAACACCCTACCATCTATTCAATGATAAGAAAAAGAATAAATCTTTATACTTCACATGTTTTAGTCCCTTAGCAGTGTGTGAATCAAATTCATTTTTCTCCCTCAGAACTAGGAAATAAGCCTTGAACATAATAAGTGCTTATCAAATATTTAATAATTGATTCTTGAGAACTATGTTCAAGTTACTTAAATGTGAAAGTTAATTACTTTTGATATTTTAAACACTGGCTACTAGTTTTGGTTAATTACTGTAGAACATGCATACATACAGATGTGCTTACATAAACATAGCTATGACCATAAATATATATGCATCCATACATACTGAGTAGTGCCTACGTACAAAATAATCCTCTGAAACTAATTACCCCCTTTTCTTTGCTGTATTGGACAAAAATCTAAAAGGATATTTATTTAGGGGTAATCATAATTCAGTTCAACATACATCATTTATATACATTATTTCCTACTTTTTTAAGGTTCTAGGAATAAAATATCAATATGATATGTACAGTATAATGTAAAGTTGGGATAAAGAACAAACATGGTGTAGTAAGGGGAAGCTAACATATACAAATAAACTCTGAAAGTGAGACATGATGGCTATTTTGATGTAGCGAGGTAGAGCAATGGATAGAGTGTCAGATGAGTCAGGAAAACCAAAATTCAAGTCCTTCAAACACTACTTGTATGACCTGAACAAGTCACAAACTCTTTGAGCCTCAATTTCTTCATAAGTAAAATGGGGGTAATAATTATGCCTATCTCACAGAATTGTTGTGAAGATCAAATGAGATTAAAATACTCTTCAAACCTTAAAGTGCTTCATATATATATATATATATATATATATATATATATATATATATATATATATATATACACCTAACATTTTCCTTTCAAGCAGAACTATACTTGGGTAAAGAAAATGAAACAGTAGCTACAGCTAGCTTAGATCCAAGGTGAATAGTTATTGAGACATGTAAAATATATGCTTATTTCCAGTGTGTGTATATGTATATATGCAGCCATGCACATATACCATATATGTATGTGAATACATATATACATGCATGCATATTATATTATATATATTATATTATATATTATTATATATTATATATTTGACTATATTATTATGTTATATATTATATTATAATTATATTATATAATATATATATTTGAAAATCATAATTTAGGCAAACATGCATCATAACCTTGAGAGAAACATAAAATATGAGAATATACATTATTTTTTTGACAATTCTACTGGAAAGGGCTATCAAATTCTTGATGACATAGGAAGACTGCTAGTATCTCTATCCTTTGATGTCACATATCATCATCTTCTATCTATTTATCTGTTTATCTATCTGTCTATCTGTCAGAAAATCAAAGATTTTAGAGTTGCAAGAGATCCTGTAGCTCATCTACTTCAAGGTCCTTATCTTTAAACTAAGGCCAGGGAAGTGAAGAGAATGGATGAATGTCACAAAGACTGTAAGAGGTAGAGCCTAGATTCAAATACAGGTATTGCTCCTCTAACCCTTGTGCTCTGTCTAGTTCTTCTATTTACATTGGAAGAATTAGTTTCAAGATTTAATTTCCTTAATTATTTCTACAACTATTTTTCTTTATGAATAGCATGTATGTATTAAACTGTATTTTAATTTTCATTCAAGATTGATGTATTTTTAAAGTGTATTTTATAATGGCAGTGGAATCTCTCTCTGGAATTAATTAAGGGATAATCTTTATCACTTTATATTCTGCAAAGCAATAAAAAGTCCCTCAGATTACTTACTGTTATTATTATTGTCAAAGAAAAACTAAGGTGTTTAATGAATCTTAAAACCCATTTAATGGAAAACAATAGATTACTATTATTATGATACACTAAACCGTAACATAACAAATATAACAATATTTATTTCCCCTATATCTGGTGATTAATCTAATTCTCTGTGTTTTCAGCTGTATATGTCTTTAAGACATAAGATGATAAAAACATGTGGGATCATAATCTTAGAGCCGGAAAGGACCTCAGGGGTCATCTGGTTTATTAACGAAATCCGAAGCAGGAAGAATCCCTTCTACGTTACCGCTAAAAAGTGCCCATTCAGTCTGTGCTGATGAACTCTAGTGAGAAGGGCACGAATTACCTCCTGAAGCAGGCCATTATAATTGTGTTGTTGTTGTTTAGTTATTTTCAGTTGCGTAATGACTCTTCCAAACTCTTTTATAGTTTTCTTGGCAGAGTTACTGGCATGGTTTACCATTTCCTTTTCTAGCTCATTTTACAGATAAGGAAACTGAGGCAAGCAGCTAGTAAATGTCTGAGGCTAGATTTGAACTCGTCTTCCTGACTTCAAACCTGGCACTCTATCCACTGCATCACCTAGCTGCCCCCAGATTTTCAAATATTGAGCAAAAATCTGCCTCCCTGAAGTTTCCACCCATTGATCCCAGTGGTGCCCTTTGGGACAAGCAGTACAAGTCTAATCCTTCTTTCATATGACAGGATTTCAAATATCTAAACACAGTTATCACACCCTCTCTAAGTTTTCCCTGTTCTAGGTCAAACATCCCAAGTTCTTTAAACTGATTCTTCTAAGGATCTATTTCTGGTCAACCCTCCTTGGATATGCTCTTGCTTAGCCATGTGGCACCTTAAATGTGGCACCTAGACTGCCATATAATACTCTAGATATGATCTGACCAAGAAGATTTTAGTAGAACTATGAACCTTTATTCTGTACACTAAACTTTCATTAATGTAGCCTGAAAAATCCCAGTATCTTTTTTCCCACTTACATTTCTGCTTCATATTGTGTTTTGCAGTCACCTAAAATTCCCCAGCCTTTTTTTCCAGGGAATATGGCTCTAGTCTTATCTCTCACCCATGCATTTTTAGTGTTTTTTGGAACCCAAGTGAAAAATTATTTCTATGAATTTTAGATTTTTAGATTTGGTCCATGAACCTAGTCTGTTGAAATTTTTTAAATCCTGACTTTGATATCTAATGGATTGGCTATTCATCCTGGCTTTGTGCCTTATGCACATTTAATGAGAATGTCATCTCTGCTTTTATCCAAGTCACTTATAAAAATTTTGAGTAGAAAAGAATCAACAATCAAACCTACAGTATCTAGTCATGGAACTGATTGATTAAATGCCTTTCTTTGGGTTAAGTCATTCAACCAGGTCTCTACTTAACTTTACCATCAACCCATCTTTCCAACTTGTAGAAAATGATATAAAGAAAGACTTTTTTCAAATACCTTATTGAAATACAAGTATATTATCTATGACATCACCCCATTGTACGTTCTAGTAATACTTTAAAAAAAGGCAGGATTTTTCTCTAACTTGACTTCTTGATGAAGCCATGTTTTCCTGCCCCCATTTTTTTCATTTTAATTACTCATAGACTAATGATTTCTTGATCATTAATGAGTTCTAGAATATTCCCACAAATTAAAACCAAGCTCAGTCAAAAATGTGAAGAACACCATTGCTTTTTTGAAAATGAGGATACTTTTTTCTCTTTCCAATCATAAAACATCTTTCCTCTTTTTGGTTTTTCAAAAACAACCACAGCTCACTAATCACAATAGTAAAGTCATTTCTGAATCCTAGGATATAGTTGTCTGGGCCTGGAGACCTGAACTCATTAAGGACAAGTTAGTGTTCTTGGGCCGCAGCCCAAGTCTAAATGATACTTAGAATGATGTCTTTTAATGGAAAGATCCCTTGTTCACTTTTTTTGTTACCCTTATTGTTACCCATATTCCAGGCATTTATTTGCTGTCAGAGGCCCTGAGTATCATTACTGCTCCTTTTCCCAGCTATTACCTCCTGTGAAATACAAAACACCTTCCCTATTGTTCTTCTTACTTTTGTTCTTGCTATACTCTTTGGTATTTTTCTTGGGGGAGGGATATAGGAAGTTTTCTCACTGCCCCTTCATTTTAAATATAAAATTCTCTTGACAGGATACAGTAGCCTCCAGGAAAACACATCTTTTTTTTTTTTCATCTCTATACTTCATTCCTAAAAGCCTTGATCTTGCCATTACCATGAAATCTAAATGTCATGAACCAAAACAAACCAAACTGAACCAAACCAATCAAATTCCAGACATATTTTTCCCTTCTAAAACTCTTACCCTTAATTGGAAGAAGTAATGAAAATACAACTGTGTCCCCAATTTCTTAAATTTCTGCCCAGGAAGTTAGACTCTTTAGAGATGCTTTCTATGTTCCTCTTTGCAAGCTCTTCAATGCCCACCTGAATCACACTACAAATAGGTAGTTGTGATCTTAATTAAGAAATATTGGAATCTTTCTATCACTTCCTGGATTTATGCCTCATGAAGGCAGCATACTTTCCTCCTTGCTCATCCTGGATCTACACTTCCTTATACTTCATGACAAAGCCATCAACATCAGGACTTGTCTCTGCTCCTATAAGCAGTATTAGAGATACTCTTTTCTGGTGCTATATATATTATTATCATTATTTCACAGTATACATGAATCTGCTCCTGTCTGATGGTGCAGTAGTCCTTCTTCCCCTACCTTATATTTTTCTATTCTTCAAAATCAGTACATGTTTGGATTTCCCTTTGCCTTCTCTGATTTTTTTTCTGGCTTTTAATGAAATATTTCATTGTCACAGAGAAGCAGAAGAATGAAGAAGCATTTTTTTAAGCATTTCATGTTCTCCTTTAGTAGGAATACCCACCTACATCTATGTATATGTAGTTCTCATTTGATTCTGGAAGAAACACAAATATAGTACGGATTGCTCTAGTCATTTCAATATCCCCTTGACTTCCTTACCTGCTGAAACAGATATCATTAGTCCTCTGTGGATATGTCTATGACTAATTCTCAGAGTTGGGGTTTTTTTTTCAGCAAATTGACTTTTTAGGGGGTGGAGGTGGGGGAAAAGGAACATCTATTCTTTTGTTACATGTACTCTTATGCCAGGGATCTTTTCCATAGGGTATTTTTCCAGACTTTATTACATCCCAACCCCTCTCTCACCCCCATTCTTGGGTACTTCTATCCCAGGTACCTCTCATCTGCAATTAACAGATTATTATCAAAACCCTAATGCAAAGAGCAGCTATAAAAAGGTGTAGTATGAGGGAAGGTATTCTGAAGAAATCTATCTGTTCTATCTTCTTATTACTGGTCAGATACTTAGTTGATATATGTTTGAGCATTGCGTCTTTATCTTTGAAACTGTAAATAATATATGTATCTAAAAAGTCATTATATATAACAATATTTCCTGTGACTAAAGGTAAAAGGAAAAAACTGTCTTGGGAAGAAAACAAATTGGAAAATACAGATGGAGGCATCAGGAAAGGACTAAGAAACATTTAGAAATTATATTTAATTTTGATGAGATGTAGTTTATGCAAATTATCTTTCTAATTAATTTAATTGCACAAGGCTCACTGAAACCTATTTGTCCTTTATATGTCTTGGGTAGAATCAAATCAATTGCTGAATGTCATCACATCAGGAAAAAATAATATTGGTTAAATTTAGGTATTGTTACCATTTGTGCTTCTGCCTATGAACATAGGCTCATGATTGTCTAGACATTTTTCTTTCCATACCCCACCTTTCTCCTCCTAACCTCCAGAGCAAATGTCCAACTCTTAGTGAAGTTGAATAATAAGTTAACATTTATATAGCATTGTAATGTTTGCAAATCGCCTCCCATATATCAATTCATCTGTTTCTCACAACAACCCTGTGAGAAAGAGGCTATTATTCCCATTTTGCAGATAGGAAAACTTGAGATATGTAGTGGTAAAGTAACTTGCCTTGTCCCACAAAGATAGTAAATATCTGGGGCAAGGTTTGAATGTTCTAACTTTAAATTGTGCACTTAATCTACTACTCCATCTAGCTATTCCACTAGTATATCAATATCAATATGTTCAAAATCTAACTTAATGACTTTCTCTTTAATTTTTTTTTCCCTTGGGAGCAGCTAGGTGGTGCAGTGCATAGAGTAGCAGCCCTGAAGTGAGGAGAACCTGAGTTCAAATCCAGCCTCAGATGTTTGCCCCTTACTAGCTGTGTGACCTTAGACAAGTCACTTGACCCCAACTTCCCCCTCCAAAAAGCAATTTTTTTCCTTCTTGCCATTCTTCTAATCACTCAACCATGAAATCTGTCTAACTCTTAGCTAGGTTATTATAACTATCCATGTTCTGCTTTCCACAATTCAGCTTCTTCCCACTCCAAACAATATTACTTATGCACCAAAGACTGTTAAATCCTTTTAAAATTGTATTACATCACTTTTGTGCTTGTATATGTCCAGTGGATCCATTAAATTCCTCCAGGAAACTTACTATGATTCCTTCTCTTGAAATTTCATTCTTTATTCTTTCTTATGAATTGTATCACATTTTCATGGCATCTTGGAATTAAGAAAGAACTTTATTTAATCAAATTCAGGGATTCTGAACCTGAGGTCTGTTCAAGGTCACATGCCAATATATGGCAGCACCAAGGCTAGAGCCCATATCATCAGACTCCAAGTTATTTCATACTGCCTCTCCATGTTGCATTCTATAAAGGGAATTCATAGGCTCAAAGATAAGAAAATACTGGATAAATGCAAAATTTTTAATAAGTGATTTGGTGGCAGCAATTGGAATAATTTTTATCCCTCACCATCCTGTTCTTATGTCTCTATGCCTTTGTTCACATCATCCTTTAAGCCTGGAATAAACATTATAACTCATCTCCATCTCCTTTTGAGAGAGCTTCCTTCAAGGCTTAGCTCAGGTGCCAACTCTTCCAAGAAGACTTTTACCTCCTTGATCTTTTCTTTTCAAATTTCCCACACCACATTTCCCTGAGCTCTTACTTAAAACATTTTCCTGTATGCCACAATTAAATATGTATATGTCCTTTTCTTTCTAGTAGACAATAAACTCCTGGGAACAAGGTGCATGCAGAATACACTTACCAAATGAGCTAACTTTGCAAATCTTAAAGTGCTATGTCAATGCTAACTATTACTGCTGTTGTTGCTACTGTTAAATGTAAACCAGGGACTGGCACATAGGGCTTTAATAAATGTTTGCTGAATTTAATATAATTATTAAAGCAAAATTTTAAACATTTTTATTTTATATGTTCAAATATTATACAAACCAATCAGAACAGAGGTTGTTAATTATATTGGGATACTTACTGTAGTAACATACATCTGTGAAAGTAAAATGTTCCCAAAGTCATAGGTACATGAGATTACTGATGAATTAAATTGGCAGTGCCATTAGTCTCATAATTTAACCAACTGTAACATTCTTTTTAAATGGAGACAGGAAAAGAAAATGTAATTAAGGATAGTCATACATTGCTGGAATTAATTAGATGATAGTATAAAATTCAGGTAATCAGAGCCTTTATCAGGAGGAGAGAATTTTGTACTTCTTAAGGAAGAGTGAAATATTCCCCTTTTTCTTAACTATCAAGTCAGAACTTCCAAACCAATTTGCATATGATGATTTCCTTTGTGTGGAGTATTTGATTTCTTTTGCTCCTCTTTTTTTAACCAAATGTCTCAAGTAAACCCTGCCAGAAAGTTTCCTAAAAGGCATCAGATTTTTCTACACTAAACAATTCTTAGAAAAATGTAAGTAGGTCAGGGAAGATTTGGATGTAGATTTAAACTCCTGCTGTGGTCTACCAGATATTTCTGGTTTCTCAAACCCATTTCTAACTTTGGAGGATGACTGTTTCAGAGAACTTAAGAATCAATCACTGTGCCCATCAGGTAAGGATATGAAGCAAACCATTTGGAAAAATACTTTACACTAAACAATTATATATTTCACACATTTTATATAGATTTAAGAATGTGCCTTTAATGTATAGGAACAACAATAAGAAAGTCAAGAAGAAAATATGCCCTTACCCTCTAAATGGAAATTAAAGGCTAATTTCATACATAAGAAGTATAAAATTATATTTTATCTTAATTTCTACGTAACTTATTTCCACTGTTTCTTACTACAAGTACTAACCTTGAATGATTTACATGTGCTATTTCACACTATATTATGGTTCTCTTATTTCATGTAACCCCATGATAGACAAAATTTTTTAAAATTTATTTTTAATACAGTTTATAACAGATAAAGCAATTCCAACTATTGGTCAGGTGATACCTCTTTTTAAAGCATTTACATTATGGACCACAAAAGAAATTTTTTTTAAACATTAACCAACTGAAACACAAATAATATTTATGTTACTAACTTCACAAGCTCTTGACCTAATTGTCTCCACAGTATTACTAAGAATAAAAGGACCCTAACCTATTGTTGTTTCTAAAGTCCTATACCTAATAGCTTAATTTTAGACAACCTTGGATGTTCCCCTACCCATAATCTATAATTGAACAGATCTGGTACTAAGCTTACAAATCTTTTGACTATAGGAAATTGCCACCAATAGTAAGGACACTGCAGGGACACAATATCACCCCAACTTCATGTCAATTCCAGGCAGGATTAGATTATCCACTTGCATTCAGTCAGGCTTAAAGTCTGCCAGGTATCAGTGGGCAAATTGAGTCTGGAGAATCCCACCTCAGCCCATGCTGAACAGCCACTCTCCCACCCTTTCCTTGAGATCACCTATGCAGTTCATACCAGCATCTCATCAGCTTACTGACATCATGGATTGGAGGCTCAGATCGCCTTTCTTGCTACCCATACCTGGAGTTAGACTCAGAAGAACAGTCACTTAATAGTCCCATAGCATCTAAAAATGGCAAGTTCCAATAACCAGGTTTCAAATATGATTATAGTTTCACTTTGGCTAAGGAACATCTTTTGAGGCAAGTCTTAAGTGGCCTGCATGTCTTTCTGTACATGTTCTAGTTCCTGATTAAATGGCAATCATAAAATCAAATTTACCTTTAAAACCTTAACTTTTCTATCAATGCCAAATTTTACCCAAGGTTACCTTCCTCTAGGAAATTTAGACTGAAATTCTTTTCTCCAAACTAAAGATGTCATTGATTTATTCTCAGTAATTAATTCAATCTATTGTTTTAATACTAATTGCTTTTACCTCACTTTGTAACATGTCCAATTTTTTCTCCCCATCACTCCCTCCCCCCGTTTCCTAATACCTTGCATTCTGATTACTCCTTCCCTCAATGAACCCTCCCCTCCATCACACCCCAACTCTCTCCTATCCCCATCTTCTCTCTTTTCTTGCAGGGCAAGATAAATTTCCATACCCCTATCCCTGTAGTTCTTATTTCCCGATTACATGCAATAAAAATTCTCAACATTTGTTTCTAATACTTTGAATTCCAACTTCTCTCCTTCCCCCCTTCCCTCCCTAGCCCTACTGAGAAGGCAAGCAATTCAATACAGACTAAATATGTGTTGTTTTGCAAAAGACTTCCATAGTAATCATGTTGTGTAATGCTAATTATATTGCCCTCTGACCTACCCAATCTCCCTTTATTCCCCCCCCTACAACTGACCTTGTCCCTTCTCAAAAGTGTTTATTTCTAGTGACTCCCTTCTCCAATTTGCCCTCCCTTCTAACATTCCCCTCGCTCTGCTTGTCACCTCCTCTCCTACTTTCCTGTGCTGTATATAAATATTCATATCAAATTTAGTGAGCATGTTATTCCCTCCTTCAGCCACATGTGGGGAGAGTAGCTTTATTTTTCCCCCTCTCCCCTTCTCCCTTATCTCCTCCATTGAATAAGATTTTTCTTATCTCTTTTATGAGTTATAGCCTGCCTCATTCCATTACTCCCTTTTTCTTCCTGGAATTTTCCTCCTTCACCCCTTAATTTTTATTTTATTTTGTGTGTGTGTGTGTGTGTGTGTGTGTGTGTGTGTGTGTGTATGGATATCATCTCTTCTGATATAACACACCCTGTATTCTCTATCTATCTATGTGTATATGTGTGTGTGTATGTACCATCTCTCCAACTACCCAAATACTGAGAAATGATTCAAGAGTTAAAAATATTTTCTTTCCATGTAGTAATGTAAACAGTTCAGCTTTAGAGAGTCTTTTATGATTTTTCTTTTCTGTTTACCTTTTCATGCTTCTCTTGATTCTTGTCTTGGGAAGTCAAATTTTTAAATACAGATCTGGTCTTTTCCTCAACATGAAATCTTCAAATTCGACTATATCACTGAATGAACATTTTTTCCCTTGAAGAATTATATTCAGATTTGCTGGGTAAGTGATTCTTGGCTTCAATCCCAGTTCCAAAATTTTAAGAATAATAATATTTCAGTGAATCTCATATTTTGTAAACTCCCTGAGAAAAAATTTGGTTTTTTTTTTTTTTTGGTATTTTTGCCACCTGGCCAATTACTGTCATACACTCAACTCCTGATGCCTATTGAATGATTAACTGGTAACTGCAAATGTATATGTTATGTTTAGGAAATCATATTATATATACATATATATAAATCACATATGTGTGTATGTATATGTACATATATATACACATATGCATATGTGTGTATGTGTATGCACAGAAAATTAGTATTCAAAATAGACAGTTCAGGAAGACCCTCTAGGCTTGTTCCATAAAAGAATGCACTGGGGAAAAGGACACAGTAAGTGAATCAAAGTTCAGACAAAGGAAGGATCCTGTTGCAGGGAAAATTTGCCTAGACAGAATACAAAACATGCACATAAGCTCAGCGTCCAATTGCTCTTCAACAATTATATATATGTATATGTATGTATTGCACACATAAAACATACATGTATGTATGCACTAATACACATACATTCTCACACAAAGTGCATATACATAGACAGAGAAATATTTAAGCATGTTTATAAAATGTATGTATATATAAGTATACACATATGTATGTGTATGAAATACTGGTATTATATATTGTTATTATCAGAGATACTAGCATCACTAAAAATTTTAAAAGACACCAGCCTATATAAGATGTTTCCATTGTTTGTTTCTTAAAGTCACAATCCAATATTCAGAATTTTTACTCTATGAATTCTCAGTTCAGAAGAGATTTTTATCTGACATTTCATGATGTAACACATTAAGATGGAGGAAATTTTGTGGATGTTGCACAAATTTTTATTACTCAATTCTTAGGAATTATTATCAAAGAGGAATTCAAAGTAATGACAAGAAATGTGTGTTCATCTTTTGTTGCAAAGGAAGACCATGCCATCAGAGAAATAATGACATGACTTGCACTTGACTTTGTTTTGAGTGAGGGAGGGTGGTGCAGGTCACCAGGCTCACTTCTCCTCCAGAGCCATCTGAATCCAATGACCAGATATTCATCAGGATGACTGAAGATGACCCAGGATGAGGCAATTGGGGTTAAGTGACTTGCCTAAGGTCACAGGGCTAGTGAGTGTCATCAAGTGTCTGAGGTGAGATTTCAACTCAGGTCCTCTTGACTCCTGCACTGATCCATTGCACTATTCATTGCACCACCTAGCTGCCCCTGACAAGAAATGACAGAGTTTGAAAGAAAGAGACTTAGAGAAGAATAAAGCATTTTTCATGGTCATGGCTTCAAGCAAGTAACCCCATGGAGAGAATCTGAACTTAATGCTTCTGGAATTATCAATATTTGATAGAAACAAAGTTTTTCAATCTTATTGCTGATTTCCCCCAACATTATCTGCCATTTACTTCAAATAATCATTTAATGAACAAGTGTTTATTAGGTCTAGGCAATGGAAGTACAAAGACAGAAAGGAAACTGTCACTGACCTTAAGAAACTTACATGATCCTCAATGATGAGGCACATCAGTGCTTTGAGGTAGATTCAGGAATTAAACCTTAGGTATTGACCATTTTCTAGACAAGGGGTTTATATTAATAGTTCCAAACTCTCATCACAGTGATTTCAATGCCCATTGTTAATTTAATGTGTATCTAATTCTCTTAAATTTGTCCTTAAATGATCCACATATTTCTTGTAAGCAATTTACTGGCATTTAGAATCAATAAATAGTATGCTGTAAAACACTTTCTTCATAAAAGCATACGTTTTAGTGCCTAAGACTTGAGGAGATTAAACGCCATATACAAAAAAGTATTTTGTACCAAAAACTTAAAAAAAATCTTCAGCAACATGATACTTATTCATGACAGGCATGTCTTCCTAATTAATTGACTTCACCAAACAGAGATATACAACGATATAGAAGTATATTTCTTTGTTGATGTACAGAAGTTTCAGAATTACAGTATCAAACAAATCACATTTTTTCCTTTCAAAGGAAAACAGCAAAGCCCACAAAAAATTACTCACAGTTTCTGAAATTTAGTAATGTCTTACATTACTTCAAGGATCCATGATTTAATGAGCATGAGTACTTTCTTCAGAGGGGCTGAAAGCTAGCCCCTTCAATGTTAGTACATAATATTCATGAGTCCCTACTTCTGAATAAAGAAAAAATCCACTAGTGTTCAGCCATCTCAAGATGAGCTTCTCTGAATGCAGGGAGAGTTTCAGATATAAGGTGTAAAAATAATAGTCATGTCCATACTTTTTGGCTTGTTTCAATCTACCACAGATTATATTTCGCTTCAAGAACCCCCATTGTCAACTTAATTTGAGAAATAAAGCAGTTTATCCATTTTACAGAGGGAGCAAATACAATATGTACTCAGATTAAACACATACACATACACACAAAGTAATTTGAAGTGTGGAAAAGAATTCACAAATAAAGGACATTAGGGAATCTAAATCTAAGAAAGTTAAATATATATTGAGATTTAAAAGAAGATAAGGATTCTATGAGGAAGAGGCAGAGTAAAACTTTAGTGGAATTATTCATTAGTATTTCTATTAATATAAATACATTAAATTTTTATCACTTTTTAAGAAACAGATCAAAACAACAAATATTCAATTTACACAGCTAAAAATTTAAATGGAATGAGATAAAACTTAATAAGTAATTCTGACATTTGACTCATGTATGATGTGCAATGTAAAACAGTAAGTTTCACTGTATTCAGTTTTTGTATAATATTTCACATTTAATAGTTCATCCTCATAAGTAAATGCAAGTTTGGTACTCTAAATATCCTTATATCATCATCATCATTAATTATGGACATGCTATATGCATAGAGAGAAATATATCAAAATAGTAGGTCTTTGGGTACAATGACAAAAATAAAACGGTCCCTGTCCTCCAGGAGCTTACATTCTGGTAAAGGAGAACTTCACCATAAGAATATAGCCTATCTTACGGGACCATGCTAATTCCTCATATACAAATTATCACTGATCATAATTCATGGTTGATTTATATGCTGCACAATTTACCTTGCCTTATCTTTTTCACCCAAGGGTAACAATTGCAACATGACCAATATTTAGGATATTCTCTACAGTAATTGGCTAAGGTATTAGATACAGGTTGTAACAATTGATAACAAATGAGGCGTTGCCGCCATAGCAGAAAAATTAGTTAGAGACAAAGCAAATTGAAAAGTGATAACTATTTAAGAAAAAGAGAGTATTAATTATTGGAGGAAAGCTATGTTAATTGTTTTTAATTATAATTTTTCTATATTTTGTGCAAAAAAACCATCCATAGAAGTTAATGAAAACTCTGTTTTCAGAGATGGAAGAATCAGGCTTATATTATGGAAGTTTGTTAGGTGAGAAAACTAATTAAAAACCAAATCTTATATAGGTAGAGTACAGCATTAATAAAGACGTATGATTTTAAATGATTTACATGTTCTAGAGAGCATTCTGAAGTTAAGCCCTGAAATATAAATATTTAAGCCTATTAAACTGATGAATGTGAAAAATATTGGAATGAAATTGTTATTTTCATTTTTAATGAAGAAACGTGGAAACAGCATGCTCTGATTCTGTTGATGTTTTTAGATATGACCTATATAATATGAACTTAGAAAAATTTTTTTTAGAAATAATCTGTTAATTACAAATAAAGGATTTGAAGGGTAAAATGTAATCATTTGAATCTACTAACATCTTTCAAGAGAGGAATTATATAATTTAAGCCAAGAAAAAAATAAAAGGATTTGTGATCTATACAGCCATTTTCTTTTGTTGCACCACAAGGTAAATGCAGACTACAATTCAGTCCCGTGAGAATTACTTTAGAGGAGAGAAAATTAACATAATTTATGGCTTATTTAATAAACAGCTATCTCTAATGACAAAACACAAGGTATTATATTTTTAGTTTTTTTTAAATTTGAAGATTAAATTTGTATTACTTCTTTCCTCTGTAACCTTCTCCTCTGTAAATATCTAAATTTGAATAAGTACCATATTGTGGTTTTAAAAAATCAAAATTAAAAATTAGAAAAAAATAAATTGAAGTATTTTAGAAATGGATTTTCACTGTCTTTGATGATTCATAGTAATTTTAGGAGGTTATGTTGTCCAACTTCTCACCCAATGCATAAACTGTCTGAAAAACTTTCAGTACAGGAGTACTGAAAAGAAAAGAAAGAAGAAAACATGGCCCCTGAATCTTTGCCAAAAAAAAAAAAATGCTTCTGGGAAAGTTATCTGGCAAAATTATCATCAGTAGACACAGCTCTTCAGTCTCATCTTGCTTTTCCTTTTCCTTACTTTTTTTGCAATGTATTGAGTTTTGCAATGTATTGTATCAGTTCTTTCAAACCTGTGATACATGGAAAGTCAGTGCTCTATAGAACAGAGATTCTGTGACAACTTTGATGTACATAGTAATTTTCCATCAGAATATTAAATATGAAATTATGTATATTCCAAAACACTATAAGCAACAATTTTCTGGCATGAAAATGGGCTTATTTTCTCTTGCTTCAAAAATTTCCCACTCTTTCCTTTATCCTGGAAATAATCTATACACAGGCCTTCCTAACACCACCTGTACTTATTCGTTCCATTAATATATTTTATGCTCAAATTAGGTTGGAAAATATTGAATTATGTGACTTTTTGGCAGCCAGCTGACTTTCTTATTTGTTTTTATTAGGCTAATAATAAAATTCATTTTCATTCCCTGGTCACCCACTAAGTGATTAAGGGAAAGGAGCTCACAAACACATTAAAGCTAACATTGTGTTTGAGGCTTGGGGTTATTAAAGATTCTGCCAAGAAAGTGTCCATCAAGAGAAATCTTTGACGCTATCAGTGCCATCCAAAATGTTAAGCATAGGACTCAAGTGCATTCTAGCTGAAAGTATTAAGTAGGATTTATAAGCATTATAAAAAAAGCTTTTTTTCCAGGACTTAACAAAATGACATTTTGAGTACTGCACAGCATTAAACATTTACAAACCTATAGTTTAATGTAGGCAACTAAATGTAGCACAGTGGATAGGATGTCAGGTCGAGAGTCAAGAAGACTAATTTTTCAAAGTTCAAATCTGGCCTCAGAAACTTTGTAGTTGTGTGACCCTGGACTACTTACTTAACCCAGTTTGCCCCAGTTTCCTCATCTGGAAAATGAGCTAAAGAAGGAAATGGAAAACCACTCCAGTATTTTTGCTCAGGGACCCCAGTTGGGGTCACCAAGAGCCAGACACAACTGAACAACATGATTTAATGAATGAAATACTCAGGTAGTATAAATAGGCATCACTTAAGCATGATTAAAAAATATCTAGACTTTTTTTTTGCAGATATACCAACATACACACATACACACACACACAGACACACACATACACACACACACAGAACACAAATGAGTATTATCTTTCAAAAGTAGTCACCTTTAGAGAAAAGAAACTTGTTCCAAATACTTACTGTCTTCCACCACACCTTTTCTAACATCAGTCCCTTGATATGTACAGGTCTTTGGTACAGAAAGCCACTTTAGGGTGTTTGTTTATTGGCAGAGAGGGGGAAAGAAGGTCAGTATTAAGAATGAATTAGTTCCCCTTTTATGAAAAAGGATCTCAGAGCTTAAGAGCTCAGCAAGGAATGATTCAGAATAGGAACAGTCAGCTTAGATATGAGAAAATGAATACTAGGGAAAAGTTCATGGTCTGAAGCATCCTACTTTCATAGCAATCTGTAAAGCTACAGGGACTATATGTGGGAGTCTAGATCTTAGGGCCCTCCCTCAAAGCTGCTGGGATGAAGGAAGGAATAACAATAATGATAATAGTTAATGTTGATATTGCACTTTAGGTTCTGCAAAGTGCTTCATATATATTACCTCATTCTGATCTTTACAACAACTCTACAAGTACCTATTTAAATGAGAGGGATCTAAGCCCAGAGATGTTTGTTCAGTGACTTGTTCAGGTTTTCACAGCTAGTATCAGTGGCAGGATTTGATTTCAAGGCTCCATGACTTGAACTCAGCACTCCATTCACCATACCTCAATGTTATGTTTAGAATATGTATTTCTAAATGAAAAATTTCTGAGTCCCTCTCCTGTGGTCTCTACTGAAAAAAGGGACTGGTTATGTCAAGAAGAATACAAACTGACACAGATGGATCTGTGGTAAGAATGAAATAACTGACAATAAATTGACTGACAGTGTGAATGGTAGATCCATGACACCTGTTAAATGTAATACATTGTAACTGTAAGCTCTTCTAAGGCAAGAACTGTATAATATGCTTCTCTTGTATCTTGAAGATGTTAGGTGACTCAGTGGATAGAGTTCTGGGCTTGGAGTCAGGAAGATCTGAGTTCAAATCCAACCTCAGACACTTCCTATCTGTGTGATCCTGGACAAGTCACTTATCCTCTTCTTGTCTTAATCTACTGGAAAAGGGAATAATGAAACACTCCAGTATCTTTGCCAATAAAACTGTCCATAAGATAACAGTCAGATACTACTAAAGACTGAATAACAACACGAGCTGTGAATGTCAAATGAGAAAATATTTGTAAATATTTTAAAAGGAGTGACTGGCACATAGTAGGTACTTGAAAACTGTCTGTTCTCTTCTTTTCCTTTTTCTCTTCCTGTGTCCCCTACAGTGAGCTCCTGAGACAACAGGCATTCAACAAGTGCTTGCTGAATTGGGTTGGACTGAGCTAGGTAGGTTAGGGAAGGTTCAGGGACCATTACCCTATGATCGTATATCAGACTAAATTTGAGGCAAGACAGTATAATCTTTTCCCCTTACTTAAAACTATTTTATTTTTTTTAAATTACATGTCAAGATAGTTTTCAACATTCACTTTTATAAAATTTTCAGTTTCAATTTTTTCTCCCTCCCTCCATCCTTCCCAAGCAATCTGATATGGCCTATACATGTGCAATCACATTAAACATATTTCTACATTGGTTATATTGTGAAAGAAGAATCAGAACAAAAAGGGAAAACCATGAGAAAGAAAAAACAACAAAAAAAGAGAAAACAGCATTCTTTGATCAACTTTCAGATTCCATAGTTCTTTCCCTATATGTGGATAGGATTTTTCATCTGAATCTTTTGGAAGAAAGTATAATCTGGAGAGGTAACATGGTAAGGTGGCCTTACTGGAAGGAAGGTCTGGCTTCAAGTCCCACATATGACCCATATTGGCTGTTCCATCATGGGCAAGTCACTTCACTAAGTGTCTCAATCTAAGAGTATGAACTTGAGAAAAGATACCACTCTGGCCACAGTGACTGGGGCTTTCTACATCAGGAATCTGCTTACAGTGATGATATATAGGTTTAGACCATAAATGAATAGATTAATAATTTTTAAGTTTCTACATACATACATGTCTTTTAAAAGTAGGCATAACCAGCAACCTAAAAAGTGAAAAGAACATGTTTCTAAGAATTAATTGTTCCCTATATACATAGAATATTTAATTCTGGGATAAGCCATTTTAGGAAGATGACACAAGAATATCTGTTTTAGAAGGAAAATATTTATCTAAAGGAGAAGTATTACACAATAGAAAGAACTGCCTTTGTAATAAGAGGATTTCAGTTCACATAGTACCCATAGTACCTTGCATTTCTTTTATTTGTCCAAGTCGCTTAACCTACTTAGGCCTCAATTTCTTCATCTTTAGTACAAGTTATTTTAGCTAAATGATCTCTAAGGTTACTTTCAGCTCTAAATCTAAGATTTTCTGATCCTAAAAAAAAATAAAAATAAAAAAACCAACAAGCAGCTTCAGAAGGAACATACATTAAAGAATTCATGAAATAATGGTCTAAAATAATCTAATCATTCTAAATGTGTTTTATAAGCAAATAAGAGAAATTTTCCAAAGGAGAAGACACTCAAGAATTGCACCAAAATACTTCCTAAAATAACGAGATCTCACGGTTGAAATTAAAAAAAAAAACGAAACATTAAGCCAGAGCATTATGTGCAAGGCACAAATGAAAAGCAGACTAGTTCAGTATGGATAAAGTGTATGTCCATCAGCAAAGGGCAGAGACTGGAGAAAAAAAGTGACAGGTCCATGGACAGTGGTAATAAGAGCTGCTAAACAATGTAGTTTACATTCAATCAACATTGAATGGGTTTCTAGTCACAGAGAGCATCTTCAAGAGCATCATCTTTATGAAGAAAAATGAGCCTCCTTGTCCCTTATTTTCTCATTTTAAAAAAAAGACCCAGAGAAGATTCTTTAGACTTAAAAGAATCTTTTTTTTAACTTATACTGTGCTGGTTTTTCTTACTTGAAAAAAAGAAATATGAATCTTTTGGCAGTTTGTTTCTTTTGAGCTATTTCCCTCTATCACTGGTATCACTAAAATTTTCTCAGAAATGCTAGCTTAGCTTTTGGGCTTATCAGAAAAAATGCAGCTTGATCTATTATAGCCTGAATCATTAATTGACAACAAGTATGACATATGACTCTCTAATGAAGATGAACTCCTTTAAAACATGTAAGTAATCAAGAACACCAAGTTTTCTCTTCACCGGAAATTAGTAACATAATCTTTACTGCTTATAGCTTTAAAGTTTAAAGTATTTTGCCCACAAAAAGTCTGTCAAATGGGTAGTGTACCTTATGTATATTATCAACACTTTATAGAAGAATAAGTTAAGACTCAAAGAGATAAAATAACTAGATCACAGTCACACAGGTAGAAAGAAATAAAATCTGGAATGTAAGTCCAGGCCTTTGGGCCCCTAAATATGAGGTTCTTAGCTGACAGTGATGGGGGCAAGTGAAGCATGGAAGGAAGGAAGGAAGGAAATAGCTAATGTGGAAAATGAGATTGAGAATCAGTTAGGGAGGAATAAAAAGATTAACTTGCTGTTGTTGAAATGAGATAACATAAAATCTGAAGCACTGAGAGACTTCCTCCAGCCCCACTTGTCAGCCCAATAAGGAGCAGAGGACGTAGACAGTGGGAATAATTCAAGTCTGAAGTTTGGCAAGGAATGAGTCAGAACAGGACTATGAGGCAAGAGATTCAAGACTAGAGCATAATGCAGAGTTAAATTGGTTAACTACAGTGTTAAGTCCCAGAAGGAAGGAAGTAAAATATTAACAGGGGTTGCTGTTGTTTGACTTCTGTCACTGAAGACCAATGACATCATGATGTTAGGGTGAAGGTATGGTGTGTTTGGTTGTGGCTGATCAGTTCAATATTAGTTTGGAAGATACTACCACAGACTGGACACAAATGATCCATTAGAACATTTAGGGTGGAGGTGGCTCTGGATCTGAACAGCTCATGTTTCCTTTGTGCTTCTACAATTCCACTTTGCTCATGGAATATAGGGGACAATGTCATTTGGGGACATCAAGCTGGGCAGAGCTGTGCTGGCATTTTCCATGTCACATAGACAATGCTTAAGTTCTTCAGATACACTGAGAGTGTTCTTATACCACTTCTTCTGACAACCATGTAAATGCTTGCCTTGTGCAAGTTTTGTGTAAAATAGTCTTTTGGATAAGTGTAAGTTTGATATCCAAACTATGTGGCCAGCCTATTGGAGTTGCTCATTCTTTCACAAAGTTTGAATGCTTGGCAGTTCAGCTTAGATCTCTGCATCCAGTGCCTTTTCTTGTGAGGTAATCTTCAGGATCTTCCTGAGACAATTCAAGTGGAGGTGGTTCAGTTTTTTGGCATGGTATTGGTAGACTATCCAGATTTCACAGGCATAGAACAGTGAAGTCAGCATAACAGTTCTGGAGACCTTCAGTTTGGTATGCAGCCTCTCCTCTCCCATACCTTCTTTCAAAGCTTACCAAGCACCAAACTATCTCTGAAAATATGTACATCAGCCTCATTATTCATGTGAACAACCATGCAGTATACTACCAAGGTAAGTGAACTTATCCACAGCATTCAAAATTTCTCCATTTACTGTGACCAATGGTTCCACATATGGATGATGTAGTGTTGCCTGGTAGAGGACCTTTGTTTTCTTGGTGTTGATTGTCAGGCCAAAACTAGTACAGGCAGCAGAGAACCAATCCATATTCTGTTGCATCTCTGCCTTAGAAGCTGCAGTGAGTGCACAATCAATTAGAAGGAAAAAGTCATGCAGCAACATACCCTGCACTTCGGTCTTAGGTTGTAGCCTTTTCAAGTTAAATAGTTTACTGTCAGTGCAGCAACTGATTTTGATGACTCTTTTCTCATTGAAAGTATCTGTCAACATACAGAAAACTATTATCACAGAAAATATATAAGGATGTATCAAAAGGTGGAAGAATTGGAGGTCAAGATGAGGGCAAAAGATGGATTTAGGAAGAATGAGGCATAAGGAAAAGTGGAACAATCAGTTAGACAGCAGAATGTCAGTTTTTAATCAAAGAAATAATACACATGAGAGATATAAGGTGTGGCCAACCCTATGTGTAGCTGAAGTAGAAAGGGAGGGTAGTAGGTAATAGAATTTGAGAACACTAAAGGAACTATTTGGGGGCTATCTGAAGGAGCATCAACATGACTGCACACTATAAAGGCAGGACTTGGAAAGGAGAGGAAGACAAGGATCCAGGTGTTGAATTGCTTGAGAAAATAGGAAGAATACTATGTGAGGGTAGGTAGACAACAGTTACTATGAACTATATAGGATAAAACATATTTATCAAATTAACTTCAAAAAAAGAGACACTGCTAATTAATATGTTTTGTGGGACACTACTCTCTTCTTGTTCTCTTCTTACTTGTATGACTTTCCTATGAAATCTCCTTCATTAGCTCATCATTCATATCATACTCTTTTAACTGCTGTTATAACCAACGACTAGGATTTCCTAAGCCATCTTCTGTTCCGTAAACACTTTCAGTGATTTCTTCATTTTCCATGGATATAATTATCAACTGCTTGTGGCAGATTTACAGATATCTAGACTTACAGATGCCTAGTCCAATGACCTACTGGGCATTTCAAATTGGATGTCCCAGAGCCATCTTAAATTCATTGTATTCAAAAACAACAAAAAAATCATCTGTGAAAATTTTTCATTTTTCATGGAAAAAAATGTTATGTCCTACATGAGCAACTCATTTTTAGTCAAGTTGAAAATAAAACTGTCAGATGATATATTTTGGATGATAATACTAAGGAAGAAAACTAAGATATCAAGTCACTAAAATGGTCCCTTAATTTTCTGTATTTTCCTAGGGGCAAAATAGCATTTCTATCTTTTTTTTTTTTGGCAACTCTAATAACATGTATTATTTTGATATCTTCTTCTCTAAGCATATAGCATGTTGGTAAGAAGAATAATCTCACATTTATTTATTATTTTAGGATTTACAAAGTACTTCACACATATGATCTTATTTCATTGTCACAACAACTCTGGGAGGTAGATGCTTTTATTAGTCCCATTTTACAGATAAATAAACAAAGTCCTAGAGAGGTTAAGTACCTTGTCCAGGATCAAATACCTAGTCAGTAATCTGAGGTAAGATTTAATCTTGGGCCTTCCTGACTTCAAGCCTCATACTCTATCCACTATACCACCTAGCATATTTTCATTATATCTTATTGAGCAGGTAGTCAAAAATATTTTCTTTTTCTTGAACTATTTTTATATTGATTTTGAAGAGATATTTAACTCTCTATATAAATGCCTAGCATAATATCAGCAAGTATGTGTTAAATTCTAAATAAAGTTTTAAATCAATTTTGAGGTCAAAGTATTACTGGTCAAAAAGTGAGGAACTTCAAAGTTATAGTTCCCTGAGTACCCATTGACCAGCATTTTGTTTCATGTGTAGGACTTGCTGTTGCAGCATATGGTGTTAACCTATTTTACGTTTAATGCATGTAATTTTTGTAATATGGTCATATTATGGTTGCACTGGGAGACATAATTTTGAATTTCCTTACTATTATGTGATTAAAATATCAACTTCATCACTATAACAATTATAGTGCTACACAATCAGATTTATTGAGCATTTTCCTTTGAAAAATGAAAAGAATAATTTTAGGAGGAAATGTACTTGTTTTAAACTTTGGTTTCTTTAAATAATTAAAATTCCAGTATAATAGAAAAATGAACAAATGTAATAAGCGACAACACATGAGTAATTCTTTAGAACAAATAATCTGTCTGTCTCTCCCTCTCACTTCTTTTGCATTTCTAGAATTTTGCTAAATTTAATTTGCCTACAACTTTGTTTCTTTTTTTTTACAAGAACTAAGATTAAGCAACAAGTTCCAAGTTAGTTTTTCTACTATGTCTACTCATTATATATTCAAATTGACATTCTAGAATTCCACATTTGTTCAGTGCCTTCAATTTTCTCCTTGAAAGATATTGCTGAATGAAAAGGATAAAGAAATAATCTCCATAAACCTAAAGTCTGACTGGAGAGACTAAGTTCATTTATACCAGGATTGTTTGGACAAGGAAAAGCAGTAAGCATCTATTAAACACTTATTATGTGCCAGAGACTGTACTAACACTGCAGATACAAACACCGGAAAAAGAGAGAACTTGTCCTCAAGGAGTCTACAGAAGGGAAGGAGAGAGAGTATTTTTATCACTAAGCCTTAGCACAATGCCATGTACCCAGCAGGCACTGAATAAATTACTAATGAATTGAATGGTTATGATTAATTAAACCAATTTTTGTCTTTGAGCCAATAGGTCATGCTTAGCTCCCTCAAAGTACCATGATTACAAGTGTGATCAAATCACACTCTTAGTGACTCTAATCCTCTTCAGAGCTGTCATACAATCATAACAATCTCAAGCCAAAATAAAATTTAGATAAAATACATAGCATACATATCTTGCCTAATATACATCGTATAAGGCTGGTGGGGAAGGGTCATGGAATCAAACACCAAAAGGCTTTCCTTGAGAATATAACTGCAATATCATGAACAGAATACTAATTTAATTAATACTAATTTAAATATTTAAATGGATCTATGATTTTATTAGAGTGATTTCATCCCAAGTCTTCTATAGCCTCTCATCCTATGTAACTGCTGTTTTGCTTTTCTAGTAGGTCTTCCATGGAACCTTCTAATCTTTGGGAGAGCTTCCTGTTAGTCTTCTTTTATATCTGTACTCTCTTGATATGGCCACATGACCGGTCCACATCCTCAGATCGTAAATTCCACATCAAGGATGACAAGAGCATGAACAGAGTATTTGTATAACTGCGTGTAAAATATTACATAAAAAGACTTTCAAGTACTCAAGAAGGGAAGGAAGGGGAAGGAATAAGCATTTATGTATATACTACTATGTTACAATTACTGTGTTAAGTGTTTTATAAATACTACTTTATTTGAAACTTCACAATAGCTCTGAGATCGATGCTATTATTATCCTCATTTTACAACTGAGGAAACCAAGGTTACAGGATGTCTCCAGGTTCCTGACTTCAGGTCCAGCACTGTATCCTCTGCACCATTACCATCACTAGAACTGAAGGAATCCTTTTAAACAACTTCTCCTGGCACACATCACTATCCTCAAAAATACCACAAACTATTATCCATATACAAAGACACTTTTAAAACTAACAATGCAGTATAGTAAACATTTTTTTCAAGGTAAAATGAATACTTCAATTCAACAAATCTTTATTAGGTGCCATACATGTTCAAATAAAAAGACCCCGAAGGAGAGTCATTGAAGACCAAAAGAAGGAAACAGTCCCTGACTTCAAGTATATATATTTTACTGGAAGATTTTCTAGCCCTCTCACAGGAAACCTGTTGGTACAAGGTTTGAGAAGTTAGTCTTAATTATTATATTCTTTATTTGCATAAATTCACTCACTATATATACTTGGTTGGCAAAAGCTAATAGCTTATTCGAATAGGGGGCAGCCTAAGGGATGTTACCTGCAAAAGGACTAAACATGTTAAAACATGTGTTATGTTACGAAACATGTTAAATCTCAAGATCTAAATTTTAAGAATTTTCAAGTAAATACCTGCATAATTAAATTAGAACAACTTCTAAGCTAAGAAGAGAATTATAGATTTTTTTGGCTATAAGGAGCAACAGACTGGATAGCACTTTGCACATAGTAGGTCTCTATTAAAAGTGTGTTCAATGAAAAAATGAAGCTAACTGGTAGAGATTCTATAAGTATTCATTCCTTTTTCTACATTTTTCTACTTTGCTTTGCTATTCCATTCTGATCACAGAATGGGAGAGCTATTAGTATGATGGCTCAAACTGTGGGCAGTCTACAGAATGAAATTATATCATTTTTCAAAAAAAGAAGTATGGAGCACTAGACATACACTATGTTGTTACTTTAGTGTATGCTTGTGCCCATGTATATTTACTTAATTCAACAAAATAAAATTTTACTGAGTTCCTATTGCATGTAATGCACTCTCTCCTAGGGATTAAAATAAAAAAAAATTTTATGATCCTGTTACAGTTCCTTCCTCTAAAAACATCTTAAAATGTATTAGGGTGATAAAATAAGTACCCAAGTAATTTTAGAAAGAATATTTGTGCCATAACATATTGCAAAATATGTGGGGGATGCTCAGAGAAGAGAAGGATCACATTTGATTGAATGTGATCATGAATTAGAGGTTTCATGAAGTAGGTAGCATTTAAAATAGATCTTGATGGATTGGTAGAATTTCTAACTGAACTGAATAAGTGGAGACATATTTCAGCTACAGGACAAATCAAAAGCATAGGAGCAGAAGACAGAAAGTTTGGGTATATTTGACAGGAACATATGGTGCAAATATGGTTATTTGGACTGAACAGAAGGTATCCCTAGGGAATAATGGTAGATATATTCAGAAATATAGGATGAGGCTAGGTAATATATTTTTGGCCATTATGACAGTGATATGTTTTCATAAAACACTAAAGTATTTAAAAGTATTACTGAATCAATATGTAATGAACTTATTACACTATCTACACAGCTGGTAAAACAAGAAACATTTTGGGATTTGTTAAAAACCACCTTTGTGTAAGGTTATATGAATAATTAAATCAATTTTTGGCAATAACTTAGATTTTTATTTATGCAAGGCACTGACTGGGATCTTAATGGTCTTTATGGATTAATGCATTTTTCTAAATCCATATCTTACCAACAAACAATTTTAGGCAGATATGTGAGTGAAAAGAAAGAAGAAGAGAAAAGAAAGATGAGAAAAGAAAGAATGTGAAAATAATGCATGTTTAATGTACTTAGTATCAAATATAATTAACTCTCAATTATTTACATTAAGGAAAAGAAAACAAGGACCCCCCCCCAAAAAAAAACTCTCAAAGAATTTCAAACTATATTTCAAAGAAAATAATTAAATCAAATTGTAAAGTCCTACTTTAGAATAAGCTTGGAAATGTTTAGCCTGCCTATTTTGTTCAGCGGTCAGTTTCTCACTTGAGATTAAGATGGCAAGGATCATCTCTCATCTATTAGTAATACCAGTCATCTACACCTCCTTGGACATCCACTCTGTTTCATCTGTAAAATGAGGATATCAAACTAAGAAAATGATTTCTAAAGTTCCTTTGCAGCTCCAAACCTTCTGAGTTTATGAGTTGTTCACTTTCTCGCAGTCTGCTAACTCAGTTTTTATTGGTTAACTGGATTTGAATGTGTAGAAGAAAATATAGTTCCTGCTAGGCTTCAAGCACTTAAGTAAGTTGAGGAAATTATATTGAATTTATTCATTAGAGCTGAAAGGGTGCTTAAAAATCATGAAGTTCAACCTCCTCATTTTGAAGCTGAGGAACTTGAAGCTAGAGAAATTAAGTGCCTGGCCTACAGTAACAAAAGAACAAAACCCTGATTTACATAGGTATGTTCAAGGTAACAAATGACTATTTTGTTGCAACATTTATTTAATAATAATATGTGAAAATTAAATTTGAAATAATAAAAAATTAAATCCGCACTTAAATTCTCATATGACACATAAATGTGTTTCTCAAAACCCTGTTTCTATTATACCAATATACTATCTATATGAATTTGGGCAATTCATTTAACCTCTGGGCCTCAGTTCCCTCCTGCTGATTCGGGTTAGACTGGATTAGAACTAAGGTTCCGTCTTGTTCTATATCTATGATCCCTATGATCCTTTAAAAATCATAAATTGAATTCAACAAACATATTAAGCTTTTTATTGTATGCTAAGCACTGTCTTGGGTGTTGGGAAATATAAGATCAAAACCTTCCTTGCCCTGGAGCTGGTGAGAAGCAGGGAGAGAGAAACATATACAAATTCTCGGCCCCTCCCTCATCCTCTTCTCAGCTTCTTTTCTTTTTCTTCCTCTTCCTCTCCTCCTCCTTTTTCTCCCTCCCCCCTCCCCCCACTCCATCTATGCATATATATCATTTCATTGGAAACCAGGGCAGGGAAACAGCTAACTATTGAATTCTGCCTGATTTTGAAGAGTTCATTTTAAAATCTGTGACATCTAGATTCTCTTAGTAAAACAAACAAACAAACTTCTCCCTACAGGTATTATTCCATAGTTTAAACAGATGCATTAATATTTTCATTGATGCACCAAATCATATTGACCTGAGAAATTAAATACATCTTACAAAATGCCCAAATTGTTCCTCAAGAACAGCACATGTCCTGAATAGTTTTATTATTTCCTTTGACAAAATGCAATCTTTTCACTCTCATTTTTAACAAAATGACTTTTAGCAGATTTCCATTTAGAAGTTTAATAAAAAGGGAAAGCTAAAACTGAATCTTTCATAGTGGGCTAAAAGCAGTCACCATAGTTAAGTTTTTTGTATAGGGAATAGGATGTTGAGTAAGAAAAAAGATGAATTGAGAACTTTGAAAACATCCCCAAATCTACTGCTTCTCTGAAACAGCCATTGTTTTTGTCATGGTCTCTGCCACCATTTTATTCTTTCTTTTTTCCTCTTTTCTTTATAGTTACAGTTATATTAAGGAATATTAAAAGACCATCTAGTTTTTTACCCTCATATGACAGATGAAGAGTCTGAAGGAATTGAATGGTGTTCAAGTGAAGCCCTGAGACCTTGATTCAAATTTATGCTCTACCACTTTTTACTTTTGTGATCTTGGAAAAGTTACTTCACCTGTCTGAGCCTCAATTTCCTAATTTGTAAAATAAGGGCGCTGAGCTTAATGAGAAATAGTATCCAGAAAGATTTTTTAAAATTTTTATTGAAGACAAAATAGTTTAAAATTTTCAGTTAAAAATCAAGAAATGTAACATTCCTACTCAGATTTTTTCAAAAGCCTGTAACTCAGAATTGTCTTAATGCACTTTGCTGTGTTGATAGTATATTTTTGTAGTTAAAGCACAGGTATTTCTGAATTCATTTTATTGTATTTAAAATTATCACATTTTTTTCTAGTAATATTTCCTCTAAAAATGTTGATATTAAGCATATATTCAATTAATCACAAGATCTATACATTTCCAAAATGCAATATAGCATGTTAAGAATTTTATTTTTATAATATAAATAAATATTTCTATTATCACTATGTTAACACTGCATTTTAGAAATGGACATTGCACATACAGAAGATTACTTGAGTAAGCTGGGGACTATTTTCACATTTAGCAAAAATCTTAAAATTATTTATTAGTTTATTATTTTCTTAACAGGTTTGATTCTAATTTTCTAACAAATACTATGTATTTGTAAATAATCATAATAATACTGTAATAATGACTAGCAATTATAAAATGCCTACTCTGTATCAGGCACTGTGATAAGTGCTTTACAAATGCAATCTAATTTGATATTCACAACAATCCTGGCAGATAGGTGCTATTGTTGTCCTTATTTACAACTTAGGGAATTGAGGCAAATAGAGGTGAAGTGTCCTACTCAAATGGATAATTAGAGGATTATTCAAAAAATAATGGTTTGGGGTCAGACATAAAATAGGCAAAGTTGTCACTCGTGTGAAAGCCCATGTTGAAATGGGTTTGGTTTCTTTTTTTGTTAAGTAGAAAAGTACTTTCATCAAATACAAAAATCTCTAAACTTCATTTAAGAACAAATGCATGTTTAGGATGATTAACTACAAAATATTTCCCTTAATAGGCAAATGAATTGAACTGTTAGGTGGGTTTGTTTAAGATTAGCAATTTAACATTGGTAGAATTCTACTAAAATGTATTAGTTATGAGTAAAATGGTGGCATTCTTTGCAGCAAAAAAAAAAAAAAAAAAAAGACCAATGTGCTTAACTACTTAGTCAAAAATGAGACTATATCACCAAGATGAAGAGGATTTTTTTAAAAATTATTTTTAATTAACCTAATAATTTTATTAGACTGTTTAACTAAGGAAGAAAAAAAAAAGATGAGGTGAATGACAATCTTGCTTTGATATTATTTAAGGTTCTGTAACATTCTTCTTTCCCTGATATTAACAACAACAACAAAATGTCTCAACACACAGAAGAATGAAATTTCAGATTTGGGAAGGCATTTGGTGATCTTTTAGTCCCAACTGTATCTGAAGAGAGACCTCTAATGCCCAATAATGGTTATCTTACATCTTTTAACTCCAGTGGTAAAGGAACTCACTACCTTGATAAGCTGCCAGTTAATTTTGGGGCAGCTCTTTGTTTTACTGTGCAACCATCCCTATTTTTTTCAGCTTTTTAGATTTGACACATTGTATTAATAAATCAAAATCTTTTGGTATCTCAATATTATCATCCAACCAGTTAGTTATTATTCCCAAGTGAATCTCATCTTCAAATTGTATAAACATGTCATCAATGCCTTTATTCAATTTACTGATTAAAAAAAATTGACTAGCACAGAACCAAGAACAGAGGACCAGAAGGACTCTACCAGAGACCTACCTACTGGATGTCACTGACTCATTAATGGTAACACTTAAAATCTGCTCATCTGAATAATCTTGATCCATATAACTATGTGTCATCCAATCTACATCTCTCTATTTTGTCCCCAAGGATAGGATGAGAGATTGTATCAAATTCCTTTCTGAAATCCATGTACAAAAAGCTTTCTTCAATTCTCCAATATATTAAACCTGTCAAAAAGGACATGAAATCTTATCTGCTATGGCTTGTTCTTGATCACTATGAACCATGCTGCATCATAGTGATCATCATTTACCTAAGTGTTCACAAAACATCCTTTATAATGCCTTCTAGAATTTTGACATGCATCCAAGTCATTTGCAGTGCTATAATTTTAAGAATCCAAGTTTTTCCCATTTTTATAAAAGCAGAATTCTGGTTTTTTTTTTTCATTTTTCAACCTGACATAACCTTTCTTTCCATAAATTCCAAATATCAACAACAGTTGCTTAATAATCAGATTGAAAATTTCTTTCAGTATTCTGGTTCTTATGAGCCTGATGCCCTAAATTCATCAAAGATCACATTGGTTGCTCTCTTGCTTATGTTTCAGATGCCTGTTTACCATTTCTTTTTGTTCTGTACTCCCTAATTCAGGGGTGGAGAAATTGCAGCCTCAAGGTCACATGTGACCTTCTAGGTCCTTGGGTGTGGCTTTTTGACTGAGTCCCAAGTTTTACAGAAGAAATCCTTTTGTTAAGGGTATTTGTTCTGTGAAGTTTGGTTTCAGTCAAAGGGCCATATATGAGGATCCAGAGGGCCACATGTGGCTTCAAGTCCACAGATTCCCCACCCTTGAGACCTAATCTAAAGATTGCTTGTTTGGGCAAACACAATACAAAATAATTGAGGAACTTTGCCTCCATTTCATCATCCATTATAATCATCTCATACACATTCAAAAGTAGTGCCTATTCCTTCTTGGTTCTTTCTCTTGTTCCCAGCATAAAGAAATTGCTCCCCCCCCCCTTCTTCACTGTTTTTAGCATTCATAGTTAACCTAAATTCACTCTGGGCTTTAGCATGCTTGGTATTATTCTTATAAGAATTGACAGCTTGTTTTGTATTCATTCTGTTACCTAACTTTGTGTCTGTCTTTGCTTCATATCTTTTAAAAACCTGAGTTGAACAATAAATTTCTTTTTAGTTTCAACAGTATTCTTTAGAAAGTTACACTTTTTTCTTCCTCATCAGAATGTATTGTGTTTATCATCAGAACTTCTTTCTTGAGAACATCTTATCTTTCTTTAGGCTACTTGCCCCCAAAGAATTATAATCTACATGTTTCTACAAATCCTCTTTCTTCTCTGTGGAACCTATTCTACCAAAAATCTATGGTGTACCTCAAATCATCTCACTAATCATCTCCTTATTGATTAAGAAATCAAAGACAGTAAAGTCCCTTCTTCAACAGATCTAGGACTAAAATTGGAGTTCCCCCTCAGCCATTCTTTTACTTTTTGAAGTATCAATTCATCATCAAGCAACTTAAGACTGTATTGCCTATTTTGCTTTTAGCAGAAATAGTTCAGTAAGATGCCTGGATAGTTGAAATTCCCCATTACTACTATACTACTTTCCCCTTTAATACAAGCATCTGTAACTCATCCATTTTCCCCTTCTGTTTAATTGGTTGTACTATGTTCTTCCCACAATAACCCTTTACTTTTTTATTCCATTTAGCTGTGGTCAAATCATTTCCATCATTCCCATGTACATGCTGCCCTAGCTATAAAATAGTATTCCATCATCCTTCTGAATAAAATATACCTTTTTAATAATCACTTCACACCCAATCTTAGTATGAAGTTAAATTTATCTCCTTAAATTAAGATCCCGGTTTACTTTACTACCATGTATCTGTGTACATGAAAAATACATCTCAGATAACACATTATTATTATTATTTTATTATAATTATCTTCCTGGATATTATCTCCTTAAACCACTAAATTATTGCAATCCTTCCTTTGTCATGCCTGTTACTCTCTATGGTTTCTGCATTAGTAGATTCATGCAGGTTGTTTCCTCCCTCCTAGTCTATTTTCATTTTAATCTCCTATTAATCAGATGGAGAAGCAAATAAAGAACTAGTCACAGAACCAAGGTGACATGACTTCAATTCCTGCCTCTGAAACATAGAAACTGTGAGACCCTGGACAGGGCACTTAACTTCTGAGGGTACCGGGCAATGTTACAGAGAAGTTGCTCACTTATACTAGCAGAGGTAGTTTCCTTATCCAGGAGTTCCCTATACTAAAAGTCACTATATCTATACCTATTAATCAAATATGCAAATTTCTAGGCAAATAAGTACATGTTGAAAGAAGCACTGATAGCAGATCAATATCATTGTTCTACATATGTGCCCAAGTGCTGTCCCTGTCTATTGAATTAAAGTTTAATATTTTCATTCATAGTAATATATATAAAATGCCTTAAGTTGTTCCTGTTTACTCAAGCTAAATAAACAAAATATAATAGTGATCAGTAATGGAAAAAAGTGTGCCTGCAAGTTCCTTGTATGTGATAGTATTTTACAAAGTCCTGTCCTGAATTTTTTGAGCATGATTTTGAAGGAATATCTAATAAGCTTATAAGTCTGTAATTTGGGAGTAATAAATAATTTTTCTTTTTAGTGATGAGGTAATTCACAATGTGCATCCTTAGGGAACCATCATGGTAAATTAATTTAGGGAAATACTTCTTCAATAACTAGGCTAACCACTCAGGGCAGATTCTGAACAACTCTGGTATTACAGTATCTTCTCCAAGGACTTATTTCAGTTTTATGCAATTAATAAAATATTTTAAAGTAGATAGGGCTAGTAGCTCCAAGCTGGGAGAATATACCTATAATCTACAAAATATCGAGACTATAGTAAAACTGTATAATTGAATAGATTAACTTGTTATCAATGAATATTTGGGTATCTATTATCTCTACTGAATAAGTAATAGTGATTTGTTCTCACTATGATCCCTCACAACAGAAACTAAAGCTGCCATTCAGGATTTTGTTTGTTTCAGAAAACAGGTTGCTTGTTATAAAGGTTTTAATTGTTCAAGTGGGGTGGAGAGGAAGAATTGGAAAGCAAGGCAAATAAATCCTTATGTAATGTTTTTTTAAGTGCTATAATATCATTAAGTCTTTAGGAAATAAACTGAAGAGATACTAATGCCGTGTTCTATCCCCTAAATCTCACCATTCCAATTGTGTGGAACAGTTATACTGAGAATGAAAATAACTTTAAAGAGGAAATCATCACTTTCATCAATCAAATATGTTCATGCCTAGAGAGAATGCAATGCAAGCAATGAAGGGCTGACATATAAAAGGCAATAACAATGGAGATTTATTTATACTACCTGAAAGATATTCTATAGGTACAAAATATACTATACACAAAAGAATAAAATGTATACAGCTGTGAAAAGATGTTGCACATTTGCAACATTTACTTCAACAAGAGCCTTCATTGATGTAAACTGTAATGATTTTATAGAGTTTTACCATTTTCCATATAAATCAAACTTAAGGAGAACTCATATACCACTTTATTTCTTATCTCACTAGTATACCTGGAAGGTAGTACTGTGTATATTGTTGCTTTGTTCCCTTCCAAGAAAATATTCTCTATTGATGGCAGTCATGTCTTAGCTAAACTTTGTCTCTTTCCAAGACACCAGCTCAACAACCTAGCTCAATTTCTTTTATGAGTAATTAACAAGTGAATGAGAGAAGGAAAACTGGAACCCTCGCATAAACTGGAACTCATGATACTGTTTCCAGGACTCCTCTAACTTAAGTTACCACTAGCACTGCAGAATACGACAGCTGTTACGATGACAACACATATGAGAGTGAGTTTAAATATTTGTTGCTGAATTAATTTCTATAATCTATGGTTGCACAAATAATTTTGAAAAATTAATCATGCCCTCCTTCACTCCTTAAATGCCTCATCTTTTGTTCAATCCATTTATAAAAAGATACTGCAAGAGTGCGTACACAAACACATACACACATTTATATGTGTGCATGTATATATATATATATATATATATATATATATATATATATATATATATATATATAAAATATTTTTCTTTTGAAAATGAATTGTACATCTTGATTCTAGAATTGACTTTTATTGCTTTGCACTGATTTCCATTATGCTGTTCTATTTTCCTCCCTGGCTAAACCCATACATTCTAGCACATAACTTTGACTTTAAATTTCTGCCAAAGAAAAGGCATGCCAAATATAAGCATAGGGTAAAATGCTGCATTTGAACAGCCACGATCCTCTATAATCCTGTATGGAATTGAGTCTATACATTCAATGTACTTAATGAATGCACATTAAAATGCTACAAAGAAAAAAATTCAACACATGCCTAATTTCACTATGCTTGAGCTCAAACAACACCTCGAATTCACACATGTCACAATGGACATTATTATACAGGACCTTTAATGGAAGTGGCAGTATACCATTCAAAGTATAAACCACTTAATGCCCCCAATAGAACTAATCTACACCGAGCAATCATCAAGGCTGACTGTTTTTCAGTGCATCAATAATTGTATCCCAGTGTGGTTTACACAGTATGAATTAATTTTCTGCATTCTCAACCACATCTAGATTTTCCAATTCCAGGTTCAATTCTATGTTCTTAAAATGTTTCTAATAATATTTCCTTGCATTCTCATGATATAATAGGGTATAATTAATTGAAGGTTGCATTGCGTAATGGCTAGCTGGCTGGACTTAATGTCAAGAATAAATAATTTGAGCCTTGTATCAGTCACACATTTCTGTTGTGACTATGGGAAAGTCACCTAACCTCTAAGTGTCACTCCCCAGCCCCCTTGAAAAGCCTCTAATACTGTAAGTTCTAGTCAGTGATTGGTAAGTTCTCACTAGCAATTCCCTACACTGAACAAATCTCAAGTTCAGACCAATATAATGTAAATATAAACATAAAATAGGAAATCTATATATATATACGTACACACATGCCTATGTATATATGTAAGCAAACATATTTTGTATGTATAAAGATAAATATTTCCAAACTCATATTTAATCAAAATTTTCTGGGAAACATTTTATATACTGAGATAAAGACACACAAGTCCAATAAGCAATTATTTATCCCATTCGCTAAATATTTTCCATTTTGAATATAGGCACACATAGGATTTACATTATACTTTAATCCACGTAATCATTTGGAAAAATTAACATAAACATTTAGATTTAGAACGACTTCATATCTTCTATGAACCCACAAGGGAGTTTATTTCACAAAGAAAATAATCATCATTATGACAAAAATAATACTGAGATTACCATTGTAACTGCTTATTTGCAACTGATACCTTCATGATACCAGGCCTGATACCATCAAGATTAAAGGTAATTAAAATGTTCTTTGGCCATTCTCCTCTTTAAAGCATTCTCTAAATTAAATATTTTCACTTTTCCCACTTACATGAATACTATTTTGTAATTCTATAAAGCAGCATCCTTAAGAAGTTAACAAAGTTAATAATGTGTGATTCTGTTAAAGGACAAACTATTGAAAATGAGCTTGAATAACTTCACACTTCAAGTACACATAGGAAAAAAAGCATGTTGAAGTTCTGAAGCAATGTGAATGCTGGCAGACAGGAGCAACACCTACATTTATAGACACCTTATGCAATGAAAGAGTTATATCATAATTTTTCTCTATGCAGAAGGCAGAGTCCCACCTCCTGAAAGGCAAGCACTTCCTTCATATTATCTGCAGTGGTTAGCAAAGTTCTAGGTATGTGGTAAACACTTGCTGGTTGATTTATTTCTAGACTCCAGATAGTTCCATTATGGAATTGTATTTATAATTTTATTTTTCTCCTTTTTTGAGGCAATTGAGGTTAAGCAATTTGCCAAAGGTCATATAGCTAGGCTGGATTTGAACCAAGGTCCTCCTTGACTCCTGGGCCACCACTCTATCCACTGTGCTGCCTAGCTGTAGCATATTTATTTATTTTTTTATATTATTTATTTATTTATTTTAGAGAAGTAGAGGAACTTGGAGTCTGTGTAGTTAAAAAAGAAAAGAAAAGAAGTTGCAGAGAAAATAAATGAATTGCCTCATTCACAAAACTGGTTAGGGGCAAAATGGAAACCAGGTACCTATCCCATGGCTTCAATCACTACAGTCTAGAGATCTGTGCCTATACCAAAGATCTTTAGACCTGAGAAGACTATCAGAGCTCCTGCCAATAACACCTGATATTACCAAAGGGAATTGAGATGCTCTGTAGTTCTTTTATTTCTGCTTAGGAGGTGCAGTCATGTTCATGCTATTTCAATCATTCACAAATTAGGATCACATTTTACTTTCTTTTCACCAGCAGCAACACAAAAGTATACACACAAAACCAGATATTTTAAGTTATGCAATAAGTACAAATATAAGGGATCCCATCTTCTGTATAGGTACTGTAACAGTACCTATACAGAAGATGAACTCTCTATATTATAAATGCATACATATGCAACAATAATACCTGTGTGGAAGATGGACTCCCTTATGTTTACATGGGACATTTTAAATATTAACTGTTCCCACCATCTTTAGTCTTTTCTCAGTCTTTGCTAAATGGAATTTCTTTTCAATGAGAAAGTGTTGTTTTTTTTTTGTTTTGTTTTCAGCCTTAGTACCAAAGTTTAAATTGACTCTGAAATTTCTTGCTTTTTACTGTTTACCATATGTTCTTTTAAAAAGATATAGTGTCCCCAAATCCCAAGTTATTGTTGTTATTGAAAATTTAGAAAAAGTAATATATTCAAGATATACAATGCATGCAATGATGAAGTAAATTTAACTTTTGTAAATTCAACATATTGCATTATATAGATGTTTAAGCTATCAACCAGATAAATGTAGAAAGCACTCTTCTTTATTTATATAACTCCTAGGTGTCCATGCAAAATGAGCACCTATTCTGAATACTGACTATGTCACAATCCTTCTCTATGTAGAGATGCCCCAGAAATTCAACTGATGGATCACTTTCCCAAATGACAAGCTATCTATATTACATAATAGTGAAAACTATGCCTTTAAGACAATTTACTACCTTCCTAGAGAGGGCAAAATTTACAATCACAATATATGGTCATCAAAGCTCTATATGATTATAACCAAATCAAATTTAAAATGATCAGACTTTTGGTTTTATCTTAAATTACCACAGCTTTTCAAAAATTACAATTTCCTATAGTTCAGAAAACATTTATCCCACCTCACATTTAGTGTGTTATCCTGGTCAAGAAAATTATCCATTCTTGGAACTTCAGTTTTGTAGTAATATATAGAGAGTAGATCAGGTGTTCAAGAATGCTTTCTGATAGGTATCACCATCAGCTTTTCCTTTTCCCCTCAGGGGAGACAGGTAGATAGATAGATATGCACATGTGTGTGCATATGCATGCATGTCTGGATACATTCTTTCTATCTATCTATCTATCTATCTATCTATCTATCTATCTATCTATCTATCTATCTATCATCTTATCTCTCAATGGAGAATGACACTGTCCAACTCCTGGAATGAGGGCTCATCTGCCACAAGTTCAATGTCCAACCATAGTCAATTTCCTCACTTGCAAAACAAGGATAAGAACAGCACTGATAATGAAATGTAAAATACTTGATGAACTTTAAAGTCATATACAGTCTTTGCCACTGCAAATATTTAGATGTATTATTGTTGTTCTTGTTATCATTATTACTTCTAAGGTCTAAAGTAAAAGGACTGACAAAACACAGAAGTTTTTGTCAGGATACAAATGAAAACCAATTGAAGCTATAAATAGATAATATATACATACATATATGTAAATTTATTATTTATTTCTTACAGTTATATAGTTTTTCTCAAAGACATTTCTTAGAACAATCTTTTAGGAATTATTTTTAAAAATATGATGTTAATTGTAGGATATTTAAAATTATTTTATTAATAAGTTTTACTTTACTTCACAAGGGCAAATTTTAGTATGACAAATTAATCATCCATCTGCTTTCAAACTTGACAACTAATTTAAAATGCCACTTTGCCTTTTATAATTGCTAAGTAATGATTAAATGAATCAAAGAATTTGATTTTGAAAAGAAGATTTATGGAATAAGAAATGAACTGAAATTCAAGTTTGTGCACTTTTGAAAGAACTGCCCTCAAGTTAAAAATGTCCTCCCCACCAAAAAAGTTTTTAAAATGAAAATTTAAAAATTATAAATAAAAGCCATGCCATATTGTTACATGGTAAAGCTTAACAAAATAATTTTATTTTAATACTGCAATCCTGAAAGTTAAAAAAAATCGGAAGAAATAATAGCATAAATTTAAGAAGTAAAGACATAATTGAATTTGTTTTGTTGGCAAGGATTCCCAGATTCAATAAAAGTTTTTAAGAATAAAAAAGTAAAGGAAAATGAATTACCAAGTAATCAAATACTACTTTCAATATTACTTTCTTATAGAAACAATTATAAGCATACTTCTTTTCCCTCCTAATTCTGCTGGGATGATTTCTATACAATGGTTAGTATGCAAGTTTATTTGATATACTGCCTAATTAAGTATTTTCATAGGCACTAAACCATAAACAAAGTATGACCATCCTTTGCTGTAATCTTTTTGAGAAAATTTAACTTATGAAATAAAATTGAACATTTCCATAATATGGAATAAAAAAGATGACTACACATGAAACTTTAAATCTATTTTGTACAACTTGCTAGTCCATATATATATATATATATATATATATAGTGAAGTTATTATGTAACTTTGTTTTTTTCCTTTTTTTCTCCCCTCCCCCTTGCCCTAGAGATGACTATCATTAGATATAAATGAGTGTGTGTGTGTGCTTAAAATCTTTCCATACATATTTTTATTTATCAGTTTTTTGTCTGGATACTTCCTTGTAATATTTCAAGTAGACAGTTTTCAAAAGAATGGACTTTCATATTAATGGTGCTTAATTTCATCATAAGCTCTTGGAACATTGATTATAGATGCATTAGGAAATTACTAATTTTGCCTAATGAACTATACTGAAATAGCATTGAATCAATAGTAAAATTTGTAACTTTGCAATTTACAGTGATTTAAATTTAGTCCATAGGATTTAGATTTTTAAGCAATGAATCTACTTTAATATGGGCATATTTTCCACTTACCTCATTTAAAACTATATTAATTGAAGGATTTAATTATCTTAACGCAGTAGCTCTTTCTATCACTAGTCTTCTGTGGATAACTGAAATGACAGCCTTCTTGAAGGGCAAGATATTTCCTAAAGCTCCAAATACATAAAATTACCAGATATATTTATATGTTTAAATGTGTATACCTCTCTATTAAGGTTTAAAACTTTTCTTTTTCCCTAGAGAAGATATTAGGTGAAATAGTATGAACAGCAACTTTTAAACTGTGAAAAGATAATGAATAAAAAACAATATTTATAAATATAACATTTCTGACTCTGATGAGAAAATAAAAATATATTAAAAATATTTTATATTCTTTCCAACAATGAAAGGGGTGCTTAATTTATAAAATAATTTAAGAAAAGTAAGGAATAGTTAAACATCTTTTCAGAATATTGTCTCTTACTGGGAATATCTGTCTACATGATTTCCCCAAAACCTGAAGAAAATTCAAAAATTTAATTACTTTTCTGGTATATTTCAAAGATCTTCATATTTGTGATTGCAAAACACTGAAAAACAGTACAGAGTTTTGAAACTGTCCTCAGTTTTTTTGCTGTCATTGAGATACAGTGAAAAATCTCAAAAGAATTACTAGTATTTATCAAGCTGGTCACTGGCCTCAATAATGGCCATTTTAATTTGTCATGTTAAAATAACTCTTTCTCTGATAGAAAATACATAAGGATTTAGTGATTTGATCAAAATGGGATAATTTTGCTAAATGAATAAATACTTCTACTAGTAACCAGTAGGTGGTGCTAATTCAAGTGTTTCAGTTTATAAGATCAAAAGACCAGAAAACTCATAAAAAAGATGAAAATATCAATACTGCATTGTTTACTAAATTGAAAAGAAAAATTTTAAAACATCTAGTCTGTAGAAGGAAATATTTAGAACTAAAAGTGTTCTAAGGGGTGGGATAGGTATGAATATTATTACATCGATGCATATATAATGAAACCATGATAAACATGATTGAAGAGTCTCAAGATATTACAGTCACATACACCCCTTTGGCCATACATGAATAGAATAAAATCATTCCTTTTCACTTCTTCATAGTTACAGCCTCACTTGGAAACATTAGCATTGCTGGTGTTTTTATTGCAGTCTTGGGGATAAACTATTGCTCTTGGGGGATACTCAAGTTTTGATAACTTCCAGTATTCAGAACAAGAATGAGATGACTTGAAGTTCATTCATACTACAAATATGTATTATTACATAAAATCACGTTATCCACCCCCTTTAAAATATATAACAAAATATAAGTTAAAAAGCATTATCTAAGCAACAGATAAGTAGCTAATAAGAACAAACAGTTAAGTGACTGATCTGTTGTATTTTTTATACCTTCAATTATTTGGACATTGTAAAATGATGCATTTTAATATCAAATTTTTTCAATACATATATATTACATCTATATACATATATGTGTGTATACACATAGGATGAAAACATTAAAGTTGAATTGATAATGTTTATCCCCAGCCTTTTTATGGTTATGTACCTCAGTACGTTAAAGTACTCTCACACATTAAAGTCCAAGTCATGGAATATTTTCCTTATGTAAATGCAAAAGGACTAGTTTTAAATGAGAACTAGGCTGTATTTTTCAAAATCCTTGACTTATATTGGCTGTATTTTTTTTCTAAAATCTTTAATACTCAAGTGTATTTGGACTAATAGCTTTCAGAATATTCTAAAATATGTTTTAAACATCTGTAGAAAACGATGGGGCTGTTGTATCTATTATGTCTTCACTATGAAAATTATAAAAAAGTACGTAGAGAATTTTAAAATTCTACAGATTACAGATGAAATATAACATCATTATTTTACATAAATCATTAAGCTTTATCTTCTCAAAGCACAGCTGAATGTCAAGGTAGTCTACAGTATAGTTATCCCAGAAGAAAATCTAACCTGAGGAATAAACATCTGCGATTCTACTGACTGTATGTATATCAGCTTCAATTTAACCAGCAGCATGATTCCAAACTGCAGAATCTGCACCGGAACTTTTTACTTAAGAAAAAAAAAAGTAAATGTTCACTTATACATAGAAAAAAGTGCATCAGACACCTCAATTTTCATAAAAATTAACCCCTCAGTTTTAAAAATGTAGAATATCTCTTCTTCCCTTCAATTCCTTTAAGATAAAGGGTTCCCTAGCACAGAATCTAAGTTCTGAGGGCAGAGAAGGCTTTTATGACTAACTGATAAATCTCTGAAAAGTGGTATTAGGTTATATAGGAGACGCTAAGCAATATTATCATAAGAAAGCATAAACCTCATAGAATATATCCAACACTCAAGACTTCAACTTTTATAAAATCCTGAAATACATCACCCTCCAAACAAACTCTCAGGAGAAAGCTTTCCACACCACATTCTCCTGAGGGCAGAAAAAAAAAATCTAATGCTGTCTCTTTAAATGAAGGACTGTCTTGGAACTGTTCAGCAGTTAAGTATCATTAATGCAAAGTAACAGAGTCTTCCTCAATACTGAACTCTAGGTGACCGTCATGGAAAGTAACTACTTCCCCATCCCCTGGAAGACAGTAGCATTAATAATCATCAAAACAAAAATCAGGCAAAAAAATAATCTGAAACCAAGCACTAGGAGAGGCCAAAGCACAAGGAGGAAGACCTACTGCGTTGTTTACCCAATGCAAAAAGGAGAAGCAGGAGTTATGGGGGTTGGGGCGAGGGGAGCATCCTTAAGGTTCTGGAAAATGTCTAATGCTTCAGGTCCCCGAGTGGCAAAAAGCCAGCCCCTCTCTGAAAGACTGCTGCTGCCTCTTCTCTCTCCATTTCCAGTATTCTCCAAATGGGCCATCCCTGCGCAGCCCTACGTCTGATTTCTTATCCACAGCCCGAATTCTTTTTTGCTCTAAAAGTGTCCCTAAACAGGACTTACATCGCCAGCTTGGCAATCCTCTTTTTCCAACCAGCCCTCTACAGTAGCACAGAAACCACACGCAGTCTGGACGACCTGGGCTCAGTGGAAGGAGGGAAAGGGATTGTATTTTGCGCACATCCAGAACGATCCGGAGGCAGTAGAATTTAGTTTTGCCTCCACTGGCTTGCAGATAAGGGCTTTCTCGAAAGCTTGCTTAGTCTATACTTGTATGTGCGTGGAAACACACATACATATACACACACATTTCTTTCCCTTGACTAGTATTGTCATTACAAACAGTGGAAACGCCTACAAGGAGATGAAGTACCTGCACTGGGAGATGCTCAGTTGTTCACTTCATCTTCCGTTGACAAGGAAACCAAATCGCACTTCATTTTTTTTTCCAGAAAAACCTTCCACTGCCATCATTTGAAAATTTATAGGGAAGGGGGGAGAGGAAGGAGGGATTAAATAGATATAGGGATATCTATCATAAAATTATCTCGGTTTTTTTTTAAATAAAAAAGTCAAATGTGCAAAAGTCATAGTTAATTTAAAGGGGGAAAAAGTATTTTGCTTAAAAAATGATCCCAGTAACCGGCTGCAAGAAAAGTTTCACATTATAAAAGGGCATCAAAAACGGAAGGCGGAAAAAACGGTTTGTTGTCATTGGCTTCAAAAAGGAAACAAAAATAAAATTAACGTCTTGGGCTCAGTGGCTTGCACCAGTATTGCAAGACCACAAACTCTTGTAAACACTGCCGTAAAATGCATTCGCAAATCCCACCTATACAAAAATAACATCGGAAAAATAGTCTGCAAAAAGAGTTAGAAACATGCTTTTTTTTTTAAACATGGAAAAAATAGGCATCATACTTCACATTGCTTTTCCATAAAACCAGTTGCATATTTTGCTGGACTTGGGAGTCTCTCCCGGAGGCACAGTGGCCACGGACTCCCAGACACAGTGCCTTGTCTACAGTACCATAGCATGCTATAAAAACTTGTATTCAGGAAAAGGCTCAAAACCATGCTCCTCCAGGTTTCCCAATTTAAACAATAATCAAAGAGGTGGAAAAAAAAAAAGAAGAAAAAAACCAAAAAAACAAAACCAAAAAAAAGGACAAAAAAAAAAAAGAGAGGACAAGAATGCCACTGAGAAGGTACTCACCGAGCGGGAGTAAAATGTTGGAATAAAAATGAGATTTAGTATAAAATACAGTATGGCGGTGGAAGAAGGAATGAAGCGCTTTTTTTTCCTCTCAGTCTCTGCCTCAGGCACTGACACGTGACTCGGAGCCAGGCTGACTCGCAGGCAGGCGGGGAAGGAGCAAGGCAGCGAAGGGGGGAAGCCCCACCGATCCCAACTCACTCGCACGGCGGCGGCAGCGGCGGCAGCGGCGAGGAGACTGGCGCCGGGAGCCCCAGGAGCAGCGGCAGTGACAGCAGCGGCAGCAGCAGCAGCAGGGGCAGCAGCAGCAGCAGGGGCAGCTCGCGCGAGCCACAGCCACGGCAGCCTCTGCTGTGCAGCCCAGACGAGCAGGTGCCCCTCACGCTGAAGTGGAGCACACACACACACACATACACACGCACACACGCACACGCACAAGACAGTCAGGGCGCAGGGGAGAGGGAGAAGGAAGAGAGAGGGAGAGGAGAGAGGGAGCAGAGCGGAGCGGGGCCGAGACAGGAGAGGAGGCACATGCAGCAGCTGCTGATGCTACCACCGCTCTGTCTGTGTGCGCATCTGTGTGTATGTGTGTGTATGTGTGTGTGTGAGTGTGTGTCTCTGTGTGTGTGTGTGTGTGTGTCTGTGTCTGTGTGTATGAGAGACAGAGACAGAGAGACAGAGAGATGGATGGGGAGTGGATAAAGAGGGAGAGAGGAGGTGCCACAACTTGCTGCTCACCTCAAACTTGGTGGTGGTTTTTGCATTTATTTATTTTTCTTCCAGAGGGTTGAGAAGTTCCCATCTTCTCCCCCTCCCTTCCCTAAGTTTGAGTTTGAACAGCATGATTAATTCCCTACTCTTCTGCCCCCAACCCCGGTCTACCTCCCCATCTCCTGTTCCTCTGGAGGAAGCTTCCTTACCCGACTGGGTCTTGATTTGCTTTTCTCACTACTCCCCAGCCTTGTGTTTCCGCCTCCCGGCACAAGGGGATGGATACACGTCCAGGGAGATGCTCTGGCCGTTGTGTGATCAGCCGGGAGCCCCAAAGTATTGACTGAAGCCAGTACACACTGCTTTCCTCCCTGGGACAACGGTGGGGAGAGAAGCTTTCAGTTTGCAAGAAAAAATAAAATATCTTGCAGAAAATTCATTGCATTAAATGCCTGGGTTTATTTTGCAAGTTGTTGGTGACCCGGTGGAGGTTTTTATTTGGGTTTGGTTGGGGGATGGAGGTGGGAGTGGTTGGGGTGGAAATGGTTTTTGATATTGGTGTGGGGTTAAGTTCTCTGCATAGTCCTCTTTCCCGACTCTTCCTCGGGTGGTTAGCTGTGGTTTAAAGTGGAAGGAGAGCTCCACTCAAATAAGTGATCCCATTGTGTGTAATGCAAGAAGGTAGGGAGTACTTTGCACTGGAGAGAGGAAAGGAAGCTAAGGCTTGGAGCTCAGGTACTAAAACAGTTCAGCTGGAAGGCTAGGTATGAGCAGGATCCCACCGCCAGGCTGCGTAGCTGACTGCCTGCAGCGGTTTTGGATCCGGATTTCGTATTAGTTTACTTTGTTTTCAATTGATAACCAGAGAGAATATGCAATCAGCCAATCGTTGACAGCTTGGAGATTTTCTATTCGCTGCTTGTTCAGAGGCAGTCCTGGGCTGAATGCACAACTCTTTTTGCACAGTGTTTTAAGTACACCTGGACCATCTCATGTAGCTTGGGGTGGGGTTGGGGGAATCATGGAATGACAATACGTATTTGAGAATGAAGGCATGGAAGGGTTAGAGTTCACAAATCACTCTTTCGAGACCTCAGTTTCTGTCTTTACCCTAATAATACAAATGGAGATGTTCATGATAGAACGAATAGTGTAATGAAAGCTAAGTACACATAAATTACAAAGAGCTTCAAAAGCAAATACTATGTGCCTCTGATAGTCAGGTCAGAATTCACTGGCCAAATAAAGTATTAATCCACAATTTAAATAAAACTGATTAAAATTATTAAAACATGAGTAAATATTTATTAAATGGTTGCCAACTCTTTCTATGCCTATCACTACCTTGGAATTAAGAATTGCAGCTTGAGATCTTGACTGAAGGGGAATTAAATGCATCAATGATTTTTAGTGGCTTTATAACAACTGTTGGTACAGCTCAAGTGCATTTTCAAAGCACTCATATCTCATTTCTTTAAGATTGATTGTTATATTTTGTTCTTTTTCTCCATGATTCAAGAACTACTCTTCTTCGATATTTTGTAATGAACTTCTTGCCAATTTCCCTTGTTCTCAGTTGAAAACCTCCTTATTCTGGCCAGAAAAATTAAAAACAATAATTTATAGAATTTTTTTTTCCAATTTCTCCCCCTTTGGCTTCCTTCAATATTTTGCTATGGAGTCACTCAAATTTGTGGAGAGAACACTTTTAAGGAAGGATTTTGAACTTTCCAGTAGGTTGTAGAGAGTCTGGGTTGTAATGAGCTATTTATGAAGAACTTTCCAAACAAATCTATTTAGAATTGCACTGCAGTAATGGCTCCCAGCCAATCAGAGTGATTGTCAGACTTTTATTATTCAATAAAATGACTCCCCTTTATGTAAAATGCTGCTCTGCTGAAGAAAAGCAAAAGACATCAGTGTATATATTTCATCTGCATTCTCCCTATTTACTACATAATTATATATTTCCTTTTCTATTTCACCTGTATGTATCTACCATTGTAAATTGTATAAACACTTTAAGAATAGATCAGAATGAAATTAAATAAAAAATAATAAATGACTCCAAAGAAGATTCCTTGTAATAAAGATTCTATATATTACCCATTGCTGTCTATAACGACTGAGAAAACATATAAACTTACTAAGTCAAACAGATGAATTTTCACTGTTTAGAAGAATGCCATATATCATTCACTCAGCAAGTATACATTAAGCATCTCTCTTACATATACTTTTGTGGTAGGCACTGCTGAAGATACAAAGCCATGTAAGTTCTTACCCTCTAAAATCTTAAGAAGGAGATTAGATAAATATGTCAGATAACTAAATATTTGCTAACCTTGTTTTGAATTTCATTGTTGTGTTTTTTATAGGAAGGGAATATCTTTGGCATCCCATTTCCTTTAGTACAAGGCTCAGCACAAAATAGGTGCTCAACAAATGCTTGTTGATTCTGTGGGCACATAGAAATAAAGAAAAACCTTCAAAGTGAAAAGAATCTATCTTGTCCAAATGTTTACATGAAGAGTAAAGAGAGGTGGCTTTTTTGGTCAAATATCCTCCTTGGTAAGGAGTACCAGAAGGGAGAAACATTTACCAAGTAGACTCTCCAGACTCTCCCCAGACCACCAAAAGGGTACCTGTATCAGATGTTATGAAATTTCTTCTTAGTAATGGCGTGGAATATATGTGGTTCAGTTAAAAGGGCCAACATTTCCATTTGCCAAAATGTAAAAGTGTTTTTTAAAACTTATTCCATGTTATTTCAGCTAATTTTGGTACAAAAAGAGCAAAATACTTGTGAAGTTTTTTTTTTTAATTTTAGTATAGATGCTGCGTTACAACCAAATAACTTGAAATCACTTTTTAAGAACATGCACTGCCCTCTATTTCTTTTCTTTTCTCTTTGATTCTTATTTTATTTTTACAAAAAAACTGTCTATTAAAATATTTCACATGCATTGGCATATTTCTATTTTAGTTTTTGGTGATTTCCACTTAAAAGAATGAACAAACCTATACATCTGTTGCATCATGGGAAGAATGTTGGGTAAGAGGAGCTCTGCTCAAATCACAGGTCTGCTACTTATTACCTATATGGTCTTTGATATGTAATCAGACTTCTTCATGTATAATATTAGGGAATTGGACTAGCATGACATCTAATAACTTTTATATTTGTAAATCTGTCATCCTACAAACCATGAATACTACAAAATACTTCATAATTTTCATAAACTCCAAAAGAACAGAATATAGATAGTTCAGAAGTCACATATGAAAATATTACATAAATAAAGCAAAAAGAAATATAAATTGCATTTTTTATCTGCAACCTCTAACTCTTTGATTTGAAATTTGTCTCTCCTATGCCCCCAGAGGGAAAAAAATAGTTTAAAAATACTGTTATGATAAAAATGTAGACAGAAAAATAAAAACTCAGTAACACTGATATCAAGTTAAATACTAAAACAGCATCTACAGCAGAACATTTCCACCTGTAAAAAGGTGAAACTAAGGCATAAATTTATATCCTTCTTAATTTTATTTTTTGCAATGTACACATTTTAAATTGAACATATTCACTATTTCTTTTTCTATTATAAATGCAGACACCATGGGAATGGCATAGTAAGTAAACAAGAGTAGCACTGATGAGTTTCACAATAAATAAGCTTAGACTCAGCGTGAGATATAGCTACACGTGACACTTCCACTGTTCTGCACCATCTGTTATTATTCATTGATTTCCTACCTGACAATCTCTCTACCTACTGTAAAAAGAATTTAAAATATAGCATTTGGTAATTTTTAGAAGCTGTGAGGTTAACACAAGAGGTTTCTTTGGGTATCATGACTAAAGCTGTGAAAATATTGAAGGAACCACAAATAAGTCCCTGAAAAGGTACTGAAAGAAAACAAAACCTTTCTAAAAATATGGGGGCAAGCATTTGAGAACTCTGAGCTCTGACAGAGAGAAAAGGAAAGTGAAAAGAATGTCAGAAGGAGTAAGCAACATAAAATAGAAAAAGGTATATAAAAGCATCATCAAGGAAAATGCAAGAAACGCAGTAGCTGTTGACAAAATATTTTCAAGCTTACAGGAAGTTTAGGTGTTAAGAAAGCAAAAAAAATTGAATGTAGATTTTTAAAGGGAAAGAGAATGGCTGGAAAACATAAGACCTAGAGCACTGGAGGGCCTGGGAGTGCACTAGAAAAAGACGTTTCAGAAATGCAGACAAGTGCAAAAAAGGGACAGATCTGGGGCATACAGATGAGTACTAAGAGACACATGACAAAAGTATCTAAAACAGTATTTTTGAAAAATATTACAGACTTTATAATATGTTCCCTGAGTGAGAGGAAATGTGCCTGAAAACTCCAGGAAAAATCTTGCTAAGGCTAAATAGTAGTCTTTCTGGGAAAGGAAAACTAGAGAAAAATCAGGCCCAGAGGGACCTCTTGATTTGTGTGAAATCAAAATAATCATCTGAATGATCTTGATTGGTCCAACTGGTAACCTATGTATGGACCTCATTAGCTCTTCTTTGGATTATTATAATATCATTAGCCTCCCATTTTCCACTGTCCCTCCATCCTATTCTTCGCATAGGTACCAAACTAATATTCCTGAAGCAGAGTTTTGACCATGTCACTCACCAACTAAAAAATGTTCAGAAGCTACTGGTGCCTTTATGATAAAATACAAACTCCTCAGATTGGAATTAAAAACTCTCCACAATGTAGCTTCCATCTAACTTTCCAGACATGTTATAATATACACACCTTTACATGAACTCTAAGTTCCAGTTAGCTATTGTGCAAGGTCAACATGTACTCTCCCATCTCTGTGCCTTTGAACAAACTGCCCTCCATGCCTGGAATGTGTTTCCTTCTCACTTCTGTTTCTTAGGATCCCTAGTTTTCCTTGAGGCTCAGCTCATATTCCACCTCTATGAGGACTTTCTGAGGTCAGCCAATTGTTACTGTTCTTGCCCTCCTGAAAGTACTTTGTACTGTGGCTTTGTGCAAGTTTTATCCTTTTCTCATACAAATTTACACACACACACACACACACACACACACACACACACACACACACACACACACACTATGTAAAAGAGTTGTCACCAGGTATCTAAACAAGAAAAATGTATTGTGGCCCTCCCCCCCAGGTAATTTAATATACTATTCATAATGTTCTTTTAGATCTATCCATTACATGCTTCAAATAACTAAAGTAATATTTGCCCCCTGTATTAGTAACCACATTAGCATACAGGGTGGGCTACTAGCACAAGTTCTTTGATCTGCTTTTCTAAAGGAAAGACGGCTTTAAAGGGGTCAACAATATTGTTTTAATTACAGATAAGCAGAAAATACAAGCAGAGAAATGAGCATAGAGATTCAACAGACAAGGCTCGTACTGTCTGAACAAAGTAATACAACCACCTACATTCATCACAAGACTGGGAGAGCACAAACTTCTGAGTAGTTGGGGAGCTCTTAACAAACAACTACTCAGAGTTCCATCCAGGGAATGAGAAGGTCCTTCTCATAAGCAAATCCCCAAAGCAAAATACCAACCTCCCAGTATATATAACAAAGACTTGGTTCCTGATTGGCTCAGAGTCAGTAGGCATGAAACCTACGTGACTCAGCAAAGTTGTGAACCATCAGGGTTCAAAGGAGATTTCAACCTTCAGATGTTTTCAGTGAACCTGGGAAACTGAACTCCAAAAAGAAAACAACAAAAATCCTGCTTTGTTTGCTCTCACATTCCACTCCCCACAAAACCCCTTCAGATTAACATTTTCATTACATAGCTATAAAATACAAAATGTTATTCTACATTCAGTTATGAAGACTATAAATATAAAATTATAAAGATAATTATGAATGTATACATATGTATTGGATGAGTAGCCGGCATGTGCTGTTAATGCTAGAAGAGAAGTCACTTCTGAAGAGATGCTTTCATTAGAAAGGGATCTACGTGTGTTTAGCCAGTGTGTGCCAGCGGTATGTATATGTGTGTATACACATATACATTTACATACACACATGCATACCTATGTGTATATATGTATGGATATATGCACATATGCACACATATATGTATACGCGTGCATATACATGTACACATACATGTCATTGGTACACACAGAAATTCTAATGACTTCTAATAACTTCTAATGACTTCTAATAATAGAAATTCTAATGAATTCTAATAACTTGCTAGTATTACCAATCAGTTCAGTTGACGATCTACCAGGTGGAAGAAGAGTAACAAGTAGAGAATAAATTTAAATTTAAAAATAACCTTAATAATGCAATGGGATGTAATATGAAACTTATTTCTGCAGAAAGTTTGTGATAATCTGTGATGGTTTCAAGGTAGCTTGTAGTAAGTAGATCAGTAATTACAGTTTTCAAACAGACTGATATTTGTGCAATAAGAACACAAACATTTATATTATCTTGATCACATGATTGGAGAGGTGATAAGATGTGATGAAAGGGGAACAAAAGAACAAGGAGACTAATGTGATGCAGCATACAGAATGCAAATGAGAGTATGCACAGGCATGTCACCTTCTTTTGGGATTCAGCTTATACTCAAATATTAAACTCTGTGGCAATTTGGAAACAATTTGATGTCATCTTAAGAAACTGCAAGAACATATTACACTTATTCAGAAATTTTCAGTTTGGCATAATCACTGCCTGGATACCAAAATTATTGTGTACATGATTATGACAGTTTCAGATCGCTACAGAAACACATAGTGCTTCAAATATCTGCATGTTTTTCAGAGTGGAAAATATACATTTATAACATAATTGGATAATTATTTACTGCCTAAGGTATATATATATATATATCTGTATGTGCATACAGATATAGATGCATTCATATTTCTGTATGTGAATACATGTACATATTTATATGTCTCTATATGTATTGCTGTTATTATTATTAAGAGCTCCTTGCATGAATCTTCAAGGGGATCATGAACTGCTAAATGTGAACCAGTACTGTAGAATATAAGTAACCTCCTTCAAGAAGAAGACTTTCATTACCTTTTTGTTTTCTATTCTCAGTTTCCAACACAGTGCCTTTCATGTAGTAGATGTTGAATAAATTTATTATTCTCTCTAAAGTAAGAGATAACATGAAATAATAATACTAGGAAATCATAGAATTTGGTTTCTTATCAATTCTGCCACTTATAAAATGATTGTAAAAAAAATTATCTTTGAACTACATTCTGACTCTAAAGCATTATAATTCTATGACATTGGTACATTGATCAGTGTAAAAATTCTCAGTTTCCTTTTAGACAAAAGTGACCAACTTTGGGGTCTCAAACAATTAACATCTCTTGTATTCAAATGTAAGGCAAATGCTTAATGATTTGTTGAATTTCTCAAAGTTTCAGCTTAGTTGCTACCTCCTCCATAAAACTTTCCTTGACAATTCCTAGCTGAATATATTCTCTCCTCCTTCAAATATTTTTATTGCATTTTTTTTTTATCTTTTGTACTTCCATTTCATTCTAAAGCTACCAACTCCTTGCTAGATGTCTCCATCTGGTTTTCTCCAAAGCATTTTAATGTCAAGGTATATAAAACAGAATTCATTATCTTTTCCCTAAAATTCCATCCTTCTTCCTAATTTTATTGTATCTGCTCATAACACCTTCCTTTTTCATAGCCCCAATTTAAGTTCACAACCTCAAGTTGAAACAAGTGTTTCATCTCTTTCACTTCATTGATCCCAATATCTAAACTGCTTTAAATCTTGTAGATTTTATTTCCACAATATTTCTTGCATGCATTCTCTTATCTCTGTTCACACAGCCACTATCCTAATTTAGTTATCACAGGCTCTCTCCTAAACTACTACAATAGGCTCCTAATTGGTCCTCCCATATGCAACCTCTCACACACAGTTTTGCCAAATTGATATTCCTAAAGCATAGATCTGAACATTGTATTCCTCTGTTCAAAAAGCATCAGTGGCTGTCTATTACTTCTAGTGTAACATAAAAACTTCTTGGTTTGCCTGGAAAACCCATCACAATTTGACTTGAATGTTTTCTTTCAATTTCATTTCATGTTTCTTCACCTAATGGATTTTATATTTCCAATAAAATTAGCCTACTTCCCCCCATATGACATTATGTCCCCCATCAGCCTCTTTGAACCCTCACTTGATTCAAGGTTCTGTTTGGGTGCTTTTCCTAATCTTCTCCTTCCTCCAGATGCTAGTCCCTCCCTCCAAAAATGCTTTATATTTGCATATATTTGTGTTAATTTACCTATGTAGACATTGTTTTTTTGATAGTAGAATGTAATCTTCTTGAATTCAAAGACTCATTTCATTATTGTGTTAGAATCTCCAGCACCCATGAGATTTTTATTCAGATAGAAGTTGAATTAGATGATGTTTGAGATTTCTTCCCACTATGATTTTATCTTATAATTGTTCAATAAAAGAATGTCCTTTCCTTAGCCCATTCAGAAAATGCTTTATACTTTTAGGTAGGATTATATATCTCATGTTTTTTTCATAGAAAAGAAAAGTGAAATTCAGAAAATGAATTGAGAAAGCTGACTTTTGCATTCAATATTTTCTTATTTGAGTGCCCCAACTTATCATGTTGCTTTTATTAAAATTGTTATTTCTCAAGAAATGAATTCACTAAAATACTACAATACTCATTTGATTAAATCCATTTCTAATTCAGCTAAAATTCAGGCTGATGCACTAGTTCTAATAAAGAATTTGATTTTTAAAATAGAAAAATCAATTTTGATAGGTATGAAAATTTGAATTGAGTTCATTAATTTCTCATGTTCTTTCTGTAAAAATGATTTCATGATGATGTGAAATCTTCTGATACTATTTGCAAGTTTTATACTACAAAGTTTAGTGTTTACTTCCATGGGAATAGTTCTGCCAGCAAAAGTCTTATCATGGAAGGATAACCCTAGATTCTCCATTCAAATATAGGTTATGGAAGGTTCTTTTGAGGTAGAGAGGCTTCATACAGGTGCCTCGGTGGTAGCCAGAAATTCTATGTTCTGAACTAGCTAAGTTCAGAAATGCTCATTACCAGAAGATTGATCATCAAGAAAGGATTATATTAAAACATGGCAAATAACAAAAACCAGATACAAAGGCAGAGATACTGCTTTAGTGAATTCATGGACATTGTCATTATTATTCTTTGATCAAAGAATATTTCAGACCACTGTCCAAATATTATTTATTTTTAGTTTTCACAATTCACTTCCACAACATTTTGAGTTCCAATTTTCTCCCCATCTCTCCCCTCTAGCCCAAGATGGTGTGTAACTTGATATAGGCTCTACATATAAATTCATATCAAACCTGTTTTCATATTAATCATATTGTAGAGAAGAATTAGAACCAATGGGAGAAACCATGATAAAGAAGAAACAAAAGAAGAGAGAGAGAGAGAGAGAGAGAGAGAGAGAGAGAGAGAGAGAGAGAGAAGAGAGAGAAAGAGAGAGAGAGAGAGAGAGAGAGAGAGAGAGAGAGAGAGAGAGAGAGAGAGAGAGAGAGAGAGAGAAGCAAATAATGTGCTTTGATTTGCATTCAGACTCCATATTTCTTTTTCAGGATGTAGACAGCATTTTCCCATCATGACTCTTTTGGAGTTATCTTAGATACTTGCATTGGAAATCTTTAAAGAGTTATTTAAGAGACTGAAGCAACTGAAAGTTCATGTTAGTATCTAAGCTTCTTCACTATCTTACTTCTATTTTCTCAATTTATTTCATCATTCTCCCCTTCACATACTGGTGAATTTAAACTTGAACACAGCATGTCATCAACATACTATTTTGTATATTCATGCATTCCATTCACATGTCCCATCTTACATCTAGGAATATCCCTGCTTTTAAAAATTGTTATTTTCCTTTGAGGTTCATTTTAGTTGTGACTTCCTCTGCCTTCCTTATACATATTTCCCCAATCCCCAAGACTTACCCTGGGCTGAAAATATTCCCCCTTCTTTCAAATATTATTTTGTCATGAGAAAAATAATTACTAAATAACCAGTTACTGGGGAGATAACAGATTTTTTCCCTTTCCTTGATCTCCATTCTTTACTACGCCAAGTCAACATCTGAAGAACATTGTTGATGAATAAGATTGCCGAAATCCCCAGGGTACATGCCTTTCAATTCCAGGTGGTAGATGTTGTCCCACTCAACTAGAGAACCTAAATAAAGAATTTAATCTTAGGTGACTTTCAGCTCTCTATGTTCCACTCAGCCAGATCAGAGCAACGGTGGATGTTGTCTAGATTATGCCAGGCTGGGGTAGTCTAGAGTAGAGATAAATCTCTCTGTCCAAGACTTAGTGATCAGAATCCAATGTCCCAGTCCCTCATTAGAATAAGCTCACCTTGTATTATAATATTCATTCTTCTCATTAGTTGTTAACCATCAGAGTGGATTGCCACTCTCAAGGACACCTACTCTTCCAAAGACATATAAGCTTATTGGGTTACATGAGGGATCTTTGGCTTTCAAGTGTCACTGACTCTTTTTTATTAATTATATGCTATTATGATAGACAAAATGATCAATTACTCAGAAACTATATATCTTGAATGTTTTATATGTCACAGTCTGATTACTTTTTCTGCCTCCAATGGTGCATGCTTTTAATTATATTTATCTTTGCATATGTTTATCTGTCATTTATCTGTCATTTACCCACTTATAAAGAAGACAAGGTTCATTTGAGGGGGGTGAGAAAAGATATTAACTTCTTGATTCTCTTTTATTTCTTTATAGTTTAATATTTATTCATGTACAAGTAAAAATGTATAAGAAGAACAGGGTAAATGTTTATAGGAAATGCCAACAGAAGCTGTGTGTGTGGCATGTAGATATGTATTATTCCTTTCTTCCTATGAAGGTTTCCCAGCACATATATTAAAGTCAATCTTGTTAAGATCTGAAAAGATCAGAACCTTTGGCTGTTTGACTTCAGGGTAGTAAATTATTTGTTGTTTTATTCATTTAAATTCTTAGAGAAAACAGGAGCAAAGATCAAACACAGCCTTTCCAATAGCACTGTAGGGCACTACTAGTAGGCCGCTGGGCAAAATATTAATATTTCAAATACAATTTTATATACACAAACATTGTGGTCAGCCTTTATATCATAGGGGGACGAGTAGAAAATACTCATTTGACTGAAGATTCAAGTGAATGAAGAAGTGGAATATAAAATCAGGCCAAGGTCATAAGGTGATACCAAACTATGGAGGGTCTTCCCTGAATGTCAGACAAAGGAGTTTGAATTTTATTCCTTAGGAATAAGGAAACTGTTGAAGGTTTTTGAGCTGAAGAGTTAAGTGACCAGATCTAACGATGACAGATTTACACAAATTCATCTATATGTGAATTACATTTGGGTGTATTTAATTTTAAAATTACAGAAGATAAATTTTGTGACATAGAAAAACTTTTCTATACTGCCATATGAATGGTTTAGTTCTCATTTGTTACTTGCTGTGAAATCAAGTTTTTGATTTCACAAAGATCCCTGTGATAGGAAAAAAATGAAGGAGAATTATCAATTATTTAGAAGGTAATTTCTTACTAATTCCTCATGAAGTTGCTAAAACTGCAATGTGTAATATAACTTCCTCTCTTAAATTCCTGATGTTTTATCTGTACTATTTCCTACAATGTGAAATAGCATTTATTTCCAAGTGAATCTATAAGAATTATATATGGTAAAGACCTTCAATACATAATATCTGAGTACATGGCAACAAGTAACAAATTCAAAAAATAGCTTGGTTTATATTTGTTTCTAACTAGAATAAGACCTTATTTTTTTGTTATGCATATTAATTCCAGAAATTATTGTCTTAACTTAGTTGTAAATTCACATAAGTAACCTGGTTATAAATTTATAAAAGTATATGTTGTAAATATCAAGTTATATACAAGGCTAAAACATGGTTTTTGAAAAAAAAGCATCTCAAATTGTAATTGACTAATATAACCAGTGAAAACAGAATATTTCACTTTAGTGCAGAACATGGTTAACAATGGAAATGTGAACAGGCTATATTTAAATATTGACTAATTGTTCTTAGAATCACGGAATAGTAGATCTTAAAGAACCCTTAGAGGTCATTGAATGTCACTACCTCATTTTAAGTATTTAGGTGTTATCGTAGATAGAGCACTAGAAGTACCAGAAAAACTCATCTTCACGAGTTCAAATCTGGCCTCAGGCACTTACTAGCTGTGTGACCCTAGAAAAGTTACTTAACCTTCTTTGCCTCAGTTTCTTCATCTATCAAATGAATTGTAAAAGGAAATGATAAGCTACTCTATTGTCTTTCCCAAGAAAGCTCCAAATGGAGTCGTGAAGAGTTTGACATGACTAAACAGCCACCACCACCTCATTTTAAAAATGAAGAAATGAAAGCCTGCAGAGATTAAATTGCCCAACATTCTTCTCTGCTTACAGACATTAGCTTTTCTATTAACTCTTTAATCTGAAAAAAATATGGCAGGTTTTAACAAATGCTTGTTGATTGATTAATTGACAGATGTATCCACTGCAATAGAAATATCAAACTAATTAAGAAAATCAATAAATTCTATAGTCTTTATGGTAGGGATGATTAATTATGTTGTGAGAAATTATAAATATCTTATAGCAAGAAAGCTGATAATTTACATTAAAACAATAACAACAACAACCGAGTACAAAGAGTACAATTCAAACATAGTAGGTATTACAGAGTCATGTAAATTTAGAACTAATAGTTGTCTCAGGGATCATTTAGTCCAATTCTGTTACTTTTCTGATTAGGAAACTCAGACCTAGAGAAGGTGGATGAGTTTGTCAAAATTCACAGATCTAATAGATAGCAGAGCTGAGATTCAAACCCATTTCCTCTTATTCTAAGATCATCTCTAGTCCTTCTGTGCCAAGGTGAAAATTTTGGCACATAATGGGTGACATGAACTAATACTTCTCTCAAGGTATGGCCAACATCCTTCTAGGAACAGAACTAATGTGTTGACGGACAAAGGTTTCTTGGAAGTTAGTATGGTATGACAAGGAGTTGAAAAAGATGGGTTCCATTGTGCCCTGGGCAAGGAACTTAATTAAAATCCTAAAATTTAATATATTCTTATTTTTTTTCTGAATAAAGGCTTATTTGCAAAATTTCCTTGCTACTCCATGGGTCTGTCCAGTACTTGAACATTTCATAAAAAACCAAGATCATAGATATAGAACTAGAAGAGAAATTATCTCATTGTCATTCCTCACTTTACACCCATGGAGGTGAAGTGGCCTTAGAGTTTCTCTAGTCTTTCCCCTAATTTTCAGAAGAGGAAACTAATGCTCAGAAGAAGCAGCTTAATCCAACAAAGTCCATGTTTTTGCATATGTCATCAGAAGTTTAACAATGTTGAATCTAAGCATTGCTTAGAAGCTATTAGCTTATTACTTCAAAGTAAATTTCTTCTGGGTTATACAAGTATCAGTGTTGAAATTTTAAAATAAAGCAGGATATGTGATATATTCAAGGAATTCTTAGTTAAGTAATGTGTTAAGATTACTTGATATCTAAACAGCAGGTTATAAACATTTGTTCTGAAGAAAAATCTAAGGTCAGACGCTAAGTAGACATGATCAAAGATAAGTAATTATATTTCTCTGTGTTGAGCTCATACATTAATAAAATATTCAAAGGATCTGAAAACTATGGTACAGTATTTTTAATACAATTGAGTCTCTTTGAAAGCTCAACTATAACTAAGGAATCTTAGTTAACATTTGGATCAATCAACATAACGACATTTATCAAATTACAAAATTGCAGCTTCTCCAAAAGTTAGGTGATTGCCAACATCAAAGTAATGAGTCCAAAAGATGAATTGAAACTCATAGTTTCTATCTACCTAATGCTAAGAAAATGGTTAACTCTTACAAAACAAAGAGTTAAACAAGAAAAACAAGTGAAGGATTAATCATTAGTCTCTGTTCAGGAATAAAGTAAATATTGTTGGTCCCAAGTACTATTAAGCATGCAAATTTGTTTTTTTTCTTCAGACATAAGGGATAAAAATTTTCATTTAACATTTTTACATTTAACTATAAAAATTTAGAAATACTTTAGAAGTAATAAAAATTCTATAAAATTTTTAAGGTATTTTAAAAATGCTATACTTAATTTTAATTTTCCTTGATAGCAGACAAATAACACTAATGATAACATTTAAAGTAAGTTAATTCTTAAAATGTCAGTTAGGTGGTTCAGTAGTTTAAACACTGGGCCTTCAGCAAGTGAGAGCTGAATTCAAATTCGGCCTCAGACACTTAATATAAGTGGGACCTAGTGCAACTCACTTAACCTCTGTCTTCCCCAGTTCCTTCAACTGTAAAATGGGGTTATTAATAGCATCTACCTTGCAGGGCTGTTATGAGGATCAAATAAGTTAATATTTGTAAAGGGTTTATCACACTGCCTAGCACATAGTAGGTTCTATATAGATGGTAGCTATTTATGTTGACATTATGGTGAGATAGATACATTAAGGTGAGCAATATATGTTGAATGGCAATTTTGTTTTCATCACTGTATGATGACACATGTGGGTGGATATTGGAGAAATATAATACATAATATGTATTCACAGTTTTCACATTATTCACAGTATTCACAGATTACATCTACTTATGATAATATACAGGTGAAATGAAACAATTAGGTGTTGAAATGTGTGGTACAGATTAGAAGTACTATAGGAATTTAGAAAAAAAGTGAAGTTATTAGATGTTTCATTGGAGAAGATAGGATTAGTACTTAGTACTGTGTCTAACCCATAGTAGGTGCTTAAGAAATGTTTATGACTGACTGACTTGAATTGAGGGTTGATAAGTGAAATTTAGAAAAAAAAATAAGAGGAAGAGATTAGAGAAGAGTATTCTGAGCAAGAAGAACAATATAAGTGATAATATAAAGGACAGTAATTTGGGGCTCTTGAAAGAACTAAGAACAGCCTGATTGAAATGAAGGACTGGTTTTGGAGAATACTTACAAATAGCCCTGGCTATCTAGAATAGACCCTAATTACCAGATGCCTAAAAATTTAGGCAAAGAAGAACAGGTTTGATACTATAGGAAACAGCTGATAAGTGAGACAAATTTTCTTCTTTTGAAGAAAACTCTACTATTTTATGAAGACTTTGTAATCCATTAAAAGTCTTAGCTGAATGTCTCAATTTTTTATTTGATTTTATAATTAAAATGTCAATTTGTAGTAGAGATTTTTTTTTGCATTTTCTGTATCTAGTTTTATAGTTCTACAAGACCTTGTAACTTCAAAATAAAGCAGTATTAATGACTTATTTTTATATTTTAATCCTGACATAAACTCTTAAAAACAACTTATAAATAGAATAATAGAACAACAAGCCAAGTTACCAGTAAGTGTGCCATTATATTTAAGGCATTTTTAGTATGATACCATAGATTTTGAGGAAGAACATAGAAAAGATTAAGTATTATTCTATACCAAATAAATGGACCCATGACCTTCATGAATGTAGGGACCCAAAAGAATTCACATCTGCTATTAATTGTAAGAACTTGGTGACTGAATGAGTATATGCATTGTGACCATATATCCTAGAAAAAATGGGGTATTTGCAATGTGAAGATAAAAACTACTTTTAATAGAGCATTAGAAAAGGAATTGCAGAACAGTGATACAAGAGAAAGACAGAGTACCTGAGAGATGACTTTCCAGAGTTTATTTGGAGATATTAAATTTAAGATGGGAGTGAAACATCTTAGCTGAAACTATTTAGTCAGCAGCTAGAGATATAGGACAAGAATTCATTTAGGCTTACAGGCCATAGAAGTCATCATGATCAAGCTGATAATGAAACCATAGGCATTGATAATCTTTCCAACAGGGGAGAGAAAGAGAGGGAGAGATAGACAGAGAAATAGACAGAGGCAGACAGAGACAAATAGAGACAAAAAGACTGACCCCAAGAGACAGAGACAGAGAGTCAGAAGAAGACAGAGAAGGAGACAGAGACACAGGCAGAGAGAAATAGAGACAGACACAGAAACAGACAATAACAGAAGAAAATATAAGCTCAGAAGTATAAGAACTAAGATTTGCCAAAGTCCAACAGTTAGGGTGGTGGGGTAGGAGATGGATAGCAAAGTCACCAAAGGAAACAGATATAGTACCTGTAGAAGTAAGAAGAAAATTAAATTTTACGTATCCTCTGTGAATAATTAGAAGACAAAATATAGAATACCAATGTCTCATTTGTACCTAAACACAGATTCATATAGAGAATGGGAGGAAGTTATACCCTGGATGTGGTTCATTAACAAACTATAAATAGTTCCTGTGGAGGTATGAGAGTGAGTTGTGCAGGTCAAGACTGTATTCTTATTTTTTTTTAATGGTGCAAATGTTCCATTCTGCTAACATAGTAGGTATATGCTAAACATGGTGAAAGATACTTTCTACCTTTATTGTTTGGATAAATGATGAGTAAAAATAATAATAATGAAACATTTTTAGGGAGGCAGGTTTAGAGGAAGCAGCCGTAAGGAAGATACTGCTGAGATGCTTATGAAAGCTATGGAGATGTCCCATGTGATATGCTTTGTCAGGCAGAACTAATTATCTGTGAATGCTATGAAAAAATATGGTGAGAAATAGCAACCATTCCCATAGCAGGAGACTCCATTTAAAGACCAATAGCTCCCTGAACTATGAGATTGTTGAAACGGTACAAAGCTGATAAGAATAAAATTGACATATAACATATTTTTAAAGAAAATGATTGAATATGTGGGGAAACTTCCTTCACACATACTTTAGAAAAAATAATTTTTATTTTAGCTCCAATTGATCAACTGCATCTAAGTAGAGTCTATAGAGAATTTCAATTTCTTTGAACCTAAAAATTTATAATTGGAAAACTTGTTCAATATGTCCAAATATGCAAATAAGAGACTGTATAGAAATACTGAAGTTTAATGGCCTATTGTGCACTACTGATATGAATATCATCATTTTTAAAATTCAATATTTATAATACTACTAAACTTTTTCTACCTTTAAATTTCTATACTACATGGAGTTTTGTATTGTATATTTAGAAACAAATGTTGAGCTTTAATAAAAAGAAGTTGTAAACAAAATGTCGTAAAAAAACAGAAATCAAATCTTAGCTTTAAAGAATCTCTTCTATTAAGTGTGTGGAGTAGGAAGTCCAAAGTAAGAGTTAAAAGAGAATCTCACGGCTCACAAAAACCAATTTCTGAACAATAATATCCTTTACAATATCTGTGATAAGAGACAAATTTACTAAGATTTATATCTGTAATACAAGATCAAAATCTCACAGAATATCAATTCTGTTACTTTTTTGTAAATTAACTTTAGGTATTTATGCATCACATTTATATAGTGTTTATTTTGAAAGCATTCACATGCATTATTTCATTAGAACGTTATGATAATAACTGTGCATCAGGTGGTTCAGATACTATTATCCCTATTTTACAGAGAAGGAAACTAAGAATTGAGTTGATGTGTCTAACATCATAGAGCTCAAATATAATAGAGATGATAATGTAACCTAAATATTGTGGGCTAGGTCTGACTTAAATCTAACCAGTACTAACCAGCCTATTTAAATGAAATGAAACACTATTAGATAATTCAACAGTTGAGAACAGGAGACATACTTAGCCACAGCAGGCAAAACGTTTCAATCAAAGATATTCACTTAAGACACTTGAGCAAAACTTCCTTGTCTGAGTTGCTCATGGTAATCAAAATTATGATAAAGGTCCTTGTGCCTGTCTGTACTCAGAAAGTGCTGTCCTAGATCCAGCCTTTAGTCCCCTGAGCCAAGTAAATCCGAAAGATAGTTTCAGTGGTACTAAAGGAAAAGAATTAGCACCACCTACATGGTAGATGATTCAGAAAGATATACCTCTTACTAACCCTCTATTTCTTCTTTCTATCTAGGTGTCTTCCATATACTCTGATGACAGTAACACCTTTAAGCTAAATGTACATTTTTCATTCAGACTATAGAGAACTCACACAAGACAATCACTGGCATGGAGGTCAGAAGAAGTGGTACAAGGACACTCTTAAAGTCTCTCTGAAGAACTTTAGAACTGATTGTGAGATGTGGGATTGAGAGCCACTGGACAGGGCTGCCTAGCATGGTGTACCTGCATCAAAGAAGGTGCTGTGCGATGAGTAAAGAAGAATCTCAGTAACATAAAGGCAACATGAGATGCCCAGAGTCTAGAGACATCTCTTCCCAAAATGATTAAATGGATGACAACCCATGGTAGAACCTTCCAAGCTCATATTGGTCTGATCACTCATGATCAGACACACTGTACCTTGACCTTGATCCTCTCTGAGCATGATAGACAGCCACCACTAACCCCATAACAACTCTTTAAGAGTATAAATTCTAGAGAAAGTGTCTTTCAGTATTGGTACAGGGAGATTCCACCCTAGGAGTTTCTTATGACATCACAAGGCAGGTCCAAAAGAAGACCCTGATAAGTAATAAGGAATTCAGAAGAGGATGAATAAAGTAGAAATCAAGCATGTTTTGTCTGGAAAAGAGAAGATTGATCAGTCACAGTTGAATGCACTATACCTTGACTACCACTTCATGTTGTCATTGGTCCTCTGAGCACAAAGGGCAGACAACAAGAACATGGCAATAACACCATTGTTTCTACCCTTGTTGATGTTCACCTACTTTCTAGCCTAGTTCCCTCTGCTCAGTATCATTACATACTCTAAAATGCTAACCTCCATTTCCTTTTTTATATATTGTTGTTTTTGAGGAATTCTTCCTTCTGATGAAGCCAAACTACATAATGGATTGAATGCTGGATCTAGAGGTAGGAAGACCTGTGTTCAACACTGGCTTCAGATACTTATTGGGTGACTGATTGAAATTACTTAACCTCAATCTGCATCAGTTTCCTCAAAAGTAAAATGGAAATAATAATAACAGTTCCCAGGTTGGTTGTGAAAACAAAATGAGATAATATTTATAAAGTACTTTGAAGGCTTCAAAACACAATCTAAATGTTGTTTTCATTATCATTATTATTAACGATTGGCTTCAAGAGCCAATGTCACATGAGAACCTAGATTCAAATACTGCCTCTGATACTTAGTAGTTTTATAAAACTAAGTCAGTCATTTAACCTCAATGTGCTTTCCCAAGCTCTGCAAGATACCTACAAAATCGGAGATGAATTGTGATCTTTTGTTGAAAGGCTTCATTCTGACAAAATCACAGATCCTATAGGAATTCATACATATTGGTTGTGTGACTTTGTCCCACAGCATATGAGTAGGAACAGAGAAGGCAAAAGGTTCTGATTATTCAGGGATGGAGTCTGATAAAGTAAAAGAGTGGTGATGTTTTTAAGAGGATCTTCCTATATCTCATCATAAGTATTCAAGAACTGAGGATACTGTATAGCTGTCTTGTTTGACCATAAGTGCTCAGAATTCTGTAAAGGGATGGAAGTAAGGCCAGAGCAGCAATGATGAACTAGAGAAGCAGGAAGGGGTGGAACAAGAGATCATAGTGAGAGTAAAAAGAGGCTTGAGAGTGTGATAGAAAGTAAATCAGGGAAGAATAAAAGGATTATGGTGCAATGAGGAAGGCACAGTTGAGATTACATAACATAAATTTTTAGTGCACCCAGTGGCTGAATGATTTTCTCTAGCAGTAGTCAGCAACTCCATAGTAGGGGGAAAGAGACAGAAGGTGGGATTTAAGTTGAATAAGACCCTGGGGGATGATGGAAATACAAGAAGGTATAATCAGAGAAGGTAATTTTAGAGTTCAAGATTCTAGGGCTAGAGCAGTTGTGGGTAACAGTAAGATATGTAACTATTCCTGTGAATTGCTGAGCTGTTGTGAATCTATAGATCAAACAAGCTGAGGAAGATGACTATCTGAATGGTCAGATATTCAAGGGACATCAAAATATATTTTTAAGTCCTTGAATAGGAGAACAGGGATTGAGGTTGAGAGGTACTGAACTCTTTGCAGAAGGAGAAATATCATCCTGAAGCAAGGATAATTACAAATTAATGTAACCTAATTTCAATTAGGCACTCCCAGTGGTCATTTTATTCTGTGTTTATTTGCTCTCATCATCTATCCATAGCCCCCGATCCTGTTCCTCATTGTCTCTGCTCTGTACCATACCAACACCTTCCTACATGGTCTCTCTGCTGGTCTCTCCTCTCTCTGATTCATCCTTAGCCTCAAATAGAAATGGGCCACTAAGCCATACACAAAATTCCTGTGACTGAATATTGACTTAGAAAACTGAATATTAGCATTATTTATTGTTGCAAGAAAAATCTTGGTTAGTGTTTCATCCTAATAAATCCGGAAAACTCAGGAAAATGAAGTAGAAAAAGGAGTTTATTATAATATTCAAGGCTTATACGGGCATATATATTCAAGGCATGTATATATATATATGGGCCAGGCCCCAAACTCCAGTCATGGGGTGCTTTTGAAGACATATTTACATCACAAGAGAAGGCAATCTTGATAGGTTCAGCTTTCTAAAAGAGCATGGTCTGGTATTGTGTCAGAGCCCAGTTTCAGACCTGATTTTACAAGAGAGGTAGGGTATTGATTTCTAAAGGGGATCAATGTGTATGAGACTATTCTTTCCCACACTGGGCTTGACACATACTGAAGCCTTTCTTACAACAGCACTGTCAAAAGTACACTTGTTAAAGGGTGATGGGGAAAATAATTCAATAATTCTCCCAGTTGATAATAACCATTTTTATGTTGTAGCACTACAACTGGATTTCCATTACTCCTCCATCCTCAAGTGCATCAAGTTCATACATTGACTGTAATTTGGAAATTGCCTTAAGAATCAGTTCCTTGCACAAACCATAAGAATAAACAGCACATAATCTTTATGAGATCACACAAGAAAAAAACCCACAAATAGATACTTTAGCCATGAAAGATTTGTAGCCTCAAAAAATATCCATAGCCCATAGACTTTGACAGTTCAATATAGTAAATTTGTGGGTATTCTAATTATAGAACTCCTACTTTCACCTGCCCCCCTCCCTTTTATCATAGCTTTTTTTGCACTGGAAGTTAGAGTCCTGATAAGAGGCAGCTAAAGACTGCACAAAGGGCCTCATTCTCTTGCATAAATATTGTGGATAAACCATGACCAGCAAATGTGCAGTACAAAGGCTCTGCTTCCTGCTGTGTCATCAGTACAAGCAAAAATGATAAGTAGCTTAGAAGAATAGGTAACAGGTCCATAACATGCACACAGCTAACATAACAAGCTAAGTTACAATATATGAATAAACAAACCCAAAATAGCAGTAGTTTCAGGGGTGACAAGTCTTTTTTGCAACATCCATGATCTTCAGGAGTCTGTTAAGCACTTACATGCATCTCTTAAATAGCTGTGCATGGATCAGAGTAGGTTTGTGGAGGCATTTTATTGACCATCTTCATGTGGCAAGTCACTTGTGTAGATTCTCTAGATAAAATTAGTAAGTCCTGCTAATGATAAGGCTTTTCATAATTTAGTAAACAGGTCAAGTTGTATGGATCTAGCGCCATTATCAACAGAGCTATAAGAAAAAATACAAATCAGGAACCCATAATTTACCTGAAACTTCAGGGAATTTCAGTTTTTACATACCATTTGCTCTATCCTTAACCAAACTTTATTCTTTATATGGACAATGTCATCCACAGATTGAAGGAAAAAGGACCTGACTTCAAAAGTGAGTCCTCCCATTCCTTCATATCATTGCACTTATACTTCAAAATATGAAATAAAAAGTGGTTTAAGGTTCTTTATTATGATGATAATATTTACTTTATTGTAATAATATTATTATATAATATATTATATTTATATATTATTAATATAGCATTATTTATATAATATATATTATATAACATAATATAATAATATATTATATTATTATTATATCATTAATGCAACTTTATGTGTAAAAAAATAATCAAATTATGAGAACTTATTACTAAAACATACTGAAGGCCTGTATATACTATTAGAAACATTTGGAAGTCAATCATGTGTGTATACACATATATAATATGTACAAATGTATTTGTATAACATATATATGTATACACATATACATGTATGTATATATACACATATATATTAGTTCTTGGAGAAAGCACTCTAATCATTACTTTCTCAAAGTTTATTAATCCATTAGGTTAAAATCTGGCTTCAGACGGTTGACACTATCTGTGTGACCCTGGGCAAGTCATTTAACCCAGATTGCCTTGCAAAAACAAAACAAAAACACTTTTGCATTCTTGTCTTATTCTTCTTTTTGAGGATACACATGTACACACGCACACACACACACACACACACATTATGCCCATATTACCCTGAAGGAATGGGGTACTTTATGCACCTAGTCTTATACATGAAACTATAAATATTAACAAGGGGATGGCAAGCCTAAGAATTGTTTATCTAGTTACCTGGGATATGTACTCAATTACAAATTCAGATTAACAATAGTAAGATCTTTCATACTTGTGCCATATTATAGTAACTCAGTTGTTTTAGTGTTAATCTATTAATTAATAGATTGAGCACGGTAATGACAAACTTCAACTGTTTACTGGCCCTGATTATGGAAATTTGTAATGAAAAGAGAAAGGAGGGTCATGGTCATGACAATATCAAGATTGTTCCTTCAATTTCTAATCAATCTGGCACAATCCATAACAGGGATAAAGACTCTCTTAGCTCTGTTTGATTCCAGAACTGAGCCATAGTTAAAAGCCAATTATATAGCAAAATCCCAGTTTATACATAAAGTATCAAAAACTATGCTCAGAAATAACCAGGTGGGAAATTTTCCTGTTTAGAAAGTAAATAGCACAGTGAGAAACTGAGTCAAGAGGATTCTGTCTTTGTCTGTATGAGGTTGTCTCTTCGGCTTTTCCAGGCACAGAAACCTACCTGTGGCACTACTCAGACATCACTCCCTTTTTTGTGAGTGAACTTGGCATTCCCCTTGAATGGTGAACTATTGGCATGATAACAATCTGGACAATCATATCTGAAATCAAAACTCTAAACAATATCAAATTATAGTCCCAAGAGATTTTTACCTCAAATAGCAAAATTTCACTAACCACAGTTTAGAGCTAGGATAGTATTAGTTTTCTCATGTTTCCCTAACAGTAAACAATGATTAAATTAAGGATATTTCATTTATCTTTCACTTATAAATTAAAAATAATTGCATTCTGGAGCTTCACACACATAATGAATATATGATAATTGACTTAAATCCCCCAGAAAATTGCTATTTTTTTGTCCCTAGACAAACATATCCATTTTGCCCATTAACCCTTTAAGGCAAAATGCGATTTTGAATCTAAAGATGATTGTTACTAAATTGGGTCAAAGATATAACTACAATACATAATAATTATTAACAGATACAGTTTTCATAAGTAATCTCTGATGGAACACCTTCACTATAAGCAAACTAATTTCACAACATATGGTTAGCAAGGCTGTTGAAATCTTATAGCCCTGAAAATCCCAGGGAACCTCATAGATAAAGATAACTTAAGGGGTCTGTGCTTCTTTCCTTCTAATAGTAAACTATTATTATTATTATTATTATTATTATTATTATTATTCACTTTAAATCAAGAATACCCCATTTAAATATTTGTTTTCAAACATTTTTATCATTCTTTTACCAGTTCAATTCATTATCCACCACCATCCTGATTTTGAAAAGCAGTTCCTTTTCTAAGAGTTTTTCAGATACAATAATTTCCCTAATTTCACAATACAAGAAAAAAATAGAAATATAATAATAGCATATACAATGTAATGTATATAAAACAGAAAAATTATTACTAGTCAGGTGACATTAACTGACTTGAATGCATTTCCAAATTATCTTACATAGAAAATAATTTTGTCTCTTTTTGCATATTATACTGACTATATTCAAAACTAATATAGAATATAGAATAGTTACATTTACTAACATTTACATAGCGCTTGCTATGTGCTAGGTACTGAGCCAAATACTTTACACAGTGTGCCAAGCATGTTAGTCATGAGACCCTCACAACATCCCTTAGAGGTGAGCACTAGTATATATCCCTTTTACAAATTAGGAAAATGAGGTAGACAGAGGTAACTCATTTAAGGTCACACTGCTAATAAATTTTTGAGTCTAAGAAAGAGCAGCACACAGGTCAGTAACAGAATATGCTTTTGTATTGTAATAAATTGGGCAGTTAGGTGGCCTAATGGATAAACTGAACTTGGGATCAGGAAGACTCATATTCCTGAGTTCAAATCTGGCCTCAAATACTTATTAGCTGTGTGAACCTGGGCAAGTCACTTAACCCTGTTTGCTTCATTTTCCTCAGTGGTAAAATGAACTGGAGAAGGAAATGGCAAGCCATCTTTGCCAAGAAAACCCTAAATGACTTCATGAAGAATTGGACACAACTGAAATGACTGAACAAGGACACATTGTAAAGAAAGCTGGTGATAATAAAAACCGGATTCAAATGACAGATTTTGGACACAGGCAGACTGTCATCATCCACCTTGTTCTTCCTAATGTGATTGGCAGGATACTATCATCCCCAGGTGGCTATAATCAGTGATGAGTTTGTGAATAGCTACAACAGCCTCCAAAATAATATTACGTTGTTGAGCCTCAATCCACTGAGGTTAGCTCATTTCACAAAACGCATGTTTGTGGGGTTCCGCCCCACAAAGTGGTAGGTAAGTTTTGTAACAAGAGAGGTATTTCATATACTAAGGGTCCCATAAATGTTTTTTTTTTTTAACTCTTTTAAAATATCCCAATGAGCCAAATCAATTCCTTCGTTTTCTAACCTAATCCCTGCTGGAGCACAGTGTGTAATTGCTTCACATTTTCATAACAGGTCCTTCCCATACTTTGAAACATGGTAATGGGGCATTAATAAAGAATGAGTAAAAGCACAACTGAGGTCCAACAGAAACTTTAATCGGGGTTCTTAAAGGGCACATCTCACTTTCTCCAATCTTAGAACCCTTTTCCAAAGTAACCAGGGAGAAGGTTTCAGGTCAAGAAAGTTGTTCATGTCCACTAAACGAACAGCATTCCCTAATGAGCTAAGGAAGTGGTCCCACCAGCTATTTTCAGTGTTTGAATTCCATACCTCTAATGCTCTCTCTCCTCATCTCTGCCTCCTGGATTCCCTAACATTTTTCAAGTCCCAGATAAAAGACTTCTTTCTGTATGAAGCCTTTTCTGCCCTTCCTTAATCCTAGTGTCTTCCTCTCTGTTGATTATGTCCAGTTCATTCTGAATAAAGCTTATTTGTTAATAGTTATTTGCACTTTGTCACCACATTAGACTATGAGCTACTTGAGAACATGCACCATCTTTTGGCTTTTTTTGTATTCTCAGTTTGTATTGCCTTATTTTGTATTTGTCAGCACAGTGCCTGACATATGCCTAAGGAGAATATCTTGAGTACTGCAGTTAGTGAAGGACTTCCAGATGCTCAAAGTACCCACTTAGACACATATGCTATAAGCTTGATCCCACTTTTCCCTGGACTCTTTATGTTTTGGTAGGAAAGGCATCAGCCTTTGGGAGTAGTGGAATGCTTTGTTCTTACTGTACTACCTTATTAAATACCACTTTCTGAAAACTAAGTTTGGCTGGCAAATGGATGTTAATTATACTGGATATAATGGTGAGAAATCATGAGCTATAGAATTAGAAAGGCCACCCCCTCACACACACACCAGAGGTAATCTTAGATATTAAAGGGATATTGTAGCTTCCTTGCGATGATCTGACTTAACAGGGTGAGTAAGGGTTTGTGAATTAGCTCTAGAACAAAGGTGTCAGACTCACCATTAGCTGCAAAACTCCAAGTCAAACCAGATTAAAATGTAACTGGGAAAGGTTTAGCACAATAAATAAAAATATGCTACTACATATCTGCATATATATATAAACACAAATACCACCATATATACATATACATGTTAATTTGTTTTTTTCTAAGTCAATATGTGGCCTTCAGGGATCCCTTTCTATTTGAATTTAACATTACTGCTTAAGAGCATATGTTGTCTTTTTATCTTCAAGAACTAGAAGAGTATCTTGAACATAGTGTGTTCTTAATGAATATTTCTTGAATTGGATATTCTGTAGCTTTCAGTTTTTGCTACAATATGCATGATAAAGTGTCCTTGAATTCTACTTGAAGACCTTCACTGGTGAGGAACCAGCTCCCTCTTGAAGAATCCCATTCCAATTTTGCACTGTCAGCTGAGAATCTTGTGTCCTTTATATTGAAATAAAATCTGCCTCTTCATCTTACCCCAGTTGCACATCGTTCTAACTTTGGGGAAAACACAAATTTAGTTGTTCTTTCCTGAGGCAGTCCTCCAGATATCTGAATGTGGCTATCATCTCACTTCTAAGTGTTCTCTTTTCCAGTTTAAACATATCCCTAGTTCCTTCAATAAACATTGCATTTCATATAACAATCCTTCCACCATCTTGATTGTCCTTCTTTGAACAAACTCCAGTCTGTCAATGTACTTTATAAAACATGATAGCCAGAATTTACTATACTTCTCCATGTATGGATTGGTCAGGACATAATCATTCTCATAATGGAGCTTTTGCCTATTTTCTAGACATCAGGCTTCTAGTAATGCAATCTACAATTTTGATAGGGGTGGGAGAAGGGAGTCTTTTTAGACTTGGATTCATTATATCTGTATAAGAAAAATAAATATTGTGTCTGGATTGTGTTTTTCCTTCCTTGTTGAAGAAGACCATGACATCAGACAAATGATGACAAGATTTGCACTTCACTTTGTTTTGAGTGAGGGAGGACTGTGCCAGTCACCAGCCTCACTTCTCCTCCAGATCCATCTCGATCCAGAGACCTGATATTGCTCAGGATAACTGGAGATGACCCAGGATGCACTGGGAGACCTTGGGCCCTTTAGGGCAAGGTCTTTGCAGGCACTCATTTAGGGTGAGGCAACTCCCATTCATTGAATAGGCCTGTTTAAGAAGTAGGCAGGGCATGGCCCCTTTAATGAGGTCAAGAAAAAGAAAGACATCAGGCTGGGTGGGAAACAGCAACAGTTACTATTGATAATCACTCTCAAGATAAGAGGGTCCAGAGGACCCCTCAGGCAGGGCTCCAATGGAGTCCCAGTTTCAGAGTGCAGTAGGTTTAAGGTTTTGGGAGAGGACAGGACAGGGGACAATGGAGAGGAGTGGAGGTAAGGGGAGGGCAGGAGAGGCGGGGGAAATAGAAAAGGAGTCAGTAAAACCCAAGTGAACTGGGCATCTTTTGGCCATCCAAGTTTACCTTCCTTTGGAGAGGAGAGGGAAGGGGAGGGGAGGCAAACAGAAGACAAGGAGGTGAGTTACCCAGCTAGCATTCAGCCAACTGCATCTACTCACAGGATTGTGTTCATCCTTCGTTGCCAAAGAAGACCATGGCATCAGAGAAATGTGGCTAGATAGATAGTAATAGAGGACTTGTCCTCTGGGTTTAGTTTATCTCTGTGCCTTTCCATCTCCACCTTCATTCATCTGATTTGGAGAAAAGAAAGGGTGTCCAGTGGGGAAAAAAATCCTGTGGAACCTCAGTTGTTTGACAGTTATTGCATGAATAGGTTTAACATGAATGAAGACCTAATATCAAATATTAAAACTGAGAAGTGTTGGAAATACCCACCACAAATCAGTCTGAGGAAATCCAGTGACCAATAAATTCAATCCAAAGAATGGATGAAAGCTGAGGCCATTAGTTTATAAGGAGGACATTGCTCTTTGTCCTAAGGAGCTTGAAAACTGAGGCAAATCATTTCCTTGTGGAACTGAAGGACTAAGCAGTCAAGAACTTGGAACAGAAGAGTTAATACTAAGGCAAGGGGACCTGGTTTTCAAAAAATAATATAAAACTCTTTTGGCTTCTAAACTAAAAGAATATGACAAAACACACTTTTCTCATAAGGAGGAATTGGCACTATAACAATAATTTAGCTGAACCAAAAACTGTAAATAGAGGAAAGCTCCCTGACCATGTGCTCAGTGAAGCTTTTTCAGGCAAAATCTGATGGAGACTGTATCCAGTGAAACAGTATTGGATCTAGCCCTGGTGGAGACCAACAGGAAACAGACCTAGTGGGAGAAGAACTATGATATCACTAGAGGACAATGGTCACTGCAGTCTCTCCATGAAGAGGCCCTCACCAAATATTTCCTATGTATGAGCCTATCCACTTGTACTCATTGTATATATTCATTTTTTAAAATTAATAGTATGTGATTTGTGGGAAAGTATGCCCTAGTGACAGAAGAGGAATTTTTTTTCTACTTCTCTTACTAAGCCATTTAATTCAATTCCTTCATTTTTGATTAATTATTATTCTCTGATTATTGACAATAAACACACAAGTGGGGTGTAATGGTAACTATGAGAGTTTAAAGATCTTCCTCACCCGTTAATGGGCCTGCCCATTAAGGAAAGCTTGATCTGGCTTGAAGCCACACCTTTTGTTAATTTTCTAATGAGGCACTGGTTCTCAAGCTTTGTGATGTCTTCTGGCTTGGAAAAAAATGTATAAACAGGACATCTCGGGGGCAGGATCTCCAGTTGCAGAATCCCCAGTCCCAACAGCAGCTGGTCCTCAGATCCCTCAACCCACAGGCACCAAAGGTCAGTGATGGGGTTTTTTCAGCAGGCCAGAGAGGGAGAAGGACCTTCCCATAGCTCTGGCCTCAGGCAGTGGCCCAGGAGAGGCCACATCTGGCAGGCAGCAGCAGTTCTCATGGCAGCCCCTCCCTCAGCCCATGTACATTGTTGGATCTTAAAACCCCTGGGGGCACTGAGGAACTGAGTCTTGCCTCCCCCTGTGTGGAGCCCGTGGGGGAGTTGGTCTTTGTCTCACATTGAATGGCGGCCCTGCCCATTCAGCTTATCTGAAAATCAGCCCCCCAGTGTTGACTTGGTGGAACTGGAGGCCAGGTGGCTGTGGAGAGGCATTTGCTAAGATTCTGGACAAAAAAAATCTCTCCCTGCTTCCAGATCAGTGTACATGCTGGATTGTGCCACCTTGGAGGAACTGAGATATTACAGATTCCCAGAGTATACCCTACTCTTGACAAAGGACCCAAAAGTCAAGTAACTGGATGGGAAAATGCCCAAAAAAGGGGAAAAAAAATAAGACCATAGAAAGTTACTTTCTTGGTGAACAGATACCTTCTCCTGTTCTTTCAAATGAGGAAGAACAATGATTACCATCAGAGAAAGACATAAAAGTCAAGACTTCTGAATCCCAAACATCCAAAATAAATATTCAATGGTCTCAGGCCACTGAAGAGCACAAAAAGGATTTTGAAAATCAAGTAAGAGAGGTGGAAGAAAAACTGGGAAGAGAAATGAGATAGATGTAAGAAAAGCATGAAAAGCAGGTCAAAACCTTACTAAAGGAGACCCAAAAATATGCTGAAGAAAATAACACCTTTAAAAATAGGCTAACTCAATTGGCAAAAGAGGTTCAAAAAGACAATGAGGAGAAGAATGCTTTCAAAAGCAGAATTAGCCAAATGCAAAAGGAGGTTCAAAAGCTCACTGAAGAAAATAGTTCTTTCAAAATTAGAATGGAACAGATGGAGGCTAATGACTTTATGAGAAACCAAGAAATCACAAAACAAAACCAAAAGAATGAAAAAATGGAAGATAATGTGAAATATCTCACTGGAAAAACAACTGACCTGGAAAATAGATCCAGGAGAGACAATTTAAAAATTATGGGACTACCTGAAAGCCATGATCAAAAAAAGAGCTTAGACATCATCTTTCATAAAATTATCAAGGAAGACTGCCCTAATATTTTAGAACCAGGGGGCAAAATAAATATTGAAAGTATCCACCAATCACCTCCTGAAAGAGATCCAAAAAGAGAAACTCCTAGGAACATTGTGGCCAAATTCCAGAGTTCCCTGGTCAAGGAGAAAATATTGCAAGCATCTAGAAAGAAACAATTCAAGTACTGTGGAAATACAATCAGGATAACACAAGATCTAGCAGCTTCTACATTAAGGGATCGAAGGGTGTGGAATATTATATTCCAGAAGTCAAAGGAACTAGGACTAAAACCAAGAATCACCTGCCTAGCATAACTGAGTATAATACTTCAGGGGAAAAGTTGGTCTTTCAATGAAATAGAGGACTTTCAATCATTCTTGATGAAAAGACCAGAGCTGAAAAGAAAATTTGGCCTTCAAACAACACAAGAATGAAGAGATGCATGAAAAGGTAAACAGCAAAGAGAAATCATAAGGGACTTACTAAAGTTGAACTATTTACGTTTCTACGTGGAAAGACAATATTTGTAATGCTTGAAAACTTTTTTTAGTATCTGGGTAGTTGGTGGGATTACACACACACTCACACACACACAGAGACAGAGAGCACAGGGTGAATAGACTAGGATGGGATCATATCTTTAAAACAATGAAATTATGGTGTAAGAGAGAAATATATTGGGAGGAGAAAGGCACAAATAGAAGGGGCAAATTATCTCTCATAAAAGAGGCAAGTAAATGACTTTTCAGAAAAGGGACAAAGTAGAGAGGTGAGAGAAAAAACATGAAGCTCACTCTCACCACATTTAACTAAAGGAAGGAATAAAATGCACACTCATTTTTGTATGAAAACCTATTTTACAATACAGGAAAGTGGGGGAGAAGGGAATAAGCAGGGTGGGGGGGGATGATGGAAGGGAGGGCAATGGGAGGAGGGAGCAATTAGAAGTCAACACTCTTGGGGAGAGATAGGATCAAAAGAGAGAATAGAATAAATGGGGGCAGGACAGGATGGAGGGAAATATAGTTAGTCTTACACAACATGACTATTATGGAAGTCATTTGCAAAACTTCACAGATATGGCCTATATTGAATTGCTTGCTTTCCCAAAGGGAATGGGTATGGGGGGAGGGATGAAGGGAAGTTGGAACTCAAAGTTTTAGGAGCAACTGTTGAGTATTGTTTTTGCAACTAGGAAATAAGAAATACAGGTAATGGGATATAGAAATTTATCTTGCCCTACAGGACAAAAGAAGATGGGGATAAGGGAAGGGAGAGATGTTAGAAGGGCAGGAAGACTGACGATAGGGGTAATTAAAATGCTTGGTGTTTTGGGGTGGGGGAGGGGAGAAATGGGGAGAAAATTTGGAACTCAAAATTTTGTGGAAATGAATGTTGAAAACTTAAATAAATAAAGTTAAAAAAAATGTGAAAGTACTCTGGCATGAGGTTTTATTTTGGGTCTTACTGATTGTAAGTGTTTGGCCATTTGAGACTTCAGGCAGCTGTTAAGGAGTCCCCTGCCTTTGAAAACCTAGATGTTGGTGCTTCTTTCTCTGTTAACTATGTATGTATGTACTGGTCAGACATTTGGATCTGTCTGTTGATCTATGATATATGTATTGCTTATGTCAGACAGTTGGAAGCCATGTTTGTTGATGATTATTTCTTTGTATTTTCTCTGACATTTGGGTGCTAACTTTTTCTCCTGAACCAAGTGAATGAAACATATACTTGATTAAAGTGATTGCTGACCTCTTGAAAATTGCTTTACTTTAGGAAATACAGATCTAAGAACCTGTACAGCAGGCCCTCCTGTGTATGTTGGAGTCCTTGCTTTTTATAAGGGATTTTATAAGGGATTTATAAGGTATTTTTATAAGGGATTTTATAATGGGTTTATAAGGAATTATGGCTTTAATGGATGAAGTCCTGTAGTATATCTTTAACCCAGGGCAACCCTCTCTGGAGGCCCTGCATCATGAGATGATGTTGATGATGATGAGGAGGAGGAGGATAGCTAACATTTATGTAGCACATGCTATGTGCCAGGCACTATGCTTAATGATTTACAATTGCTACCTTATTTGAGTCTCACAACAACCCTGAGAGATAGGTGCCATAATTATCCCCATTTTACAGATGAGAAAACTGCCCAGAGTCACACAGCTATTAAATATCTGAGGCCAGATTTGAATACAGGTCTTCCTGATTTCAAGTTTGGGGCTCTATCCACTATGCTACCTAGTTGGAGTTTGCTCCCAGATACTAACAAACAATAATATCTATTCACAGTCACTGGCCCCTCCTGCTTTCTTAATTTAAATGGAATGTACATGTGAAAGTAACAATGGAGAAGGGATGTGTATATATACATAGATACACACATCCATTCCTAAAGAATATATTGGATTTTTCAGACCAACAATTATATAGAGAGTTTTGTTCATTTTACTTTTAAATGTTTTGCTTATCTCGTTAATCATTATTATTTTTCATTGGAAAGTTAATGAAAGGCTATGAAATAGTTAATTTTTTAATTGCATATTTTGTAGACATCTAGATGGTAAAGATTTGAAGTTACAATGCAGAATAAAATTAGATTTTTGAGCTTAAGCAAATTTCACTTTTCCATTTTCATGGAATTGACTACAATTAGAAACTGTGTGATAATGTATATTACTTACACAAATGGAAAAGGGGTAGAGAAATTCCATAAGACTAATTGGCAGTAATGTCAAAAATAGTGTCTCTATGCACTTTCCTACTAATGAAGAAATGTACTATCATTTCTTCATTTTCAATAAATTCCTGAACAGAGCTATAGGTTATGTGGACTCCATTTCTATTCATATATTCCTATCTTTTCCTCTGCTTATCTATTCATCTGTTCAAAAAGGCAGAACATTCTTTGGGTTTATAATGATACAATTGCATCTTGTAGGAAGCAATAGAAAAGAATAGAAAAGCAGTGAAAAATCAGTGGATTTTAGCTATCACTCTTCCAAATGATTGAAAAAATATGCAAAGAAAAATTGAAATTGCTAGAATATTAACAAATAAGAGTAATATCAACATTTTAAGCATGTGCAATAGGGAACTGAATTATTGATGGTTACTAAACTTGTAATTAGAATATAAATACTCACATAATTTCCTGAAACAAATAAATCTGTACTCTATAAATATAATGCTCATTCACCAAAAGAGAATTCTTCCATTCCCATCAACACAATCTAATAGTTGACATATTCCAGGCATAGCATTTGGATATTAAATAATGGAGATAGCTTTCTAAGTACAAAATGAAAATTTCAAGCAAGACATATAATAAATAAAAGAAGCAACAAATATTAGCTGTGAAGAATCACATTTTTAAAGAACACTATTAAAAATATTTTATTCTTCAATATTATATGTAAATGTAGTATTTGCCTCAAAATTAATTTTGTGCCTTTGAGAATGATACAAATGTTAAGAGCAGTTATTTTTATAAATTATATGTTAATGTTGGTTGTTATACCAAAAATAATTGAGATGTGAAAATGTTAAAAGCCATTAATATAAAAGAGGTTCTCATTTGCATATTCATTTTGGTATTTGGAATTATCTTCAGATTAAAGCTACAAAATAAAAGTTTCCAAGAAATGGAATAAAAAAGCATTTGGGGTAATATTATGTGTGTATGTACATGCGTGTATACATAGGTTATGAAGATAAAAGTAAATGGATTTGGATTTTAGTAATCTGTACTCAAAAACTGAAAACTTTTCGTTGTTTAAAATTATACAAAGGATAAAAAATCTTACATCTTTATAAGAAATGAATATTTGATATTGTTTAGGATATGCAACAGTACAAAAGAAGGCAGGCCATTCTGCTGGCAAGATTAAATAACAGATGGAAAAACTGAATGTTACGTGAAATATTAAAAGACCTGGTGGAAGGCCTCAAGTGTGGTTGGGAGATTCTATCTTGAAAGTTTATTTATGAATATGAATAAGAATCGTCCATTTTGTAGGATAAAATTGACTGTGATATATCAATATCAATGACATCACGATCCATTCATGAATATAAGAAAATATACTTAAAGCCTTCTGCAAACCTTGAAAGCACTGTGTAAATATTAGCTATCATTAATTTTTTTTTTATTATCAGAGTATCAGGGGAAAGCAAGACAGAGTCAAATCAAGTCAACAAGCTCTTATTATGTGTCAGGCACTATGCTTAGTGCCAGAGATACAATGAAAGGCAAAAAAGCAACTCTTTTAAATCATGAGAAAGTAACAGGTGAAGGAGCTATGAAAAGAAGCTATATTCATGAGGGTCAAGAAACAAGTGCCACCAAGCTGAGGATGCCACTGTTGTATTACAGAACATATTTCTCAGGGGGAAAAATGAATACTTTCTATGGGAGATGAGCTTGCAATAATTTCTTATTGAAGGGATAATGAGAAACTCAAAATAATGAAGTAGTTATTTTAAAAGAAGTTTTGTTGTGCAAAATGAAAAAAGATGCATGGTCACTATCTTGGACGTCAGTGAGCTGGAAATTATGTGTTTTAACACAACGCAGCCAAGAACTTACTTCTCTCTTTCCAAGTGGTCATGGAAAGCTTCAGAGAAAAGTTAAGATTAGAGAAATTGTTGAACAATGTATTTGTACAAGAAAAGGTCTAAGAAAAATTTCAGACAATTGTGCATTATTGCCTCTGCATCTCTGGATCTCCATATCCTTTCCTCCTATAATTTACATATCTATATCTATATCTGTATATATATATATATATCCTAAACTTCCTTTAAGACCAAATTAGAGACATACTACTTTCATTAATGTTTACTTGTCCATTCTAGTGTACAGTGGTTTCTCTCCCTTCATGAAGCTGATAGCCCTGAATATTGCTACTATATGTCTGGCACTAAATGATATACTGACCTACTACTTTGTAACTATATTCCTGTTGACTCAGTATACAAACATTTATTAAACATCTTTTATGTATAAAGAACTCACTGTATTAGGTGGTGGGAATTTGAAGTTTTTTTTAATGACACAACGTCTGCCCTGAAGGATACTGTAATCTAATAGGGGTATCAGACTTTGGGATGAATAAGTATAATAAAAGATATAATATGATACTATATGGGAAAGAGGAAGCTGGATGAAATGTTTAATCTGGGAGAATTAGAGAATGTTTCATGGAAGAGCTGGTGCCTGAACTGACCATTAAGGAAACAGATAGAACATAAAAGGGAGACAGACATAAGGAGGAAATGTATTTCAGACATAGGGAATAGGATGGAGGGAAAGGAAATTGAAAATTCCTGGTAATCTACTTTGGTTGTAGCTTATTGTACACAAAGGAAAATTATAGGAAATAAACCTGGAGAAGAAAGTTGGAGCTAAATTGTGGAAAGTCTTAAATTCCAGGCCAAAAAGCAGGTGTGTTAGAAGATATATGTCCATATTAGTTTTCTAAATGTATTTGATATGACTCACAGATGATGTGGATAGAGATTTCTTCCAAGGTAGAATGCAAATTCCAATTTGAAGGCTATGAGTGAGGAACTGTGGTTAAACATTTCCTCCTTAACCTGTCTCCAAGGGGAATATCAGGCTAAAATTATATCTGTCTGCTCTCTTCCCTCAAATACTGCTGGTATAGGAATATGCTATTTTCAGAACAAAAGATGCTTTCCTGGTCACTGTGAAGGCAGTGAATAGCTTTTAGTTTACACTTGCCAGCTTAGCTCTTCCCCACCACTCTCTAGTTACAAAAAACCTGATGGTTAAAAAACCGAAACTACCAAAGAAACAAACAATCCTCCCCCAAAACAAATAAAAACTCCCAAACAAGTAATGAATGGTGAGTCCACCCATTTTTTCCAAGCAAGTGCCAAACAAATTATAAAAGTTACTTAGATTAGAATATGCCAAAGAATTATAAGAGTGAATGAGCTCTTACACTAGAGAGAAGGCTCAAGCTAAGAGAGGGCTGAATCTTTACCAAGGAGGTCTATTCTAATGGTCTCTATAGAGGCAAGCCAGAAATCAGGAGTCAGTTTCCTCTACATGCCTACAGCTTCTCTTTTCATGTATTTTCTTCGCAAAAGAATTTCGAGAACTATATTTGTCTCTCTCCAAAGATCTGATACTAATTTTAACCTGTATGCCATATCTCCTAGATATGCAGTCACACATAAAACACTACAGACTTGGTTTGAAAACCTGGGTTCACTTGTATTTTATCTTACAGAGATATGAGAACTTCAATAACCTTTCCTAACTATTCATAGTCATAATACTCTTATTTTTCAAAATCTTCACCTGTTCCCTATATCCTCCCAAATGAAGTTCAGAGACCTTACCATCACATTCAGAACTTTCCAGAATATTTTGACATCCTTCCTTTCCACTCTTACCTCATTATGCTCCCCTTCATGCACACTATGCTTCTTGTAAACTGGTCTTCTCTTTGCCTCCTAACCTCTCCATGCAACTTTCTGCTGTTTGCTCATGTAGTTCTCAAAGTCTAGAATATCCTTTCATCCTTTTTTCACTAGTTGAATTCCTACCCACCTTTTAAAACCAAACTCAAATGCTTCTCCTCAACTGTCTTCCCTGAATCCCCTGGTCACAGTGACCTTACCTTCTCTCTCAAGCTTTACCTATCACTTTATTTTGAAACTAAGGCACATGTTATATAATGATTTTTGTTATAATTGTCAGTGATTGTATCTTAACTTATTAGAATGTGAAGCTCCAAGAGTATAGGGACCTTGCCTAATCTAAAATTTATACCTAGCCTCATTCCTACCACAAAAATGTAGCAAGGAAATATTAAGCAACAGGTTAGATGACCTAAATCAGACTAAGTCTTATGTCAGGAAAGAAGCCCTTGGTACACAGGAAACAAGCAAAAAAGACAGATCAAAATACAAATTTCTGAGGACTTTTGTAAGCAGTAGTGGCTTTGCCACTGTTTTCAAGAATTTGATTTAGGATAAAGAGTCTTCTCAAGAGAAAACACACTTTTCCCCCACAGCTCTGATAAACAGAATTCTTTATGTGAAAAATCTTCTGAAGATTGTTTTCCACTGCAGTTAGATCAAAAAATCAGAAATTTGGAACTAGATGAGTCTTTGAAAGCCATTCTCACATTTTGATCAGTAAATGGAAGCAAAAGAGGTAAAGTGACTTCCCAAGGTTCCACAACTTATACAACATATGAGGCAGGATTTGTATTCAGATCTCCCAGTTATCAAGTTCATCAAGATACTCACCATGCCACCTCATTGTATAAGTGAATATTTTAGAGTTTTTGCCTTTCTAAAGGAACTGCAACAAAATATACCCCCCCACACACACAAACACTTCTGTTTTTTGTTTTTGTTTTTTTGCTTTTAGATAAAAAGTACAATGACTGCAACAGCTGCTGCTTTGAGAGCTTTCAGTCTAGAGACAATAAGGAGTCAGACAACTGGTCAGAAAGGGATTATAAAGGATCCTTTACTTTCACTGGGTCTGCCTGGTGCTGATTGGGAAGTCTATTGCTTACATGTACTTCAGAGTCTCAGTTTCAGAACACAGAGGAACACTACTGCTTGTAGCTTCACAAGAGAAAGAGTCATTCCTGGGTAAAGACCAGACACAGCCAAGGAAAGTAGTTACTCCATTTTCCTATGAATCACACCAACTTGGAAGCTCCCCAAACTTTCAGAACCCTAGAACTAGCTCTGAAAACAACAATGGGAAAAGAAACTCTGAAGCTTAGGACAATGCCTTTCTACCCCTAGGTGAGTCAGGCCTAATTTTAACATAAAAATCAATGAATAGACTGAGAAAATTGTCAAACAACAAAAATAGAACTTGAGTATGATGATAATGTGAAAATAGCTATAAGAAAGGCCACAAAGAAAAAAATGCTGATTGAACACCAGCTCAATCAGACTTCCTGGGAGAGTTTAAAAAAAGGGATGAGTGGTCAAGGAAAAACTGAGAAAAGGAATGAGAGTAATGCAAGAAATTTATGAAAAGGGAATTAAAAACTTGGTAAAAGAGGTACAAAAATCTTAAAGAAAATAACTCCTTAAAGAAATAGATGTCAAATGGGAAAAGAGATACAAAAACTCAACTGAAGAAAAAAATTACTTAAAAATTAGAATTGAGCAAGTGGAAGCTAATGACTCCACAAGACATCAAGAAACAATCCAAGAAAAACAAAATAATTTTAAAAATTGGAGAAAATGAAATGTCTCAGCAGAAAAACAACTGAACTGGAAAACAGATCAAGGGGAGACAATTTCAGAATCACTGAACTTCCCAAAAGCAACAATGAAAAAAATAGCCTAGACATAATATTTCAAGAAATGATAATGGAAAGCTATCTCAATATCTTAAATCCAGAGGATAAAATTTAAAGAATCTATCCATTACCTCCTGAATGAGAACCCCAAATGAAAACTCCCAAGAACATAATAGCCAAATTCTAGAACTCCCAGGCTATGGAGAAAATACTCCAAGCAGCCAAAAATGAAAATTGAAATATCATGGAGCCATAGTCATGGTCATACAAGATGTAGAAGCTTCCGAGTTAAATGAGTAGAGGGCTTGAAATATGGCATTCTAGAAGGCAAATGAGCTAGGGACTGCAACCAAGGACAACTTGCCCAGCAAAACTGAATATAATCCTTCAAGTAAAAAAAAATGGATATTTCATGAATTGGAGGACTTTCAAACATTCCTATTGAAAAGAATAGAAAATCTGATATTCGATTACAAGAATCAAGGGAAGGATAGAAAGGTAAACATGAAACATAAATCATAAGGGACTTGATAAAGTTAAACTGTTTCTATTCCTTTATGGAAGGTGATATATATAACTCCTATGATCTTTATCATTTTGGGGCAGTTATAATGAGTCTACGTAGACAGAAGGCATGGGTGTGAGTTGATTATGTTGTACTCATTGTAAAAATTTGAAGATGTGAGAAAGAGGAATGCACTGGGAGAAAGGAAAAGGGAGGAATATAATTGCAAAAATTATCTCATATGAAAGAGGTATGCGAGAAAGAGATTTTACAAGTGCAGAGAACAAAATGGGGAGGGGTCACGAGCAAGGCTTGAACCTCAAACTAATCTGAATTGTTCAAAGACAGAAGAATATAGATGATACTCAGGTATAAAAATCTAAATTTCCTAATAGAAAAATAGGAGAGGAAGGGGACAAAAGAAAAAGTGGGGTGATAAGAGAGAAGTCACATTAAGGGAGACAGAAACAAAACAGACTTTTGTGGAGGGACAAGGGAAAAAGCAAGAGAGGATAAACAGAAGAAAATGGGAGTCATTATAACTGAATGTCAATGGGATGAACTCATCTAGAAAATGAAAACAGATAGCAGAATGGATTAGAAACCAGAATCTAACAATATTGTGTTTGAAGGAGACATACTTCAAGGCCACAAATAGAGTTAAAATAAATGGCTGGAGCAGAATCTGTTATGCTTCAACTGAAATAAAAATCAGCGTTAGCAATCATGACCTCAGACCAAAAAAAAAACAAAACAAAGATAGACCTAATTTAAAACAATAATCAAAGAAAATACATTTTGTTAAAAGGTATCATAGACAATGAAGGAATATCATGTTTTACAGCAAGTTTCTATGAAAAAAACCTCATCTCTAAATAAGTAAAGAACTGAGTCAATTTTATAAAAATAAGAGTCATTTCCTAGTTGTTAAATGATGGAAGGATTTGGCAATTTTCAGAAACAGAAATCAAAGTTGTATAGAATTATGGGGAAAAAATGCTCTAAATCAGTGATAATTAAAGAAATGCAAATTAAAATGACTTTGAGGTACCACCACACAGCTATCAGAAATGGCAAATGCTAGAAGGGATATAGGAAACTAGGTATACTACTATTAGTAGTATTGTGTGAACTATTAGTAGAGATACAAACTGTTTCAATTATTCTGAAGAACAATTTGGAACTATGCCCAAAGCGCTATAAAGTTGGCATACATTTTGATCCAACAATACCACTACTAGATCTGTATCTCAAAGGGATCTTTAAAATGGAAAATATTTAGAGTAGTGCTTTTTTTGTGGCAGCAAAGAATTGGAAATTGAGAGGATCCTTATGAATTGGGGAATGACTAAGCAGGTTGTGGTATATGGTTGTGATGAAATACAATTGTGCTATAATAAATGATGAGCAGAACAGTTTTCAGAAAAAATATAGGGAAACTTTTGTGAAGTGATGCAAAATGAAGTGAGCAGAACCAGGAAATCATTGTACATATATTCTTCTTGATGATGACTGTGAAAGACAGAGCTACTCTGATCAATACAATGATCCAAGGCCTTTCTAAAGGATAAAAAAATACCATCCACCTCCAGAGAGAGAAGGGATGACTTGGAGCATAAATTGAAGTATATGTTTCCACTTTTTTTTTCAGTGGGGCTAATACTGAACTTTTTTTTTGCATTATTTCACACAAGTAATTGATACCATATTTCTTACCTTCTCATTGAGTGGATTGGGAAGAGAGACAACTTGGAACTCAAATTTTTTAAAAGAACATTAAAGATAAAGATATAGTAAATTTAAAAAAAGGAAAAAAAAAGAGAAGCTTTTTGGTTAATTTGCTTTCCCACATCTCAGCTCAAAAAAAAAACAACAAAAAAACATAAAACTCATTCCCCTAACATTTCTAATCGACTCCACTCATTACAACCATCCTTTTTCTTAAAAGTAGCAGTAAAAGCCATGCTGTGCCTTTTTACACTTTTTTGTCAGTTTTTAACTTTAATTTAATCTTGTTTTTTGGAGTGGGAAGTCAGACAGCACCTGAAGCTACTGCAAAGCCTGAAGATATTGAAGAAATGCCCCTCCCCCCAAAAATCAAGAGACTAAAGAGAATGGAGGTCTTTTCTCTCCTGCTCTTGCCATTCTGCCTTACCTCTCACCTCTCATGAAGGGGCAGGACACTAATCTTCATCAGTGAAGAGATGTTCCCTCTCTCCCTTCCTTGTTTCCTTTCATCCTATACTTCGTCCTTATTCTCTCTCTCTCTCTCTCTCTCTCTCTCTCTCTCTCTCTCTCTCTCTTTCTCATTTGTTCCAGTATAGGTGGCATAATATAACTTGCTATATTTGACACCAGAAAGACCTGGGTTCAAGTCCTTCCTCAGGCATAAAATGTGTGACTCATAACAAGTCATATAACCTCCTCAGCCTCAGTTTCTTCATTTGTAAAATGGAAATGATAATGATAGTAAAAAATTAGTCAGTACTTCAGCATGGCTTTCAGATCTTTATAACTACCATAGATATCTTTAAGGCACAAAAAACCCTCTAATGCACACTATCCTGGCTGGCATTCCCTAACTTTGTATTGTTTTCCATTCATGATATAAATAATCTTTTTTTTTTTTTATGGTGGTGGTAGAGGTAGTTTATTACCATCATAATTGTAATAATACAAACTGTGATTAATATACATATTCAGTGCTTTAAGATTTTACAAATAATTCTATTAGCAATAGCCTTGATGGCTAGGAAGTACAAATTTTATTTTTCCTGATTTTTAAATCAGCATACTATTTGATAATAATATTGCTTTTTAAACATTAGTTTTACCTGGGGCTTGATGTCATATTGATTTTAGACTTTCTCTTCTGACCTACATGATAGTTTGCCTTTGTTCCTTATAGTCTGGTGTATTTTTCCATCATTTTCTGTTGACGTAGACAGTGCCAAGGATAGAGATATGGCAGCCAAGGACAACATCAGTTGAGTGTATAAATTTGTTTGTAAGGTCTTAAGGAAGAAGATGGTGGAATATAATCAGTGATATTGCCTCATAAAACAAAGAGAAGCAATGGAGCGAAAAAAAACAGTTTTCAGAGAGCTTGGCAAGAAATTCAAGTAAGCACCATATTTCTTTTTTTTTTTTTTAATTAACTTTTAACATTTATTTTCACACAATTTTGGGTTACAAATTTTCTCCCCTTTTATCCCCTCCCCCCCCAAACCCGAGCTTTCTAATTACGCCTGTGACCTATATGCTCTCTCCTCTATCCTCCCTCCCTGCTCTTGTCTCCGTCTTCTCTTTTGTCCTGTAGGACCAGATAGCTTTCTTGACCCCTTAACCTGTATTTCTTGTTACCCAGTGGTAAGAACATTACATTTGGTCCTAACACTTTGAGTTCCAACCTCCTTAGCTCCCTCCCTCTCCACCCCTTCCCCTTGAAAGACAGGCAATTCAATATAGGCCATATCTGTTTAGTTTTGCAAATGATTTCCATACTAGTTGTGTTGTATAGGACTAACTATATTTCCCTCCATCCTATCCTGTCCCCCTTTACTTCTATTTTCTTATGGTCCTTTCCCTCCCCATGAGTGTCGACCTTGTATTGCATTCTCCTCCCCATGCCCTCCCCTCCATCCTCCCTCCACCCTGATTGTGCCCTTGTCCCCCACTCTCCTGTATTATGAGATAGGTTTTCCTATCAAAATGAATGTGCATTATATTCTTTCCTTTAGTGGAATGTGATGAGAGTAGATCTCATGTTTTTCTCTTGCCTCCCCTCTTTATCCCACCACTAATAAGTCTTTTGCTTGCCTCTTTTATGAGAGATAATTTGCCCCATATAACTTCTCCCTTTCTCCTCCCAATATTTCTCTCTCACTGTTTGATTACATTTTTTTTTAATATATGATCCCATCCTCTTCAATTCACTCTGTGCACTCTGTTTCTATGTATGTGTGCGTGTGTGCATGTGTGTGTGTGTGTACTTCCACCCAGTGCCCAGATACTGAAATATTTCAAGAGTTATAAATATTGTCTTTCCATGTAGGAATGTAAACAGTTCAACTTTAGTAAGTCCCTTATGATTTCTCTTTGCTGTTCGCCTTTTCATGGTTCTCTTCATTCTTGTGTTAGAAAGTCAAATTTTCTTTCCAGCTCTGGTCTTTTCATCAGGAAAATTTGAAAGTCTTCTATTTCATTGAAAGACCATTTTTTCTCCTGAAGTATTATACTCAGTTTTGCTGAGTAGGTGATTCTTGGCTTCAGTCCTAGTTCCTTTGACTTCTGGAATATCCTATTCCATTCCCTTCTATCCCTCAATGTAGAGGGTGCCAGATCTTGTGCTCTCCTGATTGTATTTCCACAATACTTGAATTGTTTCTTTCTTGCTGCTTGCAATATTTTCTCTTTCACCTGGGAATTCTGGAATTTGGCCACAATGCTCCTAGGAGTTTCTCTTTTTGGATCTCTTTCATGCGGTGTTCTGCGGATTCCTTGAATATTTATTTTGCCTTCTGGTTCTAGAATCTCAGGGCAGTTTTCCTTGATAATTTCATGGAAGATGATGTCTAGGCTGTTCTTTTGATCATGGTTTTCAGGTAGTCCCAGAATTTTTACATTGTCTCTCCTGATTCTATTTTCCAGGTCAGTTATTTTTCCAATAAGATATTTCACATTATCTTCCATTTTTCGAATCTGCGCGGTATGTTCTGAGATATCTGTCTTTCTCGAAAAGTCCTTAGCGTCCATCCGTACCATTCCAGTTTTGAAAGATCTATTTTCTTCAGTGAGCTTTTGAATCTCCTTTTCCATTTGGTTAATTCTGCTTTTGAAAGCATTCTTCTCTTCATTGGCCCCTTGCACCTCCCTTGCCAGCTGAGTTAGGCTAGTTCTCAAGGTGCCAATTTCTTCAAGATTTTTTTGGTTCTCCTTTAGCAGGGAGCTGATCTGCTTTTCATGCTTCTCCCTCATCCCTCTCATTTCCCTTCCCAGTCTTTCCTCCACCTCTCTAACTTGATTTTCAAAATTCCTCTTGAGCTCTTCCATGGCCCGAGCCCATTGGGTGGGCTGGGACACAGAATCCTCGATTTCTGTGTCTTTGCCTGATGGCAAGCATTGTTCCTCCCCATCAGAAAGGAAGGGAGGAAATGTCTGTTCTCCAAGAAAGTAGCCATCAACAGTTTTATTTCTTTTCCCTTTTCTTGGCATTTTCTCCAACCATTGGCCTGACCTCTGAATGTTCTCCTCACACCCACCTTGCCTCTTGGTCCTCCCAGCCAGCGTTTAGGGACTGAGATTCAAGTGCTGCTTCCTGCCTTAGGATTTTTGGCGGGGGCAGGGCTGCTATTCAGTGTGAGAATTAAGTTCAGGTGGTCAGGTGTGGCAGGGCCACCTTTCAGGCTCAGTTCCCTCAGGGGGTTTATGCACAGACCTTCCACAATGGATTCAGGCTCCCACCCGCTTGGGGAGCCCCTGTCTGCAGCCGCCTCTCAGCTTCTATCTCCCGGGGGGGCCCGAGCCATGGGGGCACCCCACTCCCCTCTCAACCCGCCAAAGAGACTCTCTCACCCACTCCTGTCAGTCACCTGTTGGTGGGGGGGCCCGTGCCGCCGCTGAAGATCCCGCCTCTGGAGCCCTTTCAGATCTGTGCCTCTTGGAGCCGTGGCCGCCGCAGGTCCAGGCTGGGCTTCGCGTCTGCAGCGCGACGGACCTTTTGCGAGAGGTTTGCAGGTCCCTCTGTGGGTGGGGGGACCCGCGTGGCCACTGGAGATCCCTTCCCCGTAACCCTCTCGGATCTCCTCCCCTCAGTGTCGCGGCCGCGGCAGGGCCGCACTCCGCTCCCCGGCCCGGCACCCAGTCCTCGGCGCGAAGGACCCCCCGCGTGAGGTCCGCAGGTCTCTCTGGAGCAGAAATCTCCCTCGCTCCAATAGTCCGTGGTCTCTTGGTGCAGAATTCGCCCTGGCTTGGTCCCCTCTAGCCGTTCTGTGGTTTGTGTGTTTGGAGCTATGTGTATGTACGTCTTTCTACTTCGCCATCTTGGCTCCTCCCCCTCGTAAGCACCATATTTCTAAGGGCATTTAAGGATGCAACTAGAAAGAAGACTCCAGAATGATGAGTAGACCCCCTAATGGAAGACTTACAAAAAGGACATATGCTAGAATCACAGAGGGCATGGACTGTGTGGGCTATGCATCTTAAGGGAGAGTGGCATTGATGAGATCAAATATTGAAGTAAGTACTAAATTAGACAACGAAAAAGTTTCAGGATCTGCCAATGAAGAAATTGGAACCAATATCTGCTTATTTGATCTATAATACCATGTGAAATTTTTCGTGGTCTTATGTTTTTTGTTGCACTGACAATTGATTGTGGATTGACTCTGGTGAGGTTGGAGGAGGAAGGGATAGTTGGCATCATCTCAAAAAAGAAAAAAAAAAGAAAGCTGTCAGATGGGAATGTTGCATGCCATTTCTTCCGTTTTAATAATTGAGCTAATTTCATAAGGATATTTCCACTCTGTCTTGACTACCACCTCATTCTCCATTTTATAAACCTTGCCTTCATCAAGATTCATTGGCCAGGTGAGCTTTTCAGCATAGCATTCTTGTGACTGCCTTGGACAAAGTAAGTATTAAGTGTGCCCTTTTTTATCGAAAGAATGATTTCTCTCTTCCAAGCTATTAATTGATTTTAATTGCTAGCATGGCGTGGCCTCGTCTCCATAAGGAGAAGAGATAGGAAATCTAGGGCTCTTTACAAGGAACTTGAAAAATACTAGATAAGTCTCATGACTGTTCAAAATACTTTGAAACGTTTAGGACTCTCTGATATCCTTGATCTCAGCACTACCACTAAAGGTATACAATCTAGGAACAGATTGCAATATGTTCGTGCCTTTTATTCTATGAAACTCTTGCCTATATTCTCTCAGAAATTCTTCACATGAAAGACAATACATGACTGACAATGTCAAGCATAAAAAAATAGCACCTGATTTAAATGATATAAAATCTTCTTACAATTTTTTTTTCTATGAATTCAAGCACCTTAGTATTTGGAGAAATACAAGCAATCCACCAACTAACATTTATTAAATGTTTGTTATGTACTGCATTAGATAGAAGACAAAAACCAAAGTATATGTCCTTCAGAAACTTACATTCCATTAGGGAAGATAATACATTTAAGTTTGATGATTTCCTAAATATGCCTCTTCATTCCTATTCATTCTATCCTTTCCCCTACTCATTCTTTCCTCCCTTCCTTCCTTCTTTCCTCCCTTCCCCTCTTCCTTCCTCCCTCTCTCCCTTCTTTCTTTCTTTCTTTCTTTCTTCCTTCCTTCCTTCCTTCCTTCCTTTCTTTCTTTCTCTCTTTTTTCTTTCTTTCTTTCTCTCTTTCTTTCTTCCTCTCTTTCTTTCTTTCTCTCTTTCTTTCTTTCTTTCTTTCTTTCTTTCTTTCTTTCTTTCTTTCTTTCTTTCTTTCTTTCTTTCTTTCTTTCTTTCTCTCTCTCTCTCTTTCTTTCTTTCTTTCTATCTTTCTTTCTTTCTTTCTTTCTTTCTTCCTTCCTTCCTTTCTTTCTTTCTCTCTTTTTTCTTTCTTTCTTTCTCTCTTTCTTTCTTCCTCTCTTTCTTTCTTTCTTTCTTTCTCTCTTTCTTTCTTCCTTCCTTCCTTTCTTTCTTTCTTTCTTTCTTTCTTTCTTTCTTTCTTTCTTTCTTTCTTTCTTTCTTTCTTTCTTTCTTTCTTTCTTTCTTTTTCTTTCTCTTCCTCCCTCCCTCCCTCCCTCCCTCCCTCCCTTCCTTCCTTCCTTCCTTCCTTCCTTCCTTCTTTCTTTTTCTTCCTTCCAGAGCTGAAAACAGTACTAACAACTGCACACTGACACTCCTAGGTGGCTCTCTTGAGTCACAGAGGAAACTTTCATTGTTGTTTTCTCAAACAGCAAGGAAAATCAGATTAGTAGGGGGAGGTGAAAACACTAGAAGTGTCCCACCTCCATGTCCTGATATGTGGCCTAAAGTGACCTAATCTATAACTGCCACACCCTCCTCTCAATTGGTTTCCTAGAGAACAAACCTTTAAGTAATATCTCTGTCATAAGGTAGTTCTTTACTGCTAATAAGTTGCTGAGACATAGACTATGAATACTAATAGTTGAGGTCAGCAGACCTTATGTAACCCTAAAAACATCCTTTGTGCAAAACCTTGCTTGTGTGAGGTAGAGGCCCTGCAAAAGTGAAATATAATGATGACCCTAGGCAAATTGAAAAGTATGTAGATGTTCAGTGCCTTCCTACTTCTGTTTAATCACCCCCTGCCTTTTTTAAAAAAAATCTTCTTCCTGTATTTTTCTTGCTCCTTTTAGTTTCTTCTCCTATAAGTACCTACTATTATGATGTGACCACATAGCTCCCTTATATCACCTAAGGAAATGGTCCAAGCAGAATTTTCTGTTTTGAATAGCTCTAGACCTTTTCATCCTCTGATCCTGCCATTATGAAAACTGAATTCCTCTAATGTCTCATTTTTTAAGGTACTAATGTTACCTATGATACCTAGTTTTTAGTATAATGTTTTAAAATTTGCAACACACTTCACATGTGTTAACTCATTGTATTCTCACATCAATCTTTGTGAGCTGGGGCTATGATTATCCTCATGTTATAAATGAGGAAATTGTGTCCCAGAGATGGTAAGTGACTTGGCCAAGGTTACACAGCTCATAAGAGTCTGAGGAAAGATTTGAATATAGGCCTTAGGTTCAGTGCTCTATCTACTATGACACCCAGCTTACCTCTCCCAGTTTGCACTTCACAAGAGTGCTTAGAAATGATAATTTAACCTAAAGTAATAACTCTACTAGCAAGAGTTGGTCAATGGTATATGCAGCTAATATTTGGGCATGAGGAAACCTTTTATCAATCTTTATGTCATAGAACGAATGTCTTTGTTCATTCCATTTTTTTCTGTGAATTTGTCAGACCTATAATCTCATTAATATACTTGCTTCTTTCAATGATGGTCAGTTGAAAAAATATCTTCAAATCACATTTACTTCATCAGTTTTTAATTGCAATGTTTGAAAAGCAATGTGATATAAAGCATAGAGCACTGCACTTGGAATCAGGAAGAATTGAAGTCTTGCCTCAGAAACTTTTTATGTCACCTTGGGCTAGTCAGTTTACCTTTCTCAGTGCATTTCCTTATCTGTAAAATGAGGAGGTTTGACTTGACAACCTTGAAAACTACTTCCAGTTCTATTCCAAGTCACGATGATTAGCAATGGCCCCCACACCTGTTACTAAGGTATTCCTAAGTATTAGGCCATATCTAGTCATCCTGATGTGTATCTGGCCACTGGACCTAGATGGCTCAGGAGGAAAAATGATGCATAGTTTTCTTCAAGAAAAAGAAACAACAGCCCTGTGATTCATAGGAGCTGCCCCACTGGGGACCTAACTGGAACTGGCCAGCTATAGCAATATAGCTCTTCCCTTCCCTTCCCTTCCCTTCCCTTCCCTTCCCTTCCCTTCCCTTCCCTTCCCTTCCCTTCCCTTCCCTTCCTTTCCCTTCCCTTCCCTTCCGTTCCCTTCTCTTCTTCTCTCTGCTCCCCTCCCCTCCTGTTCCCTCCTTTCCTTTCCCTTCCCCTACCATCCTCTCTCTCTCTCTTTCTCTCTCTCTGTCTCATAGGAATTGTTTCTGTTTTGGCCAGAAACACTGAGGGTCTTCCCACCCAGTTTGATTTTTTTTTTCTGAAATAGGTTAAAATGGCCATTCTTTGCCTAATTTTTTTTTACTTAGCCTTAATCACTTAATGGCTGTTGCCTCAGTCAAACCAAGACCTGTTAAAGACCTTAGCTTTAAAAAGGCCTGTACAACATATGGCCCACCATAGCCTTGCAGTCCACCAAAGGATTTTGGGTCCTTTGAAAAATGTATGATTGCCTCTGTGCATTCTCTTATTAGCCACATGACCCACAGCAACCAACTATCATCAGTCTGTCTCTAGTTTAACCTATCTGTGCCCTGAAGAAGTTTGGCCTATTTTAATTTTGGTCCTTTCCTCCTCCCAAGCTCTGAAGGTCTGCTTTAAAAAGCCAAGGCCTTCCACCGCATTTCAGGCCATTTCCTGTCATCCTGATGTGGACCAAGATGGAACTGGAGGAAAAAAGTGAAGCTGATGACTTTGCATAGACCTCCCTCACTTAAATCCCATTCACTTACATGTCATGACATAACCTCCACGATGTCATGATCCTCTTCAAGAGCAAAGGACAAACAACAGCAGCAACCACCTACATATTATTAAGGAAGCATCAATCAAAATGTAAAATAAGGAAAAATGGGAAGTAATGCCTGACATTTTAATGTGACACTGGTGAACAGACTAGAGTCTACATAAATTCTAGACGAAGAGAATCAAAAGGTCAGAATGTGTTATGTATATTCAGTCCTGTCTAGTGGAAAGAATTTCCTGATCAGAACAAAGAATGATTCAATATATTTGTCAATTATACCAATGACAATGACACACCAGGCTATCGTAACTTATTGGCATTTTTTTAAAGATCATCTAGTCCCTGTTACTTTGCCTTTATATTCACCAAGTAACCCTCTGAATTTTATTTGTTTTCTCAAATAAATTACCTTCTAGAATGGTAATATATTGACCAGCTGACACAATTTTTTCAGTCCACTTGACAATTATATTCATGGCAAGTATATGTCCCAGCCTCTATGAAACAAAGATATATTAATTGTTTTGCAAAAATTTACTTTTATAATATCATTTTCTCTGAGTTGGGTTTTAAGGGGGCGGAAATTGGTTATAATTATGTTCCCCAATGCAACCTTTTAAAAAGTGATATTCCTACTTATAAATCAATCCCCTTGATAAATTGCTTCTAGGGCCTTCCTTTTGAGGAGGGGCCCAGACTAGTCTAACTTTATCCCCCTTCTAGCTCTGCTTCCAACTTTCCCGATTTTGCTATTCTGATATGTTCATCTACCCTGCAGTCTTTTCAGTTTGAATCATCCTACCACCTATTGACCCCCTTCACCCACTGGTGAGTTCCTCCTGTGTCATCCATTTCGGGAAGTGGACCAAGTTGGCCAGTCTTCATTCCCTACCTGGCTCTGCTTCTCATTTCTAGGTTTCAGTAGTATATACCTTCCATTTTCCCAATGTTTTTCAGTTACCTTTTGTGTGTTTTTTTCCTCCATTAGAAGATAAACCCATTGAAGGCAGGGTCAACATTCCCCTCCAAATGACTCTGAAATAATGCCTCAAATAATTTCTGGAGCAACAGAGTCAAGAAAAAAGTGAAAGTGAGACATTTTTTCAGCTTCATATAGTTTAAGAGGTTGGCAGGAGAAATCTGTGACACTGGGGTATGGGTCACACCAGAGCTACCATGGCAGCAACATCAAAAGTGGGCTTTGGAGGTTTCTGAAAAAGTGTCAACAGGACATTTGGGAGTTCTCAGCCCAGAGGTGGTAAAGGGGTCAGACAATTGGTCAAAAAAAAAAAATGTTACAGGAGACTCTCAGAAGACACTGGGTGTAGGACCCACTTGATTGTCCATACTAAGTTCTGTGTCACAGTTACAGGATGGTAATGAGTGCTTGGGTTTGGTCACAAGGGAGGTAAGGAACTGATCTCAGTTCCAAGGAAGAAAACAGAACTTAAGTTTGTAGTTATAGGAGAACAGGGGATCTGATCACAATTCCAGGGTCAAAAGAAGTGCTAGCACTTGGAGCTGCAGGGGAACAGATAACTGATCCCAGTTTCAGAACCCTAAAGAATGATATAACTTACGGCCACAAGGGAGTAAGGGCCCTTTCTGGATAAAGAGCAGAGTGCAGACCAGGAGAGCAGTGACCACTCTTCTTCTCAGATCATATCAAATTGGAAGCACCCAAAATTTTCAAACTCACCGAACTACCTCTGAAAATAGTATTCCAAAAAAGCTTAAAGTCTGAAACAATACCCTTAACTAGACAGGAATAGAGGCCAACTTTAACAAGAAGTTCAAAGTAAATGAATATGTTAGAAAAATGAACAAACAACAAGAACAAAAAGAACATGAATATAGAAAGGTAGTACAATGGAAAGGAAGAATACAAATTTAGAAGACAATAACATGCAAACAACTACAAGCAAAGCCTAAAAAGAATAATACTAATTGGACACAAGTTCAATAAGAATTCTTGGGAGCATTAAAAAAAAGTAATGAGAGGTAGAGGAAAAATTGGAGGAAAAAATGAGAGTTGATAAGTTGATGGGGGATTGAGTCAAGGTGGCAGAGTAACAGCACAGACTTGCTAAGACTCTCCCCACAAATCCAGCCAAATACCTGTAAAAATGACTCTAAACCATTTTGGAGTTGCAGAACTCAAAGACTGACAGAGTGAAGCAAGTCTCCAGCTGAAGACATCCTGGAAGGTAACAGGAAGGGTCTATTGTGCCACTCTGGGAGCAGAGCACAGTGCAGTGTGAGCTGTTCCAGCACAGACAGGACCTGAGCAGATCTTGGGGGGACTGGATCTTGGGCACCAGTGGTGATTTTCAGACTTTGTGATCCCCAAACACTAAGGACAAATTGGAAGATCAGTGGAAAAGTCCTGTGGGATCTGTGTAGAAGAATAGAGTGGACTGGTCCCAACCCCAGGTTGGTGGAGGGAGTGGAGGAGCCTGCCCATGATGGAGGATCCTGTGGCAAGAGCAGCAGCAGCAGCAGCAGGAGCTCTGGGCCAGCAGATGGTGGGTGGATTGACTGACTGACAGTACACCCCCCCCCCCCACCTCCACTGGAAACAGTAAATAGCTGAAAAAATGAAACAAAACTAGAAAAAGAACCAAACTGAAGAATCTTACTTTGAAGACAAGGAAGATCACAGTATACAAACAGAAGATAACAAAGTCAAAGTCTCTATATCCAAGGACTCCAAGAAAAATATTAACTGGTGTCAGGCCATGGAATTGCTCAAAAAGGATTTTGAAAATCAAGTGAGAGAAGTAGAGCAAAAATTTGGGAAGAGAAATGAGAGCGATACAAGAAAATCATAATAAACAAGTCACTTGCTTGCTAAAGGAGACCCGCCACCAAATGCTGATGAAAATAACACGTTAAAAATAGACTAACTCAAAAGGCAGAGATCTGAAAAGTCAATGAGGAGAATAATGTCCTAAAAAGCAGAACTGGCCAGATGAAAAAGGTCATCCAAAAGCTAACTGAAGAAAATAATTCCTTAAATATTAGAATGGAGCAGATGGAATGTAATAACTTTATGAAAAATCAGGAAATTACAAAACAAAGCCAAAAGAATGAAAAGAAATAGTAGACAATGTGAAATATCTCATTGGAAAAACAACTGACCTGGAAAACAGTTCCAGGAGAGACAACTTGAGTATTATTGGACTACTTGAAAGCCATGATCAAAGAAAGAGCCTAGGCATCATCTTTCAAGAAATTATCAAGGTAAAGCCCTGATATTCTAGAATCAGAGATTGATACAGATATTGAAAGAATCCACCAATCACCTCCTGAAAGAGGTCCCAAAAGGAAAACTCTTAGTCAAATCCCCAAGTTCCCAAGTCAAGGAGAAAATATTGCAAGCAGCCAGAAAGAAACAATTCAAGTATTGTGGAAACACAATCAGGATAACACAAGAACTAACAGATTCTACATTAAGGAGTTGCAGACCTTAGAATATTATATTCCAGAAGTCAAAGGAGCTAGGATTAAAACCAAGAAGCACCTACCCAGCAAAAGTGAGTATAATACTTCAGGGGGAAAAGGGCCATTCAATGAAATAGATGACTTTCAAGCATTCCTGATGAAAAGACCAGAGCTGAATAGAAAGTTTGACTTTCAAACACAAGAATCAAGAGAAGCATGAAAAGGTAAACAGGAGAAAGAAATCATAAGGCACTTCCTTAAGCTGAAGTGTTTACATTCTTACATGGAAAGATCAATATTTGTAACTTTTGAGACTTTTCTCAGTATTAGGGTAGTTGGAGGGATTATATACATATTAACAGAGGGCACAGGGTGAGTTGAATAGGTAGGGATGATATCCAAAAATAGAAAATTAAGGCATGAGAGAGGAAAATATTAAGAGGAGAAAGTGAGAAATAGAATGGGGCAAATTATCTCATGTAAAAGAGGCAAAAAAAAGTTTTTTCAATGGAGAGAAAGACGGGGGAGGTGAGAGGGAAAGAGTGAACCTTACTGTCATCACATCTGACTTAAAGAGGGAATAACATGCACACTCAGTTTAATATGAAAATCTATATTACACTACAGGAAAGTAGAGTGGAAGTGGATAAATGAGGGGAGTGTGGATGATAGAAGGGAGGGAAAATGGAAGGAGGGGGCAATTTTCAATAAACACTGTTGAGGAGGGATAGGGTCAAGAGAGAAAAAAGAGTAAATGGGGACCAGGAGAGGATGGAGGGAAATGTAGTTAGTCTTTCACAATTTGACTTTTATGGAAATGTTTTGCATAACTATACACATATAACCTATATTGAGTTGCTTGGCTTGTCAGTGGGGAAGAGTGGGGAGGGAGGAAGAGAGAGTAGTTGGAATTCAAAGTTTTAAAGGCAAATGTTAAAAATTGTTTTTACATGCATCTGGGTAAAAAGATATACAAACAATGGGGTATATAAATCTATCTTTCTCTACAAGAAAATAGAGGAGATGGGGATAAGAGAAGAGAGGCAGATTAGAGGAAGTGGTAATCAGAATGCATGTTGTCTTGGGATGGGCAGAGGGAAGAGATGGGGAGAAAATTTGGAACTCAAAATCTTGTGGAAGTGTCTGTTGCAAGTTAAAAATAAATAAATATTTAAAAATGGAAAAAAAAGAAATGAGAGTGATGTAAGAAAATTATGAAAAGAGAATTAACAACTTAGTAAAAGAGGCACAAAAATACTGAAGAGAATACCTTAAAAACCAGAATTGAATTTATGTGTCAAAGAGGCACAAAAATTCACTACTTTAAAAAGTAGAATTGACCAAATGGAAAAGGCACAAAAGCTGACTGAAGAAAAAATAATCTTTGAATATTAGAATTAGAGAGCAGGAGTTAATAATGTCATAAGATATCAAAAAACAATAAAGAAAAGTTAAAAGAATGAAAGAAAATATGAACAACCTCACTGGGAATCAACTGAAGTAGAAAACAGAACCAGGAGAGAGAATTTAAAACTTGCTATACTTCATAAAAACATGATCAAAAAAAGAAAAAAAGGGAAAAGAGGGAGAGATAGCCTAAACATCACATTTCAAGAAATTATAAAGAACCGCCCTGATATTTTAGTTTCTTGGGATAAAATAGAAATTGAAAGAATCTATTGATAATCTCCTGAAAGAGAGCCCAAAATAAAAACTCCCAAGAATAATATAGTCAAATCCCAGAACACTGAGGTCAAGGAGAAAATTCTCCAAATAATCAGAAAGAAACAATTCAAATATCATGGAGCTATGGTCAGAACCACACAAAATTTTCAATTTCCATGTTAAAGGAGCGAATGTTTTGGAATAATATATTTCGGAATGTAAAGGAGTTAGAATTACAACTAAAATAATGTACCCAGAAAAACTGAGTATAATCCTTCAGGAGTGGAGGGGATGAATATCTAATGAAATAGAGGACTTTCAAGGATTCCTGATGAAAGAAAAACAGCTGAATAGAAAGTTTGATAGTCAGGCAAAAGACGCAAGAGAAGCATAAAAAGGTAAATGTGGAAAAGTAATCATAAGTTACTAAATAAAGTTAAACTATTTACATTCCTATATGAGAAGATGGTAAATATAAGTCCTAAGAACATTATCATCATTAGTGCAGTTAAAGGGATTTTACATAGAAAGAAGGCATGAGTGTGAGCTGATTATGTTGGAATGATTTCAGAAAAACAGAAGGGATGAGGAAGAGGAATATACTGGGATGAGGGAGCAGGGAGAGGAAGAATAGGGAAAATTTTCTCAAATAAAAGAGGTGCACAAGAAAGAGCTTTTACAGGGATAGTGTTAGAGTTGGGAACATTTGCACCTCACTCTCATTTGAATTGTGAATTGGTTTGAAAGAGTAAGAATAGCTAGCTAGCTAGCTATCCATATGAAAAATGCAAATTAAGACAACTTTGAGGTACCACTTCACACCTATCAAAAATGACAAAATGCTGGAGGGAATGAGGGAAAATAGGTACATTAATGAATTGCTGGTGGAAAAATGAACTGGTCCAACTATTCTGGGGAACAATTTGGAACCGTGCCTAAAGGGCTATAAAATTTTGCATACCTTTTGATGCACTTTTGGATCTGTGTCCCAAAGAGATCAAATAAAAAGTAAAATAATCTGATTTGTACAAAAAATATTTATAAAAATTCTTTTTTTGTGGTAGCAAAGGATTGGAAATTAAGGGGATTCTCATTGATTTGGGAGTGGTTGAGCAGATCATAGCATATGATTGTGATGTAATACATTTGTGCGATAAGAAATGATGAAGGAGATGGTTTCAGAAAAAAGCACAGAGACCCATATGAACTAATGCAAATTGAAGTAATGAAAAACCAGGATATCGTTATGCACAGTAATAGCAACATGGTAAAGATGATGAACTGTGAAAACCTTAATTACTCTGATCAATATAATGACTGAACACAATTCTGGAGTACTCTTGATGAAAAATGCTCTCCACCTCCAGAGAGAGAACTGATGAATTCTGAGAGCAAAATGAAGCGTAATTTTCTTCATTTTATTTTTCTTCCTTTTTTTGTGACATGGTTAATATGGAAATGTGTTTTGTATTATTTCACATGAATAATTGATATCATATTGCTTGCCTTCTCAGTGGGTGGAGGAGTGGATGGAGGGAGAGAATTTGGAACTCAATTTAAAGAAATGTTTAAAAAATAAAATTGCAAGAGAAAAAGAATTTATTCTTATTGAGATTAGTGACTGCATTTCATTTTGCTGGTATTTGCACCGCTAGCATTTCACATGGTGTTTATTACACTTATATGCTTAATAAGTGGTTGTTGCCTTGACTTGTCTTGTGAATTTTACTAATATGCATTGATTCCTCCTAACTCCAATAAGAGTTAATTAGCCCCAGGGCAAACAATGACAAAATTTGTGGAATCAGCTAGTCAAATGCTTGTCTCAAGCACATAATTATTGTAGATTCATAGGGTGGATTCAGTGTTAGCTGAATACCTCTATCTTTCATAGGTCTACATCACTTGTTCCAATATCTTCCACCTCTTTTCTGGTTCCCAGTTGTGGGCACCATCTCTCAGCATGGTCTCACAATTCTGGATTGCATAGTTACTGGAACTCATTAGGGGCCATGAGATATCTCTTTCTAGCTCAGATTCCTTATAGTTATGCAACCCACGAAACTCCTTCTTCCTCATCTTAGCATGTGCTGAGTCTAAGGCATTTCAGGAAAAGACATTTTGTATCCTTTCAGAATTGCTTGTTACCTAAGGGGGAGAATCCCCCCAAAACAATTAGAATTCAGCAAAGGCCTATAGACTCCTTCATGCAGGATTCCCTAAACTTTCTTCAAGTGAAGAATGGATAACCTCTCTCCAGAGAAGTTGCAAAGGGGCTGTTTCTTCAGCTATATATTGACCCTGATATCCTCTAAAGTATTTTATAATCTAGATATTCTATGATTCTGCTTTGGGAGATGCCAAAAAAGTATGAAATAGTATCATTGCCTCAATGAGATTACATTCTATCATTTAGACTATTATCATTCCTCTATCCAAATTAGAATTTGCCAAATTCTTTCACAAACAGGACTCTTCGAAATGTTCATCGTTTTAAAACTTATATAAACATTCAATTAAAATTAAGAAAGTACAATGGTATTTATTCATCAAATAGCAACGTACAAAAAAGTTTGGGAAATTCTAAGTTGGGTGCAAGATGGTACATAGGGTTATTTTGCTTTATTTTTTTTTAAATTTTTTTTGCAAAAGCAGCTGGGTAGAAGTTACAAGCTGTACTTTCAAGAACCAACATCATATATTTGTGATATGTAGTTTAGCATGAGTAGGAGTAGCATGAGAATAATATAGCATAAGAATAGTATAGCATCATTTTCTGATTATGATTAACCTTAAGATTTCTGGCAACTTATGATGACAATTTATTCAGATATAGTAGCAAGACGCTGTGTCAGTGGAGAGTCAGGGCCCAACTGGAGTTGAGGCGAAGTGGAAAGAGCACTCAATTTCAAGTCAGAAGACTAGGCTTTGAATACTGCATCTGCTGTTTGCTAGGTCTGTGACCTTGGACAAGTCATTTTTCTTTGCCTCAATTTCTTTTTTAATTTAATTAATTTATTTTTTGCTCCAATTTCTACATCTATAAACTGATGACTTTGGATTGGGTGATCTCTAGCGTCTTTTCTAGCTATAGATTCTATGAGCCTTAAATTAAACATTTTTGAATATGTAAACAAGATATCCAGACTAGGGAATAAAAGTGGCCTCATCTAGGCACAAATGCTTTACCATCCTAATGACAACATGGCAAATCTCTCATAAGACCTAGCTCAGTAGTTTGTATATATTAAAATTTTTTTGAGTTAATACTAATCCAGAACAATAAGTTCACAAGAAGTTTGTCTTATAACTGTTTAGTCAAAATGTTGATGAGCTGACACAAGCACTTAATAAACTGATAATATCCAAGATGTGTGCCAAATATTATTATATTTAAAAAATTAAACATGCATTTTAAAATTATTGATCTCATTGAAATGTAAAGGTTTGCCCTCATAAAAAAAATAAATTAGCCAAGTACATTATCATGATATATAAAACCTTTAAAAATGTTATTCATGAGACAAATTCTCAACCTATGTAAATAGAATAAAGGTCAATGAACCAGAAAATATCAAAGAGAATTCTGAAATGATGACATTCCTTTTCAAAGCTGTCATTTGTATTTATGTCTAAGGAGCAGCATGTAGAAAGCATATTAATTTAAATTAATATTTATTAATGATATTCCTTCTAATAATATATTTTAAAGGTACTTATAGTTAGTGAATTATTATTGAAGATGCTTTGGAATTCTAATTTTAGATATTATATGTTCCTTAAGAGGAGAATAATGTCTTATAGAACTTTGTATTCTGCCTATAGTACAGAGCCTTGCATATACCAGACACTCATTAAATATTTGTTAAGTGAAGTGGAAATTAATTTAGAAAGTACATCCAATAAGCAGGAGAGGGTCCAGAGAAATGTGATCAGAATGGCAGGCATTTTGAGACCAGGTGTTCTTAACCCTGGGTCTGTGAACTTTTAAAAATATTGAGAGCTGGATTTCAATATAATTGATTTTATTTATGATCCTATGCTTTTTGTTTTATGCATTTAAAAACATCATTCTGTAAAGGGTTGATAGAATTTTAGCAGAGTGCCAAAAGGGTCCATGACACAAAAAAGTAGAGAACTCCTTTAAACCATGCCATATATATACATATAGAACTTGTATTTGCCTAGAAAAGAATAAATGAATACCTGAATATTTGAATGAATGAATGAATATTGAATGAACATATATTATTAACTGCTTACTATGTGCTAAGCACTATGGAAAAGAAGGTTTAGCGGAAGAAACGATAGTTAGTGGCCACAGTGCTGGTCCTGGAGTTAGGAATATTCTGGAGTTAGGTATACTTGGGTTCAAATCTTTTTTCAAACATTAGCTGAGTGACACTGAGCAAGTCAATTAACCTCTGTTTGTCTCAATTTCTTCATCTGTAAAGTGGGAATAATGATAGCACCTACCTCCCAGGGTTTTGTGAAGATTAAATGAGATAATAATTGTAAAGCACAAAGGCACAAAGCAAGCATTAATTAAATGTTAGCTACTATTGATATAATAATTATTATTAACTATCACTATTATTTGAAAGGTTGTCCTTTGGAAGAGGAATTAGACCTGCTTTTCTTGGTTTCAGAGAGAAAAAAAATAGGAATAATATGAAAAATTCAAGAATCAGGCTTTTGCTCTAAAAAAAAAAAAGACCTAACAATTGTAGTTATATCAAAGAGAAATGTATTTGAGAGAGATTGGGTTCCTGGTAGTATGGTATAATGGACAGAGTACTTGATATGAAGTCAGAGGACCTAAATTCAAATTGACCTTAAGTTAATCTCTTTAACCTTTCTGGACTTCAGTGTCTCCACCTATAAAATGGAAGGGTTAGACTAGATTATTAAGGTCCCTTTTAGCTTTAAATTTATGAATCTACACTTCTTTACATGGAAATCTTAAAAAAAAGTCTGGATGACCATTTGATGGGGATTATGTAGGAAAGGTTTTCCAGTAAAGAGTTCTTGGACACGATCACCTCTGAGTTTCCCTTCAGCTTTGTAATTCTACATTTCTGTGGATGAATGAAATGGAAAAAAAAAAAGAATTTTTTTAAATCAAGGTTGAATATATCAACATTATAATGAGTAATATGACCTTATTGCCTCTTAGCAATTTGCAAGGGAGAACATACTAATATGAACAAATGAATAAAAAAATTTATCAAGTACTATATATGCTAAATATGGGGCATTTAGGTACATATAATAAAAGCTGAAGATAGTCTAAGCTATTGAGATTTGCATTCTAACAGGAGATAGAATATATGCCAGGCATTTGTAGCCAAAAAGGAGGTATTTTCATTTGAAAACTCACTGGAGTCATAGAGAAGTAGTCTGACATACCTTTCCCAGTCAATATTGACCTAAACAGAGTCAATATTAATTTGATTATGGGTCTAGAACAAGAAAGCAGAAAGGGATGGGGAGAGGAGGGGAGGGAGAAGAGTAAGTAACAGAGCTGCAGTAAGGTAGATAGCAAATGCACTTGACAGAGTCAGCCAGGTGTGAGATACTCATAAACCAAGACTGTCAAGCTGAAAGGACTAAATACTTTTAAAGTATCTTCTCTAGCCAGGCTATAAGAAAGCTGGTAAGAAGATATTTTAGATCTAGTTAAAAAGGTCTTGGATTATAATAAAACTGATAATTCTGCCAAATTTAATTTACTTATTCAGTGATATACCATTCAAACTGCCAAAAATTATTTCATAGAGATAGAAAAAATAATAACAAAATTCATTTGGAAGAACAAAAGATCAAGAATAATAAAGGAATCAATGAAAAGAAAATGTGAAAGAATGTGGCCTAGTCTTACCAGATCTTAAACTGTATTTTAAAGTGGTGATCGTTAAAATAATCTTGTACTGGCTAAAAATTAGAGTGGTGGATGACTTGAATAGATTATGTAAATGATTCAAAATGTAAATAACCATCATAATCAAGTGTTTGATAAACCCAAAGACCCAAGATTTTGGGACAAGAATACAGTATTTGATGAAAATGGCTGATAAAACTAGAAAACAATATGGCAGAAACAAGGTATAGACCAATATCTTACACTGTATTCCAAGATAAGGTCAAAATAGATACATAGTTTTAACATTAAGATTAATACTATAAGCAAATTTGGAGAGCAAGAAATAGTTTACCTGGATCAATGGAGAAGAGAAGAATTTATGACCTCACAAGAAATAAAGAGCATTACTAGATGTAAAATGTACAATTTTGATTATATTAAGTTAGAAAGGCTTTGCACAGACAAAACCAATGTAACCAAGATTAGAAGAGAAATTGAAAGCTGGGAAATATTTTTTTCTGCCAGAGTCTCTGATAAAGGTCTCATTTCTCAAAGATGTAGAGAACTGAGACAAATTTTTAAAAATATGTCATTCTTCAATTAATAAATGGTCAAATGATATGAATAGGCAATTTTAAGACATAGAAATTAAAGCTATCTACAGTCATAAAAGTGCTCTACATCACGATTTATTAGAGAAATGCAAATTGTAAGGACTCTGAGGTACTACCTCATACCTATCAGATTGGCAAATATGATAAAAAAGGAAAATGATAAATGTGGTATAAGATGTGGGATAATTGGAAGACTAATGCGTTGTTGGTGGGGTTGTGAACTCACCTACTAATTCTGGAGATAAATTTGGAACTATGCCCAAAGGGTTATCAAGTTGTGTATACTCTCTGATCCAGAAATACCACTACTGGGTATGTATCCCAAAGAAAAAAAAATTATTTAAAAAAGGGAAAAGCACCTATTTGTACAAAAATATTTATAACAGCTCTTTTTGTGATGGCAAAAACTGGAAATTGAAGGGATGTACAACATATGGGGAATGCCTGAAGAAGTTGTAGTATGTGATTTTAGTAAAGTCTTATTATACTATAGGAAATGATGAGCAGGATGATTTCAGAAAAACTTGGAAAGATTTATATGAATTGATGCAAAATGAAATGAGCAGAACCAGGAGAGCATTGTACACAGTAATAGCAATATTGTATGTTTATCAACTGTGAATCACTTAGCTATTACCAGCAATACAATGATCCAAGACAATTGCAATGGAGTCATGAAAAATTCTATATACATTCAAAGAAAGAACTTATACAATCTGAATGCAGACCAAATCATACTATTATTCGTTTTATTTTTTTTTTAGCATTTTTTGGTTTGTGTCTTCTTTCACACCATAACTAACATGAAAATATGTTTTACCTGATTGCATGTGTATAGCCTGTATCAAACTGCTTGCCGTCTCAGTATGGTAAAGAAGAGAGAGGAAGGTAGTGCTATCATTATCCCATTTTACGGATGAGAAATATGAAGCAGATAGAAGTTAAATGACTTGTCCAGGGCCACACAGCCAGTAAATGTTTGAGACTGGATTCAAATTTAGGTCTTCCTGACTCCAGGAACAGCATTCCATCTAATGCAGTACTTAAGCGGTGTAAGAAAAAGGATTGGGGATTTAGTTTGTCAGTCTTCAAAGTTTGAAATCTGATGTACTGATAGAAATTCATCTGAAGACTATGCATGATTTACAAAGACTAGAGTTCAAGTGGAGCTAAGAGAAATACCTGGTTACTTGATGTGGGTACAAAAGAAATTTCTTATATTCTTTTCTTTCAGTATGTCTTTTACTGATGGTGCAAATTATCACTTCAGTCCAAAAGACAGAGTTATAGACTACTTGGCAACAGAAGGAAGCAGCAGAGAAATAAAAAGATGACAAACTTAGAGAAAACTTTGTGTAAGTTTGGCATAAGCTATATGTAGGATAAATTGGGAAAATTAACAGAGGGAAGACACTAGAATTAAGGGAGATTGGGAAATACTTGCTACTTTTAGCTGGGATTTAGAAAGGACACGATAGAATCCAGGGAATCCAGGAAGCAGAGTTGAAGAGGGAGAGAACTCTAGGCATAGAGGACAGTCAGGGATAATTCCTGGAGTTGAAAGATGGAGTGATTTATTCAGGGAACATCAAGGAGGCTGTGTCATTGTATTTCATAGTATGCAGCTGAGAAGATGTGAGTTGTAAGAATGTTGCAAAGGTGGAGGAAAGACTAGGTTATGAAGAACTTTGAATGCCAAACAGAACGTTCTGTATTTGATCTTGGAGATGATAAGGAACTACTGGAATATACTGAAAAGGAAGAAACAAGATCAGACTTGTCTGTGTTTTAGGAAAATCACTTTAGTGACTGGAGAATGAACTTGTGCAGAAAGACTTGTGGCAGGCAGACTACCTAGATAGCTATTGAATTAGTTCAGGCACGAGCAGATAAGGGCTTACACTAGGGTGGTGGCAGAGGAGGGAAAGGAGTATATTTGAGAGTTGTCATAAAGGTGAAATCAACAGTACTTGGCAATAGATTGGGTATGGGGAGTGAGAGTAAGGAGGCAAGGAAGGCACCTTGGATGGGATGGTGGTACTCTCAAGAGTACTAAGAAAGTTTTGAAATGGGGAGAGTCTGAGGGTTAAACATTTTTAACTTAAACTCACTCTCAAGTGTATGAGAAATGACCCAAATCTATAGACATTAAAATAACTAGGAGAGAAGAAGATTGATAGATCTAGAAATAGTGCGAAACCTGAAATCATATTGGAGAGTTAAAACTTTATTTGTCATCATCACTAGCATAGCCTGATTACATGCTGTGAATTGAGTGCAAAGCCATATGATAGAAAGGATGTGAAATTGTGAGAGGTATAATAATAGGAGTATTGAACATGGATAAAGTGGGAAAAGCTTCTGTGCTTGTGTGAAAGGAAGGTATGCTGGCCTGTACAACCTGTGGTTCATTGAAGGCCCTCAACTGCTTGTGGAAAGCACAGGAATTTCCTCTACATACAAAAGATGTTTTCTGCCAAGCCTAGAGGCCTGTATTGGGCTACCCGAGTCTTTCTTACCTCACCTCCCGAGGTCTTCGGCTGGCCACGCCGGATGCACATATGAGAGAAAGGACGTTCCAGAGTCAAACAGGGGTTGAGCTTTATTACAGGGTTTCGGTTACAAGTGCAGGGGCTCTTCTTTCTTAGGACGAAGAGGGGGAGATTTCCTAAGAAGGCTAAGCTTAAGGGAATGGAAGTAGAAGTACAAGCGGGGGAGAGAGGGGGAGGGGAGAGGGGAAAGAAAAGAAGCGGAGCCCTACTTTTCTCTTTGGCTCCACACGTGCTAAGAGCTTTCTGGCTTCCTCAATCCTACTTAATCTTCAGCCACACAGTTTGCATCTCAATACCATGCTGTTAGGTAACTAGGTGTGCTCCAATCCGGGACGACCTCGAGGGCAGGGAGACTCCACCCATCAGGTATCTCCGGGGGAGAGGCGGAAATACCCGAGCTAGCCGAGCTAGCTCGGTCTGACCTTCTCGAACCCCCGCTGTTCATGGAGGGCCTCGTAAGACTCTAAGATTTAGAAGTCCCACTTTTACCTGCCCGAGACTGTCCACACGGAATTGAGCTTCCAGTCCCAACATATCCCCTTCTTTGTTATGCGCGGAGCGCACCTGGCTCTAGAGCAAACAGTGGCTGGAGGCTGAGTGGATTAGGAAGGCCTTTAGCATATGAGTACCTTACAACAAGACTTCATTCACACAGAAATCTGCAGCTAGCACAACTGACAAAGGGAGGCATCAAATAAAACAAAGATGAAACTAAATGGCTGAGTTACAACAGAGGAAGTGCAATCAACTAAAATCCCAAAGCATATTTTAAGAGAAGCAGCTGGTGTAGGCGCCTTACACGTCACCACTCCCTTAATCTTGCAAATGGATCTATACAGGTGGAAAATTGGTCACCTCCTCCCCACCCAAGTGTCCTGGGTTTGTGATATCAAAGTCCTCATTCAGCTGGCGAAAAAAGGATGCCTAGATGGGAAGCTGTCAGCAGCAGTGTCTGCGGTTGTGATGAGGGCTGCTTCCTCTCTGGGCAGCAAGGTTAAAGCTGTCAGCAGCAGGCTCAGGTGGTGTATGATCCTTCTCCGGGGTCTCTAGGCTCTCCGGGGTCTCCGCCTCCTGCGTCTCCGCCATCTCCGACCTCGGTTCCCACCTACGGATCCTTCTAATGGGAATCCACGCATTCCCTTTTCCTGTGGAGACACAAACATACCCTCGACCCCATATTAGTATCTTAAAATGTCTCATAGCTGGAGTAGTGTGTGAGCCTTTTGAGACATCTGTATCAAGCTCTGATTGTATTAGGCGACCTTTTCCCCTTCTTTGTTTAGCGAGGATCGCCTTTAAGGTAAAGATGATAAGAATGCATAGTGGCTCTTTACTTAGGTATAGCTGCTGCCAGGTGCTTACAAATGCTTCATTAACATCTGTAAGGAACCTGACTTTCCCAGATTTTTTCTTTTTAACAAACACAGGAGCATTCCAGGGTGACTTTGATGGTTCTATATTTCCTTTTTCTAATTGCTCCTTAACCAATAGTTGTAGTGCCTGGAGTTTTTCTGGGGTCAGGGACCATTGCTCCACCCAAATCGGGGTGTCTGACTTCCAATTCAAGGGTGGGGACTCCAGTGCAACTGCAATGGCCCTTACTAAAAATTTGATAGCTTCATCCCGAGGCGGCTCATAATGTCCCTGCCCCAGATGTTAAAACTAAGTCCTGGAATCACCAACGGCCATACGGTCCCTTGGCGATCCTCTGCCTCCCACTTTACTGGGTGCATTGTCTCTAAGGTATTTTGGCACCCTCCTATTCCCCACACTGGTCTCTGGCTTTCTTTAAGCTTCCAGTGCCGGGGTACTGAGCGACCGCTAAGGCAGGTCCTATCCGCTCCAGTATCAAGGAGGCCAGTCATGGGAATTCCATTAAGCCAGATCGTACACTCAGGTCTATTCTGTCCTATTTCCTTTAGTAACTGGATTTGAACTGAGTGCTTTAAAGGAAGGGCAATAGCTATGGGAAGCTGATTGTCTATATGAGCTGGCTCGGCTACCACATTGGAGCATGGAAGTGCTGTGGTGCCGGTGGGATAAACTCCTGTATATATAACTACGGGTGCATGAGAGGGGTTCTGTAATATGAGGGATTCCTCCTGTATGGGGTCTCTCAGGGGAATCATGGCAAACTGATGAGCTGCAAGCTGGCACTTCTCTAAGCTGTAAAGGTGTTGCTTTCCTTCCTCTGGCCCCATAATCTCCTGTATTCTCCCTCCAAGGGGCCATCCCGATTCTCTGCCAAAGGGTACACTTTCGGGGCCCTCGAGGGGCCCCTCACCCCGTTTCCCGACTTCCTACATTGTTTAGCTAAGTGACCTGGCTTTCCACATGAAAAACAAGGGTCCTGGCCCCTCCCTGTACTTATTTCTTTCCTACACTCTTTCTTAAGGTGTCCCGGTTTTCCGCAGTTAAAACATTTTTTCTCCAAAGAGATATTACTTAAGGCGGCAGCCAGGTACTTCCCTTGCACCTGTGCCAAGTAGACCTGACTTCCTACCCTTTCACATCTCTGTATCATCTCTTCAACAGATGCATTCTTTGGCAGTCCCAGCATTGCCTTTTTGCAGTCATGATTACAATTCTGCCGCAGCAATGTCCTCAACACTATCTCTGTCCCTTGGTTTTCCTCTCCCATATCTCGACCTACTGCCTCCTGCAGCCTGGCCACAAAATTAGTAAATGGCTCATTGTTTCCTTGCGTAATCCTAGTCATGGGAAACTCTCTCTCTTTCTTAGAGGCTATAACCTTCCAGGCGGCAATAGCCATTCCGGCAATCAAAACATAATCGGAGGCTGAGTACTGTAATTGATTTCCTGTAGCCTCAAACTGCCCTGTTCCTGTAAATTGCTGATAAGCCTGGGGGGCCTGAGCCCCTAGCCCACCGGTAGTGCTCTTTACCCTCTGAGAAAATTCTGATACCCAAATCACATTCTGCCCAGGGGTAAGGCAGGCTCTAGCTAAGCTCTTCCAGTCATTAGGAGTCAGAACGAACTGACCGCTGAGAGTTTCAAGCATGGCTATAACAAAGGGTGAATTAGGGCCATGCTTGGTACAAGCCTCTTTAAGAGTCGCCACTCTCTTCCACTCTATGGGTATGTGGCTCCTCCGAACCCCACCGGGGACACTGGGGTCCGCTATTTCTAACACAGGAAATGTCCCTACATCTTCTCCATTCTCTATAGCCTTTCTTATTCCTTTTTCCAAACTGGACTGTGGCCCTGAACTGTCTGACCAATGGAGCAGGTTATAAGGAGGCGCGGAGGGAAGGCACGGCGTATTCTCCCCTGCCTCGCCTTTCCCATCCTCTAGATGGAGCTCCGAATCTATTTTTTCTTTATGCTCCTTAACTTTCCGCTTAACTTTCTGCTTGCCTGGGTCCTCCCCTCCCCTCTCTCCGCTTCCACTCTTATTCCAATCCCGCCCTGGCCTCTCCGGCCCTTCCAGCAGGCTTTTAATTACACCGAATATCAGGAAATCTAAATCCTCCAGCTCCCCAGGGTATTGTTGCTCGTAAGCAGTCATTTGCTCTCCGACCGCTCCCCATTTTTCTCTTGATATTCCTGCCTGCTTGAGCCAAGGAGAAACTTTCCAAATCCTTTCACAAAATTCTCGGAGGTCATCTAACTCTATTGTGACCCCCGCCTTCCTGCATTCCCTGTGAAGTGTCTCAGCCCAGACCTCCTGTTCCTCTGGCTTTATTACTGGCAATAGATTCCCCATCTCCGCCCTTTTCCCAGGGGTTTGGGAAGCTTCTCTCCCCTTTCTCTCCTTCCGAATCTAGGATTCGGGACTCGCTTCTTTCACAGCCCCTTCCGGGTGTACCCCAAAAGCACCCAGGATTATCTACGCTCCCAATCCCTGTTGGGACGCCAACTGCCAAGCCTAGAGGCCTGTATTGGGCTACCCGAGTCTTTCTTACCTCACCTCCCGAGGTCTTCGGCTGGCCACGCCGGATGCACATATGAGAGAAAGGACGTTCCAGAGTCAAACAGGGGTTGAGCTTTATTACAGGGTTTCGGTTACAAGTGCAGGGGCTCTTCTTTCTTAGGACGAAGAGGGGGAGATTTCCTAAGAAGGCTAAGCTTAAGGGAATGGAAGTAGAAGTACAAGCGGGGGAGAGAGGGGGAGGGGAGAGGGGAAAGAAAAGAAGCGGAGCCCTACTTTTCTCTTTGGCTCCACACGTGCTAAGAGCTTTCTGGCTTCCTCAATCCTACTTAATCTTCAGCCACACAGTTTGCATCTCAGTACCATGCTGTTAGGTAACTAGGTGTGCTCCAATCCGGGACGACCTCGAGGGCAGGGAGACTCCACCCATCAGGTATCTCCGGGGGAGAGGCGGAAATACCCGAGCTAGCCGAGCTAGCTCGGTCTGACCTTCTCGAACCCCCGCTGTTCATGGAGGGCCTCGTAAGACTCTAAGATTTAGAAGTCCCACTTTTACCTGCCCGAGACTGTCCACACGGAATTGAGCTTCCAGTCCCAACAGTTTTCCTCTACATTTTTCTCAGGCTTCCCAAAATCCTTTGGCATGCGGCAAGCAGGCTGAGAGCTGTAAAAGGCTAGTCAGCAGTAGGTTGTGCAGGCCTGGCATAAAGCATCCCTGTGGAGTTTCCACACAGTAGAAATCTATTCAGGTCCCTATACTTCCCAATTCTGAGACTATATGCTTCCCCAACTGTATGGAAATATAGTCTTGAAATAAAAGAGGAGCACAGTAATATGGAAATTGATTTATAATTAAAGAAATGGATGAGAAATTGTGAAAGATAAAGATACAAAAAGCCATTCTCATGAGAAAATAAAGCCAACAGTGAAAAGTAAAGAAAGAAGAAAAATGAAGAGGTAATAGAAGTATGGAGTGAGCAAATCTATTCAGATATACATGCATACTCTTACTAGAAACAATTTGATTTAAACAAAAGATAAAATAATAGTTCAAATCTAATTGGAAAACAATTTCGCAATACAATTAGTAAATATTATACTCTTAAGGTGAGTGTTGCAGCCTAAAAAACCCAAACCAAAACAGCAACCACAAAACCTCTAATAAGAAAGAAAGCAAGATACTAAATTCTGTTGATTTTCCCATAGACAATTGAATAATAACAAGAATCTCAATAATGATTTATCTGAAAGAACATAGGATTCTAATTATTCCAGAGCTCAGAGTTCTAAAAATAAATTAATAAAACAAGAGAGCAGAAAATTTGGCATGTATGATGAATCACATTTCACAATATAGTGAAGGCTATGAAAAAAGAGATTGAAAATTTTAGAACTTCAAAATACAGAAGTTGACGAACATTTGGCAGAATAAAGACAAAAGAGAAGTTTGGAAAAACATAAAGTCAAAGTTATTGAGTATGAAGACAGTTTGTGCAGAAATAATTTCAGGGTCATAAGATGATTAGAAAAGATTAATTGATTTAGAAAAATCTGAGTAGCACCTTTCAAGAAATAACATAAAAAAATGAAAGGTATTAGAAATATTTTCAGTACTGAAAATAAATGGCAAAATTCTGATAGATTGTATCAATAGGTTGCTGAAAAAGAGAAAAACTCCAAACTTTAAAACTCAAGTTATATGGTAGCTACATTTTGAAATATCAATGTGAAACAGTAAATATTTATAAAATTTATTTAGAACAAATTATTTAGAATAAATATTTAGAGAAATGACTCTAGTTATGAACCAAAATAAATTGAAATAGCCCAGCATTATAGCTTATCGATAAAAGAAATTAGAGCATCATATTCAACATAATAATAATCATGAGAAAAGATGACCTTTTACAGGAACAGTAACAACAACAAGAGGCATTGATCTAGCATATGGAAGACCTGGACTGAAGTCCTACCTCTGATAAACACAAGTTATGTGGCTGTGAGAGATTAACTTAAGCCTCAAATAACAAATTCTCTAAGTGACAGAGGGACTGACAATTTGTATGGATGAATACGAAAGTTATATAATATGATCTGACATTTATAAAGCACTTAAAATTTTTCACAGCCCTTTATGTATGCTATCCTCTCCCCAAATGAGACCCATTCCAAGGTCCTTGTTTCTCTCTGTAATGGAGGAATGTGATTCAATGACATTACTATATCAGGAGAACCATATCATCTTCCTTTTCACTCCAAAATAAACTGTAGATAATCAGGACACTTGCTTTGAAATTTGACAAACAAGGAAAACACAGGATCTACCTATCATCTATCTATCCGTCTATCATCTATCTATCCATCTATCTATCTATCTATCTATCTATCTATCTATCTATCTATCTATCTATCATCTATCTATCTATCTATCTATCTAATCTATAACCTATCTATCTGAAATTATCGACAATTAAATCAAGTACCCCATGTTCATACTATAAATAAGCCTTCTAAAACTTTTTCCACTCTCAATCCCTTTTCTCCTGAGAAATTTTCACTTGACTTCAAGTATATAGATATGTAAAATAGGCATACAAGTCAAACATTTGCTAATAATAAATCATAAAAAGTTCATTTTAAAATAATGTATACACATATAACTTTACCATTTATTAAAGATGAAAAACATGATAAATGTACTTCCTTATTTTTGCATAAAGAATTAAATCTTGGCAGAAGATATGATACTGCAGGATGTAGAGCATCTTCAATGTTTTTTTTCAGAGTTGATTGATACTTTGATTTTATAATCATCAATACTGTGTGCAAAACTAAGGCTGCAGTGAAGTCCTACAATGCAATACCATCAAATGCTGCCAGAAATACATCAGATTCATTCTGTGTTTTATTTTGAGTTAATATTTGGTCATTGTGTGTTCAGAAATCTTTTACTGCTGTCAATTTTTCTATGAACACCACATTTAGTTATGTGATCCCAGGGTCATGACCCACAGTTTAAGAAGTGCTGTATAGAATAATGTTTTTTTTTTCTTAAGAAAAAAGTCAAGGGCAAAAGAAATATCACTTATTTGATAAATGGTTCTAAGGACCTAAGTTTTTTGAGGCAAAATGTGAAAGCCTCTCTTCTTATTCTTTCTTCAATAAAACAATAAAATAAAATAAACCACTCAAAAATTTTTTAACCAAAGTCCTGGACCAAGAAGCATCACTAGGTACATTTATCTATATAACAAGTGAGATGTGGAGAAATTTTATGGTTATAATTTATGAATTTCTCTTTTAACATATTCTTTCTATTTAGCACGAAGTTATCAGAGGATCAAAAACAAAGGCTCATTGATTTAAATCTGGAAAGAAGTTCATAGGTCATCTAAACCAGTGGCACATCTCTGCCCACCCATCTTCTCCCCCATCCCTCTCCTCATTCCCCAACCTTCACCATTTTATAGAGGAGGAAATAGATCCAGAGTATACAGGCAACTTGTCCAAGGTCACGTTGGTTGTTGCAGTTTTAATCAAACTTAGGTCCACTGGATTCAAGCTCGGTACTCATTCCAAAGCATTTTGCTCTCTTTCACATGCATTCTTTTACTGAGTCACTGTATGAACTTCAAGGATTAGAATTGTCCCCCAAGTTTATAATTTTAAAGTTTTCCTTCCTTTTAACTCCACTTGATTTTAGCCTTCAAGGCTAAAAGATTACAGAGGATTACTGTTTCTCTGGGGCCAATTGCAAAGTTATTCTTCTTAGTTTGCAGATTTATACAATGAGAAGGTTGTGCTTAATCATCTCATCATCTCAAACATGAGGCAGGAAAGAATTGAATCATTGATTAATTCTGTCATGCATTTTCTGAAAGGTCCTGAAAAAATAAATAAAGAAGAAAACAACATACACAATGGGGTTTAATTGTTACAATTTATTCAGGAGTGATACAAGATATCCATGAAAGTATGTAGAATACTGTAAAAGTACATTCCAGGAACCTCTTAGTATTCCTCTCTTGCTGAAATGTTTTGTGTGGAGGGCTACTCATAAGATGAAAAAAGAATTCAATTTCTCACTCAGAAAGTTACTAGCTATGTGGTCCTGGGAAAGTAAGAAATTCTCTAGACCTCAGTCTCCTCAACTGTAAAACAGGGATAATAGTACTTGTCTCACAGGAGTTGTCAGTGTCGTATGTGATAGCATATGTGAAACACTTTGAGACACATCTAATATATATTACCTCTAATTACTAATGTAAGTTTATCAACAACTAGGGCCAATTAATAGAAATCATATCTTTTTTTAAAGGAGACCACAAAATGGAATTTTCATCTCATTTTATCTTATCTTGTCAAATGTTTTTGAAATAAAAGCATTCCACACATTTTTATTTAATGATGATATTTGAAAAGAATTTATATCAATGTGAAAATAGCAATGCATTCTAGGTTGGTCCAAAAAATCTCAGAACCAAGAGATTTTTTTCTCTTCATTATTTCATTCATCATCTCTCTTGTTAATAATGGACTCTCTCTAGTCTAAGTTAATTGAACCTCCTTCCAAGATTCTGTCAAGTGATCTTTCAAACAGATAAAAGCAATTCATGACCAGTTGGGGCCACAGAATAAGTATACTACTGTACATTGGATGCAAATGGAAATGATATCCAACTTTAGATGGGATTAAACTGATGAAAATATCTTAAGTTTATGTTTCTTTAAATACTGCTCTTATATTGGAGTATAGTTTTAGAAAAGTAGAACCTCTTTGTGCATTTAGAAAAAGCCATGTGGACATAAGACTCATGACATGGGCAGGATCTGATAAAAGTATTCTATGTTGAAGTGGAACATTGAGGAGGGCTCCTTGTAATTTATTTGCAACCAAATTTCTTCCTTGTTCAACATGAGGAAGTGGATAGGTATTTTAAGGGCAGTTAGGTGACAGTGAACCGAGTGGTGAGCCTGGAATCAAGAAGACTGATTTTCATTAGGTTAAATCTCCCCTCAGACACTTAACAGCCATGTGACCCTGCGTAAGTCACTTAACCCAGTTTGCCTCAGTTTCATTATCCACCAAATGAGCTGGAGAAGGAAATGGCAAACCAGTAACTTGACCAAGGAAATCCATAATGGGGTCATGAAGAGTCTGATACAACTGAACAAGAATGGAGACAATATAATAGAGATAAGAATATGAGTCTTCATATAGTGGTTGTTTAACTTTGGACAAATCACTTAATCTTTCAGTTCCCTGGGTAACTTTCTAAGAGTATAACTTCAGAACAGGTGCCAATATGCATTGCTAAAGTGAATTACTTCATCTTTCATATATTAATGAAACCACAGATCTTTATCAAAGAAACAAAAAATATCTGATGGCATATGTTATCTGGAGGTTGAGGGAGAGACTTGATGAAACTTCCATAAACTAGTGTCTCAGAATAAAGAGGTTAGTGAAAAGAATCAAATGACCAGCATAGAATGAAAGATAGATTTATGTAATAATTCTTGGCATGAGTTGTTAGAGGAGGTCAAATAGATTTCTGAGTTACTGAGAAATATATGAACAAGAAAAGTAAAATCTACAGAAAGGGAGTCCAATTTGAACGTTAGTTTCAAGTCCTCAGCAATGTTTTGACTCATACAAGGTCTTTGCTTCTGAGCCAGCAGTAGGAAGAGGACAGCAAGGGCCTTGAAAAGGAACTGACAAGAGATAGGGACAGCAAGCCAGGTGGCGGAAACAGAAATACACATTTAAGACAGCTTTAGAATTTTGTTGGGACGTGATAAAGAATAGAGAGGCACAGAGGAGATTAGGGCTGTCATGGGTATAAGAATTTTGCCTGGAGAAAATCTTTCATAAAGGGGTGGGAAACATAAATAATAATAATAATAAAGAATGAAATAGCTCCATCCATAATAAGGGGTTCATACAGAACTCAAAATGAATTTATTTGGAATAAAAATGAGTTGGTCTGGAAAAATAAGTCAAACAGAAAATGGAAAGAATATAGGGCAGATTGGAAAAGGGGGAAAACATGAAATCAGTCAAAAGAGATATTGGATATATCACATTGATAGAAACAGTTTGTGCACCAGTATATGTCCAGTTGGCAAGGTTCTAATCACTTTTACCAGGAGAAGACTTCTAAAAATAAACTGCATATGGAAGAGGCTGTCTCTGAAATGGTAAATCTTTCCCAGGTGAGCAAAGACTCCAGCCTATTCCAAAAGTATATCAAGCATGAAAAAATCCTTTTAATGTGAATCTTTTATTTGGTCCTGATTTTGCATATATAGATTTCAGTGCGTAAGGGAGTCGGATTGTGGAGAACTTGAAATGCTAGGCTAAGGAATTCATATTTTATTCTAAAGTGTTGCTGAAGTTTGTTTGTTTGTTTGTTTTAGTATGACAATGATATGGTTAGATTTGTACATAAGGAGAAATAATTTGTCAGCTCTGTGGATAATGGGTAGGAGAGGGAATAACTCTGCCTCCAAAACATGATGACCATCACACAAGACAATGGAGAGGTGAATGGTGAGTGTGAGCAGGACATATAGCCAGGAAGAAATTCTGGAAAAAGCAGATGTAAGTGACTTAATCAAGGAATTGAATTACAGGAAGAGGGGATTGTCATGTGTGTGTGGGGGAAACAAGAGGTGAGAGAGGTAGACAGTCTGAATAAATAAATAGGGTCAAGAAGGATTTAGGTAAATGTGAAAGTGATAGATTTAGAATATCCTTTGTGGTAAGCAGGAATTCAGATAATCTTGGCTGATATAACTGAGATATACCTAGTTTATAATGGACATTCTACCATGTTTCTCAACAATTCAGTAATTTAAATTTTACCTGACTAATAAACATTTCAAGAATGACTGTTTCTTAGAAATACATCTATCCTAATGTAAAGACTCACTGCACAGTACTCTCTCCACTCCCTTCATACATATACATCTCTTTTTTGGGTCTTCCTTCCTTCCTTTGAATCCAAGATTGCTTGGATATTATTTCTACCTATGATCATATATATGGTAACCATTAAAAATTGTTGAATGATATAATCAGATGACTTCCACATGTATTTATGCCCAAAGATTCATAAAATGACCTTTCTTAAATAAAGATATGATGTAGAATAGAAAAATAATAATGCTAGGATTTTTTTCTCAGATTAGATTCATTTTATGGCTTCCTGTCTGGTGCATGGAATCAATTATTGTTTTTGATGTTACACAGTTTGATTGCTATTAGCTATACCATGCATACTAACCACTGACTTAACAATTGCAAAAGTACAGCCAAATGATGCTTAAACTTGAATAAAAAATATATTAAACAGTCTCATCTTATTGACCAAAATATGATGCACCATTTTAATTATTGTAGCAACCCTTGGTGCTAGGGAATGTATTAATGTATTTTTACTGTCATCATAAAAATCCAGATTTTCTGTAACTGAATGACTAAAAGTTAAGAACTTTTATATGCATTTTAGATCATTTTGCTAGACAGAGAAATATCTCATTTCCTGTTCTAATCTCTTATATTGCACTTCAATTAATAAGAAATCACAAAAATATTACTTACCAAGTTCTAAAATTAATCTATTTTATTGAATCTTCATAAAACTTCTTGTACCTAAATTAAATCTAGGAAAATAGTTTCTAAGTCTTTAAAATTAGTAAACAAACCCACTTATAACCATTTTTCCCTTCATAAACTTGAAAAGCTCTGTGTCAATAATTGCTCAATAGCCATTGTGTAACATTGGACATAAAAATAGCAACAGTTAAAATTTCCCATATCATTTTTCATTTTACATAGTGCTTTCCACATAGCAACCCTGTAGTGAGGATAATAAAAATATCGCTATTTTTTGGTGAGGAAACTGAGACACCAAAAGGGAAAAAAAATGTACCTAACAGTGTGACCATGGGCAAATCTTTTAACCTCAGCTTGCGTATCTCTAAAAGAAGAGCTGGACTAAATTATTTCAAAGAGCCTTTCTAGCTCCAAATTTTATGATGATTGAGTATAAATGAAAAAAAATATTTTTAAGCATGAGGCAGGCAGTTGTTAGATCTGGCAATGCACATGCAAAAGCAAATCAAAGTATCTTAGCATTCATTCCACTCTCTTCTTTTACCTAATGTTTAATAAAACTTCTTGTTGCATCAAATATTTATATTTATTGAAAACACAATTTAAACAATACTAGAATCCACTAAATGAGAATTCAATTCAATACAATACAATTCAATTCAATTCAGCAACCATTTATGAAGTGGTTTCTCTCTGTCAGGTGTTATTATGGGACCTGGGGTCAGAAAGAGAAAAATTCATTAGTTCTTGCCCTGAAGGACTTTGCATTTTATATGTGAAGAGAAACAATGTGTTTAGACAAATTAAAAAAAAAAAAAAGATAAATACAAACTAAATACAAAAAAAGATCAGGCACGATCTCATGTAGGAAGTAATTGTGCTGAACCCTAAAGAAGGACATTTTTAGAAGCATAGGAGAAGAAAATTTGGTTGATGTTCTTCATTCTCCAAGAGAACCAAATGGCATTGTAACAATGCCTCCATCTGTGACTGATCAGACCAATATGAATGCAGAATGCTCTACCACAGGTCAGACATAACTAGTCCATTTGGGGTGGATTCTCTAAATTTGTGCATCTAACATCTCACAAACAGCAGGTATAGTTCAATTCATTCTTTGTTCATTAAAACAAAACAAAACCAAAGCAAAACCATGGGGTTGCCATAATAGCTGCCTGGGTCCTCTAGACAGACACATGGATGTGAGACTTCACAAGATGGTTGGTAAATTCCTGATAAGGAGGCTTAGTGAACCCATCTCCTTCCACAAATCTGGAGATAGATAACTGTATTTTTTGGAGATGGATTCAAATGTAGCTTTAGCAAAGTTGCCCAGAGAGGCACTAGGGCCCCATGAAGAAGTGCAGCAGTCATCAATTCCAGTCATCATCAGGAGATTCTTAGGCATAGGAGTGGAGACAATGCCAGTACCCTCTTATTACTTGCCTGTTCCCTTCCAAGGATCCTTCTCCTATCCTCCCATTCCCATAAAACTAAACACCCTTCTATAGCCCCCTATAACCTATCTCCTCATGCTTCCCTCTAGAGATCCCTCCTTTATCTTCCCATTCCTATTGATATAAACACTGTTCTACACCCCTTTTTACCTATTCCCGTCCCCTCCCCTTAAAGCTCCCTCCCTTGTCCTCTCCCGTATCTCTATCCCCTTACCATATTATTTCTTCTGAATTTTGACTTTTGTACTCTTCTAAATATATGTGTGTTGTTCCCTCTTTAACCCATTCCCTATGAAAGTAGGTTACCAGAACTACCAGTTCTCCCTCCATCTATATCTGTTCTTCCTCTCAAATCTCATTTGTATAAAGTAATTACTTTTTTTAGCTGTTCCTAAATGGTTTTATTTTTAAAATTCATGTCATACTCAGGTTTACCCCAATCTTTCTTATAAGCTACTCAATTGTTAATAAGAATCTTAGACATATATTTTGCTTTTTATATATATAAAAAGTAAATGGTCTGTCCTTATTGAATCCCTTATAATCAGTCTTTGGCATGTAACATGTTTCCCTTGGCTCTTGTATGTCAAATCTTCTATTAATTTCTATTATTTTTTTCTATTATTTTTTTTTAAAACAAAATCTTGAGAGTCTGGCAGTTGATCAAATGTCCATTTTTTTTTTTTTAAGTTCAGGATTATACTTAACTTTTCTGGGCATGCCATTTTTGGCCAGAGCCCCAGTTCTTTTGCTCTTCAATATATAGTGTTCTGTTATCTGCAGTCCTTTAATGTCTCCAGTGCTAGATCTTGTGTGATTCTAATTGTGGCACCATCATATTTAAATTATTTTATTCCTGGTGCTTTTAATACTTTATCCTTTAGCTGTGGGTTTTAGAATTTGACTATAATATTCCTATGAGTTTTTCTCATAGGATCTCTTTTAAGTGGTGATGGATGGATTTTTTTTTCCATTTCTACTTTCCCCTCTTGTTCTAATGCTTCAGGATAATTTCTTTCGTTATTTCATGTATTAAGGTATCAAGATTCTTTTTTTTAAACATAGCTTTCAGTTAGTCTGATTATTTTTATGCTTTCTCTTCTTGATCTATTCTCCGAGTCTGTTTTCATATAAGATATTTCACTTTCTCTTCTATTTTATCATTGTTGATGTTTTATGTAATTTTTTCTTGATCTCTTATAGTTTCACTGGCTTTGCACTGCCCAGTTCTCCTTTTCTTTTTTTTTTTTTCTTTTTTTTTTTTTATTTTATATATATATATTTTTTTATTAATTTTTTTATTTTTTTTAATGTTTAACAATCACTGCCATACAATTGCGATTTTATCCCTCCCCACCCACCCCCCACTACCTCCCTCCCTCCCCACGACTGCATACAATTCTGTATAGATTCTACATAAACTTTCCTATTGAGTATATTTTCACTATCGTCATGCTGTGTAGTCAGACTAAGATAAATGAAAGAATCCGTATAACAAATCAGAACATGATACACAAACAGATACACATACACAAACATGATCTGCTACATTATGTGAGTGACTTCCATATTTCTCTCTCTGAGTGTGGAAGGCTTTTTGCCTTGAGGTCCACCATTGGGATTTTTTTTTTTTTTCAGAAGTTCTTGTGTTATTACAAAAATCTAAGTCTACCAGAAAAAACTCTCACACACTGTGGTTGTTGCTGTGCATAAAGTTCTCCTGGTTCTGCTCCTTTCACTCAGCATCAGGTCATATAAGTCCTTCCAGGCCTCTCTGAAGTCTTCTTGTTCATCATTTCTTATGGCACAATAGTACTCCATTACATTCATATACCATAATTTATTCAGCCATTCCCCAATTGATGGACATCCCCTTGACTTCCAGTTTTTGGCAACTACATAGAGTGCTGCTATAAATATTTTTGTACATGTGGGACCCTTTCCCATTTTTATGATCTCTTGGGGATATAGTCCTAGTAGCGATATTGCTGGGTCAAAGGGTATGCACATTTTTGTAGCCCTTTGGGCATAGTTCCAAATTGCTCTCCAGAATGGTTGGATGCGCTCACAGCTCCACCAACAATGAATTAGTGTTCCAACTCTCCCACATCCTCTCCAGCATTTATCATTTTCTTGTTCTGTCATGTTTGCCAATCTTATAGGTGTGATGTGGTACCTCAGAGTTGTTTTGATTTGCATCTCTCTAACCAATAGTGATTTAGAGCATTTTTTCATATGATTATAGATAGCTTTAATTTCTTCCTCTGAAAATTGCCTGTTCATATCCTTTGACCATTTATCAATTGGGGAATGACTTGTATGATTATACATTTGGGTCAGTTCTCTATATATTCTAGAAATGAGGCCTTTATCCCCGAGCTTAGCTGTAAAAATTTTTTCCCAATTTACTACATCCCTCCGGATTTTGGTTGCATTGGGTTTGGTTGTGCAAAAACTTCTCAGTTTAATGTACTCAAAGTTATCCATTTTGCATTTCATAATGCATTCTATCTCTTCTTTAGTAAAGAATTCTTCCCTTCTCCATAGATCTGATAAATACACTATTCCTTGCTTCTCCAGTTTATTCATGGTATCAATCTTTATACCTAAATCATGTACCCATTTGGACTTGATTCTTGTGTACGGTGTCAGGTATGGGTCTATGCCTAATTTCCGCCACACTGTTATCCGGTTTTCCCAGCAATTTTTGTCAAACAATGAGTTCTTATCCCAGAAGCTGGGGTCCTTGGGTTTATCAAACAGAAGGTTGCTATATTCCTTGCCTACTGCATCTTGAGTGCCAAGTCTATTCCACTTGTCTACCTCTCTGTTTCTTAGCCAATACCAAGTGGTTTTGATAATTGCTGCTTTATAGTACAGTTTAAGGTCTGGTAGCGCTAGGCCACCTTCCCAAGCATTTCTTTTCATTAGTCCCTTTGATATTCTGGACCTTTTGTTTTTCCAAATGAATTTTGATATTATTTTATCCAGCTCTAGAAAGTAATTGTCTGATAGTTTAATTGGTATGGCACTAAATAAGTATATTAATTTGGGTAGAATTGTCATTTTTATTATATTAGCCCGGCCTACCCATGAGCAACTAATGTTTTTCCACTTACTTAAATCTGACTTTATTTGTGCAAAAAGTGTCTTGTAATTGTGTTCATATAGTCCCTGGGTTTGTTTTGGCAGGTAGACTCCTAAGTATTTTATACTGTCTACCCTAACTTTAAATGGGATTTCTCTTTCTATCTCTTGCTGTTGAACTTTGTTGCTAATATATAGGAATGCAGAGGATTTGTGTGGGTTTATTTTGTACCCTGCAACTTTGCCAAAGTTGTTTATTAATTCAAGTAATTTTTTACTTGAATCTCTGGGATTCTCTAGGTAAATCATCATATCATCTGCAAAGAGTGATAACTTAGTTTCTTCTTTGGCTATTCTAATTCCTTGAATATCTTTATCTTGTCTAATTGCTACAGCTAACATTTCTAGTACCATATTGAATAATAGTGGTGATAATGGACAACCTTGTTTCACCCCTGATCTTATTGGGAATGCATCTAGCTTATCCCCATTGCATATAATGCTTGCTGAAGGTTTTAGATAGATACTGCTTATTATTTTATGGAAAGTTCCCTTTATTCCTACGTTCTCCAATGTTTTTAGTAGGAATGGATGTTGTATTTTGTCAAAAGCTTTTTCTGCATCTATTGAGATAATCATGTGGTTTTTGTTAGCTTTGTTGTTGATGTGGTCGATAATGCTAATAGTTTTCCTAATATTGAACCAGCCCTGTAGTCCTGGTATGAATCCTACCTGATCATAATGTATTAATCTCGTGATTAGATGCTGTATTCGTTTTGCTAAAATCTTATTTAAAATTTTTGCATCTATATTCATTAGGGAAATTGGTCTATAATTTTCTTTCTCTGTTTTGTCTCTTCCTGGTTTGGGTATCAAAACCATATTTGTATCATAGAAAGAATTTGGGAGGACTCCTTCTTCCCTAATTTTCAAGAATAGTGTATGTAGTATTGGAATTAACTGTTCTTTAAATGTTTGATAGAATTCACTTGTGAATCCATCTGGCCCTGGAGATTTTTTCCTAGGGAGTTCATTGATGGCTTGTTCAATTTCTTTTTCTGAGATGGGGTTGTTTAAGTATTCAACTTCCTCTTCTGTTAATCTGGGCAATTTGTATTTTTTAAAATATTCATCCATCTCGTTTAGATTATCGAATTTGTGGGCATAAAGTTGGGCAAAGTAGTTTCTAATTATTGTTTTAATTTCCTCCTCATTGGAGGTGAGTTCACCCCTTTCATTTTTAATGTTAGTAATTTGGTTTTCTTCTTTCTTTTTTTTGATCAGATTAACCAAAGGTTTATCAATTTTATTAGTTTTTTCATAAAACCAACTATTGGTTTTATTTATTAATTCAATAGTTTTCTTTATTTCAATTTTATTAATCTCTCCTTTGGTTTTCAGTATTTCTAATTTGGTATTTACTTGGGGATTTTCAATTTGTTCTTTTTCTAGCTTTTTCAACTGCAAGCCTAAGTCATTGATCTCCTCTTTCTCTATTTTATTTATGTAAGCATTCAGAGATATAAAACTTCCCCTAATAACTGCTTTTGCAGTGTCCCATAAGTTTTGGTATGTTGTCTCACTATTGTCATTCTCTTGAATGAAGTTGTTGATTGTTTCTATGATTTCTTCTTTAACCCAATCCTTCTTTAGAATTAGATTATTTAGTTTCCAATTGATTTTTGGTTTCTCTTTCCATGGCCTTTTATTACATGTAATTTTTAATGCATTATGATCTGAAAAGGATGCATTGATTATCTCTACCTTTCTGCACTGGATTGTGAGATTTTTATGTCCTAGTACATGGTCAATTTTTGTAAATGTTCCATGTACCGCTGAGAAAAAGGTATATTCCTTTCTATTCCCATTTAATTTTCTCCAAAGATCTATCATATCTACCTTATCCAGAGTTTTATTTACCTCCTTAACCTCTTTCTTGTTTATTTTAAAGTTGGATTTATCTAGTTCAGAGAGGGGGAGGTTGAGGTCCCCCACTAGTATAGTTTTGCTATCAATTTCTTCCTTCAACTCCCCCAACCTCTCCTCTAAGAATCTGGATGCTATACCACTTGGAGCATACATGTTTAGTAATGATATTGCTTCATTGTCTATGGTGCCTTTTAGTAGGATATAGTTTCCATCCTTATCCCTTTTGATTAGATCTATTTCTGCTTTTGCTTTGTCTGAGATTAGGATTGCTACTCCTGCCTTTCTTACATGAGCTGAAGCACAATATATTCTGCTCCATCCTTTGACCTTTATCCTATGTGTATCCCCCCGTTTCAAATGTGTTTCTTGTAAGCAGCATATTGTTGGATTATGGCTTTTAATCCATTCTGCTATCCGTCTCCGTTTTATGGGAGAGTTCATCCCATTCACATTCACAGTTATGATTACAATCTGTGTATTTCCCTCCACCCTCTTTCCCACCATTTGTGCTTTTAACTCTCCCGTCTCCCTTCCCCTCCTCAATAGTATTCACTTTTCTCCCCCTCCTCCTGCAGCCTTCCCCTCCTTCTTTTAGCCCCCCTCCCTTTTAGTCCCCTTTACTCTTATTGCTTCTTTCCTCCCTTTTGGCCACCCTCCCCTTTCTTCCCCCTTCCCCTCCTACTACCTATAGAGCTAGTTAGGATTATCTGCTTAAGGTTATTGTTCCCTCCTTTGAACAAATCAGATGAGAGTACCTCTCAAACAATGCTCATCTCCCTCCCCTCCTTCCCTCTACTATGGTTTTGTACTTCTTCCTGTGATATAATTTGCCATTTTCTGCTTCCCCCTTTCCACACCTCCTATTACATTCCCTTCTCATACTTAAATCATATTTTTGCCATGACATCATTTACTTTATGCCCGTTCCCTCTACATATATCCCTTTTATCATAATAGCTGCACAGTTCTCAAGATTAACAGGTAGCATCTTCCCTTACAGGGAGGTAAACAGATTGCCCTAATTGAGTTGCAAGTTTTTGTTTTTGATTTTTCCCCTCTGTTTACCTTTTTATGATTCTCTGGAGACCTGCATTTGAAGATCAAATTGTCTATTGAGTTCTGGTGTTTTGGTCAGGAAGCTCTGGAAATCCCTTATTTCGTTGAATGACTTTCTCCTTGCCTGAAATGTTATGCTGAACTTTGCTGGGTAGTTGATCCTCGGTTGGAGTCCCAACTCCTTTGCCTTACGGAATATTGGGTTCCAATTCTTTCGATCTTTTAATGTAGAAGCTGCAAGGTCCTGTGTGATCCTGACTGTGTGACCTTGATATTTAAATTGTTTCTTTCTGGCTGCTTGTAGTATTTTCTCCTTCACTTGATAGCTCTGGAATTTGGCAACTATATTTCTTGGGGTTTTGAGTTTGGGATCCCTTTCGGGAGGGGAACGGTGGATTCTTTCGATGACTATTTTGCCTTCTGTGTCTAGTACTTCTGGGCAGTTTTCCTTGATGATTTCCTGGAAGATATTGTTGAGACTCTTTTCTTCATCATGGGTTTCTGGCAGGCCAATAATTCTTAGATTTTCTCTCCTGGATCTGTTTTCCAGGTCAGTTGTTTTTCCAATTAAATATTTTACATTTTCTTCTATCTTTTCATTCTTTAGATTTTGTTTGACTGATTCTTGTTGCCTCATTGAGTCATTAGTTTCTACTTGCCCAATTCTAATCTTCATCGTATTGTTTTCTTCAGTTAGCTTTTCCATCTCCTTTTCCATCTGACCAATTTTTCCCTTTAAGGAGCTATTTTCTCCATTTAATTTTTGTACTTCTTTTTCCAATCGACCAGTTTTCCCAGTTAGGTTTTGGGTTTCCTTTTCCATCTGATCAATTTTCCCAATTAGGTTTTGGGTTTCCTTTTCCATTTGATTAGCTCTTCCTTTTAGGTAATTATTCTCTCCAGTTAATTTTTGAACTTCCTTTTCTATTTCTTCAATTTTCTTTTTCAGGGTGATGTTCTCATCAGTGAATTCTTTTTTTATAGTTTTAAAATCATTGGCCAGTTTTTCTTTTATATCCTTCTTCAGACGTTCCAGGTAATCTAGTTGTGCTTGCGAGAAATTCATAGTCCCATCTGAGGTTTCAGATGGAAGTTAGTCTCAGCTCTAACCTCTTTGGTGTTTGTGTTTTGGTCCTTATCCCCATAGAAAGATTCTATGGTTTTTTCACTTTTCGTCTGCTTTTTCCAATTCATGATGTTGGCTGAGTGTTGTAGCTTCTGGTTCTTTGAGTCTGAAGGTACAGATCTTTAAGTTGAGCTCATGTGTGTCTAGGCTAAAAGCAGGCTTTTGTTTTTTGTTTCCCAGATCAACCCTGGGGTTAGCTTGTTAGGTGTGTGGGAGGTGTGGTCTGGTCTCAGGCTATCTCCTCAGCTGACTTGAGGCAAAGGCAAGGTCAAGGGATGGTAATCCCAGCTTCCCTATTGTCTTCCCTTTTCCCCTGGAGGGCTGGGGCACGCCTAGAAGCTAACGCGTGTTCCCGCCCCTCCTGGGGCTCGTCTCCCGGCTCTGAGGCTTGCCTGGGTCTCAGTGCGAATTTTCTCTGCCCTGGGTCGTCTGTCCCTCCAGATCGCCTCCACCACAGTAGGAAGAATCCCCCTTTGCCACTTTTCCAGCCTCTGGTGTTATGAGACCACCTGCCCCCTTCTGCTGTTCCCGCTGATCCAGGATTAATCTGGGGAAGAATTTTATGGTTCCCTCACGGTCATCAGGGGGGAGGAGAGAGCACTTACTGATCACTCTGCCATCCCAGTTCCTGGAAGTTCAAGTAGTGACCCACCAAAGTCCGTCTTCAGGCTGAAGATTTCAAGGACTGCTGCGCTGATGTCTGGCACTCAGCGGCTCTCACTGGCTCGGCCTGGCTTATCTCCTGCTCCGCTGGTCTTGCCCGCCACTCTCGGGCTCCTCTGGTCCCCTCTGCCCTGCCGCGCTGACCGCGCTGCGCTGTGCGCCGGGGTCTTACCCCCGCGGAACAGATCCCTCCCGTGGACCCTCCGGTCCAGCCTGGGCTCCGAATCCGTCAAAGTCCGTCACCCACTGGATTTTACACCTCCAAAGTCTGGTCAGACTCTCCCCCCAGATATATCCAGAGGAGTTTTTCCAGGAGCTTAGGTGAGTCGTTGCTTTCACTCTGCCATCTTGGCTCCGCCCCCTCTAAAAATTCGATTCTTAAATTGTTTTACAGAACAATATTATATCCAAAGTAATTTGGGCAATTGTTTTGTTCATGATAACACTCTTGTTTCAGTATGGTTTATTTGTTCAATTATCAAGGACTTTTTGAGTTGTATATTTATAGTAAATGGATCTGTTCTCTGTCAGTTTATGAAAGAAATCCTTTAATGTATAATTTTAGCAACTAGGTAACATTTTTTTAAGTATTTGGAATCTTTTCTATCCTGAAGTGATGTAATAGTTGTTACTTAGTGATTGTTGGGACTACTACTAAATACCATGTTTTTGAATGACCTAAGTGTTAGAAAGCTGTTATATTAAGCCTGAATATGCTTTTTCATAACTTCTGTTCAATGGTTCTAGGTCTGCCCTCTGGGGAAACACAAAATGGGGCTAATGTTACTTTCAGATGTCACCCCTTCAGAGATCTGAAGACAGATAGCATGTTCCACCCTCCCTCCAATTCGACTCTTAAGCAAGTTCAACATCTCTAGGGTTTGTTTGTTTGTGTTTTTTGCCATTTATAGTATGACCTGATTTTGAGCATAATATGCTCCCATTTGTCAGTTTCTCTCTCAAAATGCAGCATTCAGAAAAGGACACAAAACAAGAGAGGGAATCTGACTGTGTATATATTACTTGGTACAGCACAGTTTCAAATTTCTTTCTTTTGTGCTTTTCCTGTTGTACTTGTAGTCAACCAAACTTTCTAAGTCTTTTCTCCCTAAATTGTTGTTGAGACATTATCTTCCATTCTGAACTTGTGTGATGTTTTTTATTTTGAATATAAGCCCATGACTTTACATTCATCACTATTAAATTTACTCTTGCAGTCCACTCAGTCTCTCCAGATCTTTCTGAAATCTGACTGTTTTGCCCAGTGAATTAGTTTACCCCTTTCAGATTTATGTGAATTGCCAACTTGATAGTTACGATTCAAATATTGTTTATATTTATTATATTACATGTTATTTAAATAATATTCAAATGACATCGAATAATTTATTAGTAAATAAACATATATAAAATAAATTAAATTATTAAATAAATAAAATTTTATTAATAGATATTAAATAAATATATTAAATAAAACTATTTAAATTATATTATCTATTATTTAAATATTTTCATCCAAACCACTGATGAAAAGGTAAAGTGAATTGGGTTAAGGATAGAAAACCCCATCATTGTCATTTCAGCAGATTTGGGCAGCAAAGTGCAGTGGTTAAGGTTATGAAACTCTCTGTGTCTCAGTCTCCTCATATCCCCATGCCAATCAACCCCTATTAACAAGGGATGCAAGCCAGCCCTGCTGTTGTAGGAATGCACCCTGAGAGAGAACTAGGAGGCAGCATGTGTTAGGCATGTGTTAGTCAAAACACTACGACAATCTTTAACTCCTTCTTTGCCTCAGACTCTGATGGAGAAAGTCTAAAAACTTGAACCCTGAAAGTTGTAGTATTTCTAGACCGGTGTCTATAGCTATAATCCTAGGAACTGGCCCCTATGGAGGTGAAGTCTGGCAACTGTTCCTGAAGGTTGCTATAGCTGGAACTATTGAAGTTCTTGTTAAAATACATGATACCTAAATGGTTCAACATTAGAAAATAATATGATTTTTATCACTGGAAATGACATTAAGGAAGTGTCCTTATTATCATGTTTATCACTGAACCCTGAAAACTTTCCATTAGGCTTACAGCTGAAACCTTCTCTAAAAGTTGTGTCATGTTTTCAGGCCAACATTGGAACACATGTTCCTAGAGAACAGGGATTATAGTACTTTCCTATTTGTATCACCAGTGTTTACCACACAGCTTTGCACATGGTAAGTAGATAATAAATGCTTTACTTAATTCAGTTCATTCAGTCAGTCTCTGATCAGTGAATTTTAGTTCATTAATCAACACTATTTTTGTGAAATGGTTCATCCATTCCATACTACTCCATAAACTGAAAAATGGCAAAGTAATTTAGATGAGACATGTCATTGCTCAGAAAACTTATTTGTAACTATCCATAGTGGAAAAAAAATGATGAAGAATACTTACTGTATAATTCATAATAAACAGTGAGATAGACAACCTACAGAGTTCATTCATTAGCACATTTACACACTTCATATGTATCTATCTATCTATTTATCTGATACTATCTATAGACAGACACTTCAAATAGACAATTTGTTGGTTTGAATTGAATCAGAGGAAGAAATGAGCTGGATTGCCTTTTTGGGATTACAAACTTTGTTTAATGATGTCAAATTCCTCCCTGAAACAAAGGAACTGTCTTTTTTAATGGCAGTAATATTTCTACCAGTATTGGCTGCAAGTTATATAGTCATGGATGAATGGAAAATGAATGATCAGTGAGATGGCAATGCATAAGTACATGGTGTGTGTAAATTGTTGTTCAGTCATTTCAGTCGTGTCTGACTCTTCATGGTCCCATTTGGGGTTTTCTTGAATCATTTGTCATTTCCTTTTCCAATTCACTTTCCAGATGAGGAAAATGATGCAAACAGAGTTATGCCATTTGTCCATGGTCACATAACTAGTGAGTGTCTGAGGTCATATTTGAACCCAAGTCTTCCTGACTTCAGGCCTGGTGCTCTACCCACAATGCCATGTAGCTGCCCTGGGTATATGAATAGATTGAAGCATTAAAAATAAAGAATTATGAAGGAGAAGCAGTACACAGAATAATAGCAAAATGAATATATAAGTAAAAAGAAGATAAACTGATCCCATGGTTAGAAAGATGGAAAGATCATATACTCTAATAACTATTAGGCAAAGTTAAGGGCAATTTGTCTGTAAGAACTGTTGATAGACTGTGGTGAACTGATGGGAGGACATGGATAAAAATATCACATAATAGTTAAGGGTAAGTGGTCTGTCATGCGAATTGTTGGAAAAAGTGCCCAAATCAATAAGATCACAAATATCCATTTGAGGATTTGAAATGTACTTCATTTACTTACTTTGTACTGACCTGCTTTGAACTCTGATTTTAATTCTAGCTTTACTATTGGTGGGATGGGTTAATTTAGATGCCATTAATATTTTATGAACTTTTTCAGTTTGAGTTCTAAAATAGAAGATGGAATATAGATAATCTAAGATCTTTTCATCTAAAAACATGGTTGTTCTATGGTCCTCTGAATTGTATTAATTGTATTTTTTTATATTTTGTTTTAAAAGAAAACATTGATTCCTCAAGGGAGAAAAATATGTATTGAGCTATACTGATTTCTCATTCTTATGTGCTAACTCTACACTATCCTTTCCAAAAACAGGTTGAAAGCCTTTATTGTTCTTCTTCTTTATCTAAATGTGATATAAAAGGCAGCTTATTTTAGATTTAATTCTCCCTCACACTATTCCCATAGCCCAGAATTTTCTAAAGAGGAAATGTTGCATAGTGAATAGTGTAGAATTATGTGGAATGAATAGTTTGGAATACTTGGAATGAAGAAATGTATTTCAAATTCTGCCACAGACACTTGTTACCTTTATGATCCTCACTAAAGGTTTATTTAAACTCTAGGAACATCAGTTGTTCCCTCATTATAATGGGGGATGATAGTATTAGCAACTACCTCAGAGGTTTATTGCAAGTCTCAAATGCAATTAAAGATAGATAAATAATATACATAAGCATAGAATTTTGAAAACTTCAAAGTTTCATGTAAATATCAGGTAATATTAATATCCTTCATTTGCATGTTCCTACTTAAATACTTTTTGAATATTTATTTTTTTAGCTGAGATCATTGAGTAGACACTATATAGCTTGAAGATACTGAATGATGTATGCCAAACTTAATATGTCCTAAACTGAACTCACCATCTTTTCTAGATAACTACTACAATCCCTTTCTTAGTGGTGTTTCTCTCCAAGACTGATGTAGTATTTACTGGAGATTTCCAATAAAGCTAATAGCTCCAGCTTGATCAAACACAGAATCTCAGTATAACTTACAAAGTTGCTTCCAAGATCAGAGAAGTCCACCTGCAGAAATACATTTGGCCACTACTCATTAAAGAGCTAAACAGATTTAATTCCATCAGGGAATGCTCTCTGGGGGCTCAGCAGTCAAGAGGGTATAGTGGAAGGCAAGGTCTCATACTACAAAGGCAAAGTATGGAAATGGCTGGAGTGAAATATAAAGTATGAGGGACTGGCTAGATGATAACACATGATGAAAATAAGGCAGACATGATTGATCATTGATTCATTGCTTTAACTAGAGTCTTTAATTCTTTCAAAGATTCAAATTTTATTTCCTTTGTATACATTATTTTTCCAGTTCTGGTTTTCTTCACTTAGAATTACCTAGAATTCTCTGAAATTCTCTTTTATAATTTTTTACAGTTAAATAATATTATTTTATATTTATATATCACAAAATGTTTCAGTCACTCCCAAATTGCCTAACAGGAGATTAAAAGCATTCCCTTTAGATTCTAGTGCTTTTTCCCCCTTTCTTAGAATTTTCTCTTCAAGAATATGAAATTCATTTTGCTGGTCCTTCCTTGTTATTACCCTTGTTTTAAAAGATTCCAGTTTCTTTAATCTACTGATTTTGATGTATTACTAAATCATACAGTTTGTATGTATGTGTTCATCTTTCCTTTGCTCATTTCAAAAAGAATGTGGCTCATATGATGCCCATCTGATGTTTGTATATTCTCATTCTTATGTACCTCAATTATGAGAAATAGCAAGTTCCACTGCCTTCTACCTCTTTGTTACTCTAGTATATTCCTTTTTTAATCCATCCTTCTCCTTATCTTCATAAAATCATCAAAATAGAGCTCACCCACTGCCCTTTGAAGGCATTAAGATTTCAAAGTGTCACTTGTCTTTTTTCCTATTAGAATGCTAGCACTATATCATATAACTTTTTCTGGTTGCTCAAATAAAATTGTCTTTCTATGTTTCTCTGCACTCTAGCATTTATATTTCAAAGTGTCTACTTAGTTCTGATTTTTTCAGCAGGAATGCTTTAAAATATTTTCCTCTAAAAGTCCATTCTCCCCTCCCTACCTTCTGGTAGAATTATATTCAGCTTTAAGTGTATGTTATTCTTGGTTGTAAGCCAATATTTTTGACTTTTGCAATATTGTATTCCAAAATCTTCTCTAGTTTTTAGTACAAACTGCCAGGTGATGTTACTGACTGTAGGTAGTTGGGCACTTGGAATTCTTTGTTCTCTATAGATACAGTATTTTTTTTTTCACACACGAACTCTGAAGAATTTGGATATGATATTTCTTGGGCTTTTCCTTTTGGTTTTGTTGATAGCAATCAATAGATTATTTTAATATTTACTTTGCCTTTTGGTTCTAACAGATCTAGGAAATTTTCATTTATGATTTATTGACATTTAGTGCCCAGGCTTCTTTGTTTTTAGAACATAGTTTTCTGAGAATGCAATGATTCTTAAATTTTCTCCCTAGGGCCTGTTTTTAGGTCATAGTTATTTATTCTCCTTATTTTATTCTCTTGTATTTTTTGAATTTTTAAAATTAAATTAATTTACTTTTCATTTTCAACACTCATTTCCATAAGATTTTGAGTTCCAAATTCCTCCCTATCTCTCCCTTCCCCCAGTGCAAGATGGCATGTAGGTTGATATAGACTCTACATACATTCATATTAAAAGTATTTTCATATTAGTCATGTTGTAAAGAAGAATTAGAACCAATGGGAGTAACCACAAGAAAGAAGAAACAAAGAAAAAAAAAAGAGAGAGCAGATAATATGTTCTGATATGTATTCAGACTCCATAGTTCTTCTGGAAGCGGACAGCAATTTCCATCATGAGTCTTCTGCTGTTGTCTTAGATTGCTAAGAATAGGTAAGTCTATCAAAGTTAGTCATCACACAATGTGACTGTTACTGTGTACGATGTTCTGGTTCTGCTCACTTCACTCAGCATCAGTTCATATAAGCCTTTCCAGGTTTTTCTGAAGTCCACCTAGTGATCATTTCTTTTCCTTTTTTAAAAAAATTATTTTATTTGTTTTCAGTGTTCTACAATCACTTCCATATAACTTAGATTTTTTCCCCTCCCTCCTCCTCCTTCTCCCTTCCCTCCCTTCTTCCTCTCCAAGTTGACATGCAATTTTGTATAGGGCCTACACATACATTCCTACTAAATACATGTTCACCTTATTCATGTTGCATAGAAGAATTAAAACGAATGAGAGAAATCATAAAACAAACCAAAATGTAATACAAAAGAAAATGATCTGCTACATTCTATGATAGAATTCCATAGTTCTTTCTCAGATGTGGAAGGCATTTTGCCATAAGAGACCATTAAGAATGTTTTAAGTCTTTACATTTCAATGAAGTTTTAAGTCTACCAGAAAACATCCTCGCACACTGTGGTTGTTGCTGTGTATAAAGTTCTCCTGGTCTTCCTTCTTTCCTTCAGTATCAGTTCATATGAGCCTTTCCGGGCCTCTCTGAAATCCTCCTGTTCTTCATTTCTTGCAGCACAATAGTATTCGATTACATTCATATACCACAATTTATTCAGCCATTTCCCAATTGATGGGCATCCCCTTGATTTCCAGTTTTTGGCCACCACAAAGACTGCTGCTATAAATATTTTTGTGCACATGGGACCCTTTCCCATTTTTATGATCTCTTTAGGATACAGTCCTAGAAGTGGTGCTGCTGGGTCAAAGAGTATGCACATTTTTGTAGCATAGTTCCAAATTGCTCTCCAGAATGGCTGGATCAACTCACAGCTCCACCAAAAATGAATTAGTGTTCCAACTCTTCCACACCTTCTCTAACATTCATCATCTTCCTGTTTTGTCATGTTAGCCAATTTGATAGGTGTGGTGTGGTATCTTAGAGTTGTTTTGATTTGCATCTCTCTAATCAATAGTGAATTTGAGCATTTTTTCATATGACTATAGATAGTTTTGATTTCTTCCTCTGAAAACTGCCTGTTCATATCCTTTGACCATTTATCAATTGGGAAATGACTTGTATTCTTGTACATTTGACTCAGTTCTCTATATAGTGTAGAAATGAGGCCTTTATCACATATACTAGTTGCAAAAATTCATTCCCAATTTTCTGCATTCCTCTTCATCTTGGTTGCATTGGGTTTGTTTGTACAAAACTTTTCAATTTAATGTAATTAAAATTATCCATTTTGCACTTCATAATGTTTTCTATCTCTTGTTTAGTCAGTAATTCTTCCCTTCTCCACAAAGCTGATAAATATGCTATTCCTTGCTTCACTAATTTGTTTATAATATCAATCTTCATACCAAATCATGTACCCATTTGAACTTTATTCTTGTGTATGGTGTCAGGCATTGGTCTATGCCTAGTTTCTGCCACACTATTATCCAGTTTTCTCAGCAATTTTTGTTGAAGAGTGAGTTCTTGTCCCAGAAGCTGGGGGTCCTTGGGTTTATCAAACAGTAGATTGTGATATTCATTGACTACTGTGTATTAGGTACCTAACTTATTCCCTTGGTCTGTCCTTCTGTTTCTTAGCCAGTACCAAGTGGTTTTGATAATTGCTGCTTTATAATACAATTTGAGATCTAATAGAGCTAGGCCACCTTCCCTAGAATTTCTTTTCATTAGTTCCCTTGATATTCTTGACCTTTTCTTCTTCCAGATGGATTTTGATATTATTTTTTTCTAGCTCTACAAAATAATTATCTTATAGTTTGAGTGGTATGGCACTGAATAAGTAGATTGATTTAGGCTGAATTGTCCTTTTTATTATAGTGTCTCAGCCCACCCATGAGCAACTTACTTACATCTGACTTTATTTGTATAAAAAGCGTTTTGTAATTGTGTTCATATAGTCCCTGGGTTTTTTTGGTAGGTAGATTCTCAGATACTTTATAGTGTCTACCCTAGCTTTAAATGGGATTTCTCTTTCTATCTCTTGCTGTTGGGTTTTGTTAGTAATATATATAGAAATGCAGAAGATTTGTGTGGGTTTATTTTGTAACCTGCAACTTTGTCAAAGTTGTTGATTATTTCAAGTAGTTTTAACTTGATTCTTTGAGATTCTCCAAGTATACCATCATATCATCTGCAAAGAGTGATAACTTAGTTTCTTCTTTTCCTATTCTAATTCCTTCAATTTCTTTTTCTTCTTTTATTACTACAGCTAGCATTTCTAATACAATATTGAATAACAATGGTGATAATGTATGTTCTTGTTTCACTCTTGATCTTATTAGAAATGCATCTAGCTTATCCTCATCACATATAATGCTTGCTGGACGTTTTAGGTAAATACTGTTTATTATTTTATGGAAAGTTCCATTTACTCCTATGCTTTCCAGTTTTTCCAACAGGAATGGGTTTTGTATTTTGTCAAAAATTGTTTCTGCACCTATTGAGATAATCTTGTGGTTTCTGTTAGTTTTGTTGTTGTTATGATCAATAATGCTAATAGGTTTTCTAATATTGAACCATCCATGCATTTCTGGTATAAATTCTACCTGATCATAATGTATTATTCTCATTATTAATTGCTATACTGCTTTTTGCTAAAATCTTATTTAAAATTTTTGCATCTATATTCATTAGAGGAATTGGTCTATAACTTTCTCTGTTTTGGCTCTTCCTGGTTTAGGTATCAAAACAATATTTTTATCATAAAAAGAATTTGGGAAGATTCCCTCTTCCACAGTTTTCCCAAATAATTTATATAGTATTGGAATTCACTGTTCTTTAAACGTTTGATAGGATTCCTTGTGAATCCATCTGGCCCTGGAGATTTTTTTCCTAGGGAGTTCATTGATGGCTTGTTCAATTTCTTTTTCTGAGATGGGATTATTTAAGCATTCAGCTTCCTCTTCTGTTAGTCTGGGCAATTTATATTTTTAAAATAATCATCGATCTCATTTAGATTGTTGAATTTATGGGCATACAGTTGGGCAAAGTAATTTCTAATTTTTGGTTTAATGTCTTCCTCATTGCAGGTGAGTTTACCCTTTACATTTTTGATACTGGTAATGTGGTTTTCTTCTTTCTTTCTTTTTTAAATCAAATTGAACAAACGTTTACCAATTTTATAAGTTTTTTCATAAAATTAACTCCTAGTTTTATTTATTAGTTCAATAGTTTTCTTAACATCAATTTTATTAATATCTCCTTTGGTTTTCTGCATTTCTAATTTGATATTTACTTGGGGATTTTCAATTTGTTCTTTTTTGAGTTTTTTCAGCTGCATACCCAATTTATTGCTCTCCTCTTTCTCTATTTTATTCATGTAGGCATGCAAAGGTATAAAAGTTCCCTAAGAACTGTTTTTGCAGTATCCCATAAAATTTGGTAGGTTGCCTCATTATTGTCATTCTCTTGAATGAAGTTGTTGATTGTTTCTATAATTTGTTGTTTAACCTAATCATTCTTTTTTTAAAAATTTATTTATTTAACTTTTAACATTCATTTTCACAAAATTTGGCGTTCCAAATTTTCTCCCCATTTGTCCCCTCCCCCAACCACAAAACACCGAACATTCTAATTGCTTCTATCATCAATCTGGCCTCTCTTCTATCATCTCTCCCTTCCCTTGTCCCCATCTTCTCTGTTGTCCTGTAGGGCCAGACAACTTTCTATACCCCATTACCTGTATTTCTTATTTCCTAGTAGCAAGAACAGTACTCAACAGTTGTTCCTAAAACTTTGAGTTCCAACTTCTCTTCATCCCTCCCTCCCCACCCATTCCCTTTGGAAGGCAAGCAATTCAATATAGGCTATATCTGTGTAGTTTTGCAAATGACTTCCATAATAGTCATGTTGTGTAAGACTAACTATATTTCCCTCCATCCTATCCTGTCCCCCATTGCTCTATTTTCTCTTTTGATCCTGTCCCTCCCCAAGAGTCTTGACTTCAAATTGCTCCCTCCTCCCATTGCCCTCCGTTCCATCATTCCCCCACCCTGCTTATCCCCTTCTCCCCCACTTTCCTGTATTGTAAGATAGGTTTTCATACCAAAATGAGTGTGCATTTTATTCCTTCCTTTAGTGGAATGTGATGAGAGTAAACTTCATGTTTTTCTCTCACCTCCTTTTTTTCCCCTCCACTAAAAAGTCTTTTGCTTGCCTCTTTTATGAGAGATAATTTGCCCCATTCCATTTCTCCCTGTCTCCTCCTGATATATTTCTCTCCCACCGCTTAATTTCATGTTTTTAAGATATAATCCCATCCTATTCAATTCATTCTGTGCTCTGTGTGTGTGTGTGTGTGTGTGTGTGTGTGTGTGTGTAATCCCACCCACTACCCAGATATTGAAAAGTTTCAAGAGCTACAAATATTGTCTTTCCATGTAGGAATGTAAACAGTTCAACTTTAGTATGTCCCTTATGACTTCTCTTTGCTGTTTACCTTTTCATGCTTTTCTTCATTCTTGTGTTTGAAAGTCAAATTTTCTTTTCAGCTTTGGTCTTTTCATTAAGAATGCTTGAAAGTCCCCAATTTCATTGAAAGACCATTTTTTCCCCTGAAGTATTATACTCAATTTTGGTGGGTGGGTGATTCTTGGTTTTAGTCCTAGTTCCTTTGACTTCTGGAATATCATATTCCATGCCCTTCTATCCCTTAATGTAGAAGCAGCTAGATCTTGTGTTATCCTGATTGTATTTCCACAATACTTGAATTGTTTCTTTCTAGATGCTTGCAATATATTCTCCTTGACCAGAGAACTCTGGAATTTGGCCACAATGTTCCTAGGAGTTTCTCTTTTTGGATCTCTTTCAGGCGGTGACCTGTGGATTCCTTGAATACTTATTTTTTCCTCTGGTTCTAGAATCTCAGGACAGTTTTCCTTGATAATTTCATGAAAGATGATGTCTAGGCTCTTTTTTTGATCATGGCTTTCAGGTAGTCCCATAATTTTTAAATTGTCTCTCCTGGATCTATTTTCTAGGTCAGTTGTTTTTCCAATGAGATATTTCACATTATCTTCCATTTTTTCATTTTTTGGCTTTGTTTTGTGATTTCTTGGTTTCTCATAAAGTCATTAGCCTCCATCTGTTCCATTCTAATTTTGAAAGAACTATTTTCTTCAGTGAGCTTTTGAACCTCCTTTTCCATTTGGTTAATTCTACTTTTTAAAGCATTCTTCTCCTCATTGGCTTTTTGAACCTCTTTTGCCAATTGAGTTAGCCTATTTTTCAAGGTGTTGTTTTCTTCAGCATTTTTTTGGGTCTCCTTTAGCAAGGTGTTGACCTGATTTTCATGCTTTTCTTGCATCTCTCTCATTTCTCTTCCCAATTTTTCCTCCACCTCTCTTACTTGATTTTCAAAATCCTTTTTGACCTCTTCCATGGCCTGAGTCCATTGGATGGGCTGGGATACAGAAGCCTTGATTTCTATGTCTTTCCCTGATGATAAGCATTGTTCTTCCTCATCCAATAGGATGGAAGGAGACACCTGTTCACCAAGAAAGTAGCCTTCTATGGTCTTATATTTTTTCCCTTTTCTGAGCATTTTCCCAGCCAGTGACGACTTCTGAGTGTCCTCTCCACACCCACTTTGTCTCCAGATCCTCCCAGCCAGTGCTTGGGGTCTGAGATTCAAATGCTGCTTCCTAGCCTTAGGGCTTTGGCTGGGGCAGGGCAGCTATTCAGTGTGAGATTAAGTTCAGGTGCTCCGGTGGGGGCAGGGCTGCCACATGGGGCTCAGTTCCCTCAGGGGGTTTATGCAGAGACCTTCAACAATGGATCCAAGCTCCTGACTGCTTTGGGAGCCCCTTTCTGCTGCCACCTCCGCTGTTGCCTCCTGAGGGGGCCTGAGTTATGGAGACACCCTGCTCCTCTTTTGGTGAGCCAAAAAGACCCTCTCACTGCCTTTTGGGGCCTGTAGGTGGAGGAACCCGCATGGCCTGCTGGAGATTCTGTCCCTGAAGCCTGCTCGGATCTCCTCCTCTTGGTGCTGTGTGGCCAAGGTAGGGCTGGGCTCTGCTCCAAGTCGAGTGCGTGACAGACCTTTCACGTCTTTTTTTCAGGTCTCTCTGGAACAGAAATCTTGTCCTCTCTGTTGTTCTGTGGCTTCTGCTGCTCCAGAATTTGTTGGGAGTTCTTCTTTACAGGTAAGTTATGGGCTGTGGGTTTGGAGCTAGCGTATGTGTATCTTTCTACTCCACCATCTTGGCTCCTCCCCCCTAACCCACTCATTCTTTAGGATTAGATTGTTTAGTTTCCAGATAATTTTTGGTTTATGTTTCCATGACCTTTTATTACATACAAATTTTAAAGCATTATGATCTAAGAAGGATGCATTAACTATCTCTGCCTTTCTGCACTGGCTTGTGAGGCTTTTATTGTCTAGCACATGGTCAATTTTTTTATAAGTGTCATGTACCACTGAGAAAAAAGTGTATTCCTTTCTATCCCCATTCAATTTTCTCCAGAGATCTATCATATCTACCTTATCCAGAGTTCTATTCACCTCTTTAACTTTTTTCTTCATTTTGAGGTTTGATTTATCAAGTTCAGAGAGGGGGAGGTTGAGGTCCCCCACTACTATAGTTTTGCTGTCTATTTCTTTCTGTAACTCCCTTAACTTCTCTTCTAAGAATCTGGATGCTATACTACTTGGAGCATATATGTTTAATAATGAAATAGCTTCGTTGCCTATGGTGTCTTTTAGCAGAATATAATTTCCTTCTTTATCTCTTTTGATTAGATCTATTTCTGCTTTTGCTTTGTCTGAGATTAGGATTGCTACCCCTGCTTTTTTTACATCAGCTGAAGCACAATAAATTCTGCTCTGACCTTTTACGTTTACCCTATGCATAGCTCCCCTTTTCAAATGTGTATTTTGTAAACAACATATTGTTGGGTTATAGTTTTTAATCCATTCTACTACGTGTCTCCATTTTATGGGAGAGTTCTTCCTATTCACAATCACACATATGATTACAATTTACATCTTTCCCTCCATCCCCTTTCCGCTTGTTTGTGATTTTAGTTCTCCCTTCTCCCTTCCTCACCCCAATAGAGTTTTAATTTTTGACTACTGCTTTTCTCAGTCTTCCCTCCCTTCTTTCATCTCCCCTCCCTTTTAATCCCCTTTATCCCTTACTACTTCTTCCCTCCCTTTTGGGCTCCCCTCCCTTTACTTTCCTGCTTCCCCTCCTATTGGCTGTACAGCTAGTTGTATTTCTATACTTAACTGAGTTTGTTTTACCCTCCTTGAATCCAGTCAGATGAGAGTACCTCTCAACCAATACTCATCTCCCTCCCCTTGTTCCTTCTACTGTAATATATTTTTGTGCCTCTTCCAGTGATGGAATTTATTTTTTTTTCTGCCTCCTCCTTTTCACATCACCCATTACAATCCCTTTGCATTTTAAAATCCCATTTGTTATCATCACATCATTTAATTTATACTCCTTCCCTCTATCCATGTATATCTCTTTTATATATCATAATAAATATATAATTCTCAAGATTAACAAGTATCATCTTCCCTTATAGGGATGTAAACAGTTTGCCCACATTGTGTAACAAGTTGTTTTTTTTTTCCTCCCTGTTTACCTTTATATGCTTCTCTTGAGACCTGTGTTTGAAGATCAGATTTTTTGCTGAGTTCTGGCTTTTTCATCGTGAAGGTCTAGAAATCCCTTATTTCACTGAATGTCCATCTCCTTGCTGAAATATTATGCTCAGCTTTGCTGGGTAATTAATCCTTGGTCATAGTCCCAGCTCCATTGCCTTACAGATTATTGTATTCCAATTCCTTCAGCCTTTTAATGTAGAAGCTGCAAGGTCCTGTGTGTTCCTGACTGTAGCTCCTAGATATTTGAATTGTTTCTTTCTGGCTGCCTGCAGTATTTTCTCCTTCACTTGATATTTCTGGAATTTCACAAGGGTATTCCTTGGTATTTTTAGTTTGGGGTCCCTTTCAGGAGGTAAACTGTGGATTCTTTTGATGACTATTTTGCTTTCTGGATCTAGGACTTCTGGACAATTTTCCTTAATGATTTCTTGGATGATATTGTCTAGACTCTTTTTTTCATCATGGCTTCTGGTAGTCCAATAATCCTTAGATTTTCTCTCCTGGATCTACTTTCCAGGTCAGTTATTATTCCAATTTGCCTGATTCTATTTTTTATCAAATTGTTTTCTTCAGTTAACTTTTGCATCTCCTTTTCCATCTGTCCAACTGTTCTTTTTAAGGAGTTATTTTCACCAGTTAGCTTTGGTATTTCCTTTTCTGTGAGGGGCGCTCTGGACCTGGGCCCCCTGAGAGGATAGGAGACGCCCAAGGGTCTGGACCTGCTGACGTGGCTTTGCCACGGTGGCACTGCTGACGCGGCATTGCCACCTCAGCACTGGGGCGGCTCTATGCTGGGCTGGGCTCCGCCCTCAGGGAGGAACTGGAGAGGGGCTTACCCGGAATAGGAGGGCGAGTTCTGGGGAATATAAGGCACAACACGGAAGGGGATGGGGGGGACTTCTGGCTGACTATCATGTAATAAAGGTGCTCTTATCCACCTCCGGAGTTCTGCCTGGTAACTTCTCCCCCTGATCCCCAAGGGGGGAGCCAGAGACGTCTGAAGACCCCTGGGCAGGGTGAGTTGATGCGGTGATCAGGGTTCCGCCCCTGACACTTTTCCATTGTCCAATTTTCTTTTCAAGTTGCTGTTCTCTTCAGTGAATTCTTTCTTCATATTTTTAAAATCATTGGTCAGTTTTTCTTCTATTTCTTTAGTTTGGGTTTTAAAATTCTTCCAGAGCTTTTCCAAGAAGACTCTTTGTTCTTCTGACCAGTTCATACTCTCTTCTGAAGTTTCAGATGGGAGTACAGCCTCAATGCTGATCTCTTTGGTATTTGTGTTTTGGTCCTTGTCCCCACAGAAAGATTCTACGTTCTTTTCTTTTCTACTTTGCTTTTTACTGATGATCTGAACCATTTTCCTGGCTTTTAAGGTAGCTCTCTGCATCTGTGGCACAAGGAGCTCTGTCCCACAGTTCTTTTGCCTAAAACTTGAGACTTTTTGTGTTGTGGCCTCTGGTTCTTTCAGCTAGAAATTAAATGTAACTGCTTACCTGATGCTGAGCTGGTTTTTGTTTGAAAGCACCATCTGGTTAGGTCTTTTTGAGTTTTCCCCACAGTTACCCAGGAGTTAGCTCATTAAGTGTGGGGGAGGGTTGCTCTGGACCTTGGAAGCTCCTCTGCTGAGCTAGAGTATAAGCAAGCTCAGCTTTCTGTGTTAGTGTCTTCCAAATTCCACTGGGGTGCTGAGGTACACCTACAGTCCTGGTGTTGGCAGTTGCTGTCTTCATCCCCCTGGTGTTCAGAATCTTCACCCAGTTTGTTGAGGTAGGACTATCTGGAACAGCTCTGATCCTACACTGGTCGCCTTTTACCACAGGGAGAGGAACCCTCCTTAACCTTCTTTCTAGCCTCCTGTGCTGAGAGTTTGTTCACCCCTTCTGCTGCTCCCACTTTTCCAGGGGATTTTCCTGGGAAATAATCTCTGGGCTGGTCAAAGTCAACAAGGGGAGTGAGATAGCAGTTACCAATCACTCTGCCATCTTCTCTCCTGGAACTGGAAATCTGATCATTTCTTATAGCACAATATTATTTCATAATATTCATAAAGCACAACTTGTTCTGCTACTCCCCAACAGTTATTTATTTTCAAGGTCAACTTGAAAAGAATTGAGGAATTGAGGTTGAAACTACTCAAATTTAAAACTCTTTTAAGAGTATTTCCCCTAATTTTAGTTTTCCTGCCAGTTAAGGTATTTTTTTTTTAAATCTAGTTTTGTTCTTTTATTTGAGTAGAAATATTGCTTATCCTGTTTCTCCTGATCAACAACTTAGTTCAGGGGTCAGCAAACTGCTACTATTGGTGCAAGGTCCAATTCTGATCTGGTGCCCATTTTTGCATAACTTGTTAGCTTTAAGTTTAAAATTTTAAAAATGTAAAAATCATTCTTAGCTCCTGGGTAGTACAAAAACAGATGCCAGGTCAGATTTGGAGAGTGCGTCACAGTTTGCTGACTCCCTCATAAGTGGAAATTGTTTTAAAAAATGAAATTTACCAACAATTGACTTAATATTGTTAAAGAAAATATTTTATTTAAGTCTAAATTTCTAACAATCAAATATATAAGTGTATATTTAGAATACGAGAGGGTTTCTTTAAGAATAGGAAACAGCAGTCATCTCAGAGTTATCTAATTTCTGATACAGACTGATCTCTTCAAGAGTCCCTAGGCCCTTTCCAGGAATAGGAAATTCATACACACTATACATACATTCACACATGAACACACTTGCACACACACACACACACACACACACACACACACACAGAAAATCTCTAAGGATTTTCAAGGATAATTTTGATGATACATGAACCAAACCCCTAGGTAGATTCAACTCCCTTCTAGTTTCTTAAAGAGTGACCAGTGATCAATTATTAGACACATTTAAAAATAGTTCTCTTTTTCTATAATTATACCTAATTCATTTTAAAAAGAAAGAAATCAGTTCACCAACCTTGCATATTATTAAATATAAGCCTGAAATATTGCTAATGCAGAAGTTTTAACCAACTTGTAATATTTAATGATTTTATAATTTCAGATTCATTTTTAATTTAATAATTCTTTTTCTCCAGAATAAGAAAATTCAGGTAGAAAATTAAAAAAAAAAACCTTTATTTTACATATTTTAGGGTCATTTCTTTAAGAGCGAATTCTATATTAGTAGAGACTTGAATATGGAACCAAAAAACACAAACAAACCCCAAAACACTTAACGAACCTGGTTCAAACACCAAATTTCTTGTCACCCTATTAGACTGGAAAATGTTTGTTTTCTATTTGCATATTTTTATTTTATCATATCCAGGAATAAAGTCCTAAGAAATAAAACTCCAAAAAACTTAGTACTCAGAAAACTGTTTCTCCAATTATTTTCTTTTAACTGTATCTATTTCTTTAATCATTTCAACCTCTTCTTCACATTGGAGTTCTTGGAAGCAGAATTTGCTTCTATTCAGATGTCTCTGACAGTATTCAAGATAAGGTTTTGCATGGGTATATCACCCATCCTACATTTCTTTGTCTATTCCTGATTAAAGAAACTACAATTCACTAGTTGTGTCATGTTTTCAAGCCAACATTGTTTCTATTTTTGTTAGTGGCAACCTATTGAAATCATTTTACCTAAAAATCTATCCCTTATATGTGAATTCCCTTTGTCAAATGACAAGTAGCAGCACAATTGTAATGTGAGACAGCAAAAGTAGGAAAAATGGCAAAATAAGCTCAAAATAAATCTGTGAAAACCAAATTAAAAGGTCAAACCACAGTGACAGCTTTATATAAATAGAAATGTGTGGAAGGTTCATTTTACAGTTATTTTGCAGGGAAGCAAAACTCCTCATTGAGCTATAGAAAATATATTCTAACCACACAAAAGCAAACAATCAAGTTAAATGCTACAAAAGATATTAAAATGTGAAAATATTTTAGTCTTGTTTTTCCTCAGATATTCATAATGCCAAGTGTTGAATCTAATAAAGGTAATATTTAAAGGTGATTTTGATTTTTGCCACTTCCACATGATCATTTTTAGTTTTTGAGTTTCTTGTGATTACATTATACATGTTTTGAAATTCTTTCTCCAGTGGGTTTATAATTGGTGAGGATGATCTTGAATGGAATAGCCTGTCCTTTAAAATTCCCTGGTAAATCATCATATTGCACCAAGGTGCATCCTGAATAATTTACATTAATTTATGTTCTAAGGTGATACAAGTCTGTCATATCTCCAATTAGATTACAGTATCCACAAAAAACAAGAATTGTGCTATTTTCTTTCTCTTTCCTACAGTATCTAACACTGCCTAGTGTCTTAAATGTAATAGGTGCTCAGAAAATAGTCAATAATAATAGTCAATTAATGAATAAATAATTCCAGTGGAATTTATGGATTAAAATTCCCACATGAAATTTAAATAAAAACATAGGGCTTGTGGAAGGCACTGACTTGTGATTTTAATGTTATAGGAAGTTTACACATAAACAAATTTTTCCTGCCAAACCAGGTCAATACCTTCTCTATAATTTATAATTTTAGTTGACTAAAGCACTAAGTGATTGTGTCTTCCACAGGATCACACTGATAGTATGTCAGAGAATAGTATGTCAACCTACATTATTTTGGATCCCAAGTCAATGCTCTAAGGGATTGATTTGTCTAACATTTATTGTCACAAAAATAGAGTTGAATTGTATAGATACCCACTTGAGTTTAAATTATTTTCTTGAAGAAAATATCCTCAAGTTTTCTAAGAGGAGAAGATTTTCATTTCACAGATGCCTTGAGATGATCATGGAACAGGATGCAAAGGTCTTGACAGAGAATTCTCTGAACAGAAGAGAATAAGGAATTGATAACAGTTCTTGAGTATGCTTTTCAGCAGTATCAGAAATTCTCTTTAAAAAAAATAGTATTTTATTTTTCTCCCAATTACATGTCAAGAAAATTTTTAGCATTCATTTTTTGGTTTTGTTTTGTGATTTCTTGGTTTCTCATGAAATCATTAGCCTCCATCTGTTCCATCCTAATTTTGAAAGAACTTTTTTTTTCAGTGAGTTTTTGAACCTCCTTTTCCATTTGGCTAATTCTGCTTTTGAAAGCATTCTTCTCCTTGTTGGCTTTTTGAACTTCTTTTGCCAATTGAGTTAGCCTATTTTTAAAGGTGTTATTTTCTTCAGCATTTTTTGTGTCTCCTTTAGAAAGGTGTTGACCATCTTTTCATGCTTTTCTTGCATCTCTCTCGTTTCTCTTCCCAGTTTTTCCTCCACATCTCTAACTTGATTTGCAAAATCCTTTTTGAGCTCTTCCATGGCCTGAGACCATTGAATATTTATTTTGGATGTTTGAGATATAGAAGCCTTGACTTTTATGTCTTTCCCTGATGGTAAGCATTATTCTTCCTCATCTGAAAGGATGGGAGAAGATATCTGTTCACCAAGAAAGTAACCTTCTATAGTCTTATTTTTTCCCCCTTTTTTTTGGCATTTTCCCATCCAGTTACTTGACTTTTGGGTCCTTTGTCAAGAATAGGGTATACTCTGGGAATCTGTACGATCTCAGTTCCTCCAAGGTGGCACAATCAAGCATGTACACTGGTCTGGGAGTAGGAAGAGATTTTTGTGCCCAGAATCTTAGCAGTTACCTCTCCACAGCCACCTGGTCTCCAACTCCACCAAGCCTGCAATGGGGGCTGGTTTTAAGATAAACTGGATGGGCAGGGCTGCCATTCAGTGTGAGATAAAAATCAGTTCCCTCAGGGCCTCTACACAGGGCTGAGGTAATATGCAGCTCCTCAGTGCCCCCAAGGGTTTTTATGCTCCAACAATGGATGCAGGCAGCTGTACAAGCTGTTAGGAACTGCTGCTGCCTGTCCAATATGGCCTCTGCAGCTTCTGCCTGAGGCCAGAGCTATGGGAAGGCCCTTCTCCCTTCTTGGCCAGCTGAAAAAACGCTGTCACTGACCTTTGGCGCCTGTGGATTGAAGGATCTGTGGACCACTGCTGCTGCGACTGGGGATTCTGAGACTGGGGATTCTGTGACTGGAGATTCTGCCCCCGAGATGTTCTCCTCCCAGAGTTGCACCACACCCCATGACCCACGGCCAAGGCTGGGTTGGGCTCCACTCTGCCTCTGGTGTAACTTACATTTCCCATGGGCCTTTCAGGTCACCCTGGGCTGGAAATCTCCTCCACTCTGTTGTTCTCCACTTCTGCTGCAACAAAATTTGTTGAGAGTCCCTCTGTACAGGTATTTTATGGGCTGTGTGGGGAAAACCTGTGTATGTATGCCTTTCTACTCCACCATCTTGGCTCCGCCCACCCCCACCCCCCAGCATTCATTTTCACAAGATTTTGAGCTTCAATTTTTTTTCTCCTTCCCTCCCCTCCCTTTTTCTGGAAATGGTAAGTAATTTGGTATACTTTATATATGTGCCATCATGTAAAAGATATTTCCATATTAGTTACAGTTGTGAATGAAGAAACAGGTCGAAAGAAAAAAAATATGAGAAAGAATAAAGTAAGTGAAAAAATTGTGCTTTGATCTGTAGCCAAAGTCCATCAGATCTTTATCTGGATATGGATAGTTTTTTCCTTTGTGAATCCTTTGTACTCGTCTTGGATCATTGTGTTGCTGTGAAGAGCTGAGTCATACATAGTTGATCTTCACACAGCGTTGCTGATACCGTGTGCAATGTTTCCTTGGTTCTACTTATTTCACTTTGCATCAGTTCCTACAAGTCTTTGCAGGTTTTTATGAAATCTGCCTGTTTGTCATTTCTTATTGCATCATAGTATTCCATTATATTCATATACCATATCTTGTTCATCTATTCCCAAATTGATGGGCAAACCCTCAATTTCCAATTCTGTCTTCACAAAAAGGACTGTTATAAATATATATATTTTTGCCATTCTAGGTCCTTTCCCCCTTATTTTATGATCTCCTTGGGATATAGACCTTGTAGTGATATTGCTGGATCAAAGGACATGCATAGTTTGGTTGGCTTTTGGGCATAGTCTCAAATTGCTCTCCAGAATGGTTGGAAAAGTTCAAAACTCCTGTTTTTCCCACATCATCTCCAATATTTATCATTTTTCTTATTTTTGCGTGTTAGACAATCTGATAGCTCTGAGGCAGTATCTCTCAGTCATTTTAATTTGCATTTATTTGATCTTAAATTATTTAGAACACTTCTTCATATGTCTATAGACAGCTTTGATTTTTTAAACTGAAAACTGCCTGTTCGTATCCTTTGACCATGTATCAATTGAGGAATGGCTTATATTCTAAGGAACTTGACTCTGTGTTCTATATATTTGAGAAATGAGACCTTTATCAGAGACATTTGCTGTGAAGATTGCTTCATAATTTTCTGCTTTCCTTCTAATTTTGGTTGCCTGGGTTTTGTTTGTGCAAAAGTTTTTTCACTTAATATATTAAAAATTATCTATTTTGCTTTTTGTAGAGCTCTCTATCTCTTGTTTGGTCATGAATCCTTCCCCTATTTATAGATCTGACAGATAGACTATTTATTTCTCTTCTAATTTGCTTATTATGTCACCTTTATGTCTAAATCATATACCCATTTTAATCTTATCTTGCTGTATGGTGTGACATGTTAGTCCATACCTACTTAGTTTATATCCTATTATTTTCCAGTTTCCCCAGTAGTTTTTGTCACATAATGAATTCTTATCCCCAAAGCTGGAGTCTTGGGTTTAGTCTAACACTAGGTTATCCACTCTGTCCTCTGCTTCCCTTTGGGGGAGAGTTCATCCCATTTAAATTCATGATTACTACCTGTATATTTCCCTCTGTCCTATTCTTCCTGTTTGTTCTTTCTCTCTTCTCACCCTTTCCCTCTTCAGCAATGTTTCACTTCCTTCTACAACCTCCCCTGATCTGCTGCCCTTTTTCTCAGTCCCCATTCCCTCTTTGCTTAATCTCCTCCCTTCCTACTTCCTATTGGGTAAGATCAACTTCTATATATTAATTATGTATATTATTCACTCTTTGAATCAATTCTAGTAAGAGTAGGGTTTAAGTGATGCTCATCACCCACCCTCCCATATTCCCCTCCACTGTAAAAGGTCTTTCATGCCTCTTCATGTGAAATAATTTACCCCATTTTATCTCTCCCTTCCTTCTGTACCCATTGTTCTCCTCTTTGTCATCCTTATTTTTTTTAATGTCATTCCCTCAAAATCACCTTATAGCCATTTCCCCCCTTGATATGTTATGCTTAATTTTGCCTGGTGATTCTTGGTTGTAGTCCTAGCTCCTCTGCTTTCCAGAATAGCATATTCCATGACCTCCAATCCTTTAATGTTACAGCTGCTAAGTCCTGGGTAATCCTGATTATGTGTCCTGGATATTTGAATTGTTTATTTCTGGCCAATTATAGTATTGTGTCCTTGACTTGATAGTTCTGAAATATGATCAGATTCTCTTTTTTTCTCATCTTTCTTCTTGACATTTTTTCTTTTCTATTAAATTTGAACTCTTTTCCCAAGGTAGAGAAGGCACCGTCTTATGCTTCTTGAGTTAGGTGCTACAAGTTCTGGCTATTTATTTAATGCTGCACTGATGTTACCCTGAGACCCACAAGGGATCCTTGTACACTGAGAAGGTAGGATGGGGGGGAGTGTGGCTGGCACTGCTGGAGGCTGTAGGGGTCTGCCAGCTTACCTGGTGCTGGGCTGTGGTCATTGTAGTGGTGTCTTGCATGTACTGAGGCCCAAAAGGTAGTTTCTGCATTTCTCCTGGGTCACACTAAAGCACATAGTGGTCTGGTCTCTGGAAGCTGCTTGTTTGCCCAGGATTGTGCTGAAGCACATGGAGGTCTGGTCACTAGAGGATGCTTGTTTGCCCAGGACTACACTGACACATGTGGTGGTTCTCAGAGCTGGAATGTGACAGTTCCCCTGGCTCTGCTAAAGCATATGCAGGGTCCTGGTGTTGTTTTTTCCATGCTTCACTACAATGGGATTCAGGATCTCCCACTGATTTGCTGAGGTGATGCTTACAGTTGACTTGTTGAGATGCTTCCTGTTCTGGACTGTGCTCCCCTTTTACCCAAGTAAAATGAACCTTTCTTGCGGATTTTCCAAGTTTCTTGGGTTTAAAGATTGATCCCACATTTTTGCTGGTTCCACTGTTGCAGGATTTGTTTTGTGGTACTATTATATGTTGTTTTGGAAGTTAACATGGGAAAGTTACAGCAATTGACTGTTGACTCCACCATATTGGCTCCCAGAAGTTCTCCATTTCCTCATAAATTCTTGATAAAAGAAAATATATCAATTAGATGACTGATTCTCTTAAGTCTACTTCAACTACTTTTTTTCAGGGCTGTTACAAAATTACCCAGAAGGTTAACTTGGGTTCAAATAACATCTTCTCAATAGAAATTGTTTTTGAGGAAGCTAGGTGGCACACTGGTTAGTGGAGAAACAGACTTTATCCTAGAACTCCAAGCTTAAAGAAGCAAAGAAATTTAAAAATATCTTAAAGAATAAAACCATGTCAATTGATGCAATGGATTTTTTGTCTCTAAGTCAAAGTAAGTAGAGATGGGATGAATATTTTTATTTCAAAGTAAAAATTAAAATAACAATTTAAAATCAATTGCTGCCCTTGGTCTTTTTAGTGTTGAAGATAGAAATGCTAGTACTCAAAGGATAACTTGACAGCATGTATCCTGGTTCCCAGGACAATTTTGCCATGTCAGAGGGGAGGTAAATTTAGATATCAGAGTCAAGAAAACCCAGGTGTGCCTCTACTCTACGGCCTACCTTTGTGAAGAATTCATTCTTAGTTTTCACCTTTGTATCTTCCAGAAGAATATGCATTCTCCTTTACATTTCATTCTTCTTTTCCTGAATGATTTCTTTATACCAATAAAACTTTTGAAAGTGTCAAATCTTTCTTGCCTTTGAAAATATGTGTTTATGCACAAATCACAAGTTATTTGTAAGTGGAAATAAACACATGGGACAATTTCTCCATTTTGTGTTAATCAAGGTGGAATTAAAACACAAGATTGCTACTAATGAATGGAAGTTTATACATGTGTTTGTGGAGGTGAAATCATACTGACTTCTTAATAAAAACCACCAGCATATTTTATCTCAAAACAAACTTATCAATAGCTCAGGATTCATTGAAATTCCTTCAAGAATTTCCAAAACCTCTTCACTCTGGAGTTGAATAATTTTTTTCTCTTAGATACCTGGTGCATGAGGCTATGAGGTGACAGTGGATGTAGCATTGAACTTGGGGTCAGGAAAACTGGGGTTGAAATCTTACCCGAGACTTATTAGGTGTATGGCCCTAGACAAGTCACTTAATCTCTCTCAGCCTCAGTTTCCTCATCTTTAAAATGGGAAAATTAAAAGCACTTTATAGAATTGCTGTGATGATCAAAGTATATGAGATGTGTAAGGAGCTTTGCAAACCTTTAAAAGCCATACAAATGATATTTTTCTATTAATTTAGAGTTGGAAGGACCATCTCTCTGTGTTACTATTTTGCCTTTGGACTATAAGTAGGAGGGATATATTTCCCTTGCTTTGTGTTGTCCTAAAAGATAGGCCTATTTAGTCCCCAGTGCAGAAGCATCATATAGTTTATCTGTGTATTGAAAAATATTTATTAAGTACTTATTCTATTCAAGGATAATGTTCAACTTAAAACAACAACAATGACAAAACATGACTCCTGCCTTCCAGTTAAATTAGTCAATCAACAAAAATTATTATATACTAATGCATTCTTAGCACTTTTCTAGGCATTGACAATTTAAGTACAAAGAATGAAGAAAGAAAACTCTTTTCATAGTAAGCATTTATTCTAGTGGGGGAGAAAGTAAGTAAATATAAACTATATAGGGCATAAATATAAGGGAAATAAAGACAAATCCTTGTAGGTAATGGTTTTTGAGCTGTAACTTAAAGAAAGAGGAGAGTTCTATCAGTTGGAAGTAAGGAGTGAGTGCATTCCAGCCATATCACTTATGATCTAATAGCTAAGATGTCCAAAGTACTCACACAACCATAAAACACAGACAAAAAATATATGTGCAATTTTTAGGAAAAGCAATAAAAGAGGGAGAGATCAATACTTAAGTAGGTCCTTATCCAACTGGACTCTGAGGTTCTTTCCTAGTAGTGCATAATACCATTAAACAACAACAAAATAGTATCTGTCATATAATCAGATTACTTTTTCAAAGTGAGAGAATTTGGAAGAGCAAATAAAAATAAAACTTAAAATTCTTTCTGTTTCTCTGGTATACAAGATGAATTCAGGGAAATTTTGCAAAATAAGGTTGGAAAACTAGGTTATACCAGCAACTTTCATGATCAATCATTAACTTTTTCAAGTAAAAACACTTGATAAAATTCATTAGTTTAGCATTTATTAAGTGCCCTACCATGTGGCAGGCACTGTGCTGAGTAGTGGGGATACAAATAAAGTGGAAAACAATCAGTTTCTGATCTCAAGGAGCTCATAGCCTAATGGGGTGGGGGATCATACAAATAAACGCACAAACAAGATCTATATAGGATCAATTAGAGATACGTGGAAGGCACTAACATTAATGGGGATCAGGAAAAACTTCTTGTAGGAGGTGGGATTTTTTCTGGCACTTGATGAAAGTCAGGAAAGTCAGTGATAGATGCAAGGAAGATATTTAAAAGAATTTTCAGTTAGATTAATTGACCATAATATATAAGTAGGGTATCTTTCAACAGGGCCACTTGACACTTCTTATTTGTCTATATATCTCTTCATTTCTCTTTGATAACATTTATTTTGAAAAAAAAATGATGAATTTTGACTAATTTTGATGTAACTATTAAAGAATATAAAGATTTTACTTGAGTTCTTTCCATTAATTAATCAACCCTGCATCTTGGTCCAAAATTGTTGTCAGTAATAGTTTATGAATGGTCATAGCTTCTGTGCTTGAACTGACTGTGATCTGTAGCTTATGGAGGTATTACTGAGAAAGCAATGATATCATAATCCAAGACCACTTTGAAGTTAGCAGATTATGTGTTTTATATGTAGGTCTTCTCAAAGTACCTTACATGTTATGACAACCACTCAACCTTGCCTTACCAATAGATTACATTTATACAATATTGGAGATAATGTGACATGCATTGCAAATAATGGAACAAAGTGTACATCTCATTAGACTAACACAGAAAAATGGAAGAGCAAGTTGCAAATGTCTGCACTTATGTATCTTGATTTGTGTCATTTTGATTTTTGTGGTTATTTTCTATGATTATTTACTTACATTGATCATAAACTTTCTACAGCTCTTCAGGCTGATGAATGAAACTAAAATTGGGTAATATTATCTATAATATGCCTATGAGTACTTGGTGCTCTTAAACGCTTATGATCGGTTTTTGATAGCATTTATGTTCCTTTAATTGAATGCAAGATTTTTTCTTTATCAAAACAAAGATTTTATGGAAAAATGTGAATAAATAATTTCATTGAAGTAAAAAAAATCATAGAGCAGATTTGTGATACAGTGGATAGGAACCTCCCTCCGTAAATAATGAGATCCTTGAGAGAAGGAATTATTTATTTGCTTTTCTTTGAGACCCCAATGTTTAATACAATGCTAGGTACATAGTGAGAGCTTAATAAATACTCACTGATGACGTATTGATGAACTGTGAAGGAGGCAGGGAGAACTGGTCACTATTGCAACTGGATCAGTATCTGTTTCCTTCATTTCTAGTTCTGTCTTATTTTTAGTCTTTATTTTCTTTCTCTTTTCCTTCAACCACTGCTCTTGTTTTTATTCTTGCTTTTTCCTCTTTTACTTTCATTAGTTGCATTTTTTATTGATATACTGCTGACCTTAGAGTATTATTTCAGTTCTGGTTTAATCCTAGACTTGTAGAGTCATAAAGTATTTACTAAGTGCCTACTATGTGTTACTCATCCCAACTTCCACCAAAGAATGAGGGAGAGGGTAAGAGAAAGAATAAAGAGTTCAGCAAGGTTTAAATTAATATGAAGTTTTAGATGGCTTTTTCAGTTCTTGAAATTATTTAATGCAAGGTATTGTGAATTTATTAAACACCTGGTATACACCTTGCACTAAGAATTGAGGAGAAAGATAAGATATAAAACCTTTCTCATGTTGGGAAAACAAATATAGATATAAAACAACAAATATTAACCTTAAGTTTCTTTATTTCCTTCTGCTGATCAACATAATGATCACTTTAGGGAGCAGTCACCCTTAGAAGACTGTATATCTTTATTTCTGTTGAAATGAGACTGGTTGACTTAGATACTTATTTGCTCTTCTGAATCCTAAAAGCTTTTAGGTTTTCTGAATTCTTAAGACAACACATAAAACCATTTATGTCAAACATAATTCAAATTGCAATATGCAAAATATTTTAGGTTTCTTTAAGGATTTGATGACAATATTTATAGCTTGTACAAATGCCCAGGCATTTAACGATCAGGCATATTTTAGAATTTTAGCAAAATGGCAGATGGGACAATTCTGAGCTGAAGCTACAAT